>NC_135721.1:104434659-105094902 GCF_964656455.1 Halichoerus grypus
TAGATAGCTCATCACAGAATGCTTCCATCCTAATTACTCTCTAATTCTCCACCCTCTCTCTCTTTTCATGATTCACAATTTCACATTCAGGATTGATGTCTTCAGAGCAACGTCATCTTTAGTTTAGTTCTGTTTCCATGGGACTTACCATTTCCTTGAAAAGTTTTACCATCAACTTTCTTGAAATACAAACAACTCTTTGACATTTCCTTACAACCTGAAATCCAATACCCAGATGCTCACCCAGCTGGGCACTTAGAAATGGAAAGAGGAGGGAGGGCCCAGGGAGTCAGACACTGGAATGGAGGTCTAAGATCTGCCAATTCTGCATGTCTTTAGATAAGTGGCCTACCAACTTCTCTGAACAGAAGTCTCCTTATCCGTAAAATGAGGGTACTAATATTTCTCTTGCAAGCTTATATGGCCAGATCTGAATTTTCTAGGAGCTTTGGTGTGTGGAGAAGAATACATTCTGCTGTTTGTACTTTAGTTTAATAATGTGATAAAATTACAGATCTGGTAAGCAGTTTTTTAGAAAAATATCCCATTCTATTGAATTAATTCTATCAATCAAATTACATATTTAGATATTAATTCATCAAAACCTCCCAAGCATTTCAAGAAAATCAAGTTTTCTTGGCTGCTTCAACCATAAACACTTTAAAAAAAAAGTAAATGCACATAAACAAACAAAAACAGTAAATAAAATAAGATAAAAACAGAGAGGGAGGCAAACCATAAGAGACTCTTAACTATAGGAAACAAACTGAGGGTTGCTGGAGGGAAGGTAGGTGGGGGGATGGGGTAAATGGGTGATGGGCATTAAGGAGGGCACTTGTGTTGAGCACTGGGTGTTATACGCAAGGGATGAATCACTAAATTCTACCTCTGCAACTAATACTACACTATATGTTAACTAACTTGAATTTAAATAGAATCTCAAAAGAGAAAAAAAGACATAAAATATCATAAGGTCATGAAATGTATTGTTACACCAACACTTAGCCTCCTATAAAAATATTGATAATGTCATTGTTAAGCATGTACCCGGGGTTGCCAACCCTTGTTTATTAACTCAGAGCCAGTTCTGAGATCTGTATCTTTAAAACCTACAGGATGCAGAAAATTTTACGTTTATTTCACTCATTGATTTATGAAATGCTCATGCTGTGCTGGGCGTTGTTCTGGGTGAGGGATTGCCTATGTAAACAAGAAGTGCCAGGTGCCTATTCTGGGGAGCTTGAATTCTCATAGGAAGCAGATAATGATCATTTAAATAAGTAAACAACACAGCTTCAGTAGCAGTAAATGTGATGAAGAATATCAAACATAATAATATAAAGGAACTGAGGGTGGGGGAAGTTATTTGGAGTCCTTGAGTAGAGTCCTTCTGGGAAGGTGACAAGGGAACCAGGAGAAGCCCAGGAGGATAGAAATTCCCAGATGGAAGGGAAAACCAATGCAAAGGCCCTGTGATGGGAAGAAACATGGAGACTTTAAAGGACAAACAGATCCCCATGGGGCTGGAGCACAGTAGGTCGGGGGGAGGAGTTGGAGATGTGATCAGGTGGGTAAGAGGGTCTGGATGGTGTTGGGGCTTTCGGAGTTTGCCATTGGTTAAACCCCGGTGCATGAGGGACTCCAGTCTCAGATCAAGAAATTGTTCTCTTATGAAATGCATTGATTCATTTAAAAGTCAGATCCAATTTAAAGTGTGCCAACTATATTGATTTGATATGCCATCCAGTGGGTTTTAGGGACATTATTAGTTAAGTGGGTATGAAGAGTTGAGATTCAGGGAGTCCTTCTGACTATATGATTTTGATAAACCTTCTTACAGAAGAAATAGTGTGTGTGTTCTAAAGACTGTTAATTTTTTTGAAAAGGGAAATGTAATCATAAAATGAAATCTGTTGGTCAGATTACCTGTATTTTAAAGCCTCTCATCAAAACCACCACCTGCAAAGACCTACAGCAGTGTCTTTTGACTGAAACCAAGGCATTTACTAGGAGAATGTGTTGTTAATCCTCCGCTGAAGTTATCACTAGTATTTCCACACTTGTAGAAACAGTGAGGATAACAATTCTTTCGGTGCCTATTATGTTCTGGAATTCCTCCTTCCATTCAGTATCCTCAACCTTCCCACAGCCACAGAGACTGTTGGAAGGAAAACATCACACTGGCCCTAAATTCTCTCACTGGCCCAAAGTCAGGAGATTTTGGCACGACATAACCTTTGTTCCAAAGGAATAGATAAAGCCAAGACCAAAGCCAGATGTATTGTATACCTTCATTTCTATGATCCAATCATATCTGGAAGCTTCTAAAAGCAGTTTTCCCTTGTATCAATGAGATTAGTGTTTGATGTGCCCCATGCCTGCCCCCCCACCACATGCACGTGCATGCACACACACCCCTCCAAAAGTTAAAAAAAGTAAAATCATCATCGACCACTTGTAAGTACCATCTTTCTTCTTTTACTGCAGTGTTTTACTTACGCTACCTTAACATTTCCTTTCGAAGGTGGAGCAGCCTTAAACTCAGATGGCCTAGTTGTTACTCCAAAAGCAACAAAGGCTGATGTTTTCAGGGGCAAGGGATCCGTTGCAGGAAAGTGATCACTGCGGTGACTCACTCCTTCTTCCCTTTTGAGGAGGGAGGATATTAGCCTCACTCCTCTTCCGGGCCTCCGGGTTGTTCATCTCAACACCCAGAGAGTTCTGTAACCACATGTGAGAGGGTCCCACACCTGCGACTCATTGAAACAAGCCAAAATAACTGGACTTTCCTAGTCTGTGATCCTGGAACTTGGGAGATGGATTCTAGGCTTCCAGTTAAGATTGGACCACTAAGACCTCATGAAAGAATGGTCATAGTCACTCCCTCTCAAGAGTTGAGTATCTGCAGTCACCCTCAAGACCAAGGTAGACATCCATAGAATGTACCATGTATCAAGTAATTGTCAATAGTGGGTTGTATTGGAAAGTAATCTATGACTAATTGACAGATCTATTTCTGAATGGCTCCTGCCTTTGCCAGCATCCTTACAGTGACCGTGGTCTCCGTGGGCTCCAGAGAGGAGGTTGAGCAGCTCCCACACAGTGACAGGATGCAGCCAGGGGTTCTGTGCCCACCTCTAAGTGATTGTTTGATCCCAGGGCTAGTGCCAGAGCCGGTGCTGGTGTGAAGCAAGGCAGGCACCAAACCTATAGTAACCTGTGTGGATTTTGCAGAAATATCCTAGGAAAGAGGCCTGACCTATTACCAAACATAGGCGATGTTTGTACAGAGTACAAAATCTTTAATATTTTGTGGTATTCTCATAATAACCATTGAATAGTTTGAATCCAGTTTTGTAGATGAAGGATCCGGTTGTATAGACGAAGAAACTCATGCTCTACTCCAAGTGGGAACCAAGCCCCGTCCTTGTTAACAGGCAGATTTACGGGTGGTTGGGTGGGTGAAGCCTCCTGGTTTGGGAGTCCGGGTTGAAAAAGGTTTAGGGAGAAAGAAAAAGAGAGGGCCAAGACGGTAGGCTGGGATGGGTGGGGCATTACCTGGTCTGGAGGAAAGGAATTGGGGAGAGTCTGGATTCAGGGGCAGATTTGACAGGGCTAGAGATCATGGGAAGACAAGAAGTCCTGGAGGAGGCATCAGGGAGACCTGAGGGATGGGGGGGCTCCAAACCCTTCAGGTCCCCTCTGAAGTGATAGAGAGTCCCACACACTTGCAGTGTGAGAGGTGAGCATTTCCTTCTCCTTCACTTGGGAAGCCAGAGTGGGGGTGTTAATGTGGAGATGCTGAGTTCATTCCTAAAACCAATGCTCTAGAATTTAGGTGAAAGTTTTAGACTCCCCGAGAGGTGGGGGAGAATTACCTCTTCCTTGGAGAGGACCACGGTTGATCATTTGTTGAAATCCACCCAATTTCTTTCTTTCTTTTTAAGATTTTATTTATTTGACAGAGAGAGAGAGACAGCAAGAGAGGGATCATAAGCAGGGGGAGTGAGAGAGGGAGAAGCAGGCTTCCCATAGAGCAGGGAGCCCGATGTGGGGCTCGATCCCAGGACCCTGGGATCATGACCTGAGCCGAAGGCAGACGCTTAACGACTGAGCCGCCCAGGTGCCCCGAAACCCACCCAATTTCTAAGTTGAATGCAGATCTGATGTCAGAGATGCAGTTGCCTTTGGTTGCCTCATACTCCCATACCCTTTCTCTCCTCCTCCTCTGCCCTTCTTTCCTAACGGGTTAATGATTACTTTGTATATCCCTCACCTCCAAAGTATTTGCTTTTGGTAAGAGAACCATAGGAAAAAGACAATTATTCCAAGGAGAGAACCTTATATTGTAGTATCGGACAGGTGAGTAGGGTAGTGAGCCAGAGAAATTTTCTGATTTGCTTCAAGTAGCACATGAAAGATTGATTGGCCTAGAGAAGGTGGGCAAAAAACAAAAACAAAAGCAAAAAAACCCCACATAATTGGGGATATTGGTGATCAGTCATGGCTCTGATCAAGCACAGCCTGTGTTGCAGAGGTGCTTCACACAGACCACCTGTGGTGGACTGAGTTATTAAACTCCATTCTTCTTTCTCTCGCCACAGCCTCACGGAGGACTAAGGACTTCCCCATGCCTTGATTTTGGGTTTGCCCATGTGACTTGCTTTGGCCAATCAGGGAATGTGCACAAAGGCTTAAAAGGTACAGCTGAGCTTTGCCTTTGTGCTTTTGCCATCACCGTAAGAAGAACATGCCTTGGGTAGCTGAGGGAATCTGGAAGAGTTAGCAGCACACGGAGCAGAATCACCCTGGCCCACTTGGATCTCTACAGCTTGAAGCAGCTGCTCCAGCCCCAGGCACACTGTGTGACACTAAGTGTGGAGTGGTTTGTTACACAGCATTATTAGACGACTGACTGATAACACTGTCTCACGTAGCCTCTATCTCAACTTTTCAAATGGGTGATATTGACTCTTTTAGGTAAGGAAGGCAAGGCTCATCAAAGCTAAAGAACTTGCTGAAGGTCCCACAGCTAGCAACTGGAAGAGGCCCAGTTTTAAACCCCAAACCTGTCTGACTCAAAACCCACGTGTGACCACCAAACCACCCTGCCTCCTGATGATAACCGTGTGTTTGGGCATGAACAGGTGTTGCACGCATAAATGATGCTAAGCTAAAAACTTACTTCCTTCTTACCTAGTCCTGCCTTTTCATCTCAGATAATGCCGCTGAGACCCATGTAGGTAAAGTGATTTTTCCCAAGGTCACAGGACAGGTTAATGCTAGATGTCAGATATTGTCTCTGAGTAAAAGAGGTGCTTCTGATTCAAGCATTTAGAAAACTTAGACATAGCCCACAAACTGGCACTCTCTCGAGAATCTGAAAGGCTATCATTCAAATGCCTGCCTCCTTGTGATTTCTCTTTACTGACACAAGATTTTACTTTCTAGCTATGAAGTGCTCAGTGCTCTTTGCAGGTCTTTTATTTTGCATGTAATCCACAAGTCTTCTCATGTGAATTAGGCAGAATATTTAAACAGGAAATGTCTGTGCAAGTGTGCACCAATAAGTAAGGAGTACGCATCCAGACATGTGCCACTCTCTCTCTCTCTCTCTAGGGCAGCCGTGCTGCTCCGTGGGCTGATCCTGTTTGAGGTCAAACCATGAGCCCTCCGAACACAAGCCTCTCTCCAGACTTGTGTTGGTTTCCCACTGAGTGACCTACTCTCCACTCCTGACAGCTGAGCTCATCAAATGAGGATGGTTGTGCTTTGATAACTGGCAAATTCTATATAAAGGGAGATGATATTCTCAGGAATGCCTTATTTGCCCCAGCTCTTCTCTTCTGGCAGAGGTGACCTAACTGAAAATAATCCTTCTAAATCAAAAGAAAAAAAAGCATGTGGCTCTCTATGACTCCCACACATGCTTGGAACTTGAAAGATTTAATTTTATCTCTCATTTAGCATCTTATAGAAATTGGGGCACTAAAATGGCAGCTGCAGGCTTCTTTGGGGACACTGTCAAGTCCTATAGTTGTTATCATTCTGTTAAGTCATTTTAAGTAGAACAATTACATCGCTAACTATTTAAACCAGTGATAAAGCAGTTTATCAATGCTTTGATCATTTCTAAGCAGCACACTACTATCCAACTGATTGGCTCTACTACTGTTAGTTATAAGGTTGAGATTTCAATGAAGACAACGCACCCAAGATGGCACTAGTCTAAGCATTTTCTGTGATGACACAATCTTTGTATTAGCTTGCTATTGCCACATAACAAATTACCACATATGTAATGGCTTAAAAGAACAGACATTTATTATCTGTTTCTGTGTCTGGAGTCTAGGGCATGACTGAACTGCATTCTCTGCTCAAGCTTTTACAAGGCTGCCATCAGGAGGTCATCAGGGCTTCATTGCCATCTTGAGGCCTAACTAGGAAAGAATCTACCTCCAAGCTCATGGAGGCTGTTGGCAAAAGTCATCTCCTTGTGTTTATAGAACTCATGGCAGCTTGCTTCTTCAAGGTCAACAAGAAAGTAGAGCTACTGTGCTTGCAGTCTTATGTATATATCATAACATAATCATGAGGCTATATCCCATCACTGTTGACATATCATGTACCATCACCACAGGAGTGACCTCCCATCATCTTTGCCGTATAATATCGCACAGCTGTGGAAGTGACGTCCCATCACCTTTGCCATATTCTTTTGGTTCAAAGCAAGCCACAGGTCCTGCCCACACTCATGGAGAAGGAATTACACAAAGGCATGAGCATGAAGGGTCTGGAATCACTGCTGGGGGGCGGTCACCCTGGGACTCATCCACTTTGGTCCCCAGTATCCCTCCCACATGCATAATGCATTCACCCCAACCCTTTCTCAAAGTCTTTCCATCCTTCCTCCACCCCGTGCCTCCCAACTTATGATGGTGGAATAGGGTAATAGCTGTAGACATTCTAGTTCAAAACAGGGGAAATAGGGGTGCTTGGGTGGCTCAGTTGTTAAGTGTCTGCCTTCAGCTCAGGTCATGATCCCAGGTCCTGGGATTGAGCCCCGCATAGGGCTCCCTGCTCTGCGGGAAGCCTGCTTCTCCCTCTCCCGCTCCCCCCTGCTTGTGTTCCCTCTCTGGCTGTCTCTTTCTTTGTCAAATAAATAAAATCTTTAAAAAAAGCAAAAAACAAACAAACAAAAAACCCAAAAAAACAAAAGAAACAGGGGAAATGGAAGGTAAGAAGGAATCACTGGTCCAGAGCTGTTCTGAAATTCAGCCTGGCGAATGTCAGGAGTTCCTTGATTAGGTTTTAAGGCTTTGGAATAATCTTCTGTGGCTGATCCTGTTGAGGTCAAACCATGAGCCTTCCGAACACAAGCCTCTCTCCAGACTTGTGTTGGTTTCCCACCCACTGGTTCTGCCCTTACTCATCATGGAAGCCTGTGTTTCGGCAGAACAGTTTTATCAAGTCTTTCTTCTCCTGACGGTAGAACTGGGGAGTCTGAAAGCCTCCCTTTCTTTTCTGTCATCTCTCTGCCCCTGGTCCAAGCTAGCAGTATTTCTATAGAAACAGTTTCTCATAAACTTTGTACACCTTCTATGGATTTCACTGTGGTTCAATTCACTCCATTTGACAAAAACTGTCTCCATAGATATTTTTAAGATAAACCCTCCTGTAGTTTGGCCTCCTGCTAAGAGGGCTGAGGGACAGTGCCCTTAAGCTTTCTAGAGGTTCTCTGGTTTGATTGAGAAGATCTGTGGGCCATACCCTTAATTTCTCTAAAAAGCCCTTTGTGTGATTGCATATTCTGACCTGTGGTTTTTCTGAGTTTTTAAGAGTTGTACAGTTTACATCTCAGCCTTTTCTCTGGAGCATGCTTTTCCAAGAGTCCAACTCTTGCCATCTAGAAAGGCTCAGAACTTTTTAAGTCCTGAGATTCTGGTTCCTTTTTTTTTTTTTTTAAGTTCTGTCCTCTTGCATTTTACGGTAAGCAGAAAGAAGACATCAGGCAGCACCTTTCACACTTGCCTTGGAAATCTCCTTCGATCTGTCACTAAGTTTATCACTTAGAGCTTCGGCTTGCCATGTAACTCCAGAAGACAATTTTGCCAAACTTTCTGCCACTGCAGAGCAAGGATCCCCCTTTTGCCGGTTTCCAATAACATGTTTCACTTGCCTCTGAACCCTCATAGCATCCTTGAAGTCCAGATTTCTACTAAGAAATGGCAGTTGTGACTTTCCCTGTCATGTTCCTCAAAGTTCCTCCAAACTCTGCTCATTTTCTGGTTACAAAACCCCTGTGTTGTTATGGACTGAATTATGTCCTTCCAAAATCCATATATTGAAGCCCTAACTGCAACTGTGATGCATTTGGAGATGGGGCCTTTAAGGATAAATGAGGTCATAAGGGTGGGCCCTCATCTAGTGGGACTAGTGTCCTTGTAAGGAGAGGAAGAGACCCCAGGGGCACGTAGACACAGAGGGAAGACCAGGTGAGGACACATAAGGAGGCCATCTGCAAGGCAAAGACAGAGGCTTCAGAAAAAATAACCCCTTGATTTCCTATTTCCAGCCTCCAGAACTGTGAGAAATAAATTTCTGTTGTTTAAGCCACCTCATCTGTGGTACTTATCATGGCAGCCCAAGCAAACTAAAACACATGTTTTTTTGAATTTGTTACAGCAGCATCCCACTTCCAGGTACCAAAATCTGCATTAGTTTTGTATTGCTATGTAACAAATGACCATAAACTCAACAACTTAAAATAACACACATTTATTAATACCCTCCCAGTTTTCATAGGTCAGGAGCTGGACACAGCTTAGCTGGATCCTCTGCTCAGGATCTCATAGGACTGAGATCAAGGTGTCAGCTGGGCTGCCATCCCATCCAGGGGCCCAACTGGGGAAGTGTCTGCTTTAAAGCTCATGTAGGTTATTGGCAGAATTCATTTCCTTGTGGATCTGAGGGAATGGAGTGCTCAGACCACTAAGGAAGAAAAGTCAAAAAAGGGTGTTAAGGAACAGGTAACTGCTGTGGGCACCGGGGACTCAGTCCTCCAGGAATGGCCTGAGAGACTTTGTAGAACACAACTAAGAGTTGCCCCAGAGAGGAAGCTGAAGCAACTGTCTACCATCTTTAATCCCTCAGTGATTGTGGGTTCCTCCCAAGAGTTAATTCCCTGGCAAACTCCAGCCTTCCCCACATTTGGTCAGGCATTCCTCAGTAGCCAGAGAATGCCTTCAGGTAGAAAGACTCAGGAAACATTCAGCATGGATGGGAAATGTCTGCAGGTGACCTTCGAGGTGGGCTGAGGGGTGTAAAGGCATGGTACCAATGGTAACTGCTATCAAACATCAGCTTTCATTACTTAATCAAATATTTATTGTGTACCTACTTTGTTCCAAGCACTGAGGCTCTAGAGAAAAACAATATTTGGTCCCCCTCTCTACAGACTACATAATCTAGTGGGATGTCACATTAATAAAGACAAAATACAATGTCACAAAAAGATATATAACACTTAATATATAACACAATAGAACATATAAAAGCTTTTATGAAACTTTGAGAACGAAAATTTAGGGAAGGTATGAGCTTGGATTTTGAAAGTGTACAGTCATATATTTGTGCCTAATGGAAGGATACCATTAGGTAAGGAAATTTAAAAAGAGGAAGTGACAGTGTCTTGTTAAGAGCTCTCTGGAGCCAGACTATCCAAAATAATTCCAAAAGCTTGGTTCTACCAATTCCACATATTTGACCCTATGCAAGTTGCCCAACTCTGTGAGCTTCTGTTTCCTCATCTGTTACAAGTGGGTACAATAGCACTACCTCATAGGTCTAGTGTGAGGATTTAACAGTCTAATAGATTTAAAATATTAGCATTCAATAAAGTGAAACAAACCTAATTATCATAAATACAGAGTATAATGAAAATTGCCCTTTTTTCTGAGGACAACGATATTTTAAGTTTTTTTTCTCCTCACAGTTAATAAAAGACCTATGTATGTCTTAGTTTTATAGATAACTCTCTAAGGTATAGAAAAGGTGAGTTCTCAGGTGTTGGTCAGTTTTTTTTTTTAATATATTTATTTATTTGGGGCGGGGGGAAGGGGCAGAGGGAGAAAGAGAATTTTCAAGCAGACTCCCCACTGAGTGCAGAGCCCAACTTGGGAATCCATCAGATGACCCATGAGATCATGACCTGAGCTGAAACAGGTGTTGGTCTTTAACAGCAAAACACCGCATCGCTCTCTCTCGCTCACAGGTGCTTTCAAGTGTGAATTTCCTTAAGGCATGTTTCCAGTGCTGCAGGCCATTCTTTTCCCCTTGAAGCAGGAGCCAGAGAAATGGGTGTCCCCGAAGCAGCATCTGACATCGGGAAGCCCCACCTCCCGGTCCAATCAGTTCTGCCATCTTTGTTAGACCTACCCGTCCTCAGGCTGAGAAGCCTGATCAGCTGAAAACCCCAAGCCAAGTTCACTTCTTGAAGGCTGCGGGGGTAGGAAATGGGCATTTTCTAACAGCACCAGGAAGAGATGCAGGCAGAAACAGGTTTCTTCAAAATCTCAGTGCCCTAAAGCCAGATCCCAAATGTGTGGAGCAGGAATCTGGAGAAGTTTAGTGGAGTGCAATAAAACCTTCCCCGCAAATGAAATTCTCTGGTATGTTACACAGATTTTTTTTTTAAAGATTTTATTCATTTGAGACACAGAGATAGAGAGAGAGCATGAGCAGGGGGAGAGACAGAGGGAGAGGGAGAAGCAGGCTCCCCACTGAGCCAGGAGCCTGACGTGAGGCTCGATCCCAGGACTCTGGGATCATGACCTGAGCCGAAGGCAGACACTTAACCATCTGAGCCACCCAGGTGCCCCGTGTTTCACAGGTACTTTTATTCCTAGAAGCAAATGTGCTCCTTTGGGGAGTCATTTTTAATAACCTTTAGTTTTTTTCAGCATATGAGAGTAATAGCTGTTTCCATTAGTAAATATAGAAAACCATGGAGAAGGAAGACCTAGTATAACTCCACTGCCCACTGTTTAATTTTGGTGTATTTTGTTCCATTTTCACACACACACCCATTCTAGGAGGAGCAAGACTGATTACGATGCTTTTGCAGGTTTTATTTCACTTTTTCACCTACTGCAGCAGTTCCCAAACTTTGTTCACAGCACCCCTCAGGGGTCATCAGTTTTGTCACAGTGCCCCCTAGGTAAAAAGAACTATCCATTCCATTTATTAAGTACTTCAAACAACTTAATAAGTAAAAATAACATATTTAACTCGAGATTTTTAAAAATTCATGTAATTCTTGGGGCGCCTGGGTGGCCCAGTTGGTTAAGCATCTGCCTCCGGCTCAGGTCATGATCTCAGGGTCCTGGGAGTAAGCCCTGCATCAGGCTCAGTGGGGAGTCCGCTTCTCCCTCTGCCCCTTACCCCCTCTTGCTCGTGCATGCTCTCTCTCTCAAATAAATACTTTTAAAAATAAAAATAAATTGATGTAGTTCTTAAAACACTAATGAAATGTGCACATCTGTTGAGCACACATGACTTCTTCAACCTTGGAACCAGGTTGGATATGGCAGCCTCATTTCCTGTTCCACATTGATTTTCACCCAGAACTTGCTTTTTTGTCATGATGACTGCCAAATATACAGCTTTTCATTCAATGATGTCATCAAAAGGCATAGAGGGGAATCCAATGTAGAAACGAATTACCTGGAGCTGGTGATTTACAAGGCTTCTGACAGGTTAGATATCGCTGTTTCCTTCAAAAGTTTGAAATATCCTGTCACACCGTGTGAGTTCATGACAATCTTCTGGGGGGATCTTGGCATACAGTTTGGGAACCATGAAACATATTGTTATATTGTCTGCAACATTTTTAGTGGTGACATTAGGACGGACATACTATGATTTGAAAACTTTTCTGTTGTTAGAAGTTTATGTTGATTGCTGGTTTGTTTGCTATTGATAGGTTCATTGCCCTCAAAAGACTAAGAAGTTCCATTCTTTCATGTAAAAGTGGAATTTCTGAACACACAGTTACTACCCATAGCTATTCTGTTATATTCTCACCTTGCAGCATCAGAGCCCAATTAACCCAATTAGCTGGTGGCACCTGCAGTCTTGAATGATTTGATTTTCCACCAAATCCTACGATCTTCTTGGTTTTGTCAGTGGTTCAGCTTCAGGAACAATGAGCTTATAACAGGAAACATTTTTTTTTAACCCATCAGCTATGCTTCAAATTTTCAAGTTAATGAGTAAAAATACAGCCAGACTTTATAAATTAGCAACAACCAGAGAGAACTTAGCCTAAAACCCAGAAAAAAAATGCAGACAAATAAAAATAATTACAAAATTCCCCAAACTCTGACTTTTGATAACAACTTCACACCCAAAACCTGAGCTCAGAACGGTCTCCTCCCCACTGGTGAGTTTGGCTTAGCAAGGAAAGACATCAGGGTGCTACTCGGCATTTTGCTTCTCTCCTTGGAGTAGTGTTTTTAGACAAGGATTCAGGTTTGGAATTAGCTCTTTTGGAAAATGCTGTGTTAGCATCCCCTCAGCTCTAAACTGCATCTTCTTGCCTTGGAAGGCTGTTATGTGGATAGAGTCAAGCACGAAAGAACTTCAAAATAAGAGTTCTCTGTAAACTGCAGATGGTGGAAGTGATAATAGAGGTGATTGGTGGTAGTAGAGGTGGGAGGAGGCAGTAAAAATAATCCTTTTTTTTTAACCTTCAAGAAAGGCTACCTGTAGACATGAAAGGCCCATAATTATTTCATGCCCAGTTAGAAAGTTCCTTTGTCCAAAAACCAATGTGCCTATGGGGTATGCGTGCCCCCCAAATTTGCAGATAATAGGTTCACAGTTCAGTTTTCTCTGTAGGATACGAATTCTGGGGTGCAGGGCTGGGGCTAATAGTACTCATTTATTTGAATAGACACGACCTTATCTGGGCCTTACTATGCAAAGTTAGGTATTGTCGTCCTTGTATTACAGACTGGTTATCTGGGGCTCAGAGCACACCGGAGACTTGCCGAAGGTGACACAGCCATCAAACGGCAGAGCTGAAACACCTCTCACCCAGCTCCTGAGATGCCAGGGCCTTTCCAGGCAGCCAAGCTGTGTTTAGATGGATGCTATTTGCTGACGGTACAGCAGCCTTAATAGCATATTACAAGACAGGGATGTGCAGAGAAAACCAACCTTGATTTCAAGAAGACAGATAACTTGGAAGAAACTCTGTTTGCTTTACCTCTATGATGTATCCACCCCATCTTAAGCATTGCAGGGAAAACCTCCCCGTAAACACCTTCCGTGTGTTCAGATTCCATTGTTTTCTAATTTATGCACCACAGCAATACCTTTGTCAGGCATTCAGCATTTATTTGTTCTGCAAGCTAGACCCTGTGCTGGCGCTCGCTGAGATGTGAGATGTGTATGTCCATGACTGAGATATTGATAACCAGCAGAGGCTAAAATTTTTATAGGATTGGACCAAATTTGAATTTCCTGATACGATTCTCCTATGCCTTATTTATTTTTATAGCAAAAATTCTCTACCTCTGCAAATTCCGAGAGAGATGTAAATCCCTCTCCAGGATTGTGATTTTTAGTATGTTTTCCTTGTAATCTTTCATTCTCTAATGTTGGACCTCAGATGCAGCTTTGAATTAAAAATTTCCTTGACTTGGAGGGGAGGTGGGGGGTGGGGATGGGTTAAATGGGTGATGGGCATTAAGGAGGGCACTTGTGATGAGCACTGGGTGTTATATGTAAGTGATGAATCATTGAATTCTCCTGAAACTAATATTACACTATATGTTAACTGGAATTTAAATGAAAACTTGAAACTAGAAATAAAAAATAAAAATTTTCTTGTCTGTAGGGCATACTAGCACCCTAGAGTGGGACTGCTAGGTTATAGGTATATATACCCTTAAATTGAGTGAGTACTGCCTAATGTTTTTCCAGAATGGTGATATCAGTACACCACACCAGTAAAGCACAGAAGTACCATCTCCCTACAGTCTCTTTTTTCTTTTAAGATTATTTATTTGAAAGAGATAGAGCACGTGCACATGCACACATGGTGGGGAGAGGGGCAGAGGGAGAGGAAGAGGATCTCAAGCAGACTCCCCGCTGAGCAGGGGGCCCAACCTGGAGCTTGATCCCATGACCCTGAGATCATGATCTGATCCCAAATCAAGAGTCTGACGCTTAACCAACTGAGCCACCCAGGCACCCCGACATCTCCCTACAGCCCTACCAAGCCTTAGCATTATAAGCCATTCTAGTATTTGCAGCTCCAAGAAGGGTATCACTGTGGTTTTTATTTCTCTTCTTTTATTTCTATGTTTGGTCATCTCTTCATGTCACTGTTGACTGTTGGACCACTCAGTCTGTTCAAATCCGTGGCCAACTTTTCCATTGGTTGCCTATCTTCCCTGTTGTGTCTGTTGACAAGATTTCTTTCTGCATTAGTAAGTTTATTTGGTACATTTAACTTTAAATGACCTCTTGCCTGATGTTCATATTTCCAAAACTGATTTCTTTTTGTTTATGTTTACCTGATATCTTTGTCTAATACTGTATTTTCCTTCATGTATGCATGTGTAAGCATTGCCTTGCAAACCGTACAAAGTTTTTTGGTCGTATGTCATTTTGTCTTCATGAAATCTGTCATTTATCAGAAGAATTCGGTACATTTATATTTAGTATCATGATCATATGTTTGATTTTCTTCCATATTAGTGTTTTATTTAGTGTACATAGAGGAGCAGAGAGGGAGGGAGAGGGACAAGCAGACTATGTGCTGAGCATGGAGCCCCATGTGAAGCTCAGTCCCAGGACCCTGAGATCATGACCTGAGTAGGAACCAAGAGTCTACTGCTTAACCAATTGAGCAACCCGGGCGCCCCTCCCCATTTTTCAATTTCATTAATGGATTTTCCCCTTTTCTGTGCTCTTAGGATCACATATCTCCTTCCTCACTATATATATTTTCTAAACAAAACCCCGACTAATTCCCCCAATGAGATGCACTGTGTTCCCCCTGAAAGATGCTATATTTCCTCCCTTTCTCACACTCCAATAAAAACTTCCATTCCCTTTGTTCCCCTTATCCACTCCTTATGGATACCTTTATTTCTCTGATACTTCCCAAACTCTTAAATTTTGATGGAATTATTTGACATTTCTAGCACAAAACTGTTATTAGGATTTCACTTACATTATTTCAAGATTCCTTATTTAGCGATTTTGCTATACACCATGCCTAGACAGTTGCCTTTATCGATACATCAGAATTAATACCTAGAGAGACATACAGAGACAGAGATAGAGACAGACTGCACTCTGAGTGCATTGCTCAAATTCTTCCTCTCCTCATGGTTATCTCGTGTTGAGGTCAGTGTTCTGGGTTAGTGCTATCCAAGAGAACTTTCTGTGATGATGGAGATACCCCATATATGTACTTTCTAGTAGGGTAGCCACTAGTGACCCAGAGATAATGGGCTCTGGAAATGTGGCAAGTATAACTCAGGAATTAAATTTTTAATTTAAATTTAAGTTTATTTAATTTAAATTTAAAATTAAATAGCCATATATGGATAGTGGCTACCAAATTGGGTAAGACAGATCTAGATAATTTATTGTTTGGATAGAATCTTGACTTTAGTATTATCTCTAAGATGAGTATATGAATGTTTGACTTTCTTTTTTTTTTTTTTTTTTAAGTTTCTTCTTTTATTTCTTTAAGTAATCTCTATACCCATCCTCGGGCTCAAACTCATGATCCTACGATTAAGAGTTGCATGCTCTTCTGACTGAGCCAGCCAGGCACCCTATTTCTCTTTCTTAATTCTAACATAGGATCATGTATAGATTTGGTTTGATTTTGCTGAGGTACAAGCTTCTCAGGCCTTTTCTGTCAGGTTGGGTTCCCTAGAACCTGAGATGGGATTCTTGTGCAAGTGAATTAATTGAAGGGGAGTTCTCAGGAGAAACCTGTGACGATGAGGGAAGCTGGACAGGACAGAAGGAAGAGCTGGGCAAAGATGGCATCTGCTGGGGTCCAGCCTCAGCCCAGCCCCACAGAGAGCTCTGGAATGCAAACAGTACCACAGAGGTTATCTCACATCAGGGTAACATCTCTGACCTTTATTCCCACTTATCGATCAGTTGTTGGCTGTAGGTCACCCCAAAGAAGGGCATAACTTCCCAGGCCCTGCTGAGTGAGGCCATGAGCCCCTTTCGAGAACACTGAGGGCAGTTCCCAGAAAAAGTGGGCAGCAATGAGCTATTAGCCACCAGCACTGAGCCCCTGCTAAAAGGGATATGGTCAGGCACCCAGTACCTATGCCATGCTCTTTAAACTTCAGCAAATAAGCCTATTGACATTCTCATTATTTTTCCTTTACTAGAAAGATTTAAATTATTCTTAGAGTTAAGGAATTTCAAGGATATGCTGAGGTGTATCTTTTTTTTTTTTTTTTTTTTGGATCAGTCCTGCCTTGAACTCAGTGAACCCTTTTAACCTGCATACTCAGATCTTTCTTCAGCTTAGGGAAATGGCCCTCTATTATTTGTCAAACTGTGTCCTCCATCATGATGGTTCCTTTTTATTCTTTTTGCATTGCTATTACTTTGCTCATTAAGTCTCTTTTTTCTCGTCATGATTGTCATCTCTTTGTGTTTCAGCATAGTTTCTTCCACTTGTCAGGCTCTGTTTTATGTGACATCAGCTGAGCATCCTCTCCTTCAGGCCACATAATAGATTGTCTGCTTCTATGCACTCTTGGTGCCATGCTTGAGTCATCAGAGATGCTCTGACTCATTGCATGTAAGTTGTCTTCTGTCTCTCACAGTTGCTCTGTTTTGCTGGGTATGAGTTTAATTTGCTGTGAGTGAACATCTTCTCTCTCTAGCTGTTGGGAATATATATATTTTACACACACACACATTCATACTCATATTCCAGTTTGGTGATGCCCAGGTCTGGCTGTTCTCTCTCCAGGTGGCAGTAGTCCCACCATTAGAGGCAGGCAAAGTGGACTGTCCCTCAGGACTAATGGTCAGATGCAGGGGTGCTGACAGAGCCCCACTGAGACCCCCGGAGAAAGCCCCTCACTTCTCCCCCAGCCTCAAGGCAGAGACTGCATATCTCAGTTTTGTATCAGCTCTTTAGAGCCAGGAGGACCATCCTGACAAAGTCACCGTCCTCTAGTCCAAACGTTGCTGTGGATCATGTTCTTCCCGAGATCTGCCCCTGCTTTCCACTCACACACAGCCAGACCTCCGGCTCTCTCCCAGCCCAGGGGAAACAAGCCCAGAAGCTTTCTCTGTTCAGGTGTCCTCATCACCCAAGCCTGGCTAATGTCCATTTGCCCATAGTCCTACAGAGAGAAGCAGACACGTTGGAATTGAACTTGGAGAGGAAGGGAACCATGTTTGGATCACCGTGGTTCCAGAATACTCCTTGTACCTTCTGTGAGCCCTCTAAAGCGACCTGTACTCAAATTAACATTCTTCTATTTCAAATCACTTTGTTTCAGCAAATGCTGCCAGGGCCCAGACCCAGTGCTGCATGCTGGGGACACAGCAGTGAATAACTCGGACATGAGTCCATCCTTCCAGGAACATGTACTCCAGAGGGGAAATAATTATTGATGTGACCCAGAGACATAACTGTAGAGTGTTGTGAAGGGGCATATAAAGGGTACGGTGGAACAGTGGTGAGTCCTCACTCACATTTCTGCTCTCAATACCCACATAGTTGTCACACACACAAAAAAACAACCTGCAATGTTAGTTGTACCGTCAAGAGGTCCGTTTCCTTCTATTTCATCCTTGGACAGTGCATAACAAGTGGATCTGAAGAAAGGTAGCCAGGATGATGGAGCATCTAGACTGGAGGAGTGGAGAACACTGGTAACTCCCTGTCACAGACTCCAGGGAGTAAGGTACATGATGGCTTTCTTCAGTCACCAAGTGGCTGCCCCATGGGAGGGGAATTCAGGACCCTCTAGGAATCCCCTGGGAGGAGAAACTGGAAGAGTGAAGTGAAGAAAGCACAGAGAGGGGTCAGTACTGCACACACCCGCAGCAATGGAAGGGGCCATCTGGGAAAGTAGTGAGACCCTCATCATTAGGAAGCTTCCAGTGCTGACCCACCTGCGCACTGGACACAGCAGATGGGGTAGGGGTAAAGCCAGGAGGGACCAGGATGGAGAATCCCATCTGGGAATTTAGTGTCTGAGAGGGAGGAGTATTGAGGGGAGGGGAAAGGGGGTGGGAGATGTGAGAAGTGAGGCCATGGTTTGGCCGCTGTGTCTCCTTCAAGGAGAAGTCAGGAAAGAACAGAGTTCGTTGTTCACTTCTCTCTTGTCAAGTCCTAGATGACCTCTCTGGTTCCTAAGATTGAATACAGCCATGATTTTTTTTTTCCTTCCAAATTTCTCTTTCTTCTGTTTTCCTCTCTGGTCTGCCAGCAGCAAAGTAACAATAAAAAAGAGAGCCTTTTTTCCTTATCTCTGCTCAAAACCTCCAGTGCTGAAACATATGCTATGTTATAAATACATTCATTTATCTCAGCTTTGTTTAATTTGCTTGCACATTCTACTTTTAGAAACGTGCCTGTCACCAAGCAGGTGCTCAATAAATATTTGATGATTGAATTGGTATGTTCCAGCCCATAATAGTTTGTCATATGTATTAACATATGCCTCAGCGGTAACACTGGGCAGGGGATCTCAACAAAGACAGCACTGCAGCCACATGGCATAGAACCGGGTTGCTTCCATCTGATTATAATGTAGTAGACTGATACAATTTGGGAGGTACCTGATGTGTTTTGTATGTGTACATAAAGTAATGTTAAACTTTATACATTAGGCACTTAATCTCCTCTGTTAAAGCTGTATTTACTATTTTACCTACAGATTCGCTCCTGATGGTGTCAACTAGCATTGTATTTTCCTTAGAGTATGCTGCCACCTACTGGAATCAGGGCCACTTTACAAGCCTTTCCATTTTTCATGTACCTAACAGAAGGTTTATTTTTTGTTACATTAATATTAGCTTCATTGCAGGTTGAAACAGTTGTATAACTCCTTTTGATAGCTTCAACATTTTATTCCATGGTGTGTCTTCAATTTCAGGACACAATTTAGGGTTTAATGATTTCAGATGGTCCACAGTAAAGCTCGTTTACATTTTTTACTTTTTGTTTTCCCTGATTTGGTAGAAAAGCCTTTGAAACAAGAGTCAGGAGTCTTAGGTCCTAGTCTCATCCCTGCAAAATGAGTAAATCCCAGCCTCTGTTTCTTCATTTTTCAATGAAAGGTTTAACTGTGTCTGCCGTTTCTAAAGGCGGCCCATGGCAGCCCATCAAACAACTGTATAGAATACTCATCTGGGAAGAATTACTTAAGATACAAATTCTCAGGGTCCAATCCCAAGAGTTCTCAAAGAATCACTGAACTAATGGGTTTCTTTCCCTGGATTCCAGCTTTAAAGTCTGGCTTTGTGAAGAAAAAAAAATGCAAAGGGTGCCACCTAGTGTCCCTGAGGAGTCTATACAATCTCGCGCTCAGAATTAACTGGATATAGCAGTGGCTGGCTTGTGCAATTTTATGTGGCTACATCAGATGTGGACATATTGAAACTTGTCAGTGTTTCCTCTTATAAAGGCAATCGAATTTGCGTTTAATTAAGGAAGCCAATGGTGTAATGAGATAAGCAAACATTATCCCATCAACTCACTTGGAATAATTGGCATGATCTCTCTTTTGATCTGAGTTGGCCTTTTTCTGAACTCCGTTATGCCTCTCAGCCTTGTCGTGCCTGAAATCATACACAACTGCCCTAGTCTAGCTTTTTGCTGTTATCTGTATTTGTACACAACTCCGGGAAGACCCAAGTGAAGGATTGAAAAGACAGGACTTTTGCAGAGGAAAATGGCAGTTTCTAACTACCCATCCTTACTGAGACCTCTAAGGAATTCCACAGTGTTTTTCCTCCACCCACCACCCACCCTGGATTTTCTATCCTTAGGTTCTGACTGCCCACAGAAAGCTAACGTTATCAGGCTCCTAAGGAAGGAGACAAGCTTTCACACCCTCCTGCCTATCACCCTATTGTGCACCAGAGCCTTGTTCCCCATCCTTGGCAACTTGTTAGGTGCAGACTCTCAGGCCCACCCCAGACTTGCTGAATCAGAATCTGCATTTGAACAAGAGTCCAGGTGATGCACGTGCAGGTTAAAGCTTACATGCCATCTTGGAGGACAGAAAGGTTTTAGCCAGAGAGAACTAGGATTCCCTTCCCAACATGCTGCTTCCCTTGCTGTGTCCCCAGGAACATAAACTGGTCTGGAAGGATGAGCATCCGGCAGATCTGGCTTTGGCATTAGGATCTGCCCCTTCCTGTCCATATGATTTGGGGAAGCCCTTTTATCTCTCTCTGCCTCTGGTTCCCCCCTGAAACGTGGGGGGTCTGGTCCATGCTGCAAGAGATGGGAAGGGCTGGCCTGTGGGAAGTGCTGGCCTGACGCTTGTCTCATCATCTGTCCTTGATAAATACTCTTTTCTTTCTCTACCTACCCACCCCCGCTTCAGTTGAAAGTATTGTTGAGTATAGTCTCGGCACTGCTTTGCGTGGCGAGTGAGCCAGCCACGTGAGTGAGCATCTTGGATGTCTCCACCAGCCTTGCAACCTGGGACTGCAATTCCAGAGCCCAGCCCACGCCCTTCCCAAATTTCCTCACCCACACAATTATGAGCAAAATAAAACGGTTGTTTTTATGCAGCAACAGTAATTGGAACACACTTTGGTATTTTTTCATTCCTTTAACAAAGGACCCATGCTAGGAGTCCACAAACTATGACTTACTGGCCACATCTAGCCTGCCATCTGTTTTGGGGGTGGGGGTGGGGTTGTTGTTGTTGTTTAACAGACATTATTATTATTATTACTATTACTATTATTATTTAGCATTTTTAGGTTCCCAGCAAAACTGAGCTGAAGGAACAGAGAATTCTCATACATCCCATTCCCCTCACATACACACAGCCTCCCCAACTGTCAGCATCCCCCACCAGAGTTGTATCTTTGTTCCAGTCCATGAACCTGCATTGACAGGCTGTTGCCACCCCAAATCCGTAGTTTACATTAGGGTTCACACTTGGTGTTGCAGATTCTGTGGATTTTGACAAATGTACAGTGATGTGTATCCATCATTATTCTATCATAGAGAATAATTTCACTGCCCTAAAATTCTCTCTGTTCCATCTATTCATTCCCTCTACTTCCCCAACCTCTGGCAACCACTGATCCTTCTACTGTCTCCATAGTCTGGCCTTTTCCAGAATATCATATAGTTGGAATCCCATGTACCCTTCTCAGGCCACCTTCTTTCATTAGTAATGTGCATTTAAGGTTCCTCCATGTTTCTTCTAGTTTGATAGCTCATTTCTTTTTAGCACTAAATAATACTCCATTGTTGGGTTGTACCAGTTTATCTACTCGCCTACTGGAGGCCATCTTTGTTGACTCCAAGTTTTGGTAATTATAAAATCAAAGCTGCCATAAATATTCATGTGCAGGTTTTTGTGTAGACATAAGTTTGCAACTCATTTGGGTAAATATTAAAGAGCACAATTGCTGGATCAAATAAAAAATATGTTTAGTTTTGTAGGAAACCACCAAATTGTCTTCCAATGTGGCTGTACTATCTAGCATTCCCACCGGCAATGAAGGAAAGAGTGCTTGTCGCTCCACATCCTCACCAGCATTTGATGTTGTCAGTATTTTGGATTTTTTTCCTTCTGGTGTAGAGTGGTATCTCGCTTTAATTTGCAATTCCCTAATGACGTGTGATGCTGAACATCTTTTCATATGCTTGCCATCTGCATATAGGTATCTTCTGAGATGAAGTGTCTGTTAAGATCTGTGACCCATTTTTTAATTGGGTTTTCTTGTTGAATTTTAAGAGTTGTTGTTTTTTTTTTTTTTTGTATGTTCTGGCCAACGGTTCTTTATCAGATGTGTATTTTGCAGATGTTTCCTCCCAGTCTGTGGCCTGTCTTCTCGTTCTCTTGACAGGGTCTTTCACAGAGCAGAAGTTTTTTAATTGTAATGATGTCCAACTTATCAATTATTTCTTTCATAAATAGTGCCGTTGGTGGTGTGCCTAAAAAGTCATCATCACACTCAAGGTCATCTAGGGTTTCCCTTTGTTATCTTATAGGAATCTCATAGTTTTGCATTTTATGCTTAGGTCTATGGTAATTTTTGTGAATAGTGTAAGGTCTGTGTCTAGATTCTTCTCTCTCTTTTTTGCATATGGATGTCCAGTTGTCTCAGCACCATTTGTTGAAGTGACTATATTTGCTTCCTTGTATTGTCTTTTGTCAAAGATCAGTTGACTATCTTTATGGGGCGTCTACTTCTGGGCTCTCTATTCTGTTCCATTGATTTATTTATCAGTTATTTAGCCCGTACCACACCTTTTATAGTAAGTATACCTTTTATAGTAAGTCCTGTAGTCAGGCAGTGCCAATCCTCCAACTCTGTTCTCCTGCAAATTGTGTTGACTATTCTGTGTTTTTGGCCTCTCCATGTAAACTTTAGAAGCAGTTTGTTAATATCCACAAAACAACTTTCTGGGATAATTTTGATTGGGATGGTACTGAATCTATAGATCAAGTTAGGAAGAATAGACATCTTGACAATATTGAGTTTTCCCATCCATGAACATGGAATATTTCTCCATTTATTCTTCTTTTGTTTTATTTTTTCATCAGGGTTTTCCTCATATAGGTCTAGTATATATTTCGTTAGATTTATACTTACACATTTCATTTTAGGGGATGGCAGTGTAAATGGTATTGTATTTTTAATCTTCAGTGTCATTTGCTTATTGCTGGTGTATAGGAAAGTGACCAACTTTTGTTTAGTAACCTTGCACCCTGCAACCTTACTGTAATCACTTATTCCAGGAGGGTTTTTTCTTGTTGTTGATTCTGTTGGATTTTCTGCATAGACCATCATGTCATCTGTGAACAAAGACAGTTTTATTTTTTCCTTCCCAAACAGTTTACCTTTTATTTCCTTTTCTTAGCTTATTGCATTTACTGGGACTTCCAGTAAGATCTCTAACAGGAGTGGTAAAAAGGGTCATCCTTGCCTTGTTTCTGATCCCAGCAGGAAAGCTTTTATTTTCTCACAATTAAGTAAGAAATTAGCTTTAGATTTTCTGTAGACACTTTTTACCAAGTTGAGGAAGTTCCCCCTATTCTTAGTTTGCTGAGTTTTTATTATGAAGGGGGGGGCGGTTGGATCTTACCAGATGCTTTTTCTGTATCTGTTGATGTGATCATGGGATTTTTCTTCTTTAACCTGTTGATGCGATGGATTATAGTAATTTTATTTTTGAATGTTGAACCAGCCTTGTATACCTGGGATGAACTTGTGGTCATAGTGTTTAATTCCCTTTATACATTGCTGGATTCAATTTGCTAATATTTTCTTAAGGATTTTTGTATCTATGTTCATGGGAGATACCAGTCTATGTTTTCCTTTTCCTATGATATCATTGTCTGGTTGGTATTAGAGCAATGCCAGCCTCATAGAATGGATGATGAAGTATTCCCTTTGTTTCTATCATCTAGAAATGATTGTGAAGAATTGATATAATTCCTTCCTTAAATGTTAGGCTCTGGAAGGGGGAAAAAAAAAGAATCATTTGGGCTCTGCTAAAATCCTTTCTCATGAAGGCAAGCCTTGTTAAGAAGAGTGCTCTGGCATATTTCAGAGTGGTTCCTTTTCCTCCTCCCCCTGCTGAGAGCACAAGGGCATATTTCTCAGACTCACTGTGAGAACCATATTGAGCTCCTGGAGGTAAAACTCACAAAAGTGGGGAGCCCCAACCCATGACTGGGTCCTTATGAAGTTTTTAACTCTCAGACATATCTAGACTGAGCCTCCAGGAACTGGTCAATTACAGATCAGGTTTTCCACCCTGGTACTTGTTCCAGAAGGAATTTCTGCTCTAGTCAGTTGCGATTCTCTGGATCTGCCTGTCTCTCCAACTTTGGGGCAGCAGTCCGCCCCGTGACCTCACTTCTCTGATGGAGCTCGGGAGACTTGTCGATCTTTCAGTTTGTGCAGCTTGTTCACCTGTTGTTCGGACAGAGTGGCAGCTTCCAAGCTTCTTACATGCTGGACCAGAAACTGGAAGTCTGGTTTTTGTAAACAAAGTTTTACTGGAACGTGACCGTTCAGTTCCATACTCTCTACGGCTCCTTCAGTGCTATCGCGAAGACAGTCTGGCCCACAAACGCCCCAAATACTGACTGTGTGGACATTTACAGAAAAACCTTGCTGACCCCTAATCTAGGTGATGGGGATCTGATAGTATGTAAAATAAAGGTCCTGGTTTTGTGGAGTTTATGTTTTAGCGAGGGAGAGATGGTAAGTGCCAGGACAAAGAATAAAGAATGGGACAGCAAGTGACCAGGAGAGAAATCGGCAGGGTGATAGCGGAAGATAAGGTGACATTCCTGCAGTGATGGGAATGGGGTGAGAGCGCAAGTCGGGGGTGGGGGGTGGCTGGATGATGTGCTTTCCAGACAGGGATGACAGGTGCTAAGGTGGGGCGTGCCCAGAGAGGCAGCTGGTGCAGTGAGAGCCAGGAGCCCCAGGTAGGAGCTGAGGGCAGACCTCAGTGGGAACCTTGGATTTGGATGCTCACTGTCCATTGTGCTTCAGAGTTTAATTAAAACTCATTCCAATTAGCCATTTCCTTAAAGAACCAGACAGCTTTTGCCTGAGGGGTTGGATAGGGTGGGGGTGGGGGATCGTGGTGGCAGAATGACATTGTTCATACTTGTTTAAAGAATTTGAAAAGAACAGGGCTGTCTCCGATAGCGCATTGCCTGGAAGGAAACTTTAAGGCGAAGATTTCTTTCTTGTGCAAAGGATTTTCCAAGGAAGTGCTCCCAGGAAAAACTGGTAAGAGGTTGAAAGAAACAGGCAGAGAGAGGAGGAAGAAAGGAGCTATGCAGTGGGCAGCTTCTGGCAAATTTCCAGCCTCAGCCCAATCCCATGGAGAGCTCTGGAGCATAGATCACTCCTCAGACTTGATTCCCACTTGAGGCAAGGAGCCGGGCTCACACTCCCACCATGAGCAGATGGGCTGAGGACCTCTCCAGGAACGAACGGGATGGAACGTGAACTCCCAAGTACCACTGTTGTCTGTCTGTGCGGCAGAGCAGCTCCAACAGTCCCGGGGCCTTCCTTCAAAGATCACTTACAGAAACTGGCCATTAGCAGCAAACAAAGCACACAGGAGCCAGGGAGGGGACCCATGGGAGCAGTAAAAGAGATCCACGTGGATCCCAGCAGATTTTCCACAGTGTCTACTACAAAGACCAAAGGGGAATTTACAGAAAGAAAGAGGAAATACCTTAGGGTCCTGTAAATATGCCAGCACCTTATATTTGCCTATTTGTAATTCAAATGTCAGGTACATCTCCTGGATTATATTCAGTTAAAGATATGAACATAGTATTCTGCGTGCTGCAAACACACTGGGCTATGGAGCTGGCTCTCTGGTCAGGGAATGGCCCAGTGATTTTGTTTGAGAAAGCCAGAAGACAGCGGGCAAAGATAGCTGATAGTGCAGGCCCTGTGTTCAAAGTCTACCTGGGGCAGCATATAAGGGAGGGATTTAATAAGAGTTTGATTATCTGGAAGGCACAGGCTAATTCTTCCATTCCTCTGGTAATCTCCATAGTGGCTAGTCTGGTTCTGAATACACT
The DNA here is from genome assembly GCF_964656455.1 of Halichoerus grypus. Classification (NCBI taxonomy): domain Eukaryota; kingdom Metazoa; phylum Chordata; class Mammalia; order Carnivora; family Phocidae; genus Halichoerus; species Halichoerus grypus. Next base: position 104,460,498 of record NC_135721.1, read on the forward strand.
GAGTACAAAAACAGTGGTGGGCTTTGTTGGCCCACTGTACACAATGAGTCTTGGATAAAGTAATTTCAGCCTGATCACTAAGATACTTTAATAAGATGCCTTTTAAAAAGCATCTTAAACAACTCCAATTGTTTTTATCTATTTTTAACACCAGGGGGCAGACTTGAGTCTTTGAAATCTGTCCTGTGTGGTTCTTAACAAAACAATAACTGGGTCTAATTTAAAAACCTACTACACTTAGCTACATCACGAAAATTACCATCCTGCATTTTACTTCTTCCACTGTCACTTGCTGATTACAAACCTTTTCTGGGCTGGCTTTAAAAGTGTTGCTGTCCATCTGTCCTGTCTTTCTTTCTACTTCATTTGGGACAGTGTTTGAGGATTCATTTGAATTTTGAACACGAAGATAATACTATCTGTGTTAAAGACCAACCAGTTAATATATGGGCCACGGTTTCCAAATTCCTAGAATAGAAAATCTGCCCAAATTTGTCATTTTTAATGTGTTCTTGTTTTGCTAGTATAAAAATCTTTCAGTAAAGCATGCACAGTGGCCAAATGCAGAAGAGCCCTGATGTCCTTACCTCTAATAGCTTTGACTGATGGTAGCTGAGGGCTGGTCTCAGAGCTCAAGGATGATGGGTTCAGTTGCTCAGTGCAGTCCCTCACCATAAACACCCGTCTCACAGGGGGAAAGGAATGGTTTGCCTTCTCAGTCCCTGTTAGTGTCTTTGCCTGGAAAACATCAATGTTTTCCAGCTTGTGCTTTGCTCACAGCTTGGATATGTGGGCAGGATTAAATTATGGTGTCTCTCATTCTTGTCAATCTGTTAGGTGATGCCCTAGCTCGGTTGCTTAGGGTGGCACAAATGGATTCCAGCTGTGGGTAACCTCTTCATTTGACTCATTCTCATGGCTCAGCCTGAAGGCCAACGAGTCAGCTGGCAAATGAGAGCCACTGGTCTGGGCCAGGGGAAGCGAAGGCAGGTATCTTTTCATTCCTAGAGAGACTACAGAGTGTAATCCGCTGCCTCCCATGCACCACTCCCCACCCACCCCTCACCCCCACCCCCATCATCATGAGGTCGCCAGTACCCTGTCACACAAGCCTGGTGTCTGGCTACAGAGAGAACCCTTTCTCCCATCCTGGGGAGAGGGGTTGAGTTCATACTTCCAGATGATGGGCATAACTTGGTGAAGACGTATCCTTCATTTGCTAAATTTGCAAGTGTTTTGCTTTATCCTTCATCGTACTGAGTATCCTCCATTACTAGAGTTTTCCCTTTCTCCTCTTTCATCCTTGTGTCTGTTACCAGTGGCATCAGATGAAGGGACAGCAGCTGGACAGTTTAATTTATTAGAGATGTCAAGACCCATCTACCACCAATAATAGAACGCAGTGGAAGTGGACCTGTCCAGCAAAGCAGATTTAATCTAAATGATTCAAATAGTGTTTCAGCAGCTTCCTATAAATTAATTCATTTTAGACTTCCCCCATTCATCTTGTTTTAATTTGAGAGTTTGTACACTTTACGTACACATTTCTCTTTTGAAAATACCCTGTCAGGTTTTGCAGAGAAGATATTTGATATTTAAAATATTTTTCTTCTGATTTTGAAAACGATATTGAAAATCAAACAGAAAGAAAACCCTGAGGCTCGATGATCGGTTCAGATCCATCCCAGGAAGGAGCCCTTTCACCTCGTGTTCTTGGACCACTTGGCTGTCCTCTGAGCTTCACGCCTTGATTCCTCCACTGAAACTGGTTGTGTGGGTTTGACTGGGTCTCTTAACCTTCTCCATACCTCCCTTTCCTTATGTCCTATGTGGATGATAATTCTGCCAATCTTATAGGGTTATGGGGTGTATTAGATTTGACAGTATATGTAAAGACCTTAACACATCTTCTAGGAGATACAGCATCTCTATATTTTTTTAATGTTAGCAATGGGACTGTGCTGGCTAAGATGTGGAATCTTAGCCAGATGGCCTGGGTTCAGCTACCCAGCTTTTCTATTTACTGGCCCAGGCCTCAGTTTCCACATCTGTAAAGTGGGGATTAATGCTAGGACAGACCTCATCGAGTTGTTTTGAAGATTAAATAGAAAAACAGAGAGAGAAAACTTCAGACAGTGCATAGCACATCAAAAGCACTGTAATGTTATCCATAGATCTAGAAACACAACTTGAATCCAAAAGCTGTTTGGAAACAGGAAGTTGGATTCCAGATGGTTTAGGCTGACTAATCTGCAGGAGGCACATTAGCTGGTCAAGAAGAACAATGTGGAAAGACAGTCCTGAATTTTCCCCAGGGGCAGAAGCCCTGTGAGAGTTGGACACTAGCCAGGGAGAGGCTGAAACCCTTAGGTGCCAGGATGTGCTGATTCTCTGATGAAAGTAGGACAGAGCTTGAAGCCTTTGGTGAATGAGGTGTCATAAGAAGGGATTCTCAGAAGTAGGGGAGGAAGACAGAAGAGGTGGAGTTGACAGAGATTAAGAAGATGGATCACTACCTCTTCCCTACCACATAAAGCTACCTGCTGCTTATGTGTCCTCCCTCCCCAGCACGAGGCCCTTCCCGGGAGAGGCCAAAGGTTGCATGGTTCCCCAAGAGCTCCATCTACCCAGAAAGCCATTGTGTCATTGGACAGGTAGCTTGTAAACAATTTGGCTACTTTTCTGTCTAGCGACATCTATGATCTTTCTTCTCCAGGCCACTGTACCTACCAGCTTGCTACGCTCTGCGATGCTTCTGTGTGGAAAGGGGTCCCACCCAGCTTCCTGGGTTTTGTGCCAAGTCAAAATGGGGCAAAATAAATCAAGTTGGCTTTCCCATCAAAGCCACCTCTGTCTCAACCATCTGTGACTCAGAGGAATAGGAACCAAAATGCATGACTGATGATGCATGTTATTTTTGTTTTGTTTGTTGCTTGCTTTGTTTTTTATTTTGTGTTGTTCTCTGGTTAGAGACTAGAGTAAGCAAGTGGATATTTTTGCCTGCAAACACCCTATGACATACACATTCAGGCAAGATGAAGAATTGGAATCTTGGATTAAGTTCAAATTATTCCCTAAAAGGAAACCCAACTTCGCTTGATAGAGGGTCCTTTCTGCATTTTGCTCAGATGCTGTTGTCACGTTTGACTGATTTGGAGCAGCTCTGTCAAATGTTGCATGTAAACCCAGCTTTTTACCAGCTACCAATCTAGCATGGAAGGTACTATAATACAAAACAGTAAGAATAGGATGAACTGCAAAAGGAACTTTCAGATTCTTAGGACCTGAGTGCCAAATCAGCCTGAAGCTCTGTCCGTAAAGATGACGAAAGCATGGAGGGTGAGCATCTGTGCTAGTCACATCCCAGACACCAGAAGGCTCTGCTTCCCCTGAAGACAACTGGGGTAGCCATGGGCAGCGTTATTCTCTACATTGGATATTAGGGAAGTTTCAAGCAAGGGCTATGAATTCAGACATTCCTGGATTTTAATCCTGACTTCACTACTGGTCAACTCTGGTTGTAAAAATGCTGTATAACAAACAGCCCCCAACAGGTAATGGCTTAGAACAACAAATAGTCTTCTTGCTCATGGGTCTGCAGGTTGGTGGGGCCACACTACCTCAAGCTTCAGGGCAGCTGAAACTGGCTGTAGGGTTTAGGTTAGGTTCAAGTTTGCTCTGGATGCCTCTTGGCATTATTCTTGGATAAGCAACTACCCAGATCATGTTCTTCTCAGGGAAGATGGCGAGAACTCAAAGAACCAAGCCAAACCAAGGAAGCACATAGAAGCCTCTGCTTGTGTCCATTCACCAACATTCCAATGGCCAAAGCAAGACACGTGGCCCAGCTCAAAGTTAATGGATCAGGGATATATACTGCACATGCCCTACTGGGAGGAACTAAAACGGCACATGCAGAGTGGGATATCTAATCATTACAGGGAGGGGGTGAAGAATTGCAGCAATATTTCAGGCTACTACAACCCTTAGCAAGCTATAGAACCTTGGATAATCTTGTAACTTCTCTTTTCTCGTTCGTAGCATGAGGCTTAATAATACTTGCCTCCTAGGGATGCAGGCTCAGTTGTAAAGCGTCTGCCTTCGGCTCAGGTCATGATCTCAGCGTCCTGGGATCAAACCCCGAATCAGGCTCCCTGCTCAGCGGAGAGCCTGCTTCTCCCTCTCCAGCTACCGCTGCTTGTGTTCCCTCTCTCGTTGTCTCCTCTCTGTCAAATAAACAAATAAAAATCTTTTAAAAAATTTAAAATAAAATAAAAAAATAAAAGCAAGAGATAGAGGGTAGCACGTAGTGAGAGATCCATACAAGGTGACTTAATGTAATGAATCCACACTTTCCAGTTTGGACCCTTTTTTCTCTCCTGATGTCCTCCCTCTGCCATCCCACCAGCAGCACCTCCCTCCCCGAATTCCTAAATACTCCTGCTTGGCCTTCTCTCACTTCCAGGACTGATTCAAATTATCATACTCACGCATGAGGTCAGGGCAGTGTGCATATCATTGCAGACTCTCCTTTGTATTTAGCCTGCAGGAAAGATGGATTGCGATGCAGATATTAGCTTTGTGATTATGAAGCCCCCTTTACTAATGAGGCCTCTGATAGTACACACCTTCACCTCACCTTGCAGCTTACATATGAGAGAGAGCTCTGCAGAGCTGCTATTGACCCATCCTGCTGCAGGGGAATCACTTGCACACACTCCTCATCAGCCAGCACTGGGTCAGTGAGACTGCTGACTTCTAGGAGAGAAGTTTCTGGGTCCTTGCCCTATGGAAGTAGCAGAATACACAAGCCATGCAGATGGGAAGACTGTCCAGAAAAAGGAGAAGGGCCGTGGAGCCATGCCTGTGCCCTAACTCTTCTCCATCCCCCCATCAGATAAGTCACATCCATTCAAGCAAGTGGGGGAGGCAAGAGAGAACAAAAGCATTGCCCCAGTGGAAGACCCTCCATGGAAACATGAAACATGAGGACAAGGAAGAAGCTGTTGCCCTGTTGTTTGTTTTTATTTTTTTTTATTTTATTTTTTTTAAAGATTTTATTTATTTATTTGAGAGAGAGAGAGAGCGAGAGAGAGCACATGAGAGGGGGGAGGGTCAGAGGGAGAAGCAGACTCCCTGCTGAGCAGGGAGCCCGATGCGGGACTCGATCCGGGGACTCCAGGATCATGACCTGAGCCGAAGGCAGTCGCTTAACCAACTGAGCCACCCAGGCGCCCTGTTGTTTGTTTTTAAGAGAGAGAGAGAGCACATGTGTGTGAGAGAGAGTGTGAGCAGAGGGAGAGGGAGAGAGAAAATCTCAAGTAGGCTCCACACCCATCGTGGAACCCCATACAGGGCTCAATCTCATGACCCTGAGATCAGGACCTGAGCCGAAATCAGGAGTCGGACACCCAACCGACTGAGCCACCCAGGAGCCCCCCCACCGACAACCTGTTTTGCAAATGAGGAAGGTTACTGCCTTGCTGGGAGCTTTCCAGCCAGTGGAAAAACCTGTGGGGTCAGAGTCACTATGTTATGGCCTAACATAAACAAAGGATCAGCTAGCTATGATCACAAATAAGGTTGGATAACAAAGCACTCTGAAGCTAAAGAGCTTAAAACACACTCAAAACTACAAAACAATTGCTGAAAGAAACTAAAGACATAAATAAATGGAAAGATGTCCTGTGTTGATGGATTGGAACACTGTTAAGATGGCAGTACTTCTCCAAGCGATCCTCAGATCCAGTGCACTCCCCATCAAGATCTCAACATCACCTTTTTGTAGAAGTAGAAAAAAAACACTTCCTAGGGATGCCTGAGGCTCAGTTGGTTAAGCGTCTGACTCTTGATTTCAGCTCAGGTCATGATCTCAGGGTTGTGAGACTGAGCTCTGTGCTGGGCTGTGGAGCCTGCTTAAGATTTTCTCCCCCTCTGACCCTCCCCACCATCATGTGCACTCTCTCTCTCTAAAAAAAAAAACAAACAAAGGAAATGCATCTTAATATTCATGTGGAATCTCAAGGACCCCGAATAGCCAAAACATTCTTCAAAAGAACAAAGTTGGAGGACTCACATGTTCTGATCTCAAAACTTACTATAAAACAACAATAAAAACCAAAGCAGTATGGTGCTGGCATAATGATAAGTATCTAGACCAATGGAACAGAATATGGAGCCCAGAAACATACCCTTACATAAATTATGGTCACATGATTTTTGATAGGGTGCCAAGACCATATATCGGAGAAAGGACAATATTTTAAACAAATGATGTTGGGAAAATTGGATATCCACATACAAAAGAATGAAGTTGGATCCTTACCTTACACTATATATGGATATTAATTCAAAATGAATCAAAGACCTAAACATAAGAGCAAAGAAATAAATAACTATAAAGAAGAAAACATAGGAGAAAAGCTTCTTGACGTGGAATTAGTAATGGTTTCTTGGATAGGACACCAAAAGCACAGGCATCAAAAGAAAAAAAAAATCACAATTTAAAACTTTGTACATCAAAAGACACAAGAAAGTGAAAACACAAGCCGCAGGATGGGAGAAAATATTTGCAAATCAAATATCTGATAAGGCATTAACATCCAGAATATAGAAAGAACTTCCCCAGCTCAACAACAAGCAACTCAGTTGAATAGTGGGCAAAGGACTTGAGTGGACATTCTTCAAAGAAGGTATACAAATGGCCAATAAGCACTTTTAAAAAATGCTCAACATCACAAGTCACTGGGGAAATACAAATCAAAACCATAGTGAGATACCACTTCATACCCATTAGGATAGCTCTTAAATATAGAGAGCTATAGATAGCTAGATACATATTTTTTAATGGAAAATAAGTGTTTCAAAGATATGGAGAAATTGGAGCCTTCATGCATTGCTAGTGTATGGTTTAGCTGTGCTGTGGAAAACAATTTGGTGGTTTCTCAAAAGTTAAACATAAGACCATATGCTCCAACAGTTCTACTTATCACTATATACCCAGAAGAATTGAAAGCAGGGATTCAAATAGATACTTGTATACCAGTGTTCACAGCATTATTCACAATAGCCGAAAGGCGATCCATCAACAGATGAATGAATAAACAAAATGTGGTCTATACATATAATAGAATATTATTCAGCCTTGTAAAGGAAGGAAATTCTGACACCTGCCACAACATGGATGAACCTTGAAACCTAAGTGAAATAAGCCAGGCAGAAAAGGCCACGTATTGTATGATTCCACTTATATGGGGAACTAAGAATAGGCCAATTCATAGAGACAGAAAAGAGATTAGAGGTTATCAGGACTTAGGTAGAGGAAGGGAAGGTTATTTTTGAACAGGTACAGTTTCTGTTCAGGATGATGAAAAAAGTTCTGGAAATGCATAGTGGTGATTGTCGAACAACAGTGTGTACCTAATGCCACTGAATTATACCCACTTAAACAGAGTTAAAAAGGTAAATTTAAATCCTGTTTTATCACAGTACTTTTTTAAAGAGCTTACAGCAATAAGCACTTGTCCTTCACAATTCTGCAAGGTGGCGATTTGGCTGTGCTCCGCGGGCAGCTCTCCTAGTCTCATCTGGGCTCACTCATGGGTCTTAGTCAGCTGCTGAGGGGGCTGGGGGCTGCCTGGGCTACAATGGCCTCAGCTGGGATCCCCTCTCTCTGCTCCTCAAGTCTCTCATCATTTCCCCAGGCTAGCTCAGGCAACTGGGCAGGGTCCACAGCTGCCCAGTCTCCAGAAATGTAGGCTTGAAGAGGCACGGCATCGCTCTGGCTGCGTTCTGTTGGCCAGAGCAAGTCATGTGGTCAAGGCCAGCCTCAGAGGAGAAGGAAACAGACCCCATCTGCTGATGGGAGGAGCTGCAGGGGCTCTTTGCAAAGGAACCTGGATACAGACAGGAGAGGAGAATTGGCAACTCTTTTGCAGCGATGATCCACAATTTGACACTGTTAATAGAGAACTGTGTCAGGACACCAAATGGTTTGTGACAGGATAGGCTCATGTATCTAATCTAAGAGTTGTTTACAGTAGAGGTGCAGTGCTTTGTCTAGGAGTTTAAAAGTGTAGGGAAGTATACACAAACTCCACTTAGTGCCCGTAATATTCTCTCCCAGACATTAAGTACCTCTCAGATCATTTTTTTCAGTCAAGCCAGCTACTTTGCAGATTTTGTGCTTTGTAGGAGCTGTGACTTTTTGGAGCAGCTGAGACATGGAGAGAGTCTTCAAGACAACAGAGTTTTGGAGCCTGAAGGGAGCCAAGCAGATCAGCTCAGCAGAGACAGGAACCATAGACCTAGCAAGGTAAAGGCACCTGATGAAGGCTTCAGAGTTGCCAACAACAGAACTTAGACTAGATTCCCGATCGCTGAGCTCACAATCCAGTGTTCTCTCTATGACACAATGGTGATCTTTTTCTTGCAGTATGTAAATCCCAGCTCAGCCACCTGAGGAACTTGATTCTCTTCTTTGGGACCTTGCAACTTAGAGAGTGCTCTGCAGACCAACATCATCAGCCTCACCTGAAAGCTGGTTAGAAATTCAGAATCTTGTGCCCTGAGCCAGACCTGCTGAATGAGAGTCTGAAAATTAATAAGATGCCCGGGGCATTTGCATTAATGGTAGCCCTGAAGATGCATTGCCCCAGGGCACTGGTTTTCAACTTTGGCTATTCACTGGAATCAGCTGGGAGAGATTTAATTAAACACGCTCATGCCTGGGCTCCATCTCAGAGATTCTTATTTATATGTTCTTGGGTACAGTCTTGGCATATTTTTGACAGATCCTTGAGCCACTACTTCTCCATAGCCCACCTCAAATATGCTGAAGATATTGGCAGCTTTTTTTTTTTTTAAGATTTTATTTATTTATTTGACACAGAGAGAGAGAGAGCACAAGCAGGGGGAGCAGCAGGCAGAGGGAAAAGGAAAAGGAAAGGAAAAGGCTCCCCGCTGAGCAAGGGGACTCAATCCCAGGACCCCAGGATAATGACCTGAGCCAAAGGCAGACATTTAACTGACTGAGCCACCCAGGAGCCCCTATTGCAGCTTTTTATCACATTTTCCTTCTGTGCAATAGGCTAGTATTTTCTGAACGAGTGAAAACCACTTCTGGAAGACCCTAACTGACGACCTTGCTCCAGTGTCCTGGGTAGGATTAAGGGATTTATAAATTGCTGAAAATTATTTAAATGTATTTTTATAAGGAAGGAAGGTTAAAGACGGGAACTGATAATTGAGAGGATTTTTTTTTTTTTTAAGACTTTATTTTTTTGACAGAGAGCGACACAGTGAGAGAGGAAACACAAGCAGGGGGAGTGGGAGAGGGAGAAGCAGGCCCCCCGCTGAGTAGGGAGCCCGATGTGGGGCTCAATCCCTGGACCCCGGGATCATGACCTGAGCCGAAGGCAGACACTTAACGACTGAGCCACCCAGGCGCCCCAGGAATTTTTTCTTTTTTTTTTTTTAGGAATTTTTTTTTTTAAAAACCTGCTTTGTTCCCAAAAAAGGATTGGCACTAGTATACAGGGAAATCCCACATGATAAAAATTTGGCAAATTATAAATACAATAAAAGATGAAGGACCCAGAAAAATATAAATCATGGAAGAGAGAAAAGACAATAAAAAAGAACACAGATGTGCTAACTTCCCATGTGAACTTAATAGTTAAGCTATGAATTTGATTTTTTTCAAGCCTCGCCACCTAGGAATCCAGTAGTTACAAAGTTTTTATCTATAGAAAAGGGGAGTGGGAGAAAGTCCTTCCTGCAAGAAAGCAAAGCTTTCTTAACTCTAATTTGTAAATAAAAGTTCCATGAGGTCTTTCTGTGGGGACAGGGAATGATATTAGCGAACTGTGTCTTCAAGAAGACTCCGAGGGCAAAAGCAGGAGTGGATTTCATGCTTCTCGTAGTGTCTTTTTGTTAAATCTGTTCATAATGTGAAACACAATGGATAGAAGAAGGAAAGATGTTGTTTGAGTCTCTTCTGGGGCGTGTGTGTGTGTGCGCGTGTGTGTGTGTCTCTCCAGCTTCATCTAAGCTATAACTCGGGGAAGGGGAGTTGTAAAATCCCTTTACATTTGTCCAGGGAGTTGGCATCCCACTTAGAGGAGAGAAGCGGTTTATTATCTCTCTGTGCTGTATGCAAGGGCTCTTGCTGTTCTGTTAATATCCTTGAGTGAGGGAACAAGATTATCCAGTAAACTCTTTTCACACGCCTGCATTCTAGCCTTAAATATGCCCTCAGGGATTGTTGGAACACAGTCATAATGGGATAAATATGCTCTCACATTAAAGTCCTAGAACACATTCTAGGGACATAATACCCCAGAGCTCCCCTTTATGTTACCCCAGTCATCTTCCCTTTTCTGTTTGGGAGCAGTTCCTTTTTTTTTTTTTTTTTTTTTTTTAATATATAGAACAAAGAAATGACCCTATTAATCTGGAATTCAAGGATTAAGGAATATTTTTGTCTTTGATAATATAGATCTATAGATATACATACACACATCTAAACATGCAAATGATGTATGTCGGTGTCTGTGTGTGTCTGTGTGTATGTCTCACAGAGAATTGACTGATGTTCAAACTCTCTATTGAATTGAAATCATTTCAGCTGTGGAAAGGGGACCTCAGGCAAATGGTCTACCAGTGCTGTTCAGGCTTCACTGTATGTATGAATTCCCTGGAAGTTTTGTTAAAATGCCAAATCCTGACTCAGTAGCTCAGGATGAAGGGGCTGAGAGTCTGTGGCCCTAACAGGCTGCTGGTCTGCACCCACACTTTGAGAAGCAGTGTCATTCCCAAACTTGGTGGCATGTGGGACTCACCTGGGGAGCTTTAGAAATTACTGCCACCTGGAGCCGCCATTGGAGATGTAATTGGTGTGGGGAAGGGCCTTGGCCTCACGAATGTTCCTAGAGTCCCCCAGGTGACTCCAGGGTGTGGCTATGGCTGAGAGCCCACTGCCTTCAAAGCTGCCAGGTAAAGCAGAGCCTCCCACTGCCTCGGCTGTTAGAAAACCCCACGGTGCATTCTTAAACCTTTTGTTGAGTTTCAAAGAGATACAAGCTTTTAAATGTGGACAGTCTTATACCTTGAATAGATGGAAAGATGGCCGGATAGAGAGAGAGAGAGAGATCTTTGAGGGAAAAGGGATCTTATTTTGCAAAAGAAAAGAGAAACCACACAATTCTATTCTGTACATAGCTTGTCTAACAAAAAAAGTGAGGAGTTAGCACCTCCCCTGGGCAGAAGGAAAGCCTCACAGACTTCCAGGTTTCTCTGGGCGAGCCAAGTTAGCAGGCAGAGAGGCACTAGGCTCCACGAGTGGGAAAGGTGAAGAAATTAAGGATGAAAGTGACCTCCCAATTTGTAATAGCATTATTTCCTTGGCACTTGCTAAGTTACTAGAATAGTCGGTGTGCAGTCTCGTATCTTTGATCAGATTTGCCTTCTCTCTGACTTGGTCGCTCACTCAAAACCATACCCCACAAGATTTGTTCTTCTCCTTCCCTTGGCCCTCCAGTCGTCCAGTGCTGCCGCATTATGCTTACCTATCAGCCCCCTTCTTTATTAATTGCCTTCCAACTTAAACTCCATCATTCATCCACATGATAACGCTGACTGACCCTACCTGCCAACACCTGGCAAACACTGTTTCCGGGGTATAGCCAGTGTCCCACCTTTGCAGAGCCTGCCCTCAGGGTGCTACATATTTGCTGGAAAAGACAAGCAACCACTTGGTTGGGTGTCACCCCAATGTATTTTAACAAAATAATTTGCATAAAAGATCACCAATGTCCAGCTTGCTATATTTTTACATATGCATGCATTCATGGGATGATCATGACCCAGATGAAGATAGAGAACATTTTCATCACCCAGAAAATTCGCTTGGGCCTCTTCCCAGTGACCATCCTTCCCCTGGAGGTAACCATCATCTCTCTGACTTCAATGACTACAGAGAAATGAGTGACTAATAGCTAGGAATGTTCAGTAAAGCTGACCTTAATATTTAATGGACTTTGAAGTTCAATGCTTCTGAAACTTTTGGACTATTTAGAGCTCAGCTTTTCTCTACCTTTTTTTCCCATGGGGGAACATAATTTTTTCTTGCCATCTAAGACCAGTCCATCTCTGAAATATTAAGTACATAACGACAATACCGACTTTATACTCTAAAATGTTATTTAAGTGCCTAGCAGTTTTATTTCCAGATTAACAAGTTTCTTAACATTTCTTATGCCTCAAAGAGATCCTTTTCATGGTTGTTAAAATTGCTTAAAATGTCAGGTGGAAAAAAATGAAAACTTCGGACACTCAGAGGTAAAATTTTGTTGACCAAATTTAAATATGCCTTGTGCATCTTTATATAGTCTATAACAAAGAAAAACTTTTGACATTTAGCATTGCATAGTAGCAGTATTTCAAGAATCATGTAATTAGTTGGTTTGTTTTTACAGGGGGAGGGTAACAACTGATGTGTAGACTACATATTTTGTTCACTATTAAATTTTTAAATGTCAAAATCTTGAGCAAATGTGATGTAACAAGATGTTTCCTTTGTTGTGGTGACAGAATTTTGAAGTTGCTGTAAAGGCTAATTATTCCAGAGAGCAATCACCTTGTTTTCCCCCCCAATTCCCATAATTCTGAGTTTTAAACATCTTTCCTTAAGAAAGTTTGTTTCTTTACTTTTAATTTAAAAAAAAAAAATTTTGTAGAGGGGGCAGAGGAGGAGGGAGAGAGAGCATCTTTTTTTTAATATTATTTTATTATGTTATGTTAATCACCATACATTACATCATTAGTGTTCCATGATTCATTGTTTGCATATAACACCCAGTGCTCCATTCAATATGTGCCCCCTTTAGAGCATCTTAAGCAGGGTCCACACCCAGCATGGAGCCCAACACGGGGCTCAATCTCACAACCCTGAGATCACGACCTGAGCTGAAATCAAGAGTTGGACCCTTAACCAACTGAGGAACCCAGGTGCCCCAAGAGAGTTTGTTTCTGGAAATATTTTCTATTAACTTGCCTTGGGTGTGCTTACTTTCTCCTCATTGTCTTGTGGGGGGTGGAGCTTGTCCCTGCCTGCTTTGCTTCCTTTTCCACACCTTCAGAGGTTAAAGTTGAGGATGCTGATGGGCTCTGCTGTGATTTTCATATATATTGAGAGGCAGTACCCTGCCAGCTGAGTGACGCTGGGCAAGTTGCTTGGCCTCTCTGAGCCTCATTTTCCTTCTTTGTACACAGGGGTAATAATGCCGTCTATCTCAAGGTCTTGTGAAGGTTGAATATGGGGAAACCACTTCTAATTGTTTTGGCAAACAGTGTTTAGGTCAATGTGAGTGACTAGAAGCTCTTCAAAGCTGATTCATGGAATATTGGCAGTCATTTCATCGATCTCACAAATTATTTAAAGCTCAGATCCTGTGTGGAGGGTGCTCAGCTCTTGTCTATGGCATCATGTCTGTGATGGCTGATACTGAACGAGAACCCGACCAGGCTGTGCCTCTGACTGCTATTGCCTGAGAACTCCTTTGAGAACAGGATGCCATTGCTTCTTCCATCAACTGACTTGGCCCACACACACAATTGCATCAGGAGTGGACGACCTGTGTTTCATGTCCCCGTTTGCCATAGAAGCACAGATTATAAAGGAGCTGAGTCCCATTTTGGTGCCAAGTGACCCTATCCCACTGACACAGCGCACCCAACTCACCAGGAAGCTTTTTTTGTTTTTGTTTTTTGGTGCAGCCCATGAATCAATTACTAGAACAGTTCCTCCTTCCCCCCGCCCCCCCCAAAAAAAGACAGGGACAACTGGTGACAGTCCAGTTCAAGAGTCAGCAGACTTTTTCTGTGGAGGGCCATGGGCCATGTGGTTTCCGTTGCAACTGCTGCATTCTGCCTGTTGTGGTCCAAAAACAGCCACATACTGTACATAAACGCACGTGGCTGTGTTCCAATAAAACTTCTTTACGAAAACAGGCTGGATTTGGCTCACAGACCGTAGCTTGCCATCTCCCACTTTAGATCAATGCTGTCCCATAGAAATATAATGCAAACCAATATTTAATTTCACATGTTCCAGTAGCTATATTTTTAAAGTTCTTGATATATTAAAACATATGAATTTTTAGACTTCGAAAAGATAGACTTTTAAAACAAATCTTGGAATAGTAAAGGACAGGTACCTTACAAATAACTTAAATTTGCTGAAGCAACCTGATATCTAATGGCTTTTTAAGAGTTTTTAAGTGGTGATAGGGAACTGCACAATTGCCAAAATGCCCATTTTTGACTGATTTTTTTATGGTCTGTATAAACAGAACCCAAATTCTAACCATGAGGTTATGCCAATTTCAAATAACTTTAGCCATAAAAAAAAAACTAAAAGCAACTCAGAGATAAGCCTTGGCCATGTCCTGTTGGAATTCCATGCTGACCCATCCTTTATGGGCAAAAGCAGGTGTCGAGTGGCTCAATGATTAAGAGTCTTCACTTAAGAGAAGCCCGCCACCCCAGGAGTCATCTCTAATGAATTTCTACTCATATAAATGCCTTGTTCTCTGGCCACATTAAGGATTGCCATCCCTACCCATAGGCACACAAGCCTTTCCTCCCCTGGCAGTCTGGTTCACCTGCCGCAGTAAAAATGGGCCCAGTTCCTGGCTTTCCTGCCTCTTCTTCTGCATCACCCTGCTCTGGGCAGCCTGGAGGAAAGAGGCATATGGATGAATTGAATTGGGGCTGGCTGATCTAGGATGGCTCATGTCTGATCTTCCAGCAGGCCAGCCCAAGCTTCTTCACCCAGGAGAGGCAGGGCATAGAGAGGGCAGCAGCTGACAAGGCTTCTCACAGCCCAGACTAAGAATTGGTCACTCTCTTTTGTCTAAGCCAGCCATATGGCTATCTCAGATTCAAGGGTGGGAACATAGACTTCACCACCTCCTGGTCTGAAGGACTATAAAGTCACATTGCATAGAAAGGGGTGGGGGGACGACTTGTGCCCATTTTCAGAAGCAATCCATCACAGAGACTGATATCAAACTCTAAGGTGGGCCTGTGTGATACGCTCTAATGAACGTGCCTTCTTTCTCTCCCCTGCGTGAGTTTATATCTCATCCTGAAATACAGAAAAATAAAAAGTTTGTTCAGATGTGGTCCCCCTCTTACTGATACCCTCAAATCAAGCTGAGATAAGCACTTCTATTCACAGCTCTCAGTGCTCTGTCTCAGGCTTCAGGTGCTCAGTGTCATTTCTTCTATATTAAATTCTTATATAATATTCTCTAAACTCTCCATGTGCTGTAGTCACATCTTAGACTGGGCTCCTCAAAAGTAGAGCTTAGGCAAAGGCTTGTATGTGAATTTATTTTGGAAAGTGAGCTTAGGGTTCATAATTCACAATGCTTCCCTTGGTATCCCTGCAGCTAGTGTGGCCAGTTATAGAGAGGCAGCATGGGCACACGTGATCGGAACACTAACGTCAAGTCTGTCCCTACCTACTCTCTTTAATTCCTGGTCTGTTTTCTAATTCTGGACTCACTATAATCATTATTCTATTAGTTAAGGTAATTCTAGCTTCTGTAACTTATTAACCCTTACATCTTAGTAAAGCTCAACAAAATAGAAGTTTATGTCTCACTTCATATCCAACGTGGATTTTCCTAACCAGAGCATGGTATCCCATGTGGTCATTCGGCAATACACATTCTACCACGTGGCTCCAACATCCCCTCACCATTAAGGGGAGCCTGCCAGGTCTTCTGCATTCAGCTGGCAGACAGGAGAATAAAGAGAAGAAAAGGCATTTCTCTGTAGCTTTGGCCAGGAAGGGATACGTATCACATCCTGCTCTCATTCTGTGAGTGAGAATTGGTCCCATGGTCTGTCCAGATGCAAAGGGTGCTGGGAAATATGGTCCTGGCTGGGAACAGCTTTACAGCAATACCTTTACACAGTGGAAGGGGAGTACACATCTTTGGTGGCCACCTAGCATATCTGCTACGTCAATCAAGCATACTGGTATCCATGCCCATGGGTTTGTGAGAAGGGAACCCTGTCTTCATTTTTAATTTTTTTTACTGTGAAATCTATGTCTAAAGAGGGTGCACGGATGCCTCTTGTGCCCCATCTCATGTCTTTTAGGCCAGCCTTTTTTCCTCGGGCCAGTGCTGAGGTACCCTGCCGCTCCCCTCCGTTGTACCGCTTACCTTTGCTATCGGATGTGGCGGTTTCTTCACCTCCCCCTTGTGTGACACCCGTGGGAGTCCCCTCAGCCATTCTGACACAGAAGATGGGAGCAGGTGGATGAATCCTTCCATCTTCATTCCTTTGAGTGGTCGGTTCTGAGACAGGCTTCACAGCTCCTCAGGAAAACCGAGCCGCAGTAGCCCAGATAGCCAGCTTGATAACACACCCTTGAATTGACATCCCCTTCTCTGTGTCACCCCCTTACTGTTCCTAACCTCATTTTCCAAAATAGACTACTCACGTGCAAGCCTTTGGCTCAGCTCTGCTTTTGAGGAACACAGGCTCAGGTGTGAATATAGCACATGAGAAGTTTAAAGAGTAATATTAGATTCTTATATATACTACCCACCTTAAGAAACAGATGGTGGACTGTTGTCTCATCTCCAAGTACTCCCTGCCCATACAAATGATTTTTTGTTTCAGTAAATGAATAAATTAATGAAAGAGATACTTCCTTAGACCTCATTGCTACCTAGACCCTGACCCAGAAAACAGCAAGCAAATAATAGTTAAGTTCTCAACTAGAATACTCATAGTCGCAAACCAACTTTAAACACATCTATGAAACACTTCTCACTGTTACCCCTGGTCAAACTGACTTCCGTTGACTTCAGCTCAACTGCCTCACATTCTAAGCAGCAAGAACCAGGACTATGAACTGCATTTGCTTTGCCAGATTAACAATAAACAGAAAGTCACCTTTAGGGATTCTCCTTGTATGGAACTGGTCACTAAATGCATTGGATTCCCTGTGTTTAAAGAGGCAGGAAAAATGGCAAACAGACCATTTTCCAGTTCATGAGGAATCTTGCTTTTTACTAAATTCACAAAATCGTTGTTAGATACATTGTATCTTATTAGAATTTGTGCAGAACATAACAGTAGTTTTAGTTAGGAAAGGAATTGGCTTATTCAGATTCTGTAGGATCATTATGTATTTACTGAGAAGATCTTAATGGCTAGAAAGCCTCACCACTGCCGCCATTTTGAGATGTCCTGCCCTGATTCTCCTGTTTTCCAGGAATATGCGATTCCAGCTGTTCGCCCAATTAGCCCCATCCCCTGTGGTTACCAAAAAAGATGTATGTAGAAAGGTGAAAGAAAATAGAAGATCCAAGGTCTTCTGGTGTTCGAAAATACAGCTGAAAATTAGCATTTCTTGCCCTAAGGATTCAAGTATGTCAGGTCTGTCTGTCTGTTGCTACGTACACAGCTTTTTCCAGCCACATTCCTTAATAAAAACAAGGGAACTGGTTCTCTGCCAACAGGGTGAGAATTCAGATAAATTGTTAAAAGTAGATACTTTCTGTGAGAGACTCCTGGTCTGTTCTCGAGTCATGGGGATATTTAGCTTATTGACCCCCAGAGAAGCGTTTACCCAGAACGACAAAATGGAACACATTCTTGAAGAGGATAGAATTGTTTTTTTTTGTTTTTGTTTTTTTTTAAGAAATGCAAGGTCTTATTAGGGCAAAGCTGTTAATTACACACTTCATTATTGTCAAGGTTAATACAGTGTGTGAGAGCAGAGGCCCTTTTTCATCTCTTCCTCGGCGCAAGGGGAGACAGCTGTTCTTACGGACAGATCCATTATAGCTTATCACTGGCCAGCAGCCTGGGGAGGAAGCACCATGAAATATGGCCACTGTCACCAAGAGAGCAGACGCTGAGCCGGTCCAGGCACAATGGAAAGACAATGAGAACCAGGCTGTCGGGCTCAAATAGATTGGGTTGCATTGATCTTTAATGCCTGGCTGTTCCCAGCATGAAATTCACCGATACTCTTGCAGTTATTATATTATCGATCTCTAAAACTGCACAATCTTGCGTTCATAAACTGACAGCTGTAAATAGTGGTTCTTACATCTTGGAAACCCGGTTAAACCGTGTTGTAAAATTCTGCGTGTTTGGATTTCATTATCATTGCTTGGTTGTTGATGATTCCTTAAAGTGAAACCTGTGTCAGGGGAAAAATATGACCTCGGCTCTAGTTGCCCTGGTCTTCCCGATTAAAGAAGGGTATTCAACCCTTCTTTTTTTCTCTTCCTTTTAGGCAGGTCAGCAATTTATTTTTAATAGGTATGTATATATTTTGCAAGGCCCTGCTTGTTAACACTGATTTAATCATTTTCATGAAAAGAGAGAAAAGCATGTGGTTCCTTTTTTTTTATGTTATGTTAATCACCATACATTACATCATTAGTTTTAGATGTAGTGTTCCATGATTCATTGTTTGTGCATAACACCCAGTGCTCCATGCAGAACGTGCCCTCCTCAATACCCATCACCAGGCTAACCCATCCCCCCACGCTCCTCCCCGCCAGAACCCTTAGTTTGTTTTTCAGAGTCCATTGTCTCTCATGGTTCGTCTCCCCCTCCGAATTCCCCCCCTTCATTCTTCCCCTCCTGCTATCTTCTTCTTTTTTTTTTTTCTTAACATATATTGCATTATTTGTTTCAGAGGTACAGATCTGAGGTTCAACAGTCTTGCACAATTCACAGCGCTTACCAGAGCACATGCCCTCCCCAGTGTCTATCACCCAGTCACCCCATCCCTCCCACCCCACCCCCCACTGCAGCAACCCTCAGTTTGTTTCCTGAGATTAAGAATTCCTCATATCAGTGAGGTCGTATGATACAAGCATGTGGTTCCTTTAAGAGTGATACATTTATACCATCTGTAAACATCTCCAAATGCTAAAAAGGGGATCCAAGAAAAGACGATGCCTTATATGGCCTGTTACAGTGTCTTGGGGTTTTTCTGTGTTTTGTTGTTGTTGTTGTTGTTGTTTGTTTGTTTTTTGTTTTTGCTATGGATAAAATTTTTTTCTGAAATTTTCAAATATCGGCAACCACACCTTCACTTCCATGGCACTCAGGTTTTATTCATCAATAATCCTAAGATTTATAGCTTCGTACTAAGATCATGATGCTATAGAAGCAGGTGTGCCAAAATAGTGAAATCTATTAAAGTATTCATTTTAGTTAAACAGTAGAGGTATTTCACCCCTATAGGGAATGGGAAAATGTTGAAGAGTGTAGCTCCTAGCAGCCAACTGGTAACATCAAATAATTTTAATACTGTATGTATATATGTGATACTATATATATGTGTGTTTATGTATATATAATGTTATCTAGATATAAAATATATTTAACTCTGCACTATATACTTAATAAAATATGTGTATTTAATACTGTATATATATGCACACACACATATATATAATCCTGAATCCTATTAAACTGAAAAGTAAATGCCAGTCTAATGTTTTTTATTATAAAAGTACCCTAGTTGTGGAAAATCTTGAAAATACACTAACCCCATTGAGTACACAGTGTGAAGATTGAGCAGCCGCATTATCCCTGCCTGGGAGCTCATTCAAGATGCAAAATCTCAGCCCCCTCCTCAGACCTATCAAATGAGAATCTCCCTTTAACAGGATCTGCCCGTGATTTGTATGCACATTAGGATTTGAGAAGCACAGGTCTAAAATATATAGCACCCTTAATCTCCCCACCTAGAGATGACCACTGTCAGTACTTTATTGTATTTCTATTAATCTTACTCTTCTGTACCTATCTTTCAGTTTAAATAGTTGAAAATCTAATTTTGTTAATTTTTATGACTCAGACATTACATTTTTAAGAAAGGTACCAATAGAGTGCTAATCATGATTTGAAAGTATTCCATTTTTTAGATCTGTAAGGAATATTTATTTGATATATATAACAATAGTAGTTAATTGAAGATACATCTTTAAACTCAAGAAATTTGTGTTTTGTATCTCAAATTACTAATAATGGTTTTTAAAAGTCTGAAACATCAGTTCTTCCATTATAGAAAGCTGAGATTTATTCTGTTATTTGCAGCTATTTTCCTAAATTATTATCAACCTAATTTAAAAGTAAATTTTAACTTATAAAATAAATATCTACCGTTTCTTAGTACTTACTGCATGCCAGAAATCATGCCAACTGTTTTATACATATTATTGAATCACATTAACCCAATGAGGCAAAGATTTATTCTTGTCATTTTAGGGGTTAGAAACCATGGCTTTAAAAGTTTAGGTAACTTGCCCACTATCACACAGCTGGTAAGTGCTATGAGCCTGATTCGAAACAAGGATAAAAAATACTACATTGAGATTATGCTAAGTGAAATAAGTCAAGCAGAGAAAGTCAATTATCATATGGTTTCACTTATTTGTGGAACATAAGGAATAACATGGAGGACATTAGGAGAAGGAAGGGAAAAATGAAGGGGAGGAAATGGGGGGGGGCAAACCATGAGAGACTATGAACTCTGAGAAACAAACAGGGTTTTAGAGGTGAGGTGGGTGGGGGGATGGGTTAGCCTGGTGATGGGTATTAAGGAGGGCACGTATTGCATGGAGCACTGGGTGTTATATGCAAACAATGAATCATGGAACACTACATCAAAAACTAATGATGTACATGATGTACTGTATGATGACTGACATAATAAAATAAAATTAAATTAAAAAAATACTATATTGTTTTTAAAAGTGTTTCTTATTCAATGAGAGTCTTTATTTTTTCTTCTAAATAGCATTTAGCTCATAGTAATATTAATTTTTCTCCTTCCACAATAATAAATATATAGAATTCTGTTTATTGAGTTTACTGCTATAGTTTTGTATATAAATTGAACATACATCTCTGGATATGCAATGATAAGTGCATGGAAACAGCAGACCCCCCAACTCTGAGGTCACAGATTAATTTGTGTGTTGAAACAGTGACCCTCTCATCTCCCAGAAAAATCTAAATGAACTTACTTGGGGGACAAAATTTGAAATAGTCGTTCATGATTGCTTGGTTTTTCATTTTCCAAATGTAAGATATTTATAGCACAATTAATGAGAGAAAAAAAGGGCTCTCCCAAACAGAACTTCATTATGTTATCACTTAGTCATTTAAAAAATACAGATAGCATGCATATAGGCATATTCTAGATTTCTGTTATAGTTTTAGCTGTTATTGTATGGATGGATAGGTGGGTGGATAGGTGGTTTGATGGATACATTGATAGATGATATAGACATCTAAATTCCTTTCTCACAGTATTCCCCAGAAACAAAGTGACTTGAGTTTCAAGTCTGCACATTCAGCTCATTAATGAAATTGGAAGAGTTTTAGTGGGAAAACGGGAAGATTTAAAGGACTCAGCAATTTCAAAGGAAGTATTCAATAATGCTCTGACCACAAAAGAATCACATAGGGAAGGGTTTTTTCCTTCTAAATATCTGTCCTGGTAGTGAATTTCTAAGACTAATAGTCCAGCCCCATAATAGCCATTTATTAATTTGCTGAAGATGAACTAACAGGTTCTCTGGATATAAATTCCAAAGGACAAGTGATTGAAATGCCACTTTGATATGAGCAGGGGACCCTTTCTTTTATCACAATTATCCACATAGCCCAAAGATAGTGGCATCTTGACATACTCTGATCATCTCTGTGCCTCCATCATTGAGTAAGTGATGAGCTGGTAATCACTCTTTTTTTTTCTTTTTTGTCATCTGAGTCCATCTATTAAAATTCCTCCTGGACCTAGCTCGTAATTCTCCTCTTCCTGAAAACTTACCATGATTTTTAGTTTGTTCATCTCTGATCTTTTCTTTACTTTATAATCTTCACGTTTTAACTTGCCTTCATTGACGAGTTGTGTTTAATGTTCTTTACTCATTTCAGATTTACAAATTTGTGTACACCGGAAGGCAGTGTGTACATTGGTATGTTTCAAAACTGCTATATAATCTCTCCCTCCCTCAGCCTCTATAATTCCTGAAGGTGTCTGGGAGGGGTATCACTAGATATCAAGTGATAGTATCCTTTTTATAAATTGGAGAAGAGGTAATGAAAAAAGGAGGAAACTAAATCACATAGCAAATGTGGCTGAAATTAAGACCAGAACCTAGAATTGCCCATATGTTGTAAATTGAACAACTCATCGCTAGGGAATGGAGTGTGCAATAGAAAGTACGTATTTTATTGACCCATTTTTGATGGATTATGATGTCACACACGAAGCGTTTGCATCCAACTGGTGCTATTTTGTTTAGCTCAAAAGAGTCTGAAGAGTATCTCAGAAAGAGAGCTAGACTAAGCTGAAAGTAATGTAACATTCATTGTGTATCAGCTATACTTTGATTTGAGAGAGAGAGAGGACACTAGACTGGAAGAGAGAGGCTTTGGGTTTGAATCCCAGGTCTGTTATGTGTCAGTGGGCAGAGTCAGCTCTGAATTTTAGTGTTACTCGGGAAAGGAAGGAGGAGGCCTAGATGATCTCTAGATTCCTTCCAACATTAAGATGCTAGAAGTGATTCTGTGGTCCCAGAGCTGAATATTTCATGTATTCAGAGATAGGAAGGGTAGAGGCAGACAAGAAAGATTAATATTGTTTAAGATGGATAGAATTTAGAGAAATGATTTTTTTTCTGAGATATAGACCCAAAGATAACATTGAACATGAAAAATCGTTATATAGCTAACTATTATTTGTCAAGTTCAGAGAAAGTCTGGATAATATTTTTGCTACAGGATTATCCAAGCAGGTCCAATAATTGAGAAGGTACTTAAAGACCTTGGCATACCTTATAGTCATTATTCATGTGGTATATCAGTCAATATGAATGCCCAGGATTAGAAATACCAGGAAGCTACTTTTGGGGAAGACCATGAATTCCTGAGAACATTTCATTGAGTAATCTGCCAGTTATTGATAGAGAGAATAGGAATGTGCAAGAGTATAATCTCTGTCCAGAATGGTGGCTAAAAAGACTTTTAGTTGGTCCACTGTGATATAAACAGATTAATACTATTTTCTTAAAAATTTGTACAAAACATGGGGCGCCTGGCTGGCTCAGTCAGGTGAGCATTAGAGTCTTGATTTTGGCTGAGATCATGATGTCAGGTCATGGGATCGAGCCCTGCATTGGACTCCTTGCTCAGCGGGAACTCTACTTAGGATTCTCTCTCTCCCTCTCCCTTTGCCCCTAACCTCGCTCATGCACTCGCTCACTCTCTCTCAAACAAATAAATAAATCTTTTTTAAAAATTTGCACAAAGCATTATTGAAGAAGAGAGGAGGCCAGTTGTTAAATCCACAGAAAGTAACAGTACCTATGTCTAAGAGAGTTTGAAGAACACCCTGAGCAAATAGAAAGAGAAATGATAAACAGGTAAGATACAACTGAAATGCAGTTGGAAGCTGCTCAGATAGACTTGAGAGTTTTGAGGATGAGTTACTAGCATTCGTACTTAATGCATTGGAAGATGTCCATTTCCTCCTTTTCTCTTCCCTGTGCTTACCTTTCCCTGTTCAAGGTATTGCTTCTCCCAAGTTCATCTGTTGGGGTGGGTGTAGATGTTCTTGCTCTGAGAAGAGGTCCAGATGTATAAATGACAGGTGGTTCTTTTTCTCTCTGGGGGATGCTCACACAGAACATCACCTACTTGGACAATCAATCCATTTAGACCCCTCCTCCACAAGCAATCCTAACACTCCATATGATGGAATACCGTTCAGTGATTTTTAAAGAAGAATGGGGGGGGGAAGAATAGGGGGAAAAATGGCTATTAATTCACAGAACCACCTGGATTAACCTTAAATGCATTATAATAAATGAAAGAAGCCAGACCAAAAGGCTCCAGACTGTTTGATTCTCTTCATATGATATTCAGGAAAGGCAGAACTACAAGGATGAAAAACAGATCAGCAGTATACCAAAGGTTTGGGGAGGAGGTGGTGTCTGACTGGGGGAAAGTTCAGGAGATTTTGAAGGGGAAGGAGATTTTGACCCTGTAATGGTGAATACATGATGCTTCGCATTTGTCAATACCCATAGAACTTTCCAGCACAAAGAGTAATTTTTTCAGCCAACCAGGAGATCAAGAGGATCCCAGGACGGAATACAAACTGTGGCAGAAGAATGTAACTGTTATACTTGTTTGATATAATGTCATTGAAGGGGGTGTTACCTAAGTAACTTTGGAGAACAGGGCTTGCTTTGAATGGAAACTTTAAGCCCAACGTCCAAAAAAACCATACTAAACACTGCACTCTAGCTGGCAACAGTGTTTCCCATTGTGGTGTGGGGTAATGATTCTGAAACTGCTATATCGGTATACTGGGATTGAATAACCAAAAGAATGGCAGATGAAGATCCAGGGTTTTCACCAACAAATATGAGGGAAAGCTAGAATGAACTATGTGGTACCCTAGATGAGATTCAGAGACAACAGTATGAATTCATGTTTAGCTTAATACAGTTACAGATGGACAGATATATTTAGAGATGTGTGTGCATACCGGGGGAAGTGTGTGTATCCATGTATTGCCTGGCTCTGTTCACTGAGAGGGTCTGGAAACAGGGTCACCCCAGTAGCAGTGAGCACACCCAGCATCCAGATATTAGTTTCTAATATCATTATCCAGTTCAAGGAACCAGGCCCCTTGGAGAAGTGGTTGATTTTAGGGCAAGCTCAGGGAACTGACAAGATGAACCCGGAGCATCTTGTAGCGCCAAAAAAGTGAGGAAGGGCTCAAAAAATAAGAGGATGGGGGCTTATGAAAGGGATAGAGCAGCCCATCTGAAAGAGCTCTCAGTAACTAAAGCTAGAACAGTTAGAGCAACAAAACAAAACAAAAATATATTTTAGGATTATAATCCAAAGTATAAAACAGATATCCATGATTCTATCCATACTGACACAACTAAATGATTGAATAAATAAATAGAATGCAAGTCTCCTGTGCAGAATTCCGCATACGTTGTGTAGATACCCCTTCTCAGGGAGGGAGACTGATTTACTTCCAAGGGTATAGTTTGGAAAGCAGGGAAGGAAGGAGAATGTAACTTTATAGTGTGGAAACCTGGTGAGCACTCCCTGGGCCAGGTGACCAAGGCCAACATCAGCAGTGATAAGCCATGTTGATGACAGGCACGCTGGATATGATGTGATAAAATTGGTACCTTACTCTGTGATCTCCCCGCACCCCTTCCAAACCAATAACCTCAGTTTAACCACGAGAAAAACATTAGACTTTCATAGTTGAGGGTATTCTGCAGAGCCCCTGACCACTATTCCTTAAAACTGGCAAGGTCATCCAAAAACAAGGAAAGTCTGAGAAACTATCACAGACCAGAGGAGACTAAGGAGACATGACAAATAAGTACGAGATATCCTGGATGGGACCCTGGAACACTAGGGAAAAAGCTAATGAAATTCATATAAACTGTGGAGTTTAGTTAATAGCAGTGTAAGATGTTAACAGTACAGTAAGGGATATATGAGAGCTCTGTATGTTCTCTTTGCAACCTCTCTGTTCATTTAAAACCATTCCAGAATTGAAAGTTTATTTAAAAGAAAAGGGTACAGACCAAAAGTCTTCATCCTGGACTGGTTGGATGGAAAAAACCAAAACCTTGTCTTTCATCCTGGAGACTTTGGGAAGCACTGATCTATAAAGCGTATGCTCTAGGACCGCTTTGACTTTGTCCTCTAGTTCGAAAGCCTCTATTCTACTGAGATGATTTTGAACTCCTTTGCTACTTGCTCAAAGGTATTTTTCTCTTAAAATCCTGGAAGTCTGGAGTCACAACACTTTGTTCTTTGATCCCCACCCCCCATCATATTTTGCAGCAAACCTTGTCATTGTCAAGGCACAGCTGACTGGCTTTGTAAGTGGTTTGTGATTTCTTTCTGTTCCTGGTATTCCAGTGTTATTTAGGTTCATTAAAGGTAACATTTGGGCTTGGCAGTTTGTCACTAAGATTTCAAGTACGACCACATCAATTGCTAAGCCATCGGACATTTAGCGATGATGATACGGAAGTGTGGCTCTAGCAGGTATTACCGTTAGATGCTTAATGAGAAGATCACATGTGATCACAAATAAAATCTCACAAGTAATCTTCATGCTGTTCCTTACTTACAGTTCAGAAAGTGTCTTCCTCTTCCATAAAATCTGGTAACCTCAGTTTTCATATGTCTTCCTTTATAAAAGGGTAAGAAAAGAAAAAATGTGTGCCCATTTCTGGGTATGTTAATCCTCAAGTGACGGTGTTTGCTGGTTTTGCAAATAATCTGAATAATGGATGTAAAAAATAATATGCTTTTTCTAATGAGTTATAGACTTAAAATTATAATCATCTTATTGTTAGGTGGTTAGGGTTTGGGAAGGGGTGGGGAGGAGGTTTCCCCTAAACTGGTAAATAAGACAATTGCTTATATAGTCTTCTAAATGGCTTTCTGATGTTTAATTGATCTCTCTATTGAGATAGGTAAAAGAAAATTTGCAATTTAAGATTATTTGCAATTTAAGAATATTTGACTTATTTCACCACTGAAATCAGTCAACAATTTTTTTATTATCACTTTTTTAGGGGACGTTCCTGGGGTCTTTTTTCCTCTGTGGTTTAAATTAGATGGAATAGGGGCGGGATTCCAACATCAATTTGAAAGCATGAAATGTTTTCTTTAAATGGCATTCCCTTTACTGTTCCCAGACAATCGTTAGAGGAAATAAACCGTGCAAGGAAATCTCCATCAACGGCCTGCTGGAGGACTTTGACAACATTTCCGTGACTCGCTCCAACTCCCTAAGGAAGGAAAGCCCGCCCACCCCAGACCAGGGAGCCTCCAGCCACGGTCAAGGCCATCGGGAAGAAAATGGCTTCATCACCTTCTCACAGTATTCCAGCGAATCCGATACCACTGCTGACTACACGACTGAGAAGTATCGAGAGAAAAGTCTCTATGGCGATGACCTGGATCCATTTTATAAGAGCAGCCATGTGGCCAAGCAAAATGGGCACGTCACGAAGACCAAGCACGGGGAGGCCCACTATCCTGAGATGAAGCCTTGGAAGTCCGATCTCGCCAGATTTCCCCTTGATTATCACTCACACTTGGACTCACTAAGTAAACCAAGTGAATACAGCGACCTCAAGTGGGAGTACCAGAGAGCCTCAAGCAGTTCCCCTCTAGATTATCCATTCCAATTCATGCCTTCTCGAACTGCAGGCACCAGTGGGTGCTCCAAGGAGAGTCTGGTGTTCAGTGAAAGCGAGTGGGGACCCAGCCTGGATGACTATGATAGGAGGCCAAAGTCGTCCTACCTGAATCAGACCAGCCCTCAGCCTACCATGCGGCAGAGGTCCAGGTCAGGCTCGGGTCTCCAGGAACCGATGATGCCCTTCGGAGCCAGTGCATTTAAAACCCACCCCCAAGGACACTCGTACAACTCCTACACCTACCCTCGCTTGTCCGAGCCCACAATGTGCATTCCAAAGGTAACGTTCACTGCCTCCTTCCCTCCCATGTGCATGCACCCTACAAAGGTGGTGCTAACATGACCTTCTCACGTAGTCAGATTCTAATGTGATGGTTTGCCTTTTAAGTGAGAATCCATATTGAAACCCTACCTGATTTCCAGCCATGAGCCCCAAGGGCAGAGGATATAGGGCAAGGCACATTTATTCATTAAAATCAAAGTCTTTGGAGATCTCCTACAGGGTTTCTGATTGAAAGGCAAAAAAAAATTCTTTATTTGAAAGCTATCCTGATATACTACTAATAAATATTGTGTGCTCCTATTATACTAAGTCCTCTGTTAAGAAGCATATGATTGTAAGCCATTAGATGGAGGAATACAGTGGTTCCTGCATTCTGGCAAAGTTTACAAGGATCTGTTGAAAAGGAAAAAAAAAGTCAGGATTACATGGTAAGCTTTTAATAAAGTTCATTTTAAAGTTAAATTTTAATATAATAACCATTCTAACAGGTGTGGGGGATATCTCATTGTGGTTTTGATTTTTCTCTGATGATGAGTCATGTCTAGAACCTTTCCATGTACCTGTTGACCGTTTGTATATCATCCTTAGAAAAATGTGTTTTCAGGTTCTATTGTCCATTTTTTGATTGGGTTATTTGGGATTTTTTTTTTTTTTCTATTGAGTTGTATGAGTTCCGTATATGTTTTTTAACCCCTTAACAGACATGTGGTTTGCAGATGTTTTCTCCCATCCCATCGGTGACTTTTAATTTTGCTGATCTTGCCCTTTGCTGCACAGAAGCTTTTTATTTCAATGTAGTCCCACTTGTTTACTTTTGCTATTGTTGCCTTTTGGTGTCGAAGACGAAAAATCATTGCCAAGACCAATGCCAAGGAACTTACCTCCTATTTTTCTTCTAGGAATTGTATGGTTTCAGGGCTTACATTCAAGTCTTCAATGCAATTTGAGTTAATTTTTGTATGTGGTGTAAGACAGGGGTCCAGTTTCATTCTTTTACACATGCCTGTCCAATTTTCACAGCACCGTATATTGAAAAGACTGTCCTTTCTGCATTTGTGTATTCGTGGCTCCTTTGTCAAAAATTGATTGACTATGTATATGTAGGTTTATTTCTGGTCTCTAATGTGTTCTATTGATCTCTGAGTCTGCTTTTTTTGCCAGTACCATACTATTTTGATCACTATAGTTCTGTAATATAGTTTGGAATTAGGAAGCTTTGTTCTTCTTTATCAGGATTGCTTTGGCTATTTAGGGTCAAATATGATTTTTTGTGTGTGTGATATATTTGAACACTTATGGTAGGAAGCTGTTTGGGTCAAGATCATAGAAAAAGTTCTGTCCAGAGGCAATAATGTTTTAGCCCTGGGGCCATATTTGGCCCATTGACCTGGTGCCTCCACCAAATAGTCATTACCAACTTCTGAAAAATCAAGATATTTCACTTAGAATCTTCAACTTCTGGGTTTTAGGCTTCTCTTGAAAAAAAAAAATGGCATGATCTGATATCCCTGGGCCCACATTTTCACCTAGCATTGGAAATGGAATTGGCTGGAGACAAAGTCTCCCCATTAGAGGGGACCGGCCCTGCCCAACCCACTTCATTCAGTTTTCCCATTGGCCTAATCCCTAGAGGCATTTGGGATTTAATATAACCCCCCAGCAATCCCTGCACACTCATCTCACAGAAGGAGAAACTAAGGCCAGAAAGTCATGTAGTCACACTTAAGGTTTCATAGTTAGTTGGTTGCAAAACAAGGACAAAATTCAGGTCTGATGTTTCTCCTAGTCCAGTATTTTTCCCTTTATGTGGGCATACGTTATTTAAGGGGCTCAAGTGCATTTGCCAGTAAAACCCAGGAGAAGCCCCAGTGGCCACCAGAACTCTAGGCTAAGTAGAAGAATAGGAAGAGGATGGAGGGAGGGGATAGATTTCTTCATTCCTAGCTAGATCTCTCTTCCTACAGACTTCCAAATATAAGGCAAAGCAGACCTGCTCTGGAATCTGGTTTTGTTAAACCCAGAAACAATGCAGAAAGCTATTGTGGCTCAGAAAAAAAATTAACATACTTACCCTTGGGAATGTCTACCAAGAGTTTTTCAGCCCTTATAATCAAGGGCTGCTGTTCCATTTCACAGGAGACCCATGAGAAAATCACAAGCAGGGTTAGTGGGAGGGTAGGAGGTGGGAGGCATGTTGGTAATTAAAATGTTTACTTGATTAAAAATATAACATCTCTCTAAAAAGACTTAGGTGCCTGTGATTTTAGAAATGTACTCTTAAAAAATCTACCAATCACATTTGGATTTCCTGCTGAGGGAAGAAATAGAGATCACGACTCAGATAATTTCGCTTTGCCTCATGGAAAGTCCTAGAGGCTGGTGGGTAATGTTCATGTTTCAAATAATAAGAGAAAGCATGAAATTTGTATGGGTCTCCAGACAGAGCAAAAATAAGGAGGGAGAGATGTGTGTATGTGAAAAAGAGACAGACAGACACCAGTTTTATATTTTGGCCTAACGGAGAAAAAATACTCTTAACCCACAGGAAAAACTCCTCCAGCATTATCTACCTAATTTTCCTGTTGACATGACAGGAATCAAGGATGTTATAAATCTGTAGGTATGGCATCTATCTCCCTACTTCTGAAAGTTTGGGGGTGGGGCTGGGGCTGGGCAGATAAAACCTTGGGCAACAAATAAAGCCAACCAAAATCCATCCACACCACACAACTCCAAAAACAGCCTGATGTGGAGAGAGAATGCTTTCCACCGTCCCCTGCAGACAAGTCCGCTTTACAGGGAGGGAAACTGGCTAGAGGCAGTGTCACCAGGCATCTGATTTTGCTCATTCCTGTGCTCTTTAGGGAGCAGGCAGCCTCCAGCTCGCGTGTGTTGGTGCTGACCCAGCAATCCATGCCCTGCTCTGGCTCCAGCCGCTGGGAAGACCCCCCGTGTAATCACAGTTCTGCCAGCTCACTAAGCACTCGCTGTGTGCCAGACACTCTTGTTGCTTTGTTGAGCCTCACAGTCCTGGAAGGCAGGAATTCTTGCCTGCTTTGTGCCTCTAAGGAATCTGGGGGCTCTGAGGGGCTCAGAGACAGCCCGGTCAGTCAGCAGAGCTCATAGCCGAGCTGGGATCTGGCTCTCTGGGCTCAAACTCTTCGCCAGATATTGGACACATCCCCAGTGGCCCAGGAATAGCTTCTGCAGGCACCAAGCCTTGCCCTTGCCTTCTTACAAGCTCCTTTAAATACCTGCAGCCATGAAGTTCCCTTAGGGTGCGTGGTCCTGTCCCACTCAATAGCGGGGTTTCTCGGCCTGGATACTGTGGACATGCTGGGCCTAATAGTTCTCTGTTGTGGGGGGCCGTCCTGTGCACTGGAGGATGGTGAGCAGCATCCCTGGCTTCTACCACTAAGTGCCAATAACGTCCCTTCCTGTAACATCCAAAATATTTCCAGACACCATCAAATGACCTATGGGGAAGCAGGGAGCAAAGTCAGCCCCAGTTGAGAACCACTGTTCCAGAGCTAACCATTTGTCAAGTGCTTTGGGGCATTCAAGGGTGTAGGTCCTAGAGATAAACTGCCTGGGTCCTAGAGATAAACTGCCTGGCTTAAACTCCCAAGAGATAAACCACTAATAACTGGGTGAGTAAATTGCTTAACTCTGCTTCTCCATCTGTAAAATGGGGATAAATCACCTTGTGTGAGGGTTAACTACGTTAATAATTACAGTAACCTAATTATGACTACACCTAGTCTCACATGAATCTGTATGTGTAGCATGTGGACAGGTGACAGTTATGATGTGAAGCTGAGGGTTACCATGTTCCAGGCACCGAGCTAAGCATTTTGCAAACACTACCCAATTTAGCCGTCATGGCAATTCTGGAAGACTTCAAGATCATCTCCTTTTTACAGTGAGAAAGCTAAGACTCAGAGGCTAACTCTTTACGGACTTCCCAAGGATATGAAGGCAAACAGCTGAGTCAGGATCCAAAATTAGGTCCTTCTGACTCCAGAGTCTATATATTCCCGAACATTCCTATTTCCCCAGAAGAAAACCGAGGAGCAGAAAAATGGGTCTGAGGTCTCGGGGCCCAGATGTTCACGCCGCAGGCAGCCCTCACCTTACTGGTGAGGAATGCGTGACGAGTCACAGATGGATTGGGGGCACACGGGGAATGTACTTGATTCTCTCTGTTCTCAGTAGGGTGGGATCCTCCGAGAAGCTCCTTAGCCTCACCCAGACTGTGATTTGTGGGGAAAAAGCTGGGACCACGGGCCAGAAGGAGGCATTGAGAGTAAAGATCCCTGAGACTCTCATATGCACTTACTCTACCTTGAGTGATGGTCTCATTCTGTTTTATGAATGACAATCCAGATGTTCTCACCCATTACAGAAGACATTAAGGGCACAAGTTCTAGAATCCTGTTCCCTGGATTCACACACTTATTGGCTGTATGATCTTGTGTGTGCCTCAGTTCCTTCCTCTGTAAAGTAGAGTGTTTCCATAACTACTTTGACCTTCTTCTACAGATGAAAAAAGATGAGTAAATGTAAAGGAGTCCTCACACGGTGGGCACTCAGTGTTAGCCCCTCTTCCCCGGCATGTTTCTGGTTGGAAAACATGTCACCATGTCTGCTAATGCCAGCCATAGAAATATCCTCTCTGTGTAACCTTTTACATATTCTCAAAATATGGGAACAAGTCCCATGTGACTTTGCCCTCACAGCCATTCTGTGTAGACTAATAAGTTCTGCCATCCTCACCTCAGAGATCCGGGTCACACAAGGCCAGAGTGGCTGTGTGACTTCCTCAAAGCCTGCCACACCTGAGTGACTGAGCTAGCCTGAAGACCCCAGTCCCACCACCCTACTGCTTACTCTACCCTCTAGAATGGGCATGAAATTCTCAGACTTCCCACAGAGGTCAGATGTTAAGAGAGAGCAGAATACCTAGCAGCATTCAAGCAAGAAGCGTCGTCCATAACTCTACATCTGTCGTTAGGATGATGGTTCTTGCCAACCAACCTGTCTATGTTACCCCCACCATCTCCTGTGTCCCAGGCAGCAAAATGACCAGTGCTGCATCCCAGGACAGCCCAAAGAGGTGACATAGTGACAAAGGGTTCTGAGTGATGACAAAGAGTGTAAGAAAAACTGGCACGATTCCCCAGATCTTTCTTCTGGGGTCACCAGTGCAATGGTTTTTCACTGCTTAGCTGTCACTTTGCTTTCCCTGGAAGGAAAAAGCAGTGGAGGCAGTGTGCTTAGTCTTCCTGTGCCAATAACTGAATGACTCACTGTTCTTTGTGGCACTTGCCCACCCAGATTCAGCCAAGGTTCAGGAACAAAACTGCAGCTCCTTACCCCAGCCGAACACTGTCAGAGATCCTGTAGGACCCAATGGGTAACAAAATGGCAATGCTTGTGAAAGCTTATGGGCTGCAACAAAAATCAGAGGTCTGGGGGAGAGAGAAAGGGAGGAAGGGAGGGAGAGGTGCTAATTGCTTAATATGACAATGGGTATTATTTTGATTTTTTTTTTCTTTACATATAGGCACTTATAGGATATTCATTAAGGTTCATAAAACATCCAAAGAGGTGATTCAGAACATCTCAAACATCTGTCCCTTCTGATGGAGGCTTTACATGTCCTTTGCATAAGAATGGACAAATCTTCCCGTGAATATTCCTATGGTTCAAAGTATATTGTGTTTTGGTCATTATGAGTGAGTTTTCCATTACCAAATTAAAATGAAATTAATCTGACCTGGCAATATCTGTTCCAGCTGTCTTGGAGGCCCTGACATACTTGAACCATATTCCGCAGCAGGGAGCTGGTCCCCAGAGGTACAGCTACCCCCCTCTCCCACCCCCACAGCTGCAGGCAATGGCAGATCTCAGGTCAGAGTAATCTGCTCTTGAACAGAAGATGCATTCTTTGAGTTGGGAGCAGCAACTGTAGGGGGTTAATTGGATATACCAATCCAGAGGTGGAGGAAGAGACCTGTATGCTTGAGCCTGCTGATTGAGCGCAGACATTCATTTCTTTAACTAGGCTTTGCCTACTTGTACAGATCATAAGCCACTTGTCCAAACTCTCTCAGCGTCCATTCGCTATATATTCTGTAAGGCAAAGAAACGCACGGCTCTCCTAACTTCACATCACAAGGTAAAAGTTCCTACATGCCTAACTAGGAAGCCCCTGTCAGGGTTTGGGAGATTTCCTTGCAAAACACGAAATATGGTGAATGGCTCTCTGCTGCATGCAATTTGGAAATCCAGCAAGTGTCTGACTATCCAGAACTTAACCTACTTCCCAAGTCCTCTGCATTAGAACCTTAGACACCTTGACTCTTTAGGTGCCCGGAGGTCCTGCTCATGACCACTGTTCCTTGGCAGTGATAGCACGGGTTTGCCTCTCTGAACCAAAATTGAATGGCAGCTCATAGTGTGGGCTGTGTCCCTTTGTCATCTATGAAATAGGGCCACTCTGTTTTGTAAATGAAAATAAGTAATTCAGAGGAAACTGACCGTGGCTGGGCACTCCTCGAAGCCTTGCCTCCAGCAGGAACAGCAGCTATTGTTTTACTAGGATGCAGCAAGCTGCCCCCACCTGCGGGCAGGTGGGGAACGGCCCCCATCAGTGGCATTCCTGCCCACGGCAGGCAGGGAGAATTGGCACGGCAAGACACAACCAGAGGGACACAGGAGAGTAAATACATATTTAAGTCACAGGATTGAATAAATCCTTTTCCCCTAATTGCCAGCCTCTAAAATGTCCCTGCAGAGAAAGCTAGTTACGGATTCTCTCTGGAATTCCTATAGGCAGTCATTTTCCTTTCCCAAAGCTGAGGCTAGTCCTCATATCTTTCCCTTCGAGTCAGGCAAGGACAATTTAAGATGTCCTCTCCCTGCTCAGATAATAGAGGCCTGTGATTCACTTTTATCCCACAGTTGATTTATGTACAGCGAACAACACCCAGCCTGGCTTTTTTCTTTTTGAGCTGAGCAGTCTCTGCTTTATTGTACTCCGAAAAGGTGTATTGGAGCATCACGCTCAAGCAACTGCGACCAGCCACCTCCCATCCCTTGTAGCTCTGTGGGGACTGGAAAGAGAGACTCTCCATCTTTCACCGAGCATTCTGTGGCCCACATTCTTTGGGCGCAGACACACACTCACCCCCCGCCCCCCAGTCCAGCGTGATCTAGCCACAGCCTCCCTGTCACCAGTACGGAAGGCCATGGTGACAAAGAGATGCTGCAGCAGGATTTTTTTTTCCTTTTCTTTCTCTCACCCTCCCCCCACCAAACCTTTTTTTTTTTTTCCCCAGCCTTGGCATAAAATGGTCAAATGATGTTCTACTGCAGAATTCAATTTCACAGTTCAGTTAGGTCCTTGATTACACTGCCAAATTCAGATTAATGTGCATTTAACGAACATGGATCAGGGGAATTCTGGCTGACAGCCAGCTGTAATCGGAGCAATTGATAGCTGTGTGGAGTTTTATGCCCTGTCCACCCCAGCGTACCACTGGTGAAATTGATTGATTAAATGAATTCATTGCTATAATTATTTATAATTTTGATACATCACAAGCCCGTGTCTGACCCTATCCTCGGAGGCTTTGTGCCCATTGTGGAAGGGTAGTCCAGCTGAGTTGTTAGCCCTGGATTATTTATTCCCAGATAATATAGCCTTTTGTTTGTTTTGTGCCCTTATTTTTTGATTGGGTTTGAATAGAGACATGAAAAAGCACATTCCTTTAAGAATTCATTTGTATGGTATGCTAAAAGGCAACTAAAATGGAAACTAAACCATGAATATATGTGATTAACCGTTTCAAAGAGGAAGGGAAACCAAGACTGTTTAGATGTTCTTTTAGTATTTTTAAAGATTTCTGTGGAGAGAATCCCTTTTCAGAATGTATTTGATTTTCAGGGACTGTTAGTGGTCCTCTAGAACTGCCGCTATGCAGTTTGGCAGGCTGGGGGATAATCTGCAAAAGGATCTAGTCTTCCCTGCTTACATCTTGCCATATGGAAATCCCCTGAAAAGTCTGTAGACCCTGGTCTCATTTCTGTGAAGTTACTCTTTCACAAAATCCCCCGGCCATTCTCTTGGGAGGGGTGGGAAGAAGCCTTTCTGGTGTTTCTTTATTGTTTTCCCTCCTGCGTAGTGGCTTTCCTACCCCTGCTCCCAGTCCTGTCCCATGCCTTTGCAATAAGGTCCTCAAAGGTAAACTACAAACATAGATCTTTTGGAAATGGTGCAGGTGGTGGGAAGTACATTGGATTTGCTTGTTAAATACCTGTTACCTCTCGCTGGGCCAACACCACTGCATTGTGGTTTCGCTAAACGATTAAACCCTACATCCCTCTCAAGATACCATACGTCAAATGTGCTCCTTTTTTTTTTTTTCTAGAATATATTTGTAAGTCAGGTTGTAAAAAAGATCACACAGGTCAAGCTTTCCTCCTTTGAAAGTCTTGCTTACGTGCACGAACATGCGCGTGTCTGTGCAAAACAATATATATGGACAAAATCATCAGATTTTTTTCACCCCCTTCCAAATATAGGATATCATAGGAAAGATGATTTAGGGTAGGACAATGAAGTAATTATAACAGTTTAAGAGCCATGTAAGAGGGCCAAGAAGCCTTCTTATAGAAGAAAGCTTGGGCTTGCTTGCTTCTTAGCGGAAGAAAGGGCATTATTGTATCTGAACACAAAGTTTTGGTCTGGCCAATGCAAAAATGAAAGTGATGAATTCTGTACATAGAGATCAGCTCATTTTGCCGTGATGGTTATTTCTTTGTTGTGTATTTGGAGCTGATTTCTCTAAAGCAAGACTTCAAACAAAACAACTTAATTTTCTTTCACCACCACCCCTCCCCCCACCCCAGCCAGGCATTATCGTTCATCATATTGTGGCCCTTGCATTTCTTGCTTCTTGCTCCCAGCTGCCCAGACATCTGAGCTCCCAAGGAAACACTAACCAGGCTTTTGCTCTGTAGTTGTCTTTCCACACCATGCCCACCTCTGTCCTGACCATGTCTACCTTCTTATCATTGAAGGATATCTCTGAGAACATACCAAAGGCCCAAGTTTGAAAGTGACGTTATCTGGATTTAATCCCAACTCTGCTTCTTAATAGCTCTGGGACCTTTGCATGAGCCATTTAAACTCTCTGTGCCTCAGTCTCCTTATCTGTAAAATGGAACAATTATGAGGCCTGTCTCATTATGTAACTTGAGGTTTAAATGCATTCACATGTATAAAGTGCTGAGAAGAGTCCCAGGCACGTGGAAAGCACTCAGCGAATGTCAAATAGCATTAACATTCATATTTATCACTCCTACAAGGATAGACTCCTAACAGAACAGTTGGTTAATGGAAGGGGCCCTACTTTGGCTCCCAGTGACATGCTCCTGCATTTTCTCCAGGAGTGAGTGCCCCAGCCTTGATTATACAGACTGGGGAAGTGACAGCTGGTGGTAGAAATGCCAAGGCAGGCAAGAAAGCAGGACTGTGATGCCAGTGTGCCTAGCACCTAGGACATCTAGACACTCTCCCTGAGAGTGTAAGACTGACTTGAGCAGAAGAACTGCGTTATGCAATCCTCTTGGGGGTATGGGGCCATTTGCCTTGGATTGCTGAAAGGGGCAGTTTCACCTCCCTGAGCCTCCATTTTATCAACAATAAAATGGGATAAATTGCCCCCTTCTTGACTCTCAGAGAAAGAATGAGGGTGCCACAAATATGCAAGCTAGCAATACCATCGTGGAACCCACAGTTGGGTCATTAAGACCCAACTGAGGGCTATAAGTAAGCCAACATGGTGGCCCTGAACAGGGTCACTCATGCCCTTCTCCTTCCCAAAGTCAGCTATTTGTCTGCCATCTTCTCCTTGAACGGATGGAAGCCCGGAGGGCGGACCGCATGTTCTCTCACTGGGGGCAGTCAGTTCTCCTTCCATAAGTACACCTCGAGTTTGGTTCCAAAAATGGTCTCTTGTGAGAGTGGTTGCTCCTCATCCATCCTTTTTTTGAGTCTATGCCTCTTACCAGCCGCCATGAAAAACAAGAGCATGGTTTTGTCTCGAAGACCTCATTTCCAAGACGCTTAGCTCCCAGTGAACAACTCAGCCTTCCCTCTCTGACTGGAAATGGTCCCGTTCACGCAGACAAGGCTCCTCTTCTTTATGCCACTCGCTGGCTGCCAAGAGTAGACTCTGATAATGCTGCTGACAGTCGATAAAGAAGAAAAGTGGCCTGATGCAGTGTGGAGCGGTGCTTGCAATTCCTCCTGGATACAGCTTTCTTATTTTTAATATATCTTCAGAGATCAGTTATACATGCTTGTGGGGAATGAATTCAATTTCTCTTAAAGTACAGGAGCAAATCCTCCACAGAAGACCGGGGGATGCTGCCATGTGATAGCTCCCAGGACAATACTTTCAAAAGGAAAAGTCATGGACCCCACTTGCCTCACACGCTGGCCTTGTAATTAGCCTGGGCCTGGCTAATCTCAAACTTAATTTAAGGGAAGAACCCAGTTGTTTAATTTACGCTGACATTTTCTTCCCCCTCCGCACCTCACATAAACACCCCCGTTTTCCCTGTGTGTTGTCCAGATCCAGGGGCTTAGCAAAACATCAGTGTGGTTTCAAATACAGCATCTTAATTACAATGCAATGTTCAATATATTATAATTAAAAGCAACTTTTCTGATTGTTTTGAGGATTAGTGTATAGGAATACATATGCTACCGGTACGTTATCTTCAATAAATGCCAGCTGGTTGGTTTTTTGTGTTTTTTACTCTTTATTTTTCTCTGACATTCCCACTCTGCTAAGGACTTTCTGTAACGATACCAGCACCTAGAATGTATTGGCCAGTCGCTAGGCAAATCTTTTGATGTGTGTTCAGTCCTTTAGAGATCACGATGACCTAAAGAAGTAGTTATTATTGTTATAACTCCCATTTTACGGGCGAGAAAACCAAAGCACAGGAGTTGGAATAACTTGCCTGAAGTCATACAACTGGTAAATGGCCGACGAGGTTTTTGAAACCAAGAGCCTGTTTTCTTAGACACCAGGTTGCTCTAGGTTGCCACAGTTTAGCTTCCTAAAAGCCCTGTGAGGGAGGTATTTATGATTCCCATTTTACAGATAAGGAACCTGAGGCTCAGAGAGGCTCAGTGAGTTGACAAAGTCGTCAGGGTCAGAATTGAACCCTAAGTATGTCCCTCAAAAGCATGTGTTCTCTTGCTGTACAACCAGGACAGGGCCCTGGCTTCGCAGTACCCTGGTTCCTGCTGGTTCCTGCTGGTTCCTGCTGGTTCCTGCTGGCTGGCGCAAGGCTGTCTGAGTGGCGAACTCACCTGAGTAGACGATGGTGTTCTCAAGACTGGCAAGGGCTGCACTGTCACCTGGGAGCCAATGAACAGGGCAGACGTGAGAATGGTGCCACGGTAACAATGTTAAGGAGCCCACTTTGTGCAGCTCTTGTGGCCAGACTCATGGAATAGACATTGGCTCGTGCTGTGTGATGGGGCAGGAGCTTGGGACACCTGCCGCCTTCTAGATGGCCACCATGGTGCCAGGTCCAGTGAGCAATATACCCCACCCTACTTCACTCCTCTCTGGCATCCGACCTGCTTCATTACTCCTTCCTTCTTGAAATGCTTTCCTCCCTTGGTTTCAGGACCCCCTAGGCCCTTACTCTGTTTCCTACATCACTGGCCACGTCTCTGGTCCTTTATGCAACATCTTCTGCTGCTTCTGGTCTCTGAGTGTTGGGGTCCTTGGACCTTCTCTTACACATGCAACAGCATGGCTTTTAATACCAGCTAATGGCATGATTCTCACCAATGAATCTCAAGTGTGGGTCATCTGTTTCTGCTCTTTCCTGGACTCAAAGCATGTCTCAGTCACCTCAGCAACATTTCTGCATGAATGCTTGATAGTTCTCCCAAACTTGACACGGCCATGCCAGAATTCTTGGTTTTACCATGCAATAGTTACCTCTTGCTGTATAACAAATTATCACAAAACTTAACAATTTAAAACAATAATGAACATTTATTATCTCACACAGTTTCTTTGGGTCAGTTTCCTGTGACTAAACTAGCTGGATGATTCTGGCCTTGAGACTCTCAAGAGGTGGCAGTCAAGATGTCTGCCAGGGCTAGTCCTCTGAAGGCTTGACTCGGGCCAGATGATCACTTCTAGGATGGTTCATATGGCTGTTGGTGGAAGGCCTCAGTTTCTGACTCTTGGCAGGAGGTTTTGCACTTGAACCTCTCTGTAAGATTCTTAAGTGTCCTTATGCCGTGACAGCAGGAGAGAGTCAGAGCAAGTGATCCAAGAGAGAGGGCAATGGAGCCACAATATCTTTTTCAGTCCCAGAAGGCACTTGCTATCACTTCCACTGTATTCTTTGGATCACAGAGATGAGCCTGATATGGTGTAGGAGGGGACTACACAAGGATCCTCAGGTGCCATCTTGGATGGAGGCTGATTACCACACTTCACGAGCCTACCCCTGCCCCTCTACTCCTCATATCATTAAATGGCCTGTTGCTCAGGCCAAAATCCTGGGAGTCATCTTTGACTCTTTCCTTTCACATTTTAATCCAGTCCATCAGCAAATCATGTCAGCTCTATCTTCAGACCCTACCCTGGGCCCCAGCTTTTCTTATCCCAACTATAGCACCCTCTCTAATCTCAACTCACATTGACCACAATAAGCTAACTTGGCATCCCTGTTTCCACCTTTGCCACAAAGGTCTCTTCTCCTCCAGCATCCAGAGATCAACATCAAGCTCATATCTCTCTTCTCTCCTCAGCAAACTCCAGTGGTTCCCACCTCACTTGGAGTGACTGCCAGTGCCCTTGCCATGACCTACATGATCATCCCTCTGGCTGCTTTTCTGGCCATTATTCCAAACTGACTCCCCTCCATACCAAAAGAGCCTCTGTGCTGTTTGTGAAGCCCGTATTTGCCTAGAACCCTGTGGGTGCTGTGCCCTCTGCCCAGACTACCCCTCCCCACATAGACATTGCGCCTAATCCCTCCAATGGCACACTCTCAGAGATGCCTTCCTTGACCTTCACATCCAGGATGGCACCTCACTCATTTTAACCCTTTCCTCTATTTCCCTTCCTATCTCTATTACTACTGGACTGCATACTATACATTTATTGGTTTTCTTGTATATTATCTGTCTGCTTCTCTAGAATGTGTAAACCCCAGGAGGGCAGAAATACCATCCATTTTTATTATTGCTGGATCTTCCCATGGCACCTGAAATGGTGCCTAGCACATAATAGTGGCTCAAGGATTAATTTGTAGACTAAATAAATTAATGAATGTACTGCATGGGAGCAATGGGTTTATTTGGAAAGATACCACCCAATAGAACTTTCTGCAATGGTGGAAATGTTGTTTATGCTGTCCAATGTGGTGGGTACTAGATACTTAAAATGTGATTAATGTGACTGAGGAACTGAATTTTTTTATTTTAATTTTATTTTTTTATTGATTTCAATGAAGTAGCTACATGTGGCCAGTACCCACCATATTAGAGTAGATCTAGATCCTTGGGGTGGATGGGGTATGGGGACATGTCCACATCATTTCATGTACACTGCAGTAGAGAGGTAGAGCCTTCCTAGGGTACTGTGTTAAGAAGGAGCCTGAAGTCCAATCAAAAAATCTTTTTTGAACATCTTTGGTATACACAGCATTGTGTTGTCATCAGAATATCACACAAGAGGGCAGTGATTGATTAGTGCCTTCTGTCCTGGGCAAGGGGGTGAATGTGTTATGCTGTGGTATATTTACCAGACATGACCTCAGTTTTTCCAGGGCTAGTCAGGGGTCCTTCCTGATCCCTCCCAGGGAGTGATTACTGGAATGTACACCTAGTGTCCTATAAACCTCTCACTGACTCCCCCCTCATCCCTGCTCTGTCTGCCCTCCCTATTCTCCACTGAGTTCCCTCAATCCAGTCTTCATAACTAGAGTAGAATGTTTTCTGCAAGAATCTTTTTGAGGGATGACCAAATTTCCTTTCACACACACACTCCTGCAAATGTTGGCTACTTTCAATTATATTTCTACTTATTTGATGAGAACATTGCATGTGTTTACCTTATGGTCCACACTGAAAAGCTGCTTAGGACAGGGAGCCTATTTTCCCTTTTACATATATCTGCTAGGTTATGTGTGTGGATAGTACATACCCCCCTCTAGCATATGAGTTCAAAAGCATGGGGAAAGCATTCTACCCATGAAATTTCTCACTGAAGACTAACATCCTTTAATGACAGGTGGGATCTTTTATTCCTGAAAAAGAAAATAGGGTCTAAATACCAAATAACACCTTGGATAAGGCACATTTTAACTAAAACTCTCCCTGTGGTTCACATGAGTGGGAGAAGGCCCTTTCCTAGGAGCAAAGAGTACAGTTGGTGCCCCAACTGTATCCCTTAATCACCTATTGTTTCTATCTGCCAACACTGCTTTCCTTTGTCTAAAGCGGTAGTTCTCAGCCAAGAGCAATTTTGCCCATATTCTGGGGACATTTGGCAATATCTCAAGAAATGTTTTTGGTCATAACTGGCAGAAGTTAGTAGATGCTACTGGAATCTAGTGGGTAGAGTCCAGGGATGCTGCTGAACATCCTGCAACACACAGGACATTCGCCCACATCAGAGAGTTATCTGGACGCCAAAATCAATGGTACCAAGATTGAGAAATTCTGGTCTAAGCGCTGTCTCTTCCCACTAGAGCCTACCAGCCCAGGACATGGCAAGTCAGAAGTGCCAGGAAATTAATATTCATGGAAGCAGATGTTAAACAGTGTTTTGAAGGGAGCTGGTGCATAAATACCCCAGCTCTTGGCCCCTCAGATGGGACAGCTCCAAGGTACATGTTTAATATACTCTCCCAGGGCGCAGAGTTACCTGGTGGTATTAGGTTCCAGTTGCTTGATTGGTAACTTGCTGTGCATGTTGGGGTTCACCAGAGAGACAACCTGTGGCGGGGGCTGTTTGTGTACACAGAGAGAGCCTCTCCTCTGTGGATGACATCAATCATTTCACTTAAAGCTTTTAACTGATGGGATGCAGCGTACCCACATTATGGAGGGCAATCTGCTTTGCTCAAAATCTACTGATTTAAATGTTAAGCATATCTAAAAAAAAAAAATACCTTCACAGTATCTAGACTAGTTTTTGACCAAACAACCAGATGCCATAGCCTAGCCAAGTAAACACATAAAATTAACCATCATACTCAATGACTCAGCCTTTATTGGTTTTCCCTTTCCTTGTCTCACTTCTCCTGGAATCACCTCCCACCACTGCATTTAAATTCAGGTCTCATAGTCTGCTTCTGGGTTTGTTCGTTTTTTTTTTTAAGATTTTATTTATTTCTCAGAGAGAGAGAGGGCATAAGCAGGGGGAGTGGCAGGCAGAGGGAGAAGCAGGCTCCTTGCTGAGCAAGGAGCCCAATACAGTACTCGATCCCAGGACCCTGGGATCATGACCTGAGCCGAAGGCCGACGCTTAACCACTTAACCGACTGAGCCACCCAGGCGTCCCTGCTTCTGGGGATTTTAGTAGGGAAAGGGGGAAAAAACCAGCTGGATGGGGAGGTCGTAGGGTAAAGGGTAGAAGCAGGAGCAACCTCGGACCTCACAAGGTAAGCATCACCCACAACCGTATCATGCACGGTGCTCTTCATTCAAGCCAGCTGTGGCTTGGCTCACTGCGGCATTCAGATCTAGCATGTGAATATTCTCCATCTGTGTCTGTCTTCCCAGGTGGATTACGATCGAGCACAGATGGTCCTCAGCCCTCCGCTGTCAGGGTCTGACACCTACCCCAGGGGCCCCGCCAAACTACCTCAAAGTCAAAGCAAAGCAGGCTATTCCTCAAGCAGCCACCAGTACCCATCTGGGT
Source organism: Halichoerus grypus (assembly GCF_964656455.1). Taxonomy (NCBI): domain Eukaryota; kingdom Metazoa; phylum Chordata; class Mammalia; order Carnivora; family Phocidae; genus Halichoerus; species Halichoerus grypus. Next base: position 104,504,089 of record NC_135721.1, read on the forward strand.
ACCACAAAGCCACCCTGTACCACCACCCCTCCCTGCAGACCAGTTCCCAGTACATCTCCACAGCTTCTTACCTGAGCTCCCTGAGTATCTCATCCAGCACCTACCCCCCACCCAGCTGGGGTTCCTCTTCAGACCAGCAGCCCTCCAGGGTGTCCCACGAACAGTTTCGGGCTGCTCTGCAGCTGGTAGTCAGCCCAGGAGACCCCAGGGAATACCTGGACAACTTTATCAAAATCGGAGAAGGATCGACCGGCATTGTGTGCATCGCCACCGAGAAACACACGGGGAAACAAGTCGCTGTGAAGAAGATGGACCTCCGAAAGCAACAGAGGCGAGAACTGCTTTTTAATGAGGTAGATGGTGTGTTCAGATCACTCTTTCTCTCCTGTGTAACGTTTACTTCCCATTTCAAAAATATTACCTGTACAGTTCAGGACATCAGAAAGCACTGGAAATATAAATACAAAAACCATGCTCCCACAATCCTTCCTTCTGGTCTTCCTCTATGCGTGTACGGCTGCTACTTCTATAAGGTGCCTCATGCGGATCAGCCCCCGTGCTAAGCACTGATCTGGCTTGAGTCACACAACCAACCTGTGAGACAGAAAGATGTTATTGCCATGGCCACGAGGAAATCTGGACTCAGGTGAAGTGACTAGCCCAGGGTCACATACAGCAGGTTGATGGCAGAGCTGGGATTTGAATTCTAGCAGATTCCAAAGCCTTGTGCTACACTATCTACATGGGTATATATACATGGTCGTGGTACCATGTATACCCTTTGTAGCCATTTTTTTTAAATCTCAAAAGAGGTTAGTTTACCAATGGATTCTCACTCTTTAGGAACTTTAAGATACGTGTTCCTAACTATAGCAATGATGAATTCTTCCTGTGGAAAATATGGAAAATATAGAAAATGTCCCATAATCTCACAACCAAGAAATAGCCTACATTAATATTTCAGGATTTCCTTTCTTTATTTTTTTCTCTTTAGAGAAAGTGATATAGAGTATTGACTTACAGAAAGTTTGTAACAATGAGGACCCTCACTGATGGTCCTGTTTCATTCTCACTGGCACTGGATACTGTCAAATTATCTCTGTTAATCTGATAGACATGAATAAATCTTCCTGCTTTAATTAACACTATTATTACTAGGGAGGGTGAAATTACTTTTATATGTTTTTAGGCCATTTTTATTTTATTAAACCATATGTCCTTTGCACACTTTCCAATTAGGGTGGTAGCATTCGTCTTATTGATAAGTGAGAGCTCTTGATATATTAACGAATTAACCCTTTTCTATGTGTTGCACGTATTTTTCCACTTCATTTGCCTTTTACACTTATTACTTTAAAGTTCTAAAATGCACATATTTTTCCACTTCATTTGCGTTTTACACTTATTACTTTAAAGTTCTAAAATGCACATAGGTGGAAAAATATGAATACCTATGTCTAAGGACATAAAATATTTTGAAGTAATAGTCATCTATTGATTTTATGAGAGTTTAGGGAAGAGAAATGAGCTTTTGTGGATGGAAAATTTAGGTCTTAAAGATAGCAAGTCAGGATTCCAATGTTAGCTAATACGTCAGTCTCCAGCAAAGGATGCACCACTCACATCTCCTAACAGACATTATAAAAATGCAATCAGGTGTGACTTTGGGTCCCTCTTCTATGGAGGCTCACAAGAAGGCACACATGGCTCCAGCCCCCATGGGTGTTCATTTTCTCGCTGTGTTCCACATCTCAGAGAGAGCCCCAGGTGAGTGGGCTTCAGCTTGTCACTTCTACAATGCTAATTTCTGGAACTTATTTCCAAATCACAATGCCAGAACAGGCAGGGCAATATAATGTAGATAACTTTGTAATTTATTAGTTAACATTAAATCTGAAAATGTCACCAGAAGCAGCCACGGGGCAGCAATTCTTGGAAGCTCTCTCCAGTAAGTTCAAGTTAGCCTTGTATATGCCTGAGTCATATTTGTCTTTACTTTCAAGACCTATCCTCTGTATTCAGCCCAAACCTCTCTCACACTCAACCCAGACCTCCTCCCAAGATGTTACGTTAGCTTCATGTAGCCCCACTCCTACTGTTCACTTCATTTACTTCATACTCATCATTTGCCCTTTAGAGCTGGTGATCTTTTGCCAGGTTAAACAATGGTAGAGTATGGATAGTGCATTCTAACAGAGACCCTTAGGGATATCTGATCATATCCTACCTGCTCCCCACCCAAACAGTCAACAATAGTCCTTCTTGTGAGTATAAACCTTGCCAGGGTTCTGCCTGTTTTCACTCTTACTATCTCCAAACCCAGTGTCTGGTTGTGCTGCCATTTTCTCTGAACTGACTAACTTGATTCCTTTTATTGCTGCTAGCTACCCTCGATACTTTTTGTCTATAATAGACTCCTGAATAAATCCCCCCAAAATCAATATTTCTTAATCAATTCTACTCACAGCACAGTTGGGGCCATAAGAGAACAGAAAGCCAGATTTCACCATCACAAGTCAAACAGCATCTTTCCATTTGCCCAGGTTGTGATAATGCGGGATTACCACCATGACAACGTGGTCGACATGTACAACAGCTACCTTGTCAGCGATGAGCTCTGGGTGGTCATGGAATTTCTAGAAGGTGGTGCCTTGACGGACATTGTCACTCATACCAGGTATGTCTCTTCATTATCCAGACAAATAATTCCAAGTGCTTATTATTTCTTCTCCAGGGTAAGGCCTCAATGACTGTTTCTATGACCTCTTTATAAATTGTAAGCCCTTTGAAGTTGGGGACAATGACTTTATATTCCCTAAGTGCCTGTTGTAATATCCTGTATGTATAATTCATTCATTCAGTTAACATTCTCCTTGTCCTCCAGAAATTCATTAATACCTAATGATTTTAAGTCAGCAAGCTGATGACAATGGACTTTTGGTGCCAAACAATAGAATTTCCCATTCCTATGTATTTTTCTAAAACTGAATTTTATTCTGAGTTGCCATGCTATTGCACTGTGGTAATACCACCAAGAGTACCTGGGTGAGGAAGACACAGATGGAAGATGAGTCAAAGTTTTATGTTATAATAAGAAACCTACGTAATTGAAATTCTTCAATTCTGTTTTTAAATAGTCTTGCAAGTAACAATGGTTAATTATTATTACCTCTGCTTCTTGCTTCCCTGATGTGTCACTTTTGGTCATTTAATTGTTTATTGATCACCTTTTATGTGCCAGGCTCTTTCCTGAGTGCCAGGGACACAAAAGATACAAACAATTAAAGTCTGAAATATATTCCCTCAAGGATGTCACAGGTTAGAAATAAATATAATACCTGTGCAGAAGTAGAAAGAGATATAGAAGCAGCAAAGAAGAATACCTGAGTATCTCTAACAGGGAAAATAAAGAAAGATTTCCAATATAAAGTGATAACCAAGATGAGTTTTGAGAGATGCATAGGAGTTTACTAAGAAGGCAAGTGGGAGGAAAAAGACATTGAAGGGAGACAAAGTATGTGCTAAGACAGTGTTCTTCATATTTTAATATGCATACAAATTACCTGTGGGTCTTAGTAAAGTGCAGAACCTGATTCAATAGGAAGGGGCATGATATTCTATTCTAACACGCTCCCAAATGACACCAATGTTCCTGGTTCATAGACCACCTTAGAGAAGCAAGGTTCTAAGGAACAGACATATTTTTTTAAAAAACCATGTTACCTTTGGGAAACTTTAAATTTGCTCTTGGTAGTAAATAAAACTCCAAAGGGCTAAGAGATGACTGTCAAGAAGGAGAGGCACTACATGTTAGCTGATATCACTGAAATGGTGCCTAAATCATAAGTGAATCCAAGTGAACAATAAGGGGAAAGCAAGGTAGCAAGAAGGTATTAAGGAACACTGTGAGGGATAGAATATCCTGCTGTTTCTCCCTAAAATCGGGCGATGTTTCAATCCTAACCCCCTACAGCTCTCAGTCTCAGTAGACTATCTAAAAACAAAAGAACATAAGGGAAGACACTGAACATTTATCACCAACATTTCAGATGGCAGATCCCTGTTGGTATAACCATAGGACACAACCCCCCCCCCCAACACATAAGATCATCTTAACTTACAGAAACAAATATACTGAAGAAACCTAAGCTTAAGACAAAGGTGACTTACATCTAAAACCATTAATAAAAATATATCCAGAGGAGAGGATTTTTTTTTTTCCTGCCCTGGAGAGCTTCAGATAGCTACACATGTCTCTCTGGAGCTCTCTCTTTGTCAAGGTTTTGTTTTGTTTTGTTTTGTTTTGTTTTGTTTTTTAGTTTTTATTGTGTGTCAGTGGGATCCACTTAAGAGCTAGCCTCTCTGGAATCCACTGTGTTCTCTAATCCTCTCCATCCAGTTTTGTCAATAATTTCCTGTTGAAGGCAGAGAGCTCCGCAGAGCGGAGAGAAATTGTATGTCAAGGAACGCTGAATATTTAGAACTTGAAATCCTTTGAATCTTAAATTTAAATTTTAATTCTTGAATCATTCAGAGAGTTTCCTATAGTAGATATTCAATAAATGCTTTACTGAATGATTGATTGATTAATAAAATAACTCCTTGCTACTCAAAGTGTGTTCTGGAGAATAGCAGCATCAACATCACCTAGAAGCTTGTTAGAAATGCAGAATCTCAGGCTCTACCCAGACTGACCATAAGGTAGCCAGGTGCTCAGCTTTTCCTATGGATACCAAACTTTTAGCCCTACCTAACATCTTATTAAATTACATCCTACTGATTTCCAGGAACAGAGAGTTCTAGAAGGCAAAGGAAAGTGTCAAGCACTTCAAACATTAACTCATGTAACCTTGACACACCTCTACAAAACAGAGCCAGGATTTGAATTTGGATTTGATTCCAGAACTGAGGCATCTTTATCCCAATTCAGGCTTCCTCCCTGCAGAAGTAGGAAAGCACAGTCTTTCTACAGTGGGTCCTATACATTTCAGAGCCACTGAATTCAGAATCAGTAGTATTTGTCACATAGGCCAGTTAAAGGTGATTTTTCAGTCAGTGATGGGAGCTCAGATTCCATTAACTTTTGTTGTTGTTGACCTGTAAATAATCTTTATGTCTACTTCAAATAACTGGAATCTCATGGAATCCTAGAAAAATGAATTTTATTAAAGAAGGTGATTGTTGCTCCTGAATTATTTTTAAGGTATATTTGAGCTTATCCCTGCTGACGATGCTCTAAACCTCCAAGGGCTCTGCTGTGGGCAGATGTGAAGTTGTCATCCATTGTTTTCACAATCCAGCACAATGACCAGCCCATTCATACAAAACCCACTCACACAAAACTAAGAACACAGAAGTTGTAGATTTCCACTCTCAGACAAGAACATTTTCTTCTTGCCTGCCTTAGTAGGAGACCAAGGCATTGCTGGAATAAGCCTCTTCGAAGAGAAGGGATACCCATCCACTTTATACCCTCGACTTTCTCCTAATTGGCCACCTCCTTGGATTTTACTTTGAATCCTAATTTTACTCAGACATGGTTTGCTGGCATCAACAAGACTGATACAGATTCTGGGCCATCCATTTCCTTGTCCTGCTGAGCTAAGAGTTCTCCGGGGTGATTTTTCCAAGGCTGTCCTTGAATTTGGGCTCTGGTCAGTTACACCCTCTGTCTCTCCTGACAGTCTCCTCTGTTGGCATGACTTTTAAGAGTTCTTTCACATTCACTGTCTGGCTTGAGTTTCACACTGTCTCTGTGAGAGGGAGTAAGTTTTATACCCAGATGAGTTAGGCCTCTGTGGGTTGTTGTGAGGGCACTGATGGCCAAGTAATTCTTCCCACCGAGGTTCTTCATGGCTGAAAAGCCATTCATATGAGTTGCCATGGCAATGTGATACAATGGGGACATTGGAAAAGCATGGGTCTGAACTCAAAAAGAGGTGGGGTTGTAATCATGATCTGGTCACTTTCTTAGCTGGGTAACCTTGGGCAGGTCACTTGACCTCAGTCTCCTCTGAAGCCAGAACCCTTCTTCAGAAGGGTGCAGCCATGAAATGTGGGAGTATATATCCAGAGCTATGCTTGCCTTTCTCATTCCTATGGTCAGTTTGTTCAAGAATCATCCAATTACACGTAGTTATTAGTAACTAAGTCCGGTTTCCTTCTTGATGGAAGGACCTAGAGCAGCAGGAATCTCCAGCTCCTGGAGGCAGGGCTAATCCTGGGGGATCTTAGACATCCAAAGACCGTGTTGTCCAAGTCCAGCCTTAAAGAGAATTGTGGATGTCCCCATTTCCAAGATGAGGAAAAAAGAAACCTGAGGAAGTTAAAAGGGCTTGGTCAAGGTCACCTATCAGGCATACTTGGAACCTTGGCTCTATTCAGTGCCGTCTCTCTGTAGGAACCTGGAGGTTTATCAATACCTAAGGAATTACCCATGAGAGTCTAAGGAAGTGCACTTGCATTAATGACCCAAAAGTCAGCAAATAGGGGTCTCTTTCCTTTGGCTTTATATTGGGCCCCTGTCATCCTCAGTGCCAACCCTTAGGATCTAGGACTCATATCCCAAGACTTCTTTGTCCTTTCCTGTAGATTTTCCAGACATGGGCTGGAGAGCATGGACTGTTCACTAGACCCCAAGGGAGCTGCCTCTCTTGATCATTTCAAAGATGTTCTTAAACCTGTCTTTGCTCCTTAAATGTTATTTCCTTTCCAGAATGAATGAAGAACAGATAGCTACTGTTTGTCTGTCGGTTCTAAGAGCTCTCTCCTACCTTCACAATCAAGGAGTGATTCACAGGGACATAAAGAGTGACTCCATCCTCCTGACAAGTGATGGCCGGGTAAGATTTCATGTTTGGCCTCTCCATGGTTTATCTTGCCACTTTGTTTGTCATGGGCATTATCCTCCTAAGAACCCTTTCTCATAATTCTAAGTCTCCTTGGTCACAAGTCACCCACTGTCCTTCCCAGAAAGCTTACCAAAAAGGAAATTACCATCTTCTGTGTCATCCTATTTGTCAGGATTATCTGATGATCTGAATTTGATGGATGACTTTCCACTTTAACAACAAGTGTGGGAAGTAATAGAAACTATGGAAATTTCTTTCCTTTTTCTTCCATGTTCTTATTTTTGTTGGAGGAGAAGAGATGACTTTTCTGGGGCTTTGTCCACCCTGTCTGTGGAGTTGTGCATGTCTGCAGTATCTCTCAGAGTTCCTGCAGGAAAGAGAAGACAAACTCCAGTGGACAGCTCAAGGAGAGTTTAATAAAGGTGTGGGCAGATGTAGGCAAGTCATAAGAGCACATGAGGATTCATGTGGCATTCTAGAATGGAGTGCCACTCTTACTGCCCCATGTCAGTGGAAGGGAGGCAGGGAACTGGCTACTGGAATCTGAAAATGGAAATTATTGTCTGAAGAGGGATGCCTGGCAGGACTCTGATCTTCAATGGAAGACGGACCACAGTGAAGCTGCAGGATGGGAGCTTGGAGAATCAATATCCAAGCCTCACTCCATTCTTTCCTTCTAGTCTCCTATTGGTTCTCCCCATTGGCTGAACCCAATCAGAAGCCATCAGTGCAGTCAACACAGGTTGGTGTCCCAGGGCTCAGAGAGGAAGAGAATAGATCTGGAAAGGCAAACAAAAGATATCCATTACACTAGCTTATACCCAGGCCCAGATTGCTGCATTTCCCATGTCCACAGCCAGCTCAAGGGATTCCGCTGAAACTCATCAGCCACACCAGGTTACAAAAGAATATAGACTACAGTAGCCAAGGAAAGAATGAGTTGGCATTTCAAGGCAGTCTTAGTTAGATGGAAGAGTTTTGAAGCATAGATTTTTTTTACCATCTAGGCCCTTTTAACCTCCCTGAAACTCCCACCAGAGGTAATAGTGCTGACATGCAGGGAGCCAGCTGTCCCATTGAAACACCTGTCTTTTACAACCCAGCAACCTCAGCCATGTGGAAAATGTTCAAATCACAGCAGAATTGCCCAGGAACCATCAGAGGGCAGCTAGAAGAAACTGCCCCAACACTTTGGCTTTTCTTCTTTTGTTTTAAAGAGATTGTCAATTCTATTGTGGAAAATTCAGGAAATTCAGAAAAGTATAAAGGACAAAATAAAGATCACCCTTAATGCATTTCCCATTCTCCCCATCTTTCCCTGTATATGTACTTGCAAACTTGGAATTTTTTTTTTTTTTTTTTTAGATTTTTTATTTATTTGACAGAGACACAGCGAGAGAGGGAACACAAGCAGGGGGAGTGGGAGAGGGAGAAGCAGGCTTCCCGCCAAGCAGGGAGCCCGATGTGGGGCTTGATCCCAGGACCCTGGGATCATGACCTGAGCCAAAGGCAGACGCTTAACGACGGAGCCACCCAGGCACCCCGCAAACTTGGAATTATTTTTAATGGATAGTTTAAGTCCTGTTTTTTCCATTACTCTGGCTGAATTTTTTTTTAAGTGGGTATGAGAGGATGCATCAGTCAGCTTTTGCTACATAACAAACACTTAGTGGCTTAAAACAACAACCATGTATTTGCTCACAGTTCTGTGAGTCAGCATTTGGGCTGACCTCTGCTGGAACAGCTTATCTCCACTCCATGTGACATCAGCCAAGCTCACTCTTGCATTTGTGGTCAGCCTGCTATGGATGGCCTCACTCATTTGCCCGGTGCTTTGCCATGTGTCCCGTATCTCCCAGCAGACTCTCCCGGGCTTATTCCCATGATGTCTGTGGCAAGGTTCCCCAGAGCTGCAAGAGAGGCAAGCTCCACTGCACACTTTTGAACCCTCTGCTTTTTTTTTTTAATTTGAATCTTTTTTTTTATTTTACTTTATTATGTTATGTTAGTCACCATACAATACATCATTAGTTTTTGATGTAGTGATCCACAATTCATTGTTTTCGTATAACCCAGTGCTCCATGCAGTATGTGCCCTCCTTAATACCCATTCCCCCACCCCCCTCCCCTCTAAAACCCTCAGTTTGTTTCTCAGAGTCCATAGTCTCTCATAGTTCGTCTCTACCTCCGATTGCCCCCCCTTCATTTTTCCCTTCCTTCTCCTAATGTCCTCCACGCTATTCCTTATGTTCCACAAATAAGTGAAACCATATGATAATTGTCTTTCTCTGCTTGACTTATTTCACTTAGCATAATCTCCTCCAGTCCCATCCATGTTTATGTAGAAGTTGGGTATTCATCCTTTCTGATGGCTGAGTAATATTCCATTGTATATATGGACCACATCTTCTTTATCCATTCATCTGTTGAAGGGCATCTTGGCTCTTTCTACAGTTTGAACCCTCTGCTTTTATCTTGTTTGCTAATGTCCCTTTAGCCAAAGATGCAGAGTCACATTGCAAGGGAATGTAGGTTCAGGGAGGGAAAGGATATACGGCCATGTTGCACAATCTCCCAGAGAGTGGGGAGCTGTGGGAAAAGGACTGGGACCTTCCCCTGGCCTGACTCAGGAGAGTACTTAGGCAGGGTTCCATGTCTTCAGAACATAATTCACAAAGCACTGAACTGGTCCACAAATTGGCCCTGGGGACTGGTTCTTGCAGGAAAAAAAAAGAAAAAGAAAAAGCAGGGCAGTTTTAAGGCAGGCTTTCCCCCCTTATTTCTGTAGATTGATGGCAAAGGCTTCCTGGCTGCAAGCACATGTCAGGTGTCAATATCAGGCATGAGACTAAGATAATTCGTTCTTTAATCAGCTCAAAGATCTCCCCTCCCCACAGTTTACAGAAGGTTATTAAATCATTCAGAGTCATTCTCAAGGGCAGAACCTATGCTTCACACATTTCCTGAATTTCCATGTACTCTGCAAAGAGCTCCCAGGGGCTGGCACATGGTGAGTGCTTTTAGCCTTAGTGGTTTGTGCACTCACTCCTTCCATAAATATTCGCTGAATTTCTACTGTGTGCCAGGGACAGTTGTAGGTTCTAAGGATGAACACAGTAAAACCACTACTTTCTTTAAGTTTAGTTGGGGCATGGAGATGGGATAAATACACAAATAAAATCAGCTCCAGACAGGTGGTGATAAGCACTAAGTTTTCTATAATTAATTTAAGCAGAATAAGGATATGGTAGAAAGTGATGGAAGATGAGGTCAGAGAAGGCCCCTCCGGGGTGGTGATGCTACAGCAGAGACTGAGGGAGTGGGTCCTATGGCTGTCAGGGTTGAGAATGTTCCAGAAGAGGGAACAAGCAGCATGTTGAGTAGATCCTGTGGCTCCTGGCCATGGGGCCCAGAGTATGTTCTTTCACATTTCAGAACAATACACCATATTGACTCCAGTGGGCTTCTTCAGTTTCTATAGAGAAAGGAAACTTTCTTTTTTCTTTCTTTCTTTTTTTTTTTTTTTAAGAATGAGAGCAGAGACATAGTGTGGCCATTCCAAGAAAATTTTGTACTAATTTATTTTGTACCAGTTTATTAGAGCATGAAGTTTTATAGTAGAGAAGACACCCTCATTTATTTATTGTCATTGTAACAAATCACTCCCACACTTAGGGTCTTAAATCAAAAGTCATTTTAGGATTCTTACATGGCTCTGAATGTTGGCTGGGCTCAGTGAGCCAGGACTGCTCTGACTTGTGGTTAGACAATGTATCTAGAAGTCTTCCTCACTTACACGTGCTGGCTGGTGGCTGGACACTCAGCTGAGCTGTCAGGCAGAACACCCATGATGTGACTCTCCACATGGCCTTCCTCTCAGCATGGAGGCTGCATTCAAAGAGTGAGGGTTCCAAGAAAACAAGATGGAAGTGCATGGCAATTTTATGACCTAAACTCAAAGTTCCATAATGCCATGTCCACTGTATTTACAGCCCTTCCAGTTCAGGAGGAGGGAATGTAAAACCTTCCTCCGTGGGAAGAGGATTGACTCATGTCATCAAAGGAGCTCATGGGCTGAGGAATATTATTGTTGACTTTTTCTGGAAAATATTGTCTGTCACACAAGCTGTACTGAGTTTTCTTCTTGCTGGGAGATGTGCAGCATCATTAACCCTTAGAGAAATACAAATTGAAACTAGCAGATATCACTTCACATCTATCAGAATGGCTAAAGTGAAGAGTAGTGATAACACCACTTATTCATACACTGCTGGTGGGAATGTGAAATATTATAGCCACTCTGAAAAACAAGTCCTCTCAAAACTAAAAATTGCATGGTACCAGCAATTGCATTCTTAGGCATATATTCCAGAAAAATGGAAACTTCTTTTCACACATAAACTTGCACACAAATGTTGGTAGCAGTTTCATTTATTATAGCCCAGACCTAGAAACTACCTGAGTGTCCTTCAAAAGGTGAGTGGTTAAACAAACTGTGATGTGTTTGTACCACGGAATACCACTCAACAAAAAGAAAGAGGAATGAACCAGTGATACATGTAAACACTTAGATGAACCTCAAGGAAATTGTGCCGAGTGGATAAAAGCCAATCTCAAAACGATACATCCTGCATAATTCCATGTATATAACATTTGTGAAATAACATAATTATAGAAATGCACAGAAGATTAGTGGTCGCAGGGGTGAGGGAATGCAGGGTGACTGTAAAGGGGTAGCTTGAGGTGTCATGGTGACGGGACAGTTGGGTACCATTTTTTTAAGATTTATTTATTTATTTTAGATAGAGAGCGTGTAAAAGCAGGGGGAGAGGCAGAAGGAGAGAGAATCTCAAGCAGACTCCCCACTGAGTGCAAAGCCAGACGCAGGGCTTGATCTCACAACCCTGAGATCATGACCTGAGCTGAAATCGAGAGTTGGACTCTTAACCACCTGAGCCACCCAAGTGCCCCAAGGTGCAATTGGGTACCTTGATTGTGGTGGTGGTTAATCAAGGCTACAATGTGATACAATTGCAAAGTATATACACACACTTACACACTACATACATAAATGAGTTCATGTACAAATGATTAAATCTGAACAAGGTCTATGGATTGTACCAAGATCAGTTTCTTGGTGTTGATATTGTACTATAGTTGTATAAGATGCCAACATTAGAGAGGACTGGGTACACATTTCTTTGCAACTTCCTATCAATCTATAATTATTTCAAAATAAAAAACTAAAAGAGACAGTGAATTGCTCAAGTTTTTTTTTCTTTTTTTAAGGATAAATCTCTGGGGTGCCTGGGTAGCTCAGTCGGTTAAGCATCTGACTCTTGATCTTGGCTCAGATCTTGATCTCAAGGTCATGAGTTTGAGCCCCACATTGGGCTCCATGCTGGGCGTGGAGCCTAATTTTAAAAAAAGGATAAATCCTTTGTGGCCCCTTCAAAGACTAGAAGGGAAATTGTGATCAGAGTAAATTGTTCACTATTTGTCTATGACATAAATAATATCTAATGAGTCACTAATTCGTCTTAAGCAGGGGGGATGTGGTATTTGCAGTTTGAAAGGGAAATAAATAGCATGTTATAGAGTGGTTGCAAGAATTAAATGAAATAATTTCTGTAAAACCATCAGAAGTAAACTGGGTACAAGGTAGAAGCTCAAAGAGGGTGATCCCCCTATCCTTGCAATTAAGGGTTGAATAAATTCATCTACGATATTTCCTTGGCCTGAAGCTTGCATTTGAGAGATGATACTTAGGAGCCACTAGACAGTGAGTGATTTAGCTTTTATCAAATTCATTGGCTAGAATGGAATTCAAACCCATGACCTATTAAGCCCAGTGCCTATATTGAAAAGGGACATACACAGTGATTTTTATGGTCTTTTTTTTTTTTTTTTAACTAAAAATTGATTGCCACAATTTAAGAATCAGGAGACGTCACAGAAAATTTCAGATTCCTGTCTTCCTTAACAACAAAAATCAAAGTATCTGACAACCCTGTGCCTGCATTCACACATGGCCGTCATGGAGGTGGCGTGGTAAGGGGGAACAGTGCCTCAGTGGATGCTGTTGGTGCCATATCCCTATCTGCACCAGACTTCCTCCTTCAGTGCTCACTAGCTCCCCCTCCCAGTGCCACCACTGGCATCTCTTTTCCTGGCAACTTTCTCTAGCCACGGCAGTCTGGTCTTCCAGCCCAGAGCAGGCTAGAAATTCCAGGCAGTTAACATTCACTAGGGGCAGCCCAGGATCATGTGATGGGAGTTGCGGTATAAACACCCCGGCTCTCTTGCCCTTGGATAGACGAGCTCTCTGGCATATGCTCTCCCCAGTCTCCCGGACTTCCTCATCGGGAGTAAGCTCTGGTTCCCACATTGCTCACTAACCCTTGACTGGCTGCCTTCCCTGCCCACTTCACTACCAGGGTTTCCTGTATCTCCCCAATAAATGACTTGCACTGATTCCTTGTCTTGCGATGCGCTCAGAGGGGGCGGGAGCTAAACCAACGTAGTGCCCAGGCACAGTGTAATGTGTGTGCGCCCTCTTTTTCACAGGATTGCAAACAAGGGTAAAGGATAGTTATGGGGCCGTGGATGGCAACCAGGGCCTTGTGACTGTTCCACACCCCCTTTACTGGGCCCTGACAACCAGGAGTCAGTGTCTCTTCACCAAGGACATGTACCCCTAGTTTTTCATTATCCCCACCTGGCCCGTTAAATTTGTTGATTTTTTTTTTTTTTTTTTTGGCACCTTTAGGCATTTGAGTGTTTTTGTCTCTCAAATAACTAGAATTTTACAGTTAGAAGAAGACCTAAAGATTATCTCCCAGAAGCTCTTTGTAAATGAAGAGAAACGTGAGCATGTTACACAGCTTGCTTAAATTCATTCCTTTACCACCATGTCTGAGATATTCCCAGATTCTATGACTCCTCCCTTCCCTGCAGGAAGCACAGCCTGAGAAGTCAGGAGACTGGGTCTGAGTCCTCCTCTCTACTGTCCTCCTACTTTTGTACAGTCTTGGGCAAGTTCCCACCTTGTCCCACTCTGTCAAATGGCAGAGGAGCTGGCTGAGGCCTCCATGCGGACCCAGCTTAGCTGCTCTGATGCACTCCATCTCCTCTTCAGTTTAGCAGTTGAAAAAGTGGGCCTGAAGCTGGAGACACCTTCACCAGTCTGGCCCCTTCTAGTACCTCTCCCCATTCCTTTGTCCCTGGGTCATTGCTCTTCTTAAAACAAGTTCAAGAACTGTGGCAAGCATGAAAACCAATGGAGACCTTGGCCAAAAACAAAATTCCTGGGTCCGCTGCCCAGAGATTCTGACTCCAGCCAGACTGGGTGATACCCAAAAGCCTGCATCTCTCCCAAGTTCCCAGGGGATGCCGATGCTACATACTTTGAGTATCATTGCTTTGTAAGAAGCACCCAGAAACCAGGCACAAAAGCATCTATCTTTTTGCCTTAACAAAAACCTGGAGCAGATGCATGAATTCTTTAGAGTGTATGCAGTTTACAAAATGAGAGTTTTACCTTCTTTCTTAAACCTATAGCTATCTTGTGGATAGACTCTCCTCCGCTTCTCCTCCTCCACCCATGTTTTTGTGCAGCCCCTGATTCCTAGCCAGGACCCACTGAGGTGAATAGGATCTCAGCTTTAAAGAGCAGCTTTGCGCTCTAAGCTCTAGTTTCTCCTCTGGCCCCTGGGGAACAAGCGGCATCACCTCCGTTTAAGGGGTTGGCAGTATGCGAGCTGCAATTCTCTTAGCCTAATTGCATTAGTGAGACAGTGTTTCCTAATCCGCCATGTTGTACAGTTCTATGTGAAATAAGGCTCAGCTTAGAGGCTGTGTGATTTGCTTTGAAGATCTGCCTACAGTGCTTTATTGTACTCATTACTTGAGTTCTCATTATCTACTTGCAGATTTGTTTAGACGAGTATTGTGTGCAATTATGTTCTTCTAGAGAATTGTCTCTTTTATGTCCTTGGATGAGTAAAAAATTCACGTAAAAGCACTTTCACGTCTATAGCAGAGGAACAGACCTAGCTTCCTGTGTTGAGTTTTTTCTCAGCTTACATATTGTCGGGGAGATAATTATTAGTCTGGCAGGTTTGGGGTCCTTTTTTATGTCTGGAACAAGAAAGCCACATGAGAGTTATTGAAATTAAAAACTGCCAATACCAAAATGCTGATAACATTCACCTGCTTAATTCAGGTTTTTAAAATTTACAGGCAAAAAAAATATGTTTTGGCAAAATTGCTCTTTCTCCACTGCATAGTAGGGTTACGGATTTACTCACATTAGAGCTTTGGAAATAACCACACACATGTGCACATACAATTATAGCTTCTCTGTTTCTTAAAACTGATCTAGACTTCTTCACAAAGCTCTACCGACTAAAAAAACAAACAAACAGAAAGCAACTCTTAATTCAATCTATTAAATTCAGTCTACTTAAATAAGCATCTATTAAAGTCAACAACATTATTGTAAGCCTTAACTGATACATTTAGAACCTCAATCTTTCAGATTTGGCCACCATCCACTCCCTCTTCTCATTTCCCACCCCTCTCTTTCTCAAGGAGTCTGAGAGAATAAGGGACAAATGTGGCTTCTGGGAACTCAAGGTGATGGATATAAGACCCATCTTCTTGTTCCTCTCTGGTCCCTGCCTTGGCATAACTGGCCTCTTCTGCTACCAGGAGTGGTGACCACTAGTTCCACAGTTCTGGGCTTTTCAGAAGGGTGCCTCTGCAACATTTCACAACTCCAGCCTCTTGTTTCAAGTCTTGAGAGCCATCCTGAGGCTCCCCATGTCAACCCTAGACTTGTGCCAGCCACTTTTCCATTCCTTCATTGAGATCTGGAGGAGCTTCTGGACCCCTGCACAACAGACAGAGACCATGGAAGCCAATAGCATTGCCTCAAGTTCACTGCCACCCACTCTGTTGCCATCTCTCCAGGAGGCCAGCATTCACTAGTATGTCTATACCCATTGTTAAAATATTGTAATATTTTCATGCTTGTTGGTTAATAGCCACTGTTTTGAATCATTAGAGTATCCCCCCATTACAACAGCCCTTTACTGCGATGTTCTTGCCTCATTAAAGATGGTAAAGCCCCCAGGATAACTCCAGAACACAGCTCAACTTCATGTCTAGACTCCAATTGGTCTAGATGATTCTCGTTATTAAATATTTTGAATATTACCTCTGAACAAAGATGCATGTGGCTGTTCCTCTCCCTTGTTTGTTTGGAGTTGTATGCTACTCAGGTATTTCTGAAGGCCACCGCCATCTGCTTAGGGTGGTGGAAGTGATGTATAATAAAAAGTTGGGACCTGAATCAAATGACTGTTCTTTGTCTTCTCCTGCAAACAATTGCAGGCTAAAAGGGATGGTCTATAGGCTTTTCACTTCTCTGAATTGTAGACTCCTTTAACAATAGGGTAACAAGGATTATGGACCAGCTACCATGACCTCTTCTTTATACCACATGGGAAATCTATGATCTGACTCATCTGGGTTTGATTCTTGATATGCCAAAGCAATTGAGAAAAGCATCTCTCCATTAAACCAGCTTTCTCTAGCATTCCATCTGGAGCAATCCAATCTCTTCCCTCCCCAAACCACACCACCACTAACCTTGGCCTGATTAGAGAGGAGATCATGATCATGAGGAGATAGAAAAAGACACAAATAATTTCCAAAACATTACCCCCATTTTATCTGTGTCCCAACTTTGATTCTAGAAGCAGCTTTCTTCAGTAAGTCAGTAATGGTTTCAAAAAGAGTACCAATGCGTCCTCTACCACATGATCTGCTATCATATACAATGGAACAAAGATGGTCTTTTCAACAAATGGTGCTGGAACAACTAGACATCCACATGCAAAAAAATTAATCTAGACACAGACTTTATACCTTTCATAAAAATTAACTCCATGTGGAAACACAGACTCAATGGAAATATAGGTTGAGAAGGGAGGAGAGAGGTCTGCATTAAGCGTGGGAGGAGAAAGAGTATCCAGGAAGAGCATATAAAGACAAGAGGTGAGGGTTAAGACCCAAACCCTTGGAAGCCCAGTCTTTAAGGTGCGAGCAGCAGAGAAAGAGCCAGAGAAAAAGGCTGAAAAAGTTCAGGGAGTTCTGAAGAGAATTAAGGCAGAACTTGTGCCATAGAGACCATACCTTTAATCTGTGGAAATTTTACCTTCAAAACGCCCATTCTGAACTGTCGTTTTCTTTGAACATATTCTATCACTACCAACAACTCTAGGCGGCAGTCCTCTTCAGTGAGGCCCTCTGAAGTTCAGACCAAGTCATCATGAACAGGAATCACGGCCCCCAGAAATAAACCCAATCCTGGTCTTCCAGATTATATAAACCTGCAGGGAGCCTAATGGTGCTGTAGGTTCTTAAGAATAATCTTAAAAGCTCTGTGCAAGGGTTTTCAGGGTTTTTTTTTTTTCCCCTCTTTGATGACATCTAAGATAAATAACATATATATACATTGGGTCATTAGGATGGCCACCTTTTTTTAAAAAAAAAAGATTTTATTTATTTATTTGAGAGAAAGAGAATGAGAGATAGAGAGCACGAGAGGGAAGAGGGTCAGAGGGAGAAGCAGACTCCCTGCTGAGCAGGGAGCCCAATGCGGGACTTGATCCCGGGACTCCAGGATCATGACCTGAGCCGAAGGCAGTCGCTTAACCAACTGAGCCACCCAGGCGCCCAGGATGGCCACCTTAAACCCCTAGTAACCAAGTGCTAACACCCAGTTTCTACACCCATATTTCTGCCTATGCTGATGTTTACATTGGCCAGTTCAGTTTGTTGTAAGCAAAGGAAGAAATCAAAAAGAAGAGCCAATACTTCAAAGTGATGTCTTAGCATTCTATATAATAGGGTCTTGCATTAATTCAAATACAGAAATGGGGTTGATCATTTTAATCCTCTCATGGTACTTGGAAATCTGAATGTGTTCAATGCAAAACAACCTAACCAGCAACAGTATGTACAAAACTCACATTAAGAATAGCAATTTACGGCCAACAGACACATGAAAAACTGCTCCACATCACTTGGCATCAGGGAAGTCCAAATCAAAACCTCAGTGAGATACCACCTCACACCAGTCAGAATGGCTAAAATTAATAAGTCAGGAAACAACAGATGTTGGCGAGGATGCAGAGAAAGGGGAACCCTCCTACACTGTTGGTGGGAATGCAAGCTGGTGCAGCTACTCTGGAAAACAGTATGGAGGTTCCTCAAAAAGCTGAAAATAGAGCTACACTATGACCCAGTAATTGCACTACTGGGTATTTACCTCAAAGATACAAATGTAGGGATCCGAGGGGGCACGTGCACCCCAATGTTTATAGCAGCAATGTCCACAACAGCCAAACTATGGAAAGAGCCTAGATGTCCATCAACAGATGAATGGATAAAGAAAATGTGGTATATATATACAATGGAATATTATGCAGCCATCAAAAAATTGAGATCTTGCCATTTGCAATGATGTGGATAGAACTAGAGGGTATTATGCTAAGCAAAATAAGTCAATCAGAGAAAGATAATTATCATATGATCTCATTGATATGAGGAATTTGAGAAACAAGACAGAGGACCATAGGGGAAGGAAGGGAAAAATGAAACATGATGAAACCAGAGAGGGAGACAAACCATAATAGACTCTTAATCTCAGGAAACAAATTGAGGGTTGCTGGAGTGGAGGGGGGGTGGGAGGGATGGGGTGGCTGGGTGATGGACATTGGGGAGGGTATGTGCTATGGTGAGTGCTGTGAATTGTGTAAGACTGATGAATCACAGACCTGTGCCCCTGGAACAAATAATACATTACATGTTAATAAAAAATAAAAAAAAAAAAGAATAGCAATTTACTGGGGTGCATGGGTGGCTCAGTTAAGCGTCCAGCTCTTGATCTCAGCTCAGGTCTTAGATCTCAGGATCATGAGTTCAAGCCCTCCGTGCCCAGCATGGAGCCCACTTAAAAAAAAAAATAGCAATTTACTTAAGTTGTGGGTTTGAATTTTAACAAATTTGTTGTTTGGAGTGTAATTTGTAAATTTTTTTTGGTTTCACATTTGCAAGTGAACCCTGGTGGAGCCTGGGAGGTTTCTCCATTAAAATGGATCGTGCCTTTCCAATAAAAAGGTCTGACAACCACCAGTATTTCCAAGGCCTATTCATGAGACTGTTTTGTTTTGAATTTGAAACTCTATTTCTCCATCTGGAAGCTGGCATTTTTAGATTGTTAACTTTGTTGTATTCCTTTCCTTTTCAGATAAAGTTATCGGACTTTGGTTTCTGTGCTCAAGTTTCTAAGGAGGTGCCCAAGAGGAAATCACTGGTTGGCACTCCCTACTGGATGGCGCCCGAGGTGATTTCTAGGCTACCTTATGGGACAGAGGTAAGGGGGTGACAGTCATTGTTTTGGGGTGGCTGGACAGGCTTAGGGATGCAGTGGTTCTGAGAGAGTTAATGACCACAGATCGGGGTGATGACATTTGACTCTGTATTTGACCCCCACTCACTAGACTTGTCACAGAGTAGGTTGTGGCAGCAAGGGGACTGGTCACCATTGAGGAAATTGCCACAACATTGATCCAGAGGCCTTTATTGAGGTCCTAAACAGCCACTGGGGGTGAGGGGGAATCACATAAACTCTGACCCCACCCTCAGTGGCAGGCATACCCCAAGCAAGGCAATGCAACTTGAAACGTGGCCAGAAATGCACAGATTAGCAGGTGTCATGACTCAAAGGATAGATGGTCAGAGAAAGCTCTGCAAAATAGAGGTAATATTTGGCTGAGCAGTAACGTTTTCCCCTAGAAAAAATTATATATGAATATTATAATGTATTTTAAAATAGGGCACAATTTCTGTTTCCCTTGGAAAAGAAACAATTGCTCATAATCTGTTAACGAATAAGGTTTGGGTATGTGAAAATGAGGGGCCAGAAGGAGTGGAGGAAAAGCCTTCTAGAGAGGGAGTACTGTGAGCAAAGCCCTGAGGCACGCAAGTCTATGCACACGGCAGTAAGGAGCTCGTTCCAGCCGGGCACACAGCGTTTCCACACATTATGGTGCGGAAGGTGATTCTAAGAGAGGAGAAGCATGAAGAGGTGGCATGGACCAGTGAACTAAGGATATCGGCATAAGTGAAGGCAGACTCGACTCTCCTTCCCTTCTTTGCTTGCCCTTGAATGAGTACTCGACTTGTTTGTCACTGTGGTCCCAAAAGCATAAATTCTCAGTGAAGATCACAGCAAGCGTTATAACAGGAATGCAGCTCACTGATAAGAGGTGGAATGCGGCTGGAACGGGGAAGCAGTTGTAACTGGGAATTGATATAGCCCAGCTATGGCTTCTCATCATCCTGACTTCCCATGTTGCACTCAGAAAGAATTGCTTGTTGTCTCTTCCTTTTCTTTTCTCCGTTCCCTGAAAATGGTTTTGTAAGGCAGGGTTTTGTGCACGCTGCTTCAAAATGATAAAATGCAAAGGAAAGAACCCCAATGTAGGGAAGGAAGAGCTATTTTTAAAAATTAAATTAATAGAAGGATCAGCATATATCGTGTTGTGCAATGTAGATTTTGCAGTTTGTTATGAATATGTCAGATGCCTTTTTTTATGGTTTAAATGCAACTTCTTCTCTATGTTCATAACATAAAATTTGGGTGTTTTTATCATCTGCCCTGATAGGTAACCACCAAAGATAGCAGTAAAAAAAAAAAAAGTTCCGAACTCCAGAATGTTAAGATACTCCTGTGTACCTAAATGGCAGAATCTTCACTGAAGTTGTCTTTAAAAAGCAAATGAATACACTATATGTTAATTAAAATGAATTTAAATGAAATAAAAATAACAATTAAAATAAAAAAGCAAATGAAGACCATTAGCAAAAACTTGGTAACTCGGCACTTCAGGCTGTAAATCTGTGCTATAGGTTTTGGAAGTTTACAAATACCACCTTAATTTATAAATGGGTATGTATCTGTTGGGTCCCCTGGACACATCCAACATTTCAGAATGTTCTCCTTGCCTGAGATAACCGTTGGGTTGTGCCTAACAGGTGGACATCTGGTCCCTCGGGATCATGGTGATAGAAATGATCGATGGCGAACCCCCCTACTTCAATGAGCCTCCCCTCCAGGCCATGCGGAGGATTCGGGACAGTTTACCTCCAAGAGTGAAGGACCTACACAAGGTGAGAAGCAGCATCTGTTGCTGAAGTTCAAAATCATTCTTAGATATTTTAGTCTCTCTGTAGCTTCAAAGACTGGCATATCGTATCCACAAGTAGATCCTGGTTTATGGGCATCCACTTTGGAATTAGAATCACATGGATTCAAATCTCTGCTCTCCCTGCTCACTCAATAGTCAAGGGACTCAGCCTCTCCATCTCTGAAGTTTGTCTGTAAAATGGGTTACAATTGGCTCCTCTTTTGTAGGGTTGGCTAGAAGAGTCAGGCACTCGACGAGAAGTCCCTCGCTGAGCACCTGTGACATACTGGGGACTGTTCTAATTACTGGGGATATTGCAGCACAAGACCTCAGATTTCCTGACTCTCATAGAGCTTGTGTTCTAGTTGGGGAGGCAGATGGTAAAACCACAAACAAATGGATGAACAAAATAATTTCAGGGAGTGGAGCAAAGCAAATGCTGTAATGCAATGGAGTATGAAGGAGAGGGGTGTTGGGAACTCGTTTAGGTTGAAAGGTGAAAGAAGCCCTTTCTGGGGACAGATTGTCTGAACTGGAATATGAATAGAAGGAAGAAGCAAGATATGCAGAGATCCGGGAGAAAAAAGTCTGAGGCAAAGGGAACCACAGGTGCAAGGGCCCTGTGCCAAGGTGGAAAGCTTCTGAGGCTGAGCAAAGCGAGCCAGGGGAAAGGGTAAGACATGTCAGGGAGGGGAGCAGGGGCTGGATCGTACAGGGCAATGAAGGGCATGGTTAAGGGAACAAGTAGGGTCTTTCCTGTTTTCCAAGTGTTGCCAAGTAGGGTCAAGCTCAGAAAATAATGATGTTGAGTCAAAGAAACACCAGTCTGGCAACTGCCAGTCTGGCACTGGGAGGAACCGAGGCTGCCTTTTAGGGGGGAATTACCCTCTCCACCCCTGAAGCTTAGAGAAGAGTCCCAATAGAATCACCCCTATAGTTGTGTGAACTTGCAGGAAAACAGGAAACTGCTTGAATTGAACAGGAGATTAAGACATTTACTGCATTTTTAAATAATCAAAAGTGGCTAAAATAGCATGGTATCAAAATAGTCCCACACCCAATGCAAATGGCGTGGTGTTCTTCCAAGTCACATACAAGAGCAGCCTTAATCCTAATGGTCAGAAACTAGACACCACCCAAGGTTGTTTTCCAAATGGATAAATAATATGTGGTATAATTTAACAGTGAATACTATACAGCAATGACAAGTTTAAAGCTTTTACCACACACCTCAGGGATGAATCCCACAGACACAATGTTGAGTTAAAGAAGCCAGACAGAGAAGAGCTGATGGTATATAACTCCATTTCTATAAAGGACAAAAGAGGCAAAATTAATGTATGCTACTAGAAGTCAGGAGAGTGGTGACTCGTTGCAGGGAGATGAGTATTAACAGGAAGGGGGCCCAAGGTAGCCCCCCGGAGTGGTAGAAGTGTTCTGTATTGTGATGGGGCTGGAGAGTAAATAGGTGTATACACACACACACACACACACACACACACACACACACACACACTACTGTAAGACATACACTTAACATTTATGCATTTGAATGTATGTAAGATATACTTCAAAAAGTAAATTACAAGAAATTACAGGAAAACATACTATCTGTGTCAGATATCCTTCCAGAACCTTGTTTGTTTTCAAGAAGGGGGAGTCCAAAAAGCCTAGATGGTTGCAATTGTTAGAAAAATAAAACTATTCCATGTTTGTACTACACTTCCATCAGATATATGTGACCAGTGCCTATAAATAGTAAGCACTTCATAATGCTATTGTTCCTATTATTATTTAATTTAGCAAATCGACCATCATGTTTCATTGCTCTATCATTAACTGCTATTATTTCAAACACGAAGAAGGTAAAGGAGCATTCACTTCGGCAGCACATATACTGAAGAAGGTCAAGAAAACAGCGTATGTTAATAAAGGCAGTACCTGCTTTTGCTTCCATAATTTCTTTCTTCTCAAGCTGACTTTCTAGAATTTGCTGCTGTTTGATAGAATGACTTAACTGGAAAGTGGCTGGGAAACCACTTTAGGGGAACTGGGTTGGGTTTCTGTGTTAGTCCTCAGGATGGGATCTTGTGTTCTCACAGGTTTCTTCAGTGCTCCGGGGATTCCTAGACCTGATGCTGGTGAGGGAACCCTCCCAAAGAGCCACAGCCCAGGAACTCCTTGGACATCCATTCTTGAAACTGGCAGGTCCGCCATCTTGCATCGTTCCCCTTATGAGACAATACAGACATCACTGAGTAGAGGATTCTACTGGTGGAATAGTTGGAAGAGCTAGATGAGGACATGAGAATAATTCAGGAGAACATGAGGAACATGAAAAAGGCCTGTGTACTCTAACCAGCTGATCAGTGGGACAATGTGATGACAGGCAGGGTTCAACAGACCAGGGCATCTTCTTGTGTCTTAAAACAGGCATCTCTCCACTGACAGCTGGCGTGGTCATTTGGAACACGGCTTTAATAAGTCATTATTATATTTTTCAACCCTTCATCCAGCAAATCAGAAGGACTCAGTACAAACTCCGTTACGACATATCCTAGCCACATGCAGGGTAACGCATAGGATTTTCTATATTGAAAGAATACTTTTCTGGCAAAAAAAAAAAAAAAAGAAAGGAAAACAAAAAGCACTTTTTTCTTAATGGTAGCAGTGTAATGTATTTTGCAATGAATTTGTAATTTTTCTGTACGATAGTTTTGATAATTTATAGTACTTTGATGTCACGTAGCCATAGTATCAGTTGAAGTAATACTTGTTTACTAGCAAGAGTTTGAACAAAGCCTTTCCTACTTTTTTATCCCTTTCAGAGAAACAACGATTCTTTAGGAACTTTGAATACTGAATGACTCTCAATCACCGTCAGCTTTAGTAGAATATCTTTCTTATCTTAACAAGTGTCTTATGTGATGGAGGAAGAGTTAAGAGTGATGGTGATGGAGGTGCACATTTCATTTATCCAACCAAAAATAACAAAATTGGAGCCACAGTAGGCCACCAAGCCACTCCTTGAGATAAAGCTAAATCTTTGGAAAATTCAAATTTTCCTTCAAGGCTATTAATCGCAGACCAATATTTGCACAGCAGGGTGTTTCCCCTGTCACGCCCTCTCTCCAGTGGGTGCGACTCCCCCCCACCCCCCACCCGCCCCACCGCCCTCCCCACCCCCCCACCCCTACCCCCGTGTGGCCACATTTCCCGCCAAGGGAACAATTTTCAGTGCTAGGATCATTGGACTCAGTTCCCCAAATTGAATGTTAAAGGAAGACTGAGAATTCCAGTCTCACTAAGGGAAAGGAGAGAGAACAGGGCAAGATGTTTGGTTTTGTTTGTCACTGTTTTGAAAACTCTGTATGCTAGCACACCAAACTCTTGTCTGTATTTACCGTCGTACCGCAGTATTGCTATTGTTCCTGTATCGTGCTGGAAGTCAGGACTGACTCTAGAGGATGAATTAGGAAGGGGGTATTTTACCAGGTGTGTTCTGACTTCAGTTGTGACCCTGTTATAATGTGTTTCCGACATAGGGGAGTTGTGCTGCTGACTAGATCTTCTTGAATGTTGATAAAAATGAATGACTACTACAATACATTTTGTGTTGCTTGTTGGATGAATTTGCATGTTAACTGTAGGCCAATATAGATTTGCCTTTAAAAACTCTGGAAGAGCTACATAGTCATCATTAGTTTCTGTTAATTATGCATCAGAAAAAAAAAAAAGCCATTTGTTACCAAACTGGAAAACCAGAGGCTTTTCTTAATGACTTCAACATACTGTAACAAATAGGGATTTAAATTTGTGAAAATGCTCTGGTTTCTCTAAGCATAATTAAGAATTTTTGTAATTAATAGGTTGCTAATTATTTATTATAGCTAAAAAAGAAAAAAAGGCATAAAATGACCTTCTACAGATTAGATTTTTCAGTTTTTCCCCCAAACTGGAAATGTCTCACCATGAATAGGATCTATAATTTTGTTTCATAAAACACAACAAATCAATGTTTTATGTAAAATATTAAAATAATAATATAAATATGTATGAATAAAAATCTAAATCCAGAAAATGGCCGTCCTAAAAGTTCATGGAACAGATTGTATTACTTTAACCAGGACTATGTAGAAGTAGAAAGAAAAAGAAAATCTTTTTTTAACCAGAACAAATATTAAAAACCATTGCAGAAAATTGTGGATTTTGGATTCCAAACATTTTCAACAGTGTAATAGAAATTTTTCTGTAATTTTCTTATCACTGGGTATTTTATAAATATTCATTGAGTTTACCAAAAGTTACTGTAGCTTAAAAGGTTTTGTGAGCACTAACTATTGGCAGAAACTGCACTTGCAAATAAAAATAAATGTTTGCCTTTTTCCCATCGTGTTATTAGAAAATCCAGTGATTTCCTGAATTTGTTTTCTTGAGTAACCAAGAATGCTTTCTTTATGAACTTGGGGAATGCAAATGAGTTAGAATAAAGTTAGATGTAACATCATGATGACATGAACCAAAGACAAATAGTCCCATCCCCAGAGGTCACAAACAGTGGAAGACTGTGGTAAAGATACCACAACTAAGAAGAAAAAAATTACTAAATTTTGGAAAGCCACGTGCAAGGAAAGCCAGATTCATGACTAAAGACTCACTCCACTTCCCTCTTTCAAAGACGCTGAACTGATCCAAAGGCTTTTATCAACAAAAGACATAAAGAGGGGATTATTCTGGATTAGAGCAGGTGTAGTGAAGGCTCTCTAGTAGACTGGAAGACACTGGTGGGGGCCTCCTCTTCTTTGGGGGACCAGGGAGTCATTGACATTTAGCCCATGATGTTGAGAGGGACACTGTATATAGAGAGTTCATTGCTTGGGGCTCAGTCGGTTAAGCATTCGATTTTTGATTTCGGCTCAGGTCATGATCTCAGGGTCATGGGATCGAGCCCCATATTGGGCTCTGAGCTCAGCACAGAGTCTGCTTGAGATTCTTCCCTTCTCCCTCTGCCCCTCTCCCTGCTCTCTCTCTCTTTCTTTTTTTTTTTTATTTTTATTTTTTAAAGATTTTATTTCTTTATCTGACAGAGAGACAGCGAGAGAAAGAACACAAGCAGGGGGGGTGGGGGAGAGAGAAGCAGGCTTCCCGCGGAGCAGGGAGCCCGATGTGGGGCTCGATCCCAGGACCCTGGGATCATGATCTGAGCCGAAGGCAGACGCTTAACCGACTGAGCCACCCAGGCACCCTCTCTCTTTCTCTCTCTCTCTCTCTCTCTCTCCAAAAAATAAATAAATAAATAAAATCTTTTTTTTTTTTTTTTTTAAAGAGTTCATTTCTTAACCTGGAAATTTCAGAAGGTGGAAACCCTCAGGAAATAGCCAGAGGTAGCAGTCTGAGAAAAGATGTAGTATATCACGTGCCAGAGAAGAGAAAGATGGAAGCATCCTCCCCCAGGCAGGAAGCCATTGCAAGACATGGAAGAAGACACCAGGTCCCTTTGTCTGTGATGGGCCATGGAGAGGGAAAAGAGAACATGTCAAACTATTTAACCAAGTAATGAGATGCCTAATTTGGAGAGCACATTGGAGGCATGCATCACAGGAGGAACTAAAGGGAGATAGGGCAACTTTTCTGCAGGGGGAAGGGGTCCGGGTGGAGCTGAAACTTACTCTAAATCTACATGGACCATCTACACCAAGGCCACTCTCAGTAGCAGAGGCTGTAGTCTTAGGCTAACTCAAATGACATGCAGGCATTTCCCCTTCTTCCAACAGCATCTCCAAGGCAGCTGACTGCAGCCAGCTGTTTATTGGAACTTCCCTTCCAGGCTGCTCCCCACAGATTTGGGCCGTGTGCTAGTGTGAGATCCCCATGGTTTGGAGAAAGATTCTAGAAGAAAGAAAAGGAGAATAAGAATGCATACCATGTCTCCTGCCACTGCCTATCTACTGCTACCTCTTTCTCAGATACAAGTTTAGCCCATGCAAAAGAGAGGGGAGTTATTTTGGATTAGAATAAGATTGATTTTTTTAAATGGATTAGACAGATGGAATCAGACTGAGTTATGGCTGTATCCCCATTACCCACTGGGAAGAACACACTCAGTAGCAATTACTGAAAGAATAAAATCATTCCATGAAGTTAACAACTCAATGAGTTCAGATTCTTTGGTCAAACCAGTCAGATGAATAGCACTGTGTCATCAAAGAAACAGTAATGAGATTCCAGGCAGAGAAAAAATCGATTCAGTCTGAAGCAGGTACAAAATGTACAAGCAGGAGCAGTTCTGTGAAAGTGACACGATGTAGTACAAATCCAAATTGTTCAGGAAAGTCGGTCAACTTGAGCCTTCCACATGTGTGCATCTTCAGTTGTATATCCAGGTCAAATAAATATATTACCTTAGTGTGGGTTCTGCCAAAAGGAGAACCTAAGACAGATACTTAGATACAAGTACTTTATTTGGGAGATGAGTCCAGGAAGCTCACTCAACATGGTGAGTGGAAAAGTGAGATGAAGAAGGGAGAGTTTTTTTAAAAATGATGGCTTACCACTGTGAGTAACTGGAGCTCAGTCTGAAGACCTTCTGGGAGAGACACTGTAGAATTGTCTTTTTGGAGGTGAAGATGCTTGGGTATTTATCCACCCTTTCCTACGCCTCATTGGTTGAGAGTTGCTCCAAGGACATCAATCCTTAAACTTCTATCTTGCCCTGTATATGGACAAAGTTTGTTCCCTTTGACAAAGAGAGAGGGAGGCATGGGAAGCTTGTACAGAAACTGTCAACAAATGGCCTCCATGAAGGGCCAAGAGAATATGGGTGAGATGCTGACAACATCTATGTAAATAGACCTAATGAAGGACAAAAAGAGAATCGTTGAGAAACTCTATGGGTTGCCAATTTCTGGATCAAAATACACTGTTTTAAAAGCAAAGGGATTCCTTATCCTGAAAGGTTTGCCCACGTAGCAAATGCTTTGGTAAGTATGCCTCATCATTGTCAGCATTTGAAAAAATTTAAAGCTAGAAGAGACTCCAAGTTCTTATATGATCCATCTTAACTGAGCTAACCAAGGCTCCCAAAGTTAGGCAATGTCAGTAGATGAATCGTACTACCTGAATAGACCACACACACATACACACTCGGAGAGAGACTTCAGTTCCATTAGGGCAGGGGCTTTATCCCTATTTTGTTCACTGATATGTCCTCATCACCCAGACCAAGGTCCAGAAAACCCATGGTCAGTCAGTGCTAACAAATACTTGTTATCTCTTTGGTCATATGAGTCTTTGCGAATCCTTCCTCAGCAGACAACCTGACGAGTTCAGTCACTTGTTTTTTTTAGATAATTGACATATTAGTTTCAGGTGTACAACATGATTTGCTATATGTATATGTTGTGGAATGATAAGTCTGGTTAACATCTATCAACACACATAGTTACAATATTTTCCTTATGAAAACTTTGAAGATTTATGCTTAGCAACTTTCAAATACATAATACAGTATGATTAATCATAGTCACCATGCTGTACATTATCTTACAGGACTTATTTATTTTATAAAAATAAGAAAAAGTTTGTACCTTTTGACCCCTTCATCCATTTCACCCACCCCCTATCCTCTGCCTCTGGCTGGCAACCATCAACCTGTTCTCTGATCTATCAACTTGGGTTTTTTTTTTAACTCCACATATAAGTGAGTGTCTTTCTCTGTCTGACATATTTCACTAAGCCTAATGCCCTCAAGGTCCATCCATGTTGTCTCAAAGGGCAGGATTTCCTCCCTTTTTATGGCTGAGAAATACGTGTGTGTGTGTGTGTGTGTGTGTGTGTGTGTGTGTGTGTGTGTGATGTTTCCTTTATCCATTCATCTGTCATTGGACACTTAGGTAACTTTTGGATCTTGGCTACTGTAAATAGTGCTGCAATGAACATAATGGTGCAGACATCTTTTCAAGTTAATGTTTTCATTTTCTTGGGATAAACAGGTAAGTAGGATTTCTGGATCATATGATATTTCAATTTCAATTTTTTGAGAAACTTCCATACGCTTTTCCACAGTGGTTGCACCAACTTACGTTCCCACCAACAGTGCACAAGAGTTTCCTTTCCTTCACTTCGCCAACACTTTCTTATCTTTTGGTAATAGCCATTCTAGCAGGTGTGAGGTGATATAAATATCACTTCACAGGACAACTGAAGTAGACATTAACCCTGGAGTTCTTAGCCTAACTTTGTACCCTGGACCCTCTTGGCTTGTGGACTCTTCAGGAAAATGTCTTTATATGCATAAAGTAAAATACAAAGGGAACCAACTGAAGTATAGTTATCAAAATATTTTAATTTTATAGTTATAATGTATTAAATAACAAGATCTTTTTTAAAGATTTTATCTATTTATTTGTCAGAGAGAGAGAGCACAAGCAGGGGGAGTGGCAGGCAGAGGGAAAAGCAGGCTCCCCACTGAGCAAGGAGCCTGATGTGGGACTTGATCCCAGGAGCCTGGGATCATGACCCGAGCCTAAGGCAGACGCTCAACCCACCGAGCCATCCAGGTGTCTCTTAAATAACAAGATCTTGTGATGGGTCTAGTAACCACCATAATTTCAAAGTAATGAGCCTATGTGATTTTTTGAGATATCTCCAACAGGTGTAATGCAGCGATTTCTACTGATGACATAGTTCTTGCCTGTACCATAGTGGTTTGGTGCCTATGTCTGTAATTGAAGGAAATGCTACCTTTCCTTTGAGGTTGGTAAAAACTAAAGATGTAGTTTTTTCCCATCCCAGTCCATGGACTCTGATAGTCTCCCCCACCCCTGTAAGTTAACACCCCCCCACACCCTGAGTGATTTACTGGTCTGTGGGAGGAGGGGAGTCCCTGCATAGAAACATATTCTGAATTCACAATAAACTGGCGTGGAAAACTGTGGCGTGGAAATCCCTGCATCAGTCCCTTTGGATCTTTCCTGAACTTGGATGGCAGGTGAACTTTGAATGCACATGTTAAGAATTGTGCTAGAAAACCTGTCATTAATACTAGCTTTTATGGAGCATTTCCAGGGCACCAGGTATTGTGCTAGGGACTTAAAAGTACTGTCATGAATCCTCAGATAACTTTGCAAGGATGGGGGAGCAAGCTCCATTTTTAGATTAGAGAGCACAGAGAAGCCTGATGATGTGCCTAATGTTGCAGGTAGGCTGAGAGCAAAGGCTTTTTCACCAGTTTTCATCCTGCTGCATCAAAATTACCGGGGGAGCATAATAAAACTACAGATTCTAGG
This sequence comes from Halichoerus grypus, assembly GCF_964656455.1. NCBI lineage: Eukaryota > Metazoa > Chordata > Mammalia > Carnivora > Phocidae > Halichoerus > Halichoerus grypus. The sequence continues at coordinate 104,534,488 of NC_135721.1, forward strand.
TCTCACCAGAGAGATCCCCTATCAGTCTGGGATGATGCTCTAGAACTGATATTTTTCTTTTTGTTTATTTTTCTTTAAGATTTTATTGGTTTATTTGAGAGAGAGAGAGCACGAGCGGGGTGGGGGCAGCGGGAGAGGGACAAGCACACTCCACTCCCAGCTGATCGGAGACCCTGAAGCGGGGCTCCATCCCAGAACCCTGAGATCATGACCTGAGCTGAAGTCCGATGTTTAACTGACAAGCCACCCAGGTGCCCCTAGAACTGATGTTTTTCAATGGCCCCTTGGGATGACTCTGATGCATGCTGCTTGCAAACTGCACTTGGATACTCACTGATTTAAAGCTACATCTGCCTGGTTCCGGTCACTCAGGTGTCTGTTCCAGGGAAGTGTTTGTGCCCAGTGCCAGCTTGGACCACCTCCCCAGGGAAACACCCCCTCAGACCAGACACTGCTGGTCTCTCCTACCACCTCCGTGCCCCCCGCCCCAACCCATTTCTCCATTTGTGTTTCTCTGCTGTCTCCCGTACCTCCTCAGCTTTGCCAGGTCTTTGTTAACAAAAAGATTGGACAATCAGTGAGAAGAGAGTGGTTAATAGTTTAGAGTGCTTTCTCAGGCTGGAGAACAAAGTCTTCCCCTACCCCCTGAGGCAGCTTCACTGGGAGCTATATCCTGAGAATGGGGGAATCTTGCAAAGAAAGGTGCTCAGAATTTAAATCAAACTCACCCTCCCCCCCCCCCCCCCCCGCCCCCAAAGAAATTTGCATCTGGTTCATCTGGCCTGGCTTTTCCAGGAAGGCCAACTAGCAACCAGACACAGCATCCTTTTGTGCCCAGAGGCATTTGTGTTTAAAACTGCAGTAAAAAAAGAAAATGACAGTTAAGGGGATAATTGAGCATCTGTGGTTTGTCTGTTTTCTCTCTCCTCTCTGAGCTTGAGAAACAATGTGGAGACCTGAGCCACCATCTCAGCTTGCCCCAGGCACAGGGGCAGCCGTGAAATGCAGGACAGTGGGAATGGCCATGAGAGGAGCCCAGGCTGAGACCCGAGGCTGAGTCAGTCCTTCTGGATGCCTTGTGTTCTCCAACCAGAGACCACTGCACCTGCCCTGACCCCAGGCTCCCCTTTATTCTGCTTAGTTGATAAGATAAAGGCAGGACTGAGAGAAATAAGGCGAGGTTCAAAGAAATTAGGCTGAGCTAGAGACCTAATTTTAGGACAACTAAATAAAGATGCTGTGATTAAGAGCAATAATAGTCATGGTGATGCGGCTTTATATACAGACTGCATATCGCAAGGGGAAAAACCACTGAAATTTGAGAATTAAGAAAGTTGGATTCTGGAAAGATTTAATTGATCCACTTAACCACAGGGATGTGGCCATGTGACAACACTGGAAAAAGAGCCAGGGCACTTGTTCTTTTTGGAAAAACCTGGGGACATATGTCTGTCAGCCATACCCCATAGACTCTAAGTTGTCCCTTCACTACCGTATACTCGGCGCGGAGCCTGCGCGCAGTAGGTGCTCAAAACCTGTTTGTTGAATAAATGAGTGGATGACAATTCCAAAACTAATCATGAGTCCTATGTTTTGTGAAAGTGAAATTTTTAAAGACACAAATTTACTTTTGTAAAAGTAAGTTAAGGAAATATGGAGTATTCAGAAATATGAGTCAGGTCTAAATATTTTTTCCAAAGGGGTTACAGAGGGCAAGGGTAACTCATTGATACATCTAAGTGTCCGTTTCTCCCCCAAATTCTTGGGTGGTTCCAAATAAATAGGAAGTTTTTAAAAAATATACGAGATGTTAATAAGGAAAGAGCTTGTCAAGTTTGGGGCATGAGGTGACAAGATGGCAGCTGATACAAGGTATCTCCTTTTCCTTGTGCAACGTGCCAACTGTCTTCCTCCCTGGTACCAGGCAGGCCGACACTGAAGAGAGATCTTGCAGGGAAAAAGACTGACAGACTGACAGAGCAGCAGCAAACAAACAGGTAATAGAACAGCAATTGGCAGATACTTCTCAAGATTTGCTGAGATAATGAACTTCTAAGGATGCGTTCTTTCAGCAGTTGAAGACTTGGGGAGATGAACTTATGAGCTGTCTCTCATATGATAGAGATCATATGGGGGGTGGGGAGAGTCCCACCCTTAACATCGGAGAAAAGGATTTCCCCTACCCCGACTCAGATTTTTCAGAAAAATGATTATTTACAAAGTGAGTGAAATTCAAACTCTGTCCATTTCTCTAGGAAGTTTCAGCAAATTCTATTTTGCTTCAAACACAACTCAACCTAGGCTCTCATGTTCAGACCAGCTTCTTAATCTGAAGTGAAATGCCAAACTCAAAACCAGGAAGCATCAGAAGCAATATTAGGCCAGTCATTCAAGAGGGGCCATTATTAAAACTATATTTGCCAAAATAAATCCATGGTTTGTTTTGTTTTGTTTTTTTACCTGGAAAAAACCAACCTCCCTCTTTTGGCTTCCCTGCCCTTTCTTTGATTTCCTTTTGTAGAAATGAAAGCCCATCTTCACCATTCCCCTCTCTTCTCTGGGTGCCAAAGAAACCACTTTAGTGTTGTTTTCTTGTTTCAAGAAAGCAGGCAAATGTTAGACAGTAGTGTGTTTTAATTCATTTTGAAAAACAAACTCACACGATTGATTCTTCAGGTCCCCTTACTTGGACCTGACATACTATGAAGTCCAAACAACTGTGCATAGTTACATTAAACGGGTTCTGTGCTGCAAAGTCACTGGGTGCAGGTAGCAGTGAAACATTCCCAAGACAATCACTAGACATGCAGAATGCCAGCCAGAAGCATGGATCACTTTCAGGGGTCTTGCCGTAGGGAGCATGAGGCTGTATTTTGTATGCACTGACAACTGAATAAGGTAGGCCAGGGACCAAAGCACCCCCTATTTCTCTGAACCTAAAGGGGTGTCTTTCCAAAAGAAGTGTCTTTCCATCCCTAAACTTCAGAGCCAGATAGTCGTCTCAGTTGTATGTGTTGCTCCTTGGAGAGTCAAAGCCAAGCCACCATGAGCATGAAAGCTGGCTGACCCCTCCTGCCTCATTCCCCAGTGTGGAGAGAATATCTGCCATTCACCCATGAATCCAAAAGAATGCCCCCCATCCCTGGGTTTAAGCATGGACGCAGGCCAAGCAAGCCTTGGACACCCAGGCCTGTTGCATTGTAGCTATGTTGGTGTATCCCATGTACAAGGTGGAAAAGTGCTTTTGTTTCTCTACCTGATCCAGCTGGGGGAGGGGGTCTCGGGGGCTGCCTAGCCCATGTGCTTATATTGGGATCGATCCCTAGGGATCTGCACCTGGTTGGCCGTCATTTTGTGGTGGATATGGTAAATCGCCAGTGTTACCACAATGACGAGGCCTAAGATGAGCCCCAAAATCAGGGGCAAGGTTTCCTCCAGCTGCTCCCGTTCATCCACTGGACACTTATGCTCTGAAATGGGAAAGAAGAAGAAAGCAATCAGCTCCTGTCAAAATATTTTCAATCATAAGTCTTCCTATCAAAACTAAAATCCTTTTTAGTTGGAAATGGAGGTGAAAAGATTTCTCAATGAACATTTGGGGAGACTCTTTTATTTAGAAATAATGTTACCCCGACCAACAATAAGGATGTACCACTTAATTTTTCTGCACACTGTAAAATTAAAAATACATCAATTAGGGGCGCCTGGGTGGCTTAGTCGTTAAGCGTCTGCCTTTGGCACAGGTCATGATCCCAGGGTCCTGGGATCGAGCCCCACATCAGGCTCTCCCGTCTGCGGGAAGCCTGCTTCTCCCTCTCCCACTCCCCCTGCTTGTGTTCCCTCTCTCACTGTGTCTCTCTCTGTCAAATAAATAAATAAAATCTTAAAAAAAAAAAGAAATACTCTTAAAAAAAAATGCATCAATTAAATAGGGCAACATTCAGTCATTGGATTCCTGGCAGGTGCCAACAAAACAGCCAGATGATTGATTTAAATTTTCAAAGTTTCAGCATTAAACACAACCACCATCATTTTTATTGTTGGTTTAATTTTTTAACTTTTTATTGAAGTATGTGTATACATAGAGAATTGCACACAATATACAGCTTTCAAAAAGACTGAAAATATCAAGTATTGGTAATGATATGGAGCTATTGGAACTCTTATACATCTTGGTGGAAGATGGTACGACCACTTTGTAAAACTGTCCAGTAATTTCTGATAAGGGGAAATGTACACCTACTTTATAACCCAACATTCCAATCCTAGATATTTACTTAAGAATAATGAAAACGTATGGACACAAAAAGATTTGGGCATAAATGTTCGTGGAAACTTTATTCACAATAGCCTAAAATGGAAACAACCCAAATGTCCATCAAAGTGGAATAGAAAAACAAACCAATCTATTCATACAATGGAATATTAATCAATAATAAAAAGGAATGAACTACGGCTACATCTAAGAAAATGGATGAATCTCAAAAACATTATGTTGAGTGAAAACTCTAAGACACATACTCTAAGAATACATACTATATGATTTCATTTATATGAAGTTCAAGAACAGGTAAGTCTATGGTGATTGAAATGAGAAAAGCACTTACATATGGGGAACAGGAAAGGGAACTTGCAGGTGTGATGGAAATATCCTATATTTTGATCTAGGTAAGGGTTACATGGTTGTAAGTTCAAGTAAAAAAGCATCAAGCTAAATACTTCAGATCTGTACATTTTAATATATGTAAATTATACTACAATTTTAAAAAAAGAAAGTGCAGAACTTGATGAATTTTCACAAATGAACATTCCATGTAACCAGCACCTAGATCAAGAAAGAAAATGTTACCAGCACATTGGCGCTGATTCCATTTTACACTCTTACCCTCAAGACAGTTTACTAGCCCTATGCCTCCATTTTTACCTAGAATCAGAAAAACAATTTTGGAGAAACCTGGTGGTCACACAGTTTGTAAAGTGGAGCAGAACTGCGTTCCCAGAGGGGCACCTGGGTGGCTCAGTCAATTAAGTTGCTGACTCTTGATTTCAGCTCAGGTCATGATCTCATGGTCCTGGGATCAGCCCCATGTTGGGCTCTGTGCTCAGTAGGGAGTCTGCTTGAGGATTTTCTCTCTCCCTCTGCCCCTCCCCTATTCTCTAAAATAAATAAATAAATCTTAAAAAAAAAAAAAAAAAAAAAAAAAAAAAAGAATTGCATTCCTAGCAACCAGGAGACATTTGCTCAGGCTTCTTTGGTCCTTGTGGGTAACTGGTGGCCTTTTAACCGAACTTACGAGCCACAACGAGAGAAAACAGGCTTTAGCTATCTTCTTCATAAAGACCAAGTTTTTAAGTCAGGGTGACCCAATAAATATTTACTGAGCACCAACTGTGTGCCAGGCTCCTCCAGAATCCATGTTGACACAGTCCTTCCTCCCACCTCCCCTCAGACCAGCCGAAAGGAGGATAAGGTCAGAACCTCAGGAATCTTTTCTATTAAGTAGAACGTGAAAGACTGCAGAAAAACATACAGCTTTTAAAAAGCTGTATACTTAACATGCCTGGTTTCTAAATTAACTTCTAGCTCTAAGAACAAAGACTGTCTCATTTAATCCCCATGACAACCCTATGAGATAAATACTGTTATTGTACCCATTTTACTGATAAGGTAGAGTGAGGCTAAGTAATTTGCCCAGGGCAAATGAAGCCCCAACTTGAATTCCAACAGCCTAACTCAACAGCACAGCTGGGTGGCACTTAGCAGACATGAGCTACGGGGAGCGTTGGGGTCAGGTCAGTAGCAGACCTTAGCTACTGACATTTAAAGGCTACAGAATCACAAGGTGGGCTGAAAGGAGGGCTTCTGGGCTCTGTGGCTCTGCATACTGCTCACGGAGGTACGTTCAGTTTCGGAAAATTCAGTGAGGTACATACTCATTACTAAGAGGTTGGAGGGTACTTTCGGAGGGAATGTATATGTTGATTTTTCTGGATTGTTGTGGTGGCTTCATAGGTGTATTCCTAAGTCAATATTTATCATATCGTACACTTAAGTATGTGCAGTTTATTGTATTGCAATTATAACTGAATAAAACTATTTAAAATAAGTAAGTAAACATATACATACATACATACATACATACATACCTATACTCCTGAACTGAGAAAAGAAGAGATTTTTTTTTACAAAGAGGATTTTTAAAAAGACATTTTGGCAAATTTAGGGAAATGTTAAGGACCCATTATTAACACTAAACTGCACCTTTCTTTTTATTACAACCAAAGGACTAAAAAGAATTAGTAGGGGACTTTCCTTTTTCACTATTTAGTTCAATTCTGAGTCCCACACTTTGAACATCAGCTTGCTGTCCAATATACCCATTTCCCCGGGGAAAAATCTGGCTGTTTTACAAGATGCGTCAGAGATGGCTATGGGCCCAGAACTCCATACCCAGAAGGTTGGTTTTGTCCCCCATGATACCACATTGCCTCTTTAAAGAGAAAAATGAGTAGAAATGGGGTTTCCTGGTGTAGGGATTTTGTTAACAACAAAGGCTATTTGTTTTCCTCACCACATGCTGTTGCTGGTGTAATGTTAATTAAGACTTCAGGCTTTGCTCATTTTCCATATGCTAGCTGCAAACCTACACCCTGATATTCATAACATACCCCTTTCAAGCACACCTGAGTTTATGCTAATGAGGTCAATTTGGGAAAACCCCTACAGCACCTAAGGATGGGGGCTGGTTGCCAGGAGAACTAACCTTGTGATCAGAGGGTTGGAACTTTCAGCCCTACCCACTTGATTTCCAGGGAGAAGAAAGTGGCTGGAGATTGAGTTCAATTACCAATGGCCAGTGATTTAATCAATCGTGCCTAGGTAAGGAAACCTCAATAAAAACCCCAAGGATGGGATTCGGAGAGCTTTTGGTTGGTGAACACATGGAGATTTGGAGAGAGTGGTGGGCTTGGAGAGAGCATGGAAGCTCTACCCTCTTGCCCTATACTTTGCCCTATGCATCTCTTACAACTAGCTGTTCCTGAGTTCTATTCTTTTAAAACAAACCAGTAATCTAGTGAGTAAAATGTTTCTCTAAGTTCTGTGAGCCTCTCCAGAATTCAAGGAGAAGGTCATGGAAACCTCCAATAGCAAGGTGATCAGAAGCCCAGGTGACAACATGGACTTGCAGCTGGTGTGTGAAGGGGAGATGGGGAGGAGTCTTGTAGGAAGGAGCCCTTAACCGTCAGGATTTGATGGTATCTCTAGGGAGACAGTGTGAGCAGTAAGTTGAACTATAGAACACTCAGCTGCTGTCACAGAATTTCTTAGTGGTTGGGAAAAACACCCACACATCTGAATTAGTGCCAGAGTCATACTGCCCAAAGTATTATCTTTAAATGGATAATAACTTTGGTATAGTTATGGGGGAATTACATTTCATATCCCATCCTTTAAGGAAGGCATAGGAGAAAAGTATAATGTATTCTGGCAAAAGAAATATGGTTAAAATACCATTGTGGTTTACTTCTTTTTTGTTTTTGTTTTGTTTTGTTTTAATCTTAATTCTACTATAGTTAACATACAGTGTTATATTAGTTTCAGGCATACGATAGAGTGACTCAACGATTCTATACATTACTAAGTGCTCATCATGACAAGTGCACTCCTTAATCCCCATCACTATTTCACCCATCCTCCCACCCACCTCCCCTCTGGTAACCATCAGTTTGTTCTCTATAGGTAAGAGTCTGTTTTTGTTTTTTGTTTGTTTTTTTTTTTTTGCTTTTTGGTTTGTCTCTTTTTTTCTTTGTTCATTTGTTTTATTTCTTAAATTCCACATATGAGTGAAATCATTTTGTATTTATGTTTCTCTGACTGATTTAGTTCCCTTAGCATTATAATTGTGGTTTATTTCTTAAGATTTATTTTTTGTTGCCTTAAGAAAAATCCTGAACTAAACACACCACAGAAGGGGGTATATAAAGGGAGTATTAAACTATGGACATGTCGGGTGCCTGGGTGGCTCAGTTGGTTAAGCGACTGCCTTCAGCTCAGGTCATGATCCTGGAGTCCCGGGATCGAGTCCCACATCGGGTTCCCTGCTTAGCAGGGAGTCTGCTCCTCCCTCTGACACTACCCCCTCCTGTGCTCTCTATTTCTCTCTCTCTCTCATTCTCTCTCTCAAATAAATAAATAAATAAATAAAATCTTAAAAAAATAAATAAACTATGGACATGTCAAAAATAATAAACATGGGAAAATAAAGGGATGTCAAAAATTATCATGAAAAATACTGAATCCCCATCTTCATCTATCCACATCCACTAAGTGGTCAAATAAGGGGGAATTAATGAGTCTGCCATCCCTTATCCACCATTCCAAAATCCACAGAGCTCTGGAAATCCAAAGTACTCTGTATCACTCCTTTGGCAGCAACACTTGACTTGAACTAATGTCAGGATGCTCATGATTCTCATTCTTTACTTAGCATAAAGATTCATGTGTTTCTCTGCAGGGAACAGATATATTAATATATTTGATTACAGGGCCTGCCAGGACTCTTCTGGGGTTTTCTATGATATGCGGACTATGCCCTATATTGTCTTCCTAAAGTCTGAAATATCCTAAAGTCTGAAACCCATCTATCCCCAAGGGTTTTAAATGAGAGACTGTGAGCCCATAGACAGCATCACTGTCCCTTTGCAAGACCTGAACCAATGAATGTGGGGTAAAAATATCTATGATTTCTGTTGGTGACAAGGTCACCAGTATTTATTAGTTTTTAATTAATTATTACCACTAATACTACTGTGAGTTGTTATTTTCATTTCTAATGGAAGGGAATGCTAAAAATTAGAAATTGGTGAAAATAAAGATGTAAATTTTTCCCATTAAAATTCACACACTCCCAGAATACTATCCACAGCCCCTCTGGACCCCAGGGTTAAGATCCTGTGCAATAAACTGACTATACAATCCACAGATTCAAAAACAAGGAAGACCCTACATCTCTGCCTGGGAGAAAAACATCCTTTGGCTTAGCCCACACTGAATCTGGCTTTGGATGCTCTGAGATCCCTAACTCCCTGTTCACCTCCACAGGGCTTGGGCATGATCATGCCTCTGCCCTGGCTAGGCTCAGGGTTCTAGAATGGCATATGGCTGGAAAAGACAACAACCAGTCTAGTCTAGTCATTGGAAAGAACTAGATGAAGACAGAACAGACAACAGAGGGGTAATCTGTTGCCAGTGGCCAGTGGCCAAATAAGGTCCCCTCAACCATAAATCCAATGCCCCCACTAAAATCTTGATTCATCTTAGGTTCTGTTTTTTAGTCCATGTTTTTTTGTTTTTGTTGTTGTTCATTTGTTTGTTTGACGACCACCATTTTTTGTGTGTTGGATGGTTTGGTGACCATCTCAATGTTGTATGTACTTCCAGAGGCTGACCATCTACAAGAACTCTTCACTGCACCCCAAATGGACAGCACTGAGGTGGGCGGTGGGCAAAAAGGCAAGCTGCCTGCTTTCTCAAGCTCTGTTAACACCACAGACTACTCCTGTTCGAGGACAGGGCAAGTCTTTTGTTGGCTGGGCTTCCTCTACTCTGACAGGGCAGCTGGAGGGAGGGGACTGGCTCTAGACTCCTGTAACCTCAGCAAATTGTATTTTGTATACCAAGAAATTGTTAGCATGAGTGGGCTTTGGAGACAATTGGCTGGGGACAAGCAGATACTCTCACCAAGATGTAAGCACTAGCAATAAAAAATGATAATAAAAGCAATTATCGATAGATGCTACTGTGCATAAGGCATATGGCATGCACAAGAAAAAGTTGTGTAAACTCTTTCTCACTGTCCTGCAAGCTCCTCCATGGCAGGGAAAGTTCACATAGGCCAGTACCTAGGTGTAGCAGACCCAGACAGTGTCTTATTGCCTTGGCATTCACCATTCCTACACATTCCAGTGGGTTTTGCCTACAAGGCAGGTTAGAAGTCTCAGAGAGTCAAAGCCTCTCCCCTGCCCCAGCAGCCACCAATGGTGGATGGGAGTTGGTGGGTAAATGCCATTTTCCCACCTCCCAGGCCAGATAGTCGGAGGTGGGTTCTACACTCCCAGAGGTTCCAGCAGTGTGAGCCCCAGGTGCCCACGGTGGAAACCTGCTCATTAATGCTCCTGTTACTGGTAGTCTTGCCTTCCTAGCTCCCCTCCCCAGCACCCTACCAGTGCTTTCTAGAATCACCTCCTAAATAAACCACTTGCACTTACATACTTGCATAGGATCTGCTCCCGGGGGAACCCAGCCTGAAACACTATGTTCCAGGACAGTACCAGGAATACTGAATTCTACAACTGGCTAGCTCCATGGCCCCACACTAGGGCTCCACATCCCAGCCCTCGACACAGTTCTTAGCAGTGCTCGAAACAGGATTATCTCCCCCTAGATTCTTACCCAGGAGATCCTAAGGAACAACCACCCAGGGTGAACCGTTTCTTGGCTGGTAGATGCTAAGTAAATCACAGGTCTACACAACGCTCTGGATCAGCATCAGCTAAGCGTTCCTGCCCATGTGGTGTGGCAGCTAGCCACAGGGTGCTCTATTGGGGGCTGCTGTACAGAGCAAGGTAAGGCATGTTATTTCCGCTAAAACACAGATCTGGGTAAAATAGAGATCAGGTGGCATCTCCCAATTATGCTGTTAGGAATACTAATAAAAAGCTCATGAACTCAGGGGACTTGACAACCTTTGTAAAGGTGCCTCCTGCTTTCACATGTTTATTACAGTTGCTCAGCGGGAGCAGCTGAAGCTCTGAGAGGCTAAGAGCACAGGAGTTGATACCAAAGACAGGCTCTTGCCCCAGCCCGAGCAGCCACCAAGAGGGCAGACTTCACCAATAACTTCACTTCTCCGAGCCTCAGTTTCTCTGCGGTAATCTGGACTCTCAGTACTTTCTTTACAGGTTGTTTGGTTTGTTTGCTTATTTTTCCCCTCGAGAATTGAAAAGGCACCAGCCTCTATGTGGTAACTCTTAAATGCCTGTTAAACCTGAATCTTTAATAAAGGGGAACAGAGACACCCTCTGTGGTTCTGTTATGTTTCTTCTCTAATTATGCATAAATAAAAGTTGCCTTTCATTCAAGCCATTAAAATTCTCAGTCTGATTTTTTTGCCTATCAGTGATGCAATCCTCATCCCAGCCCAGCCAGAAATCTCCTGGGATGCTCAAAGGGACACACTACACGGCCTTCACTGTGGAAGGACACGTTAATCAACCCCAACTGGGAAGCAGGAGGTGCCTTGAACTGCGGGCTGGTAGTTGCCATGAAAGTGTGTTGGTTACAGAAATGAGCCAAAGTAGCCTCTGTGTATTGGACCCTAGGTGGTTTATTTCTTCACTGCAGGCTGAGACCATTAGCTCGAAAGCCTGCCATGCCAAACTCAAATTTTTACACATCTAGTTATTTAAAAACCAGCCCAAACAAGCATATCTTTAGCTATTTAGAGCCTGCCTGCTTTGCATACTAAACCTCACCCCACAGCTGTTACCCATTGATAACATAGGGCCTTAGAGGTAAAAGGCCTCAGCTTCTGCTGCCCCTCAGAGCTCTCTGATCCAGAGACTCCTTACCATGCTGCTGAGCTGTATCACCTAGACACGTAAGCCCCCCTCTCCCTGCTCCTTTCTCCCCACCAAGATGTCCTTTGCCCTCCTCCCCTTCTGGATGGTGGTCCCCATAAGCCTCCCTCTGGACAGTCTCATGCTCTGAGCAGCTTCCCCTCTGATGCAACCCTGTCCAAGTACCACCAAATCAAGCTTGTGTGTTACTGCCTCTCAAGGTCATATCTTTTCCTTGATCAGCTCAAGATCCCTCAAACCCCCTACAGTATTCCACAGACCAGCAGCATCACCAGGGAGCTTGCTAGAAATGGAGCATCTTGGGCCCCGCCCCCAGACCTACTGAACCAGACTCTGCATGTTAACAAGATCACCACAGTTGTACACAATGCAGCTGAAGATTCGTGTGCACACTGCAGTTGGAGACAGGCTGGGCTAAGAGACCTCTGTTGAGGATCAGTGTAGTAGCTGAGCTCAAAGCACTAAAGGGATTTATGTGATAAAGACGTCAACCCCCATTCCAGCTGCTCTCAGCCCTGTGAGTATCCAGTAATCCATTTCACTGACCCTTCCTTGCTTTTCTCAGAGTCTATTAAGCAGGCAGGTCTGAAACTTCAGACTGTCAGGATGGCCCCCTTACACAGGGAATAAGTCCTTCATTGGAAACCCTTTGGCTGTAGGTCCTGCACACACCTGCCAACCACACGCACATACCCCCACAGTGGGTGTGCAGATATATGACCAGATACTGCTGCCCCCCCCACCCCACTCAGGTACAGGCAACACATCAGAGCCTCCTGAGCTTCTATTCTGAGAAAGGGGAGGGGCAAGTGCCAAGTCCCAAAACAGCACCCCAAAAGGAATCTTTTGGATTCCACCAAATCAAATAAAATGATCTCTTACAAAACACAGTGGGGGGCAGGTGCTGAGAGGCACAGATGGGAGGAGCAAGAAACAAAAGAGCCCCTGCCACACAAAGGCACAAGGATCCAGTGAGTGATTCTGAATGAGGCTTGCCTCCTCCCAGGAGCAGGAGCTTTGCGCCCCAGGACACCCTACAGGAGGGGACATCCTAATTATTACCCAGAAAAGCCTGGGGGAGACAAGTACAATTGGCTGGTGCTTAATATATCTGCACTTAGAAAGTTCTGCTTACAAACTCTCTAAGTCTACCCAGCAACCATGTCTGTCCAGGACCTGGAAGTGGATAAAAACTGTTTTTCAAACAAAAGATGTCCATTAAGTCCATGCCATGAACTACACTGATGTTCAGGAAAATAGCTCTGGTCCTTACTCAGTACTCATTTACTCTCACTTTGTATAGGATCCTACACATGGATGAGATTTGGTTTCTCAGTTCATAAACGACTGTAAGCAACAATGTGGAAATAACTGAGAATGAGTGAAAGTGAGGTTGTGGGAAGGACCTAGTGAAGGCAGCCATCATAGTATTAGTAGCACCAACAAGTAAGGACATGCCCAAGAGCTGACCGGTAACAAACAGAGTCATTAGAGACTATACAGAGTTCCCTTATAAACTCAAAAGCATCTATGGGAGGGACCCTGGGGACTGATTCTACACAATCCAATATGTTCCTCATGAATTCCTGGTCATCAGTAATCATAGCTCAATTACATTTAATTATAGTTAATATTTTCAGTTTAAGAAAGACATTGACTTACATTATATAAATACTTCCATAATCAAACAGATTTTTAAAAAATGTTATGTTTTAATACTTAGAGTTTAGTTTCAATTTTTCTGGAAGGTCCTTTAAAATGGAATAACCCATTCTCCCCTAAGTGTGTGGAAGTAAGTGTTGCACTGACTTAGTAAATATATTAAATTCTGCTTCATCTGGCATTCAAGCATTTGGAAGGCCCTGTTAATTGTATCCACGGCTTCAGAATATCAATTCAGCCAAATTTCACTGGGCATCTACAGTGTGCCAAACACTGTATTAGGTGGTAAAAATACAAAGATGAAAAAAGAAGTCGGCTCTTCTGTCAAAGACTGTTCTTAAGAATGCTCAAATGGTCTTTAAATCATCCCGGTGGGGGTGGGGTAGATTCTATTCAGTATACTCTGAGTTGGGAGGGGAATTTTATGAAAGCTGGATTCCCTGGGAAATGATTTAATGATTTGTGTATGACATAGATGGGGATTCCCTGATATCCTGTATATTCCAGTAGTTGTATTCACCTGGGGATTCCCAGCCCAAAGGAAGGTATCCATAAAGCAACCAGAATCTCTCCCCATTTCTTAACAACCTTCTCCAGACAAGAAAGAACAAATGAATTAAAAAATTCACTTACCCTACATTTGCCCAGTATAAATTGGGGCTAGACTCGGATAAGTTGCAGAAATGTGGATTCCCCTTGTGCCCAACCTCTGTTGGGCTGCAGAGAACTAAGAGAATGTGGACATCCTGAATCTGCCCAGCTATATGCTGCTTGAACCCCTTTCAGAGACTAGCACAGACTGAGAAGAAGCCTTTCTCCACACCCCAGAGGGAAAAGATCAGGGACCCTTGCTTCCCCAGAGCCTCATGGGTGTTCCTCCCCACAAAGGTGAGGGCTGGAGGGAGGGAGGTCTTCATGAGTCTCTCTGTGACCTGCGTATGTGCATGCACGCACACACACACCTACTACATTCTAGCTACACAAAAACAGACTCACAGTGGCAGAACCTACAGCTGAAAGTGCTTGAAATAACATGGAGAAACTGAGGCCCACAGAAGCAGAGGCCCTTCTGCAATCCATGGCTCTCTAGGTAAGTACTTGAGATTTTTAGCTGCTTTTTCATTGGGAAATTTGCATCAAAATTATATACAGGTTTTCCAAATGGATCTTGTTACCTCTCTCTCCATCAAGGTTCCTCTTAGGCAAAGGAAGGGAGGAAAGGAAAGAGGAAGAAATAAAGGGAGGGAGGGAGGGAGGAAGAGAAAGTGGGAGAGGAGAAAATGGAGTAAAGGAGGAAGGGAGAAGAAGGAGCCATTGAAGAAAGTTGATACTGTTCCTAAAACATTACAGCTAGAGGAAGTGTCATGTCAGCCTAAAGAAAATACAAGTGGTAATAGCCTGGGACCCCGGCAGGTCCCCTTCCCCATCCATCCTGACGTCAGCCTTCCCTTGGCTCCTGTCTTCTCCTCCTCCCACTTTGATCCCCCCACCAACCTACCTTCACTGAAGACAAAATCAGAGATGATGTCAAAAGGCTGGATGTGGACTGCAGACAGAAGCATGGTGACTGTCTTCTGTGGATCGCTGGAGGCTAGTGAAATGGATTGCTGAGCTTGACACTCATAGGACTTCCCAGCTGGGGTGACCAAGGCAGAGAGGTGATGGGAGTTGGCCGTGTGCTTCCCAGCTGCAGGGATGGCCCAAAGCAACCGTTAGGACCCTCTTTCTGGCAGAATCCTGACCTCCTAATCTCATGTGCGGGCTCCTACCTCTCTGCTCCAGACACCCTTCTGATCCTCTGTGTTGCCTTGCGGGGGCTGGGGCTCTGCAAGTGACATCAAGGGGTGACAAAGGACAAGCACACCCCTTCTTTCATGAGCAGGGGCTCCTTAAACACTGATTTGAAATTTCTTGTCTGGAAGAGGAGAGTGATACCTACACATCCAACCTTCTTTTTACTATATAAACCCTGACATTGGAGAGTCCAAAGATACAGTGACTTGATCTTCCACGTTTCACACTGGCCCGCACAGAATAAAATACCTTACTCAACAAAGCAGGGCTGATTGCTGGTGCCCTGGGCAGATGCCCTGGTACACCTATATACTCTTTGGAGGTCTGCCTCTTTTTTCTCTTTTTCTGACACATGTTTGTGGGGTTTGTTTTTGGGTTTTTTCCTCTTTTCCTTTTATTTTTAGCGGGGGGTGGGGGGGAGGCATCGAACGTAATTGGGAGAAGTATTTGAATATGGATTTTGATGAAGAGAAGAAAATGCTTTTTACTACAATGATTAAAAGAGGTGGAAAGGAAGAAATGACATGAACATTCTTTCATGTGCTCAATAAAAATATTTTCCCAACGTAGGTGCCCAGGTGATGGAAGGCATCAGTAGGAGATTAGACAGTTTACTAAATAAATAAGTTAGGTAATGAATTAACTTAAGTGTGGTCTTTGATGGGGCCTGCACATGGGAACATTCTTATCTGGGGAATGGTTGTTGCTTTTGCCACGATATTTTTGGAGGATCTGGGTGAGTTGTTGGAGTGATGGGCAGGAAAAGCTAATAAATTAGGACACGGTTCAGAATCCGCTCTGGGGTAGCTGCAGTCGATGACTGAAGATCGAGTGTGAGCCCTGGGGACATGAGCAGAAAGATACTGAAGGCCATCAAATCCTGAGTGAAAAGGAGTCACACTGACCCTTTCAAGTTTCCACGCATTAGAAGAAAAACCGGGGTGCAGAAAAAAAACACAGCTTTGCCCTTCTCCGTGCTCCTTGAAAGGACAAATCATAAGAGATTGTCCTGAACCCGCCAGGAGATGACAGGCCCTCCTGAGACGTCCCATCCAGGATCAAGCTACGGGTGACGGGCTGGTCCTTAGGCCCGGGTTTCCTTGTGCATCTACAAGGCCTAAGGCCCTGGGGACAGACGCACCGGTGCTCCCGCCTCCTCTACCTCGGCGAGAGAGCCCAGGGCGGACGTGGCCTGGAAGTGCAGAGCCAGGATCGGTTTCCATAAAATTTCCGAATTTCTCCACGGCTGCGCTCTCTGTGGTGCCCGCGGTCTCCCCAGCCCTGAGGCTCCCTCCCCAGCCCTGAGGCCTCTACTCACCACTGACTGCGTCTTTAAAATGGGTCTTCTCCGAGGAGTCGTAGACAAACTGGACCTTGCTCAACCTCCACGTCGCCTCGGGTCCCTTGGACGCGTTGTGACTTTCCTGCCGAGCGGGGGAGGCGCGCGTCACTCGCCCCCACGGCTTCTGGGTTAGGAAACCGAGGGGCGGCCCACGCCCGCACCCACCCGGAGGCAGCACCGCCTCCGCGCCCCGCTCGGGGTTACCTTTACAAACAGCATTTTGAGCGCATACGCGCGATCCACCCAGAACACCTGCAGCTCCGACTCGTTGTGGCCACAGCGGCCCTTCACCTCAGCTCCCCGGGTCAGTGAGATATCCGCCTGTTCCGTGATCAGCTGGGAACACAGACGCCCCGCACCCCCTCAGCGAGCCC
This sequence comes from Halichoerus grypus, assembly GCF_964656455.1. Taxonomy (NCBI): domain Eukaryota; kingdom Metazoa; phylum Chordata; class Mammalia; order Carnivora; family Phocidae; genus Halichoerus; species Halichoerus grypus. Next base: position 104,551,300 of record NC_135721.1, read on the forward strand.
GGCCTCGGTGGGGGCTGTAAAGGGCAGCGCGTCCAAACTCGGGGTTGCACGCCTGGGCGCTCCTTTGCGCGCGCGCTCCCGGGTCCGGGAACATGCGGTTAGATGCTCTACGTGCAGACCCGGCCGTTAGGGAAGCAGAGAAAGGGGGGGGGGGGTTACTTTCAAAGCAGGCAGGGCGAGCAGAAGGCGTTACAAGCCGGAACCCCCATGCAGCATTCGGGAGCAGCCTGCAGGGGCGCAGAGGGGGAAGGCGGGCGACCCAGGTCTTCACGGGGCCTTGAGGGAGGGTGCCCTTCGCCCCTGGAGCCCTAGGAGCAAGCCGGGAGGGAAAAGATTCCTTACATCGACATAATTGCTGGCCCACACATCATAAGGGACAATAAATTTGGCTGCGAACTCGGCCATGAGACACGTCGTCCCATTTTCCCGCACCACAAATATATCTTTTTCAGGGTTAGTGGAAAGGCCTGAGAGATTTTCCACTTCTTGTTCTGCCGTGATTCGAGCCATTGTATCTGCGGAAAAACAACCCCAAAAAATCCTATCGGTTCCGGGCTCAGCAAGCCCACGCGTCGCGGGCACAAGGGTGGAGAGATCGTGGTCTGCGGGATTTGGGGTGATAAAGTTCCTTGCCGGCTGCTGTGCGCTCTGCGAGCCGTTTCTCTAACCTAGCGCCGACAATTTTAACTCCGCTGCAGTTAATTTATAATCAAAATAAAAATGTAAAAATGTAAAGCCTTACTATTTTGTAAGCCGACTGGCTTTTTTCTTCATCTTAGGCTTTTAAACCAAATCTTTCTTGCCAGTGCTCTGACCCCACGAAGCAGGCTCGCAGAGCTTTGTGTCTGGGATGTGCTGTACAGGTGTGTGGCCCTCTGGGGAATTCCCTGCCGCTGGCGGGAAGGCCCTCCACCCCGCCGCCCAAAAAGAAAGAAAATAGCAAAACGTAAGGGCCACATTTTGACCTTAAGCTACTGGTTTTACTCTGCCGGTTCTATTCTCAGCAAATAGTGCACCCTGCCCTCGCGGTCGCCCAGACGCTACTCACGGAACAGCATCAGGAGAACTCGAAGTCTGTAGATGCTGGGAAAGCCTCTTCCTCTGAGATCCATGCTCGCCGTGCAGCAAATGAGGCCAGATGTGCTGCTGCAGAGGCCGCCCGAGAGGGAATCCCTCAAAGTCGCCGCTGGAGTGAGCCGGGGTGAGCGAGGGGCGGGGGCACCGAGAGGGAGGAGTGGGGGAGCGCGTGTTCTCTGCGCGCTGGCGGAGACTTGGTGGCGGGTGCCGCACCGACCCGTGCGGGCTGACCGCGAGGCGACTCACTGCGGAGGAACGGACCGCGAGGTGAGGGAGCTGTCCACGGCTGCGAGTACTGAAAGGGATCCGATGTGTTGCAGGAGCGATTGTTGTGGCTTAGCTTGTGCAGATAGCCAATGAGATTTGGGGGGGGCTACAATTTTCCCTGAGTCTGTTTCCTGTTCTGCAATTGCATCCGCAAAGATGATTCTGTCCGGAGAAACTTAACAGCACTCTCAGACTTATTCAATATCCCTACCAGGTACAGTTATTAGGTGGTGTAGCTATCACATCCCTGGAGTCCTGGCTTCCGAAAATGCATTTGGTTGCTGAAAGAAAACGGGAGAGCACAAATTGTTGCTGCTTTGGGGGAGGAGGAGTAGGCAGAAATAGAGAAGGAAAATGCTATGGCAACAGTTTCCTGCGTTTGGAGACATCCCCTTCTCTCCCTTGCTCTCAATGAGCTAATGGGTTTAAAGTTAAATTGACGCCTCCCTAAATGGGGCTGTCAGTCAGTGCAGTATTCTGGCTTATTTTCTGTTAGTTCTCTTTGATTGCATGAGGGCTCTAGACTCTGGGGTCACCTACCCTCAATATACTGCGACTTTTCTGCCAAGAGGAATGTAAGTGAACCCGAAGTTTGTGAGAGTTATCTAGGGTCTCTTAGGACAGTAATGTTACATAGTTATGTAAACATACACACACGCAGATATTACTCTACAGCCTCTAGTGGGACGAAGAAACAAATACTACTGGGCTAATTCCTATATTTACATAAAACAGTAGCTTCCTTTTTAAAATTTTTTGCTTTGTGAGTCAGAATGCAGCTTTTTCAGCAATTAAGCATGCTGTCCTCATCAATTGTATTGATGTCCAAATATTTTGTGTCTCACAGGATATTTGATTCTGTGAATAATCAGTAATACAATGTCATAAAATAAACAATGTCATATTAAGGGGGAGATTGCAAAGTACTTTCACGGGCATTGCCAAATGTGATCCTCCCTACCACCTTAGAAGGTAGGCAAGGGAAGATATGCCTTATTGTGGTTGTGCATGCCCAAAACTGAGGCTCAGAGAAATTAAATGACCTTCCCAAATGTCACATGGTCAGTTAGAATTAAAATAGAAAAATCACATGCTTTAACTTCATAGGGATCATCTTCATTTTTCCTTATATAATACTTTGACTTCAAAATATACCATGTTTTCATTTCCATAAAATCTTTATTCAATGGCCAAATAACAAGCTGAAACCTCAAATCTCTAATTAGATCAATAGCAATTCATTTTATGAAGTAACAACTTAAATTGATACTATATTTTATATCTTATTTTTATCTGTTATTTTTTATTTCACTCAAGCATTCTCAAGAACTTTGCATAAATGTTTATATACAGAAGAATTGAGGCCAAATTGTGGTTGATGAAAGTCAATTATTATTGGTTATGATTGGAATTTGCAAAATTTACATGCCTTACAATTCTTGATGTTAGCACTTGCTATTACACATTTTCCTGCAGTACTGTAAAAATTTTAAAAACAATGAGACAGGGGCACCTGGGTGGCTCAGTTGGTTGAGCGGCTGCCTTCGGCTCAGGTTGTGATCCCAGGGTCCTGGGATCGAGCCCCGCATCGGGCTCCCTGCTCCACGGGAAGCCTGCTTCTCCCTCTCCCACTCCCCCTGCTTGTGTTCCCTCTCTTGCTGTCTCTCTCTCTCTCTGTCAAATAAATAAATAAAATCTTAAAAAAAAAAAAAACAATGAGATATATGTAATGAAGCATTTATATTCTCTGTCCTTCCATCTTTTCCTCCAGTACTTTAATGAGGAAAGAAATGGAGAGATTTTAGTCTATGATTCACTATTTATTTCTTTTATGACCTTGTACAGATTATCATTCTCTTCAACTAAAAAACTGGAATAATATCTCAGGTGATGGCTAGTTAGGCCAAGTGAGCCAATCAGTATAATATCATTCAGAACAAATGACAGATTAATTTAGTCATAAACATTAACTGAATACCTACTACTTGCACTATGCTACATGGTCTGGGAACCCAAAGATAAACAAATACCATTATCCAAGTGAAAGAGGTAACTGTAAAAGATTATGACAATTTCTTTTGTGATACATTATTGCAGATATCCTCATTTATAGGTTATTGAAAGATCAACTGAATTAATTGATGATTATCTGCTTTAATAAGAAAATATAGATGGGAAGTAGCATGGGTCATTAATCTTAAGTTGTTGTAGTTGATTATTGATTTCATTTTAAATCAAATGGTGGTTCCTTTGAAATGGTTTCTTTTCATACCTGACATAAATGATCTCTTTGTTGACACCAGAGAGTTAAAATAAAAAGAGGCAGTTTTAACCATTTCTTCCTGGGAAGATCATCCTCAAAATGTAATTAAATTTCCTTTTAGGTGTTTAATTTTAAAGGTAGTTTACAAAGACCCCTTAACTTATTAAGCTATCTCCAGTGATTCTTATGTTACAAGAAGAATTGGATCATTTTCCCTACAACTTTCATCTATATTTAATTAATATAGAAAGTTATTTAATTAATAACTTTCTAATCATCCTTTTTTAAAGATTTATTTATTTCAGAGAGAGAGAGAGAGAGAAAGCACAAGCAGGAGGGGCAGAGGGTGAGGGAGAGAGAATCTCAAGCAGACTCCGTGCTGAGTGCAGAGCCCAAGGCAGGGCTTGATCCCCCGCTTGTAAGATCACTACCTGAGCCAAAACCAAGAGTTGGATGCTCAACCAACTGCACCATGCATGTGTCCCTCTAATCATCCTTTAAAAAAACTTCCCTTCTTTGAAATCAGCAAAGAGGTGATAAAGGAGTAAAACTTACCATTAAATAATATTTTAAGATAGTAACAATGTTTTCCAAAATTTGCTCCATTCTTCATTTATTGAATGGGAGAAGAGCTAGGAGAAACTGACATAAACAGGTACACTTGTGTGGATAATGGTTGTGTCATTTCCATCATTGCTGCTGGTGGTCAGAACAAAATGTCAGGAGTAAGTGTGACCCAAGCATTTGCCTTTGGAATCTTCTTTAGATTCTCTATGTCCTTCAAAGGATTCTTTTTGATTCATGTATTTCCTTATTGAATTAGCCTTAATGAATCTCATGCCATTGGGTGGTTACTATTTCATAGAAGTGGAAGAAAAGGCCCCTGTGTGTATAGACCTTTCAGTTTGGGTGGGAGAAAATAGGAAGACATATGAAGATGTAGGGTTGACTGGCACAAGGTGGGCATAGATGTTTAGGGAAAGATTAGGTAAGACAGCCATCTCAACTGATCAAAGGAGGCCTCTTGGAGAAGGTGGATCTTGAAAAACATGGGCAGATTGATCTGGGGAGACAGCCAAGGAAGGGCAATGCCAATGGAAGAAATATATTTTAAATAAGAAAGCCAGTACCAAGATGTAACTCTTCATCCTTCCATGTTTATCAATTTTTTGATGAAAAAGAAATTAAGTCCAAAACTCTGTGATAGTTTATAGACTACATAGCCCCTATTTAACTTCTTTATTTTATAATATGCCCTACATATGGTGTATGGAAAAAATGGCATATGCAAACCTTATCCTAAATAAAATTAAATATACAAATTGTTAGGTGTATCTCTTAGACTTGGCCACACAAACAATTGATTTGTATCTGTAGATCAAGTAACAAAATTACAAAAATCAGGAAAAATGCTAATTAGAAACCATATTTATAAGCTTCAAAAGAGAAAGCTAGGCTTGTTACAGCTGAAATTTGGCTTGTTGATGTTTCAGTCCACCTCACAGAGAAATGTAAAAATGTATTCTGGCTCTGTTGTCCCCCAACCCTTCCAAAACATACACCACACACACACACACACACACACACACACACACACACATGTGTGTGCGCACACATGCACATACACAGTGGGAACACACATGGATAACAGAAGCAGGGATAATTTAACTAAAATAGACAAGGTACAAAGGAGGTTAAGCCAGAATTAGTACTTACCCACACTGTTTCTTGTGTTCAGCTTACCACTGACCACTTACTTCATTTAATTTATTTACTGCCTTTGAATACTGTTGAAACCCTTTCTAGGATAGAAACCCTTTGGGGATAAGAACTGAAAAATAAGCGTACACAAGAATATTTTGTTCATAAGTTTCCATACCCTAGAATATTTGGAAAGAATCAGAAAATTAAGTTTGGGGGCGCCTGGGTGGCTCAGATGGTTAAGCATCTGCCTTCGGCTCAGGTCATGATCTCAGGGTCCTGGGATCGAGTCCCGCATCGGGTTCCCTGCTCAGTGCAGAGCCTGCTTCTCCCTCTCCCTCTGCCACTCCCTCTGCTTGTGCTCTTCTGTCTATCTCTCTGTCAAATAAATAAATAAAATCTTTAAAAAAAAAAAAAGAAAATTAAGTTTGGGCCTCTGTTGCACTCAGCTTGCATGACCTTGCTAAAATTTTCCTCATCCTTTCATCTCCTTGGTCTCAAATGCACCTACTTTAATGAAGCAAGAGCTGTTTCTGCAATGAGGGTAACCAGTGGAGGAGACAAGGCACCAGAATAATGGCCCTTTCATTGGCCAAGTAAGTCCTTAGGAAATGTCCTTTTATGGGTTCATTTAGAATAAATGCCTTCACATAGGAGAGAATGAGGTGGACAAAGTCCATAAAACAAACTTTGAGTAAGCAGATGGAAAGGCCGGGTAATCATTCCTGAAAAGCTCAGTAGCAAATGAGGCAGTCATTATTTAACTATTTTTAAACCTGTTTTAAGTTAGTTATCACTAAGCTCCAACCTATAAGCTTTTGGGCCTTAGAATACAGTCCTATCTGCTTTCCTAGCAGTGAGGAAAATCTTAACTTGGGAGCAGGGAACTTTTCTTCAGAAGACAAGAGTCAATTGAGAATTTAAAAAAATTCTTTAAGAAGTTTTTCTCTCTAGGAAATAACAACTACCTCATGGGGCCTAAGGTTAGGCAAGCTGTGGCTCATTTAAAATAGTTTGCTACCTGAAATTAATAATGCATTCCTTAAAATCTCTTTTATGATGTGTTACATGGGTTCCTGGCCCCCGTTAACTACTCTTTTAATTGCCTATTTGACCTTATCTGCATATTCACTTGAAGATGTGTTGGGACTAAGGACAATTTATATTAATTGCCTTTGGGAGGGGAGGTTGAGAGTGGGGTGGCCAGTCTGTTGTGCTTTCAGGGAAGTTTTGCTGGAGCAGTGCTAGAGTTCTGGAATGCCCGCCAGTGTTCTGATGTTTTAAGGTTGGAATGTGTCTGTGGCGGTTTTTGTGATAACACCGAAAAGAAGCTCCGGGGAACCAAGAAAGGGAAAGAGGAAGAAGTGCAGTAACTTCACCACTCTCACCATCAAAATGCCTTTCCTAAAGGATCCTTCCAGTACTAAACACAATGCTTCTATGAGTGACCTTAGTTGGGAGGTGATCTGCGCAATTCCTTTAGGGAAAAACATGCTGCGAATTCCATTATTAAAGTGTACTGTCTCGACGTGGGATAAGTGTGCGCTGGTCAGGACGCATGGACTGTGGCCTGTGGCATTACCTTTGGGTGGTACCGACACAGGTGGGCCGGTGGCGCAGGGCTTGGAGCTTCGCCGGGCGCCGGGGCTGCGGACTCCAGACTTGGGAGCTTCTGGCGGAGCGAAGGGAGATGCGCGCTGCGGCCGGGCGCCTAGCTGCCTGCACCCAGAGCTCACAACGACCTCAACCTGAGAAAGACATTGGCGCCTGACACATTGGCGCAGCCGCCCCTGGTGTAGACAGGGGACAGAAACCCCCTGCCCAGTTGCAAAGGTGAGGTCCACACCAGCTCTAAAGCGGGGAAAGGGGGATCAATTACAGGAGTGCTGGGGTTGAGCAAGTTCGGCCACGGCGACAGTACCTGCGGGGTCTTTTGTGTTTGGGCGTCCAGAGTATAGTTAGGACTCGAAAAAGGAGGAAGAAAGTGCCTAGCAGAGAGCGAGTCCCTGGCTCCTCCACGACCTTCTTCGGAGCTCCTATGCCGCAGGAAGTCTTGGCAAACCCAGAGCTGGAGAGAGGTGGGTGGGCGGTGAGACCCCGGCGCTCCCCGATCCTCGAACCTCTCGGGTGCCTCCCCCATCCCGAGAAAAGCCGGGAGACTTGGAGGGGCAGGAGGGAGTAGGATGCTGAACTTGGGGAAGAGAGGAGACCAGGTTACGGAGGCATCGCTTCTCTTCTTTTCTTCCTTACTAAACCGCCAGCGCCGTATCCACACCGGAGGGAAAGGCCCCGAAGTGCCCCAGACGTGTGGCTTCCAGAACAGAAGTTGGGAGGATGCGCGCTCCAGGGCCAGGGGTGCACGGGGTACCACCCCGCAGCTCGGTCCTTGGACAACTCCGGGACCCGCGCGAGGGTTCCCAGACAGAGAACAGATTCTGAGAGGCTATCGAAGCTGAGACTGCAGACAAGGCTCCAAGGGCGCAGGCAGCGGAGGGGCGCGCACCGTGGGGGGAAGCGGCCTCTGCGGGCCGGGCTGGCGGCCGCCCTGAAACTGGCAGGTTCCAGACCGGAAAGGCGAAGGTGAGACGGTGAACTGTGAACTGACTCACGGGGCCCAGGGTTGTGAGGTTAGGGTATTGTTCAGCTTCAAAAAAAAAAAGAAAAAAAAAAAGAAAAGAAAGAAAGAAAAGAAAAGAGAAAAGAAAAGAAAAATCAATCAACTTGGGAAAGGGGGTAGGAGCAGAGGGCATTCCCCACCCCGGGTTGCAACTGGAAGAAAAGCCCAGGCTTCTACCTTGATGGGAGTCCCCAGGGACAAACCCGGGGCCTGCTTCTCAGCAGCAAGTCTGGGGCCCAGAGGCTACCCCTGCGCCCCTAGCTGCACCGACCGCCCCTTCCTCGGAGCCCGCCTGGGGTGCAGGTCCAGGCTTCCGGTGGGACGCGGCACCGGCTCTCTGGTGGCTCCAGAGGGTGGCCAGTCCCCTCCTTTCTCCTCTTAGGTGGACAAGGCCGGCTAAGAACTCTGGGAGGCCCCATCCAGAACAGCACCGTGGAGACCCTCCTGAGAGTCCCCTCAAAATAAAAATAACATTAAATCCCGGGTAATAACACTAAAAATAACATTAACCTTCACATATTTTTCCATGCGACTCCGTGGTTATTTTTTAATTCAAAAGCAAATTTGCCGGTGTCCCAGCTTTCCTCTGCCTGTGAAATCCCCCAGGCCTCCTGCCGCCCCAGGTCTGGCTGTCAGAGGTCTCCCCCGGCCCAGCAGCCCAGGTGGCACCCGCAAGTGCGGTCTCCCAGCCCAAATCTGTGTCCTCCACGGGACGTTCTCTGTGTTTCTAATGCTCCCGGGCCATTTTTTTTTTCTTCTTCTTCTTCTTCTTTCTTTCTTTCAGTTGTCGGAGAAAGAGTCGGATCTATAGAGGTTATAGTCACCACCTCGCCCACAGCCTCGTAAATCCCAAGCCAAGCCAAATGGGCCTTGGAGCCAAGAGCACCAAAGCCACCAAGAGCAACGTTCGCCACCTTTGTCACCCGGAGGTCGGGAGCCTCGGGGCTTGCTGCTGCGCGGTTATTCCCCGGTGACTTTGTGAGGCGCGCAGATGGGGGACGCCTCGGGCCCGCACTTAGGGCCGGCTGATGGATCGTCTCATTTCCCGACTTGATGGGCCGGAACCTGGGCTGGCGGGGCCGGCGGGGAGGGGGTGCGCGTGGGGACCCAGCCGGATGGCCCCGTGGGCCGGGTGGGAGGTTCTGGCCGCTGGATTTGGGTTGGGGAGTGAGGATGCGATACACGGATCTTACAGAAAAAGCTCGAATGCCGCCCCACCCCAACCAACGCGAAGTTATTCCTTCCTCCGTTTTCTGTTTTGGGCACAGGCGCCGCGTCCCCGGTCCCCGAGGACAGCGTGACTGTGAGTGCGGTGGCGGTTTTCCGGAGCTCCAGGCGCCGCGCCGCCTCCTTCCTGGGGCCTCGGCGTCCGCCCGCACCGCACGGTTGGCATCCTTTCCTTCGGGAAGCTGCGGGAGGATGGGACTCGGAAAGGACTCTTCCGGGGTGTGCAAGCCGTGGGGGGGGGGGCGGGGGGGGAGGAAAACCTTCATCCCGGGTCCATCTGAAGTCCGCTTCTCGCCTCGGACTGGGAACTTTGGAGGGAGACGGCGGGACCGGGGTGGAGAGTCAGGGTAGCGGCGGGGGTGTTGTAGAGAGGAAAGGACACATTGAGAGGCTTGCGTCCGGGCTGTCCTACCCTCTAGCCGAGACAGGAGTGGGAGGGGGCGAGAAACCCGGGGAGAACTCGAGGCTCAGCTTAGGGGAGAGGAGGATAATTGAACATAAGGGTGGGGTCACTGGGATTCCTGCTTCAGGGCCATAACTGTGGGTTTTTTCCCTTTCAGCTTCCCAGAATTTCCGCCAGGTCTCAGGAACTGGAACGCTGACTGTACTCCAAGTGTTCATCCCAGGCTGACTGGGCCTTGTTTGGCACTCAGGGCATCAGGCCTGCCATCGCAAGGAATCGCCATTCTGGGAGCATAGTTGGGTTAAGTGTCCTGGCCTACTCCCCACCTGCTGGGAAAGTGGGCACTCCTAAGGCCAATTTCTGGCCAGGAAAGTGCCCCAGGGGTCAGGGCATCCAGGTAGTGCACTGTCCAAACGCTAATTAGAAACCATATTTATAATGTGGTCTGTGGACCGGTAGCATCACCCTCACCTGGATACTGCAGAAGCTCAGGCCCCACCCACCCCACTGCATCAGAACCTGCATTTAAAAAGGTCACCTAGGGGATTTGTGCACCTTGCAGTTGGAGAAGCCCTGGCCCAATTTATAGAGTCTGAGTTTACCACTGCTAACTCATCCCGCCCTGTGTCTTCCAGCTTCATCTTCATCCTCTGTCAAATGGGAGGTGTTTCGGAGGTCCCCAGGGAACTCTTCAGCACCCCCTGAAACCACTTCAGACCAATGAAGTGAACATGTCTAGTGGGTGGAGCCTGGCAGGAATGCAGGTGTAAGTGTCCCCAGATGATTCTAATAGACAGGAAGAGCTAGTATAGAAATAACCCCCTTTACAGATTAGTTGAGATTCGGCCTGGACCCTGTGCAAGACTGTGAGTACAGTGGTTAACACCCCAGGCTCTATAGTCAGATTCACTCTGGTCCCAGCGGACGTGGCCTTGATCCAGCTAATTAACCTTGCCGTGCCTCAGTTTCCTTACCTGTAAAATGGAGTTGGTAATAATGCCCTACCACAAAGGGTATGGTTCAGATTTAGAACCAAGTGTTTAGAATCAAATTCAATAAATCTCAGCTTATAAGGCCACATTCCTCAAGCTCTCATTTTAAGCCAATGACAGCCTACTTATTTACCTCTCCCCTCCCCTGCCCCAAGCGACGGCTTGGCTTGGCTTCAATATTCATGTCTATTTTTCAATATTTTAAACGTGAAAACTAAAACTAATATTTTAAATCGCCTAGCCATTTAGTGAACCTGATCCTCTGTAAAGATCGATTTTTGCCACTTCCAGAAACACTAGCCAACTGTGCTTCTAGCTCTGTGGCTCACCATGGCAGCTACTGAATGAAAATACCTGGAGGGCTTGTTGGGACACAGATGGCAGAGCTCCACCCAGAGATGCTGATTCTGTGATTCTGTAGGACTGGAAAGGGGCCGAGCAATTGCATATCTAACAAGCCCCCAAGTAATGCTGATGCTTCGGGTCAGAGGGGACCACACTCTGCGAACCACAGTGCCAGATGAATGGTCTGCTCTGAGCATGGTGGAAATCTCAACAGCGGTGCTGTCCATAGAAATATACTGCAAACTACAATTGTAATTTTAAATATTCTGGTAGCCACATTTTATTCTTAAAATTGTTCTTTATTTTCTATTGAAATATATTTGACATATAACCTTGTATAAATTTAAGGGGTACAGTATGTTAATTGGATACATTTATATATTATGATGTGACTGCAATTGTAGCAATAGTTAGCACTTCCATCACCTCATATAATTATCATTTCTTTCTTTTTTTTTTTTTGTGGTGGGAATAATTAAGATCTAGTCCCTTAGCAAGTTTAATGATTATGATGCAATATTGTTATCTGTATATTGTGCACTAGATCTCAAGGACTTATTTATTGACTAGCTGAAAGTTTGGACCCCTAAACAATATCTTCCCTGGTAATCCACTTTACTCTCTGTTTTTGAGTCTGGTAGCCACATTTTATTTTATTTTATTTTTAAAAGATTTGCTTATTTATTTTAGAGACAGAAAGAGAGAAGAGCATGAGCAGGAAGGGCAGAAGGAGAGAGAGAGAGAATCTTAAGCAGACTCCACACTGAGTGTGGAACCCAATGCGGGGCTTGATCCCACCACCCTGAGATCATGACCTGAGCCGAAACCAAGAGTCAGATGCTTGACCTACTGTGCCATCCAGGTGCCCCCCACATTTTAAAAAGTAAAAAATAAAAGGGTAGAATTAATTTTAAGAACAGATTTTATTTAAAGGGGTATATCTAGAATTATCAATATTTCAACATTGAACCAATCACAAATAGTGATGAGCTACTTTGCATTTTTTATTAAATATAAATGTACTTTGTATTTTTGTATTAAATGTTTGAAATCTGGAGAGGAGTCTGATGCTGATGACATGTACTGTATTTGTTCTTTCAGTCATGTCATGGACAGGCCAAGAAGGCATTAAAAGTGATTTTGATAAGGGCCAAAAAATTGCAAAAAGTGAACGTTCTGGGAATCAAATGTTTATGCCAAACACAAGGTACGGAACTATTTTAAAGAATCACAGGTTGGCATAGTTGGAAGGTGCTGCAGAGATTTTTTGCAGCCAAATTATTGTTCCAACGAGGAAACCTAGACCCAGGGGGATTAAGTGCTGGGCTACAGCTCCCCTGCTTCCAGCCTTGATATCCCCAGCAGTAAGAGTGAAAACAGGACCCCAGAACTTGTGTTCTTGGCAAGACTCCCATCCTTACCTACTCCTCAACACTTATAGCCTCATGATCACCATCTGCCTGGAAGCCACCAAGACTATTCTCATGTGATCTTTATCACTATCAATGTCAGACACCCCAGGGCACTAGCCCCCTAGCTGCTTCTAATACGGCTCTGAAACCCCCCTACTGATGTCATCCCCCCCCTCCACCCCATCTTCTGAAACTCACTATCAGTTATCATTATTTCCCCTAAATCCTCAGTTTCTCTGAAAATTCCCCTCACCTGCTTGCTCTAGTCAGATCTGGATCTCATATGAGGACACCTCTCTCAAGAGAGAGTTGTCACTTCCCAAACTCCCCGTGCTGGGTCTGAAGGTGGGTGCATGTCCTCTTTGCTCCTCATTGCTGTTTTCCCAGACAATTCACTTCTTCTTCTCTAACCCCCTACTCCCCCAGCTTTGACTTTGGTGTCATCAGGTTGTAACTCCAACTACTCTTTCTTGTACCACCATGTACTCTTACCCCCCACCTAAACCTGGGGCATGTCTTGTTCCCTGAATATGTTAGTTACTGACTGTCACTCTCTGTCATTCCTTCTTCTTCTTGGTGGTTTCAGTGCCATCGGGATGGCTTTCTAATACCAAAGCCTCTAGTTCCTCAAGCTCCTTGCCACCAATGGTCTTACCTTATATCCTTTCTCAGCCTCTTAACCCATATTCTAATTTCCTTCTAGTCACTGCTCCATTTTTCTGCTTCCCTTCATAGCACAGCTCTTTGAAATAATTGTCTGCACTAGCTATCTCCACATTCTCTCCTCCCATTCTCTTGAACACACTTCAGTTGGGCTCTTATTTCCATAGTCCACAGAGGCTGGTCTTATTGAGGTGTGATGGCCTTTTGATGTGTCAACTAGGTTAAGCTAGGTTATTCAATCAAACAGCAATCAAGGTGTTGCTGTGAAGATATTGTAGGTGTGATTAAAGTCCATAATCAGTTGATGTTAAGTAAGGGAGATATTTTAGATTATCTGGTGGGCCTCATCTAATCAGTTGAAGGACATAAAGCTTCCCTGAAGAAAACAAATCTGCCTGTGGACACAAGCTTTAGCCCATGCCTGTGAGTTCCAGCCTATCTTTCCTGATGACCTGTCCTATGGAATTCAGACTTGCCTAGCCAGCCCCCACAACTGCATAATTCAATTCCTTGCAACAGGTCTCTTAATGTATATCTTCTACTAGTTCCACTTCTCTGGTTGAATCTTAACTGATAAATGAGGTTGTTCATGATTTCCAAGTTGCCAAATCCAATGGCAAAAATTCTCAGGTCTTACCTGACCTATCAGCAAAATGTGACACAGTGATCATTTCTTTCTCTTGGAAGCACTTTACTCATTGGCTTCCAGAGCTGTGCCCTCTTCTGGTGACTCTCTGGCTTCTTCACACTTCCTTCTGGTGGTTGCTCCTATCTGTCCTAACTCTTAAGGTTGGAATGCCTCAAACTTATTCTCTTCTCTTCCTACACTTAATCATTCCATCTTGTATCTTTAAATGAAATGTGTATGTTGATGAACCTAGATGTTCACCTCAACTACATCAAATGCCTACTAGGCATCTCTACTGGGATATATAAAGGCATTTCCAACCTAACATGTCCATGATAGTTAATTTTATGTGTCAACTTGGCTATGCTATGCTGCCCAGATGTTTGCCAAACACCAGATTAGATATTGTGGTAAATGTATGTTTTCAAGATGCGATCAACATTTACATCACTAGACTTTGAATAAAGCAGATTATTCTCATAATGTAGCTGAGCTTTATTCAATCACTTGAAGGCCATAAGAGAAAAGACTGAGGTGCCCCTAATGAAGAAGGGGTTCTGCTTCCAGACTACCTTCAGACTTGAGCTGCAAATCAACTCTTCCTTGGATCTCTAGCCTGCCTACCTGCCCTGCAGATTTCAGATTTGCCAGCATCCACAATTTCATGAGCCAATTCTTTAAAATAAATCTCTCTATATATACACACACTCTACTTGTTCTGTTTCTTTGGAGACCCTGGACTAATACAGTATCCAAAACCAAACTCCTAATTTCCCCCCTGCCCCCACCCCCTCAATCCCTGCTTCCTCTCAACCTTCCCCACTATAGTTAGCAGCAACTCCAGTTGCTCAGATACCAACCACATCCAATTCATCAGCAAATCCTACCATCTCTCCCTTCAAACCAGATCCACGATCTGACCACTTCTCACCATTTTCATTGCTATCTCCCCAGTCTCTGCCACCATCACCTCTTATCTAGATGAAAACCTCCTAGGTAGCCCCCTTTTCTATCTTGCCCCTCCCATAGCTTTTCTTTACATGGGCTCAAGAGTGACTCCACAGTGGTTTCTCGTTTCATTCAGATGAAAAAGACAAGCTTATAAGGCTCCATATGATATGGCCATTATTGCCTCTTCTATAATCTCTCAGTCTCCTCACTCTGCTCACATTCTGGACATTCTCCTTCCTCAGACCCTTTGCTCTTCCTGATTCCTCTGCTGGAAAGGCTCATCAGGAAGGATGAAGTTTGGCTGTAAAAGATGGAAGACCCCAAATAACTGTGGCTTAGACAAAATAGCAGTGTATTTCTGTCAAAGAAAATTCCAGGGGTCATGGCTCCAGGGCTGGTAGGCTGTTCTATGGTCTCAGAGCCTCACGTTTCTCCCACCTGGAAAGGATTTCATGCTCAGACCCCCTTATGGTCCAACCAGCATGAAGGAGCAAAAGGGACAGGAAAAAATGGGTCAAAAGAGAGACAACTGATATCTTTTAAGGAAGGTTTGCTAAAACTTCCTCTGTACACTTTCCCTGACATTCCATTGCCCAGAACATAATCACATGGTCATACCTTTCTTCAAGGGAGCCTGGGAAGTGTATTTATTCTGAGGAGCCATGAACCTAGTGGAAATTCAGAAGTTCTATTCCTGAAGGAGATGAACAGAAGGATATTGGGAGGAATGCCAGCAGTCTCCATCTTAGCATCTATTAAAAAGACAAAGATGGGGCATCTGGGTGGCTTAGTTGTTTAAGCGTCCAACTCTTGATTTCAGCTCAGGTCCTAATTGCAGGGTCGTGAGATTGAGCCCCACATCTGGCTCCACACCTAGCATGGATTCTCTCTCTCTCCCTCTGCCCCTCCCCTCTGCTTGTGCTCTTTCTCTCTCTCTCTCTCTCTCTCTCTCTCAAAAGCCAAACAAAAAAATGCCTAGTATGCCTTGGGCAAAGTGGTATGAAATTAGATTGGAGAGATAAGTAGGTGTGGCAGATTATTTCTAGAGATGGTTGCCAAAAATTCCTCCCATTCTTTGAACACTTATGTCACTCCTCTAATCAAGAAGCAGGTCTATCTTCCCTCCCCTTGAGTCTGGGCTGCCCTTGTGACTTGCTTTGACCAATAGAATGTGGTGGAAGTGATGTTATGTGTTTTGGCTTAGACTTTAAGAATACTGGTAGCTTCTTTTCTGTCCTCTGGAGATTCAGCTGCCAGGAAAAGACACTTGAACTTGCCCACTAATGCTGAGGGACCATGTGGAGAAGGAGAGGCCCAGGCAGCCATCCTGGCAGAGGCACCAGGCATGTGAGGGAAGCCATGTTGGACATTTCAGCCCCAGATGGGTTCCCAAACAAAGGCAGCCATACAAGTGATCCCAGCCTATACCAAATGGAGCAGAGAACTGACCAGCTGTTCTTTTGCTGAACCTCATGAAATATAATAAATTGTTGCTTCAAGCACTAAAGTTTTGGGATGGTTTGTTATGCAAGAGTAGATAACTCAAATAGCAGGGACCAGATGATGCAAAGATTTATAGGCTCGAGAAAGGTGTTTGGCTTTTATTTTTATTTTTATTTTAGTGCATTAGAGGATTTTAAATAGATCAGTTACACGATCTGATTTATACTCCAAGAAGGTTACTCTGCTACTATGTGGAAAAAGGGTTATATGGCTTCAAGAATGGTTGGGAATGAAACCAGGAAGCTGCTCAGTTGTCAAAGTGACAGATGGTGGGTGAAAGTGACTACGTCCAGGGCAGTTAACCCAGTAGAGTTGAGAAGCGGTTCCATTCCAGAAATATTTTAGAGGAAGAGCCAATAATACTTATTTATTGATTAGACCAAGGGACCAGAGAAAAAGAGCAAGAAAGATTATTCTTAGAATTTTTTAACCTGAGTCTGGGAAGACAGTAATATCATTAATCACTAAATTGTGGAAGAGCAGGTAAACAAACAAACAAACAAACCAGGAATTCTGTTTTGAGTAAGGTAAGTTTGAAAGGCCTATTATAATCTAATGGCAGCTCTAGGTGGGGCTCAACAAGGAGGAAGTGCTGAACATAAACTGTATGACTGATGACTGAGGATCCTTCTGCTATTTCAAGGTAAGGCTGTGTTGCTTTGCCCTGCCCTTAGTTCAGGCTTCACTTTCTCATACATGTGCAAAATATTAGTGAACCCAAATATTAGACTTTCACATTGGGAGGTAAATTTTAAAAAAGCACATTGTCCTTGAGACAAAGTCTCAGGACTGTCTTGGTACCTGGCGTGGCCATGCAGTGGGCCTGGGATGATTAATGGACAGGATTGTTCATGACCCACTTATGGGCTGTTTCTTCCATTATAAACCCTTTGAAATCTGGAATGCTGGCTGGATTTCATTTCAGTTGGAAATGCTACCATTCTTTGTCTTTTTTTTTTTTTATTTTTTAAAGATTTTATTTATTTGACAGAGAGAGACACAGCGAGAGAGGGAACACAAGCAGGGGGAGTGGGAGAGGGAGAAGCAGGCGTCCCGCGGAGCAGAGAGCCTGATGTGGGGCTCGATCCCAGGACCCTGGGATCATGACCTGAGCTGAAGGCAGACGCTTAACGACTGAGCCACCCAGGTGCCCCCTTTTTTTAATCATAAAACAAACCCAAACAACACCTCCCACAAACCCTACAATCTATTCATATCTCTAGATGTTTTCTTATTAAAATATAGTGCATATTATAGCATCTGTGTACCTATTTGTTAAAATATTGTCTTATTTGTTAAAATATTCATGATGGCAAATAAAGATCCAAAGCTGATTAGTTCTCACTGGCTTTGGTGATCAACTGATCATTCAAGAGTAACTTATTATAAGGGGCACCTGGGTGGCTCAGTCGTTAAGCGTCTGCCTTTGGCTCAGGTCATGATCCCAGGGTCCTGGGATCGAGCCCTGCCTTGGGCTCCCAGCTCAGCGGGAAGCCTGCTTCTCCCTCCCCCACTCCCCCACCTTGTGTTCCCTCTCTCACTATATCTTTCTCTGCCAAATAAATAAATAGAATCTTTAAAAAAAAGTAACTTACTATGGAATATTCATGGCTTTTGTTGTTTATGTGTCTCACCAATAGGCAGTGCATGAGGAAAGAGGGAGCAAAACCTGAATACTTTTTCCTGATTGACTAATCCAATAAGCAGAAGTCAAGACTCATCTTTTTGTATGACATCAAGGAATTTGCTGTCTAATGGGGAAGTTAAGACACATACACAGGCATCCAGCACACTCTGGCCACTGGAAGTACTTTTTCTTTATTTTTTTAAACTGAAATAAATCCAATTTGAATTCTCTTCCCCAATCCCATTAACTCTCCAAGGCTGAGGACAAGCCCAGTGTAGCAGACACTCTTCATGCCCTTCTCCTACGTGCATGGTTCCCCTGCAGCGAGTGGAAGCTTGTTCTCCCTGATTCCCTTGCATCACAGGGAAGCTTGTTAATGCTTCGTATCTCAAGCACCTCTAGCTTCTTTCCATGGGCTTTCCCCAGCCCCAGGACCTTGCTCAGCCCATAAGGGGCAGGTGAAAGTGCTCTGAGGTTACTACTTCTACGAAGAACTCTCATTCAGTGAGAGGCGAAAGTTGGAGGACACATACCCTTGTCTTCGACCCTGGTGGGACAACTGAGGTTAGTGCTGCATTTCCTTCACAAAGTCCCCTGTGGGATTGAGTCTCAGTTGCCCCTAGCAGTAACAGCCCCCAGAATTATACCTTTATTGTTCTACACCCTCACCCCAATGCTTCATTATGTTTTATGGTGTCACCTCCCCAAAAATACTTGTCTGAGGGCCTACTTTTTGCAGAACACATGTAGACATCAAGCGTCACTTGATTGTCTTCTTGCCCTTCTTTAGAATGATGCAATGACACTGTGAGGCCCGGGGCGTGGGGGAGGTGCCCACTCCTCAGCCAATGCTGCCATTGTTCCTTGTCCCAACCAGCATGGACTGGGCTCCGTGTCCAAGGCAGCCTTCTCTCTTGGCAGCTCCCTTCCTTCTGTAAAGGCTTATGAAGCAGTTGGGTAGCCTTCCCATCTGAGGTTCTGCCGCTGCCTGGGCCCTGGGTTTCTGAAAGCCGGTGTGTTTGAGGGCTCCAACAACACTTATGGCTTCTCCTCTGCAAAAGCTGCAAAGGTGGGTTCTTGCCACTCTACTCCTCAACTCTGGGAGCACCTCCATCCCCTTCCCTCTTGTCCACTTAGCTTAAAAGATCAAGGGCCTGGCAAACCTTCTCTGTAAAGGGCAAGATAGTAAATATTTTAGACTTTGTGGGCCATCCAGTCTCTGTCACAACTATTTAACCCTTGCTGTTGTAACATGACAGCAAACATAGGTTGTACAGAGATGGAGGAGTGCGCCTGTGTTCCAATACAACTTTATTTATGGACACTGAAATTTGAATTTTATATAATTTTTATGAGTCAAAAAATGGTTTTCTTTAAAATTTTTTTTCTAACCCCTTAGAAATGTAAAAACTATTCTTAGCTCATGGGCCATGCAAAAGCAGGTAGCAGATAGGATTTGGCCAGTGGAGCATAGTTAGCTGATCCGTGGGCTAGACTTTTAAAAGCAAAGTCCTATTTAGATTTTATTATGCCGCTGAACTCCTTTTTGATTGGTTTTATTTAAATCCTATATAATGTTAGGAATGTGTTCAATCTCTCAATTCCTGACATAGTACCAACAAATAAATTCTTCTAGGGCAAGGATAATATCCCTTTGCATTTTCCCTATAGTAGCTTGTGTGGTGGTCTACGTTAAATTTATTTATAATAGCACCAAAAGTAAGGAGCTTATTATTTGTTCTTTACTGTGCTCTGTGCCATGGGACTCCATTGTTTCCTCATTTGAAGAAGAAATGATAAAGCCCACACTAATGGGTTGCCATGACAATTAAATGACATTGTGTCTGGGGTGGTGCTTTGTCAATTGCTATTGTAAAATGTCAGGGGGTATTGTGATCATGGTTCATATGTATTAGATATGATCTCTCACAAGGTGGTGGTTCTGTAGAGAAGAGAAATTTGGATTTTATTCTTTGATCTTCTACTGTATAGTTTTGTGACCTTGGATTCAATAATTTCTCCATCTGTACAGTGGTGATAATGTTCTTGACCTGCCTGTAACATGGGAATTAAATGAGAGAGATTGTTAAATGCTATAATCATGGAAGATTTAACTCTGACATATGGGGTCTGTGCTAGGAGGGTATGTATGTTTACGTGTGGTTAGGCAGAAATCTAAGATGACAATCAATATTCCTGCCCCTTGCATATATACTTTGTATAATCCCTTCCTCTTGAGTGTGGGCAGGGCTGCATATGATGAGCTTCACTTCCTTGATTAGGTTATATTACATTAGAAAGTTGAAAGAAGTTTGCAGATATAATTAAGGTACCAAACCAGTTGACTTTGAGTTCATCAGAAAAGAGATTATTCCAGGCTACCTGAGCTAATCAAATGAGTCCCTAAAAGGGGCTGGGCCCTTCCTGGAAGAGGAGAAATACAACAGAGATCTTCTGCTGCTGGCCTTGCAAAAGTAAGCTGCCATGTTAAAAAGAGGACCTATGGATAAGGCCATGTGGCAAGGAATTGTAGGCAGCTTCTAGGAGCTGAGAACAGCCAGCCAGGAATGGGGATCTCAGTCCTATAACTGCAAGGAACTGAATTCTGCAAACAACCCCTTGAATTTGGAAGGGGTCCTGGGCTTCAGATGAGAACATAGCCCAATTGACCCTTGATTTCAGCCAAGTTAGACCTGAGCAGAGAACCCAGCCACTCTGCCTGGACTTATGACCTATAACCCTGTGAAATAATAAGTGGGTTTACAATAAATTTGTGGCAATTTGTTATGCAGCAATAGAGACTAATACAATGTGAACTTCCTGTTTAAATGGGGCGATGAGAATAAAGCATGTAAAAGATAAAAGTCTAAATGATGTGGTCTGGGTTATAGGTTATGCATCCCATTCTGAGAAGGTCAGAATGAGGGAGGGTGTGGTGAGATGGGAGCTTCATAGACGGAAGATTCCTGAGGTCTGCCTTCCCTGCATGAAAGGAAGAAGAGGAGGAGTTTCCTTGGAGAATGTGGGACTGGAACACGGGAATTTTTTGCCTCCGTATAGTATGAGGCCGTAAAGACAAAGGAGAGGGTTTCAAGAATGAGGCAATGCCTCACTGACTGTGTCAAGCGCCACTGAAGGCTCCAGATGAGCAGTAGAAGAGACCATCTGGCTAGGTGGAGGTCATCCATATTTTGTGCAATGTCAGTGGGCATGATGGGCATTTCAAAAGTGAGTTTACCTTAACAGTAAGGATGAACTGATATTCAACAAGAGTGCCAAGACAATTCAACCAAGAAAGAATAGCCTTTTCTGCAAATGGTGCTGGGATAACTGAATATATACAAAAGAATGGAGTTAGACCCGCATTTCACATCACATACAAAAATGAATTCAAAATGGATCAAGAACAAAACGTTAAGTGCTGAAACTATACAACTCCTAGAAGAAAAGAGGCATAAATCTTAGTGACCTTGGGTTAAGCAGTGGTTTCTTCCGAGATGATGCTGAAAGCACAAACAACAAAAGAAATAGATAAACTGGATTTCATCAAAATCAAATACTTTGGCACTTCAAGGACACCATCAAAAATGCGAAAGACAACTCAGAATGGCAAGGTGTTTTTGCAAATCATATATCTGATAAGGGATTTGTATTTCAAATGCATAAAAGTTCTAATAACTCAATAATAAAAAGACAAATAACCCAATTTAAAAATGGACAAAGCCTCTGAGTAGATATTTCTTCAAAGAAGGTATACAAATGGTAAATAAGCACATGAAAATATACTTAATAATAATCATCAGGGAAATGCAAATCAAAATCACAATGAGATACTACCACACACATGCTAGGATGGCTACAGTCAAAAAGACTGATAATAGCAAGTGTTGGCAAAGATGTGGAGAGACCAGGGCCCTCGTGCGTTACTGGTTGGAATGTAAATGGATACAGCCACTTTGGGAAACAGTCTGGCAGTTCCTCAAAGGCTAAACACAGAGTTACCATCTGACTCAGCTATTCTATTGCCATGTATGTACCCAAGAGAAATGAAAACATATGTCCACACAAAAAGTGGACCTGAACGTCCATAGCAGCATCATTCATAATAGCCCCAAATCAGAAACAACGCAAATGTCTGTCAACTGATAAATGGACAAATACAGTATCTTCCTTTGAAGTTTGGTATATTAAAAAAAATTTGTAATTTCCCTCTCTGATCAAAGGCATCTAATGAATATTATTAAACCTCTTACTGAAAAAAACTTTGTTAATAAATCATTAACAGTATATCAACCTAGTACATTTTTTTCAAAAATTTAAAATTCTATTCATACACCATGCAAAAATAATGAAGTGATAGGATTTAAACATTCCTAAAAGGGGTTATAGATATAGATATTGTGTATTACTGAGAAGTAAAATTTTCAATCTAAAAGGCAATAAACACTTTACAAATGTCACTCACTGAACACTTATGCCCAGAACTGTATGCTCTTAGCATTTAAAATCTCCTTTAATTCTGACAGCAGCCCTGTGAGGTAGGTGGTGTTATGCCCTTTCTACACATGGAGGCTCAAATTCAGTGAGGTTAATTAAGCAGTGTGCTCAAAGTCCAAAGTGGGTAATAAATACTAGAGTTAGGACTTAACCCCTGGTCAGTGTGATGCCACAGCAGACTGTCCTTGGCCACACCGATTTCTACAAGTAGAAAGTTGGGTCTATCTTAGCCGAGTGTAGTTTTACCCATTTCCAGTTTGCTCAACACTATTATTGAACTTTACTGTAACATCCCTTGGGACTATTTATGTCCAATTTATTTATCTTGTAGTTTCTTTTCAGTTTGACAGCTGCCTGTGGGTGGATCTTTTTACTCCTTTCCCTGGGTGTAGCCTTTCCCAGTCCCTTGTCAGTTTTTCTCTTAGAGACTCTTGGATTTGTTCAGATCATTTTCTGTGGCTAACTTGGAGAGTTGGCCTGGAAAAAGCAAGAAGGGAGGAGGAAGAGGGCATATTCTTCATCAAACTCTGCCTCTCCTCACTCAGCACAGGCTTTCCTGTTCTTCTATGAGAGGTGTGGAGAAAGGCCTTTGATTTAATTTTACACTCAAAATTCTCTTAGCAATGATGCCATTTAACTGGTTCCTGCTTAGCAACAGGCTTCAGAGATAAGTTTTGTTGTTTTGGCATAAGGCCTTCTGATCTTCTGAATGTATATATGTGGTTTTTTTCATACTTATATTTTAATTTTTCCCAACTTGCTTTATACCACGAGCATAATCTACTTTCCTATATATATTTTTTAAAAAACATGGTTTTAGGGGCGCTGGGTGGCTCAGTTGGTTAAGCGTCTGCCTTCGGCTCAGGTTATGATCTCAGCGTCCTGGGATCGAGCCCCATGTTGGGCTCCCTGCTCAGGGGGGAGCCTGCTTCTACCTCTGTCTGCTGCTCCCCCTGCTTGTGCTCTCTCTCTCTCTCTCAAATAAATGAATAAAATCTTTTAAAAAAACCATGGTTTTAATGGAGATACATATATGTAGCAAAGCACACAAGTGTTAAGAGTTTACCTACGTAAACACCCATGTAATCACCACCTAGCTCATAGTTTTAAACCAGAAGTTCTCAAAATCTTTGGTCTCAGGGCCCTTTCACACTCTTAAATTGTTAAGAAAATCAAAGAGTTTTGCTTCTGTGAATTCTTTCGGTCTGTATTGCTATGTTAGAAACTGAAACAGAACTTTCTAAACGTTGATCAATTCAATAAAAATAACAATGAATAACAATGATAAACCCATCACATTAGCATATAACTAGAATATTAAAAGAGCGTATTTTTATTAAAAATACCTATATTTTCTAAAAACCGGTGAGAAGAGTGGCATTGTTTTACGTTGTTGCAAATCTCCTTAATGTCTGACTTCATAGAATTCTGGCATCCTTTTTTTCAGTCTGTTATGATATGTCATTTTCACTGAAGTATAAGAAGAAAATCTGGCTTCCCACAGAGATGGACTTGGGACAAGAAGACCTCAGAGTCCCTCTGAAAGGTGCTTAGAGACACGCTGGTGCACAAAGGGGTCCTTGGTGTCTGCTCTGAGACCTTTCCCCTTCCCAGCAAGGAGACCACTCTTCTGACCTCCTCCTTCAAGATTAGCATCACCTTTTCTTAATCTTCATGTTCCCAAGGCTTGGCTGGATCAGCTAGCTATCGCTACATAACAGACCATCCTAAAACTCAGTGACTCAAAATAACATTTATTTACCATTTCTCATGAGTTTATGGGTTGGCTGGGTGGGTCCACCAGTCTGAGAAAGGCTTGGTGGGTCTTGGATGCATGCTCATGCAGCAGCTGTCAGCTGGTAGGATGGAGGAGATGACAACATTCCACACGTTTTCCCGCCCATCAGAGCCACCCTGTACCTTTTCTCATGGCAGTGGCAGAGATCTGAGAGAAGGAAAAAAAATGTGTGTCTCTGCTTGTGTCAAGTTTGCTGCTGTTCCATTGGCCAAAGCAAAGGACATTGCCAAGCCGAGAGCTGGTGCAGGAGGACACTACCAAAGGACTTGGACACAGAAAATCATGAAAAATTGGGGCCACTAATGCAATCCATCTAATACTGGCATGGCCTCAAAGTATAGTTATAGATACTTTTTAGAAAGAGTGTATTTCCCAGATTAAGAGTCTCTTATGGTTTGTCTCCCTCTCTGGTTTCGGCTTGTTTCATTTTTTTCCTCTCTTCCCCTGTGATCCTCTGTCTTATTTCTCAAATTCCACAAATCAGTGAGATCATATGATACTTGTCTTTCTCTGACTGACTTCTTTCACTTAGCATAATACCTTCTAGTTCCATCCACATCGTTGCAAATGGCAAGATTTCTTTTTTTGATGGCTGCATAATTTTCCATGTGTGTGTGTATATATATATTAATTTTAATGTCTTCTTTATCCATTCATCTGTTAAAGAACATCTGGGCTCTTTCCATAGTTTGGCTATTGTGGACATTGCTGCTATAAACATTGGGGTGCAGGTGCCCCTTCAGATCACTACATTTGTATCTTTGGGGTAAATACCCAGTCGTGCAATTGCTGGGTCGTAGGGTAGCTCTATTTTCAACTTTTTGAGGAATCTCCATACTGTTTTTCAGAGTGGCTGCATTAAACACATTAAAAAGAAAAAAAGAAGAAGAAAGAGGAATTTGCTATTCTATGCTATAATTTTCTTAAACCCAACCGTCTCCAAATCTTTAATACAGCTTTGTTAACTACTAACTTAGTAATGGTGTCTCTTCCCCCCTGGTTGGAGAATAAAGTCTACACTTACATTTTAGAAAAAAATTAAAAATAAATAGTGTATTACTAGTAAAAAACCAGTTGAAAGTGTAGAGCACAATAGTAGCCTTCTAATAAATATGTATATTTTTCCCTTCTAGGATGTTTATACCAATTCTGCTTCTTATTTTTTTAACAGAAATTCCAGTATAATTAACATACAGTGTTATATTAGTTTCAGCTGTGCAATATCATGGTTTACCAATTCTACTTTAGTCAGTACTCATCACAAAAAGTGTACTCTTAATCCTCCACCCCAGTAACCAACAGCTTACTCTCTATAAGTAAGAGTCTGTTTTTTGGTTTGTCTCTTTTTTCTTTGTTCATTTGTTTTGTTTCTTAAATTCCACATATGAGTGAAATAATATGGTATTTGTCTTTCTCTGACTTATTTCACATAGCATTCTACTCTCTAGATCCATCCATGTTTTGCAAATGGCAAGATTTCACTTCTTTTTATGACTGAGTAATGTTCCATCATATATATGTGTGTGTGTGTGTGTGTGTGTGTGTGTGTGTGTGTGTGTGTGTGTGTATGTGTGTATATATATACCACATCGTCTTTATTCATTCATATAATAATGGACACTTGGGCTGCTTCCATAATTTGGTTATTGTAAATAATGCTGCTATAAACATAGAGGTGCATATATTTTTTTGAATTCATGTTTTCATATTCTTTGGGTAAATATCCAGGAGAGGAATTACTGGGTCATATGATAAGTCTATTTTTAATTGTTTGAGGAACCTCCATACAGTCTTGCACAGTGGCTGCGCCAGTTTGCATTCCCACCAATAGTGCATTAGGGTTTCTTTTTTTCCATATCCTCACCAACACTTGTTTCTTGTGTTTTTGATTCTACCCATTCTGACAGCTGTGAGGTGGTATCTCATTGTGGTTTTGATTTGCATTTCCCTGATGATGAGTGATGTTGAGCATCTTTTCATGTGTCTGGTGGCCATCTGTATGTCTTTGGGAAAATGTTTTCTCAGGTCTTCTGCCCATTTTAAAATGGATTATTTGTTTTTTTGGTGTTGAGTTGTATAAGTTCTTTACATATTTTGGACACTAACCCTTTATCAGATATGTCATTTACAAATTGTCGATCCAAAATGAACACTTTTTAAAAAAATTTTAAAGAGAAAGGAAAAGAGTTTTATTTGAACCCAAGTTAGGACAGCTGCCTGGGTTACGCAGTCGTCTCACACACACACACACACACACACACACACACACACACTCTCTCTCTCTCTCTCTCTCTCTCTCTTTCTCTCTCTTTCCCTCTCTCACGGAGAGTGCTCTGCGGAAGGAACATTTGGTACAGGGTTATAAATGTTTTTACATAAAGCGTTACAAATCGTCATGACATAAGACATTCCAGAAAATTACAAACTTTATCTTATGCTTCTAGTATGTGTAAGGTTGCAGGCTTCAGAGGTATGGGAACTTAGATTTTTTACTCTTTAGTTTGAAATGTTTCTTTTAGGTTATTTGCTAATGAAGCAGATGGACAATGTGTCCTGGGGGCAGAAATAGAGTCCATGCTTTGAAGTTTGGTTGAGTCATTCTGACCTTGGTACAAGTTAAAGTATAGTTTTCTTGGGAGCCCTAGGAGCAGGGCCCAAAAACATTAAAAATTGAAAATTTCTTATATCATTTCCCCATTTTGATCAATAATCTTTCCTCAGGGGCACCTGGGTGGCTTAGTCAGTTCAGCCTCGGACTCTTGGTTTTGGTTCCCATCATGTGGGATCAAGCCCTGCATCTGGGTCCATGCTCAGCAGAGTCTGCTTATCTATCTCTCTCCCCCCGCTTGCTTGAGCCCATGCTCTCTCGCTCGCTCTCTAAATAAATAAATAAATAAATAAATAAATAAATAAAATCTTTTAAAAAAATCTTTCCTCAGAGAGCATTGATGATCTATGTTTTGTTTTTTATGTCTCTCAGTGCCAAGGTGACTGGTTTATCTGCCCTGGGTCCATCAAGTCCCTTGTTGCTAGGTATGAATATTTATACCATTCTAAGGTTCCTCATTGGGGAAGAACTTACTGTAACATAAATGGAAGGAAGCTTAAAAGTTATATATGTTCTCTATTGAGTCCAACTGGAGAGCAACCAAGTTTGTGTGCTTGGCCTAGATTGTCTGGTTTTATGTTTGGTAAAGCATTTATAACAAAGACACATGGACGGTAAAAGAATTCCAGTAAGTACAATTTGAAGGAACCAATGTGATGTTGGAATAGACTCAGGAGAAAAAAAATCCAAAGAATTCTTTACATACATCTTGATAAAAGGGTAGGGAAATTTATGATTATTTATGAGGAAAGATGAAGCAGGTGCATTGAGCAAGCATAGATGCACCATATATCACATGTTCATTTTGGGAGGGAGACTTAATATTGGAACAAGGCGAAATTCATTCCCTGACATCAGAAGGTAGGGCAAGAAGAAGGGAGTATGGGCATGCTTTAAGAGCTGGTAGAACCTGGATGGTGTCTTTGGCTTGTTGACTCAAGTAAGGAATGCAGGGCCTTGCTTGTTCATAGGCTGGAGCCATATCAGTTGACTTTGAGTCTAGGCTCATACAGAGACAGCTAGTGAGTGGCATCTGAAAAGACACAATAGCTGATTGGGGAGAATGGTTCTCTGAAAAACAAGCTTTAATTTTTTTGCTAGTTTCAATTTCATTAACCTTATGGGGCACCGTTTTAATTCCCCTCTGAGTTATGATCATACCTCACAATCTCAAAGAACTGGGATCATGACCACTCTGGCTAATTCCTTATTTCCTTGGGTGAGGTAGATTTTGGGTAAAGAGCAGTTTTTGTATATCTTAGCTATAGCATGCCTATGGGCAGGGCTAAGCAGAGGTTTTTAACCTGAGGTCACAACAGTAAGGGAAATAGAAGCAACATGGAGTCAGACATGCTGAGATTTTTCCTGTTATAATTTCCCATTATCAACACTTTATTCCATTTCTCTGGAACATTGGCAGAGGTCTGTCTTCTGTAACTGCTTCAAGTTGAATTAGGGGGATTTGACATGGTGCAGGATGCAACTTTTGGTTTCTTTTTCTAATGGAGTATCAGAGATAGTTCCTTATCTGAGAACTCGGATCTTTTCCTATGTATTTAGTAGGATACAACATCATTAATTTCATCCCCAGCATATTCTAAGGAATACTAACCATATAGTCAAATTCAATTTTAGCATTCCCTCTCACATTGATCTGATATCCAGGGGTATCCAGGAGAAGAGATCAGTAAACCAGTCCCAGCCACCTTGGAAAAGGAGAGTGTGGTGGTCAAGGGCTTCTTGTAGCCAAGTGGCTTGCTGCCTGTCTTTATCTATCTGGATTCTTATTCCCAGGAGGAGTTAATATAGATGCAGCAAGTAGTGTTAGCCGTCATATAGACCCTGCCTTGCGCAGTAAGTAATTAGGTAATAAGAGGCATGTCTATGGAAACAAAAGGAAAACACAGGTTAATGTTTGGAACAGATCACAAACCCAGTGTCTGAGTCTCCCGTGCTGCTAGTGAGATTTGTAGATGTCAGACTGGAAGCATCTTCAGCTGGAGTGGGAGCAGGTAGTGGCAATCTGATGGATTTTTCTGGTTTGTAGTTCAAATGTCTCTGGTGATCTTTTGAATGGTTCCTAGGGCAACAGGTACTAAGATTGTCTATACATAAGCTCTTGTGGCAATTTCTCAGAAGTTTATGTCAAGTTGTCAAGCCTCAGTTTGCAGGGCGTCGGGGGAAAAAAAGGTAGTTTGAGTTCTTCATGACTTTAAGACAAGAGAATGGGAGAAGATGGGAAACCTCAGTTTGGAGACTCAGAGCTGGATATTCGAGGAAACCAGAAGAATTCAGGATCCAGCTATGTTTTATAGGCAACCGACAAACACTCAAAGACAATCAGAACTAGAATCTAACATCTACAAATGTGTGTCATTGAAATTTAATTTCTCTCTAAAATCACCCCCATTTCCCGTCAAAGAAAACTAAATGAAGACTAATTTATTTGTAAAATAAGTCTGGTTTTAATACACTGGTCTACTTATTTACATAAGCACAGCAAGAATAGCAATTGACCATAGGGGTTCTTTAAATCTGCTTTGTTGGAACTTCTTATAAGGAATTTCAGATTGAGCCTTTAACAGCTTTTTAAGGCCAGAAGCCAAGCCAAATATTTGCCATCAGACTTGCCTACAATACCTGTAGATTTGGGTGAATTCCTCTCTTCTCAAGTTCCCCAAAACATGTTGAGGTTCCTGCACCTGCCAGGAAGTAACATTCTTTACTCACCTGGTAGGGCTGCTGGGAACACTATAAGCAAAGTATCAGGCCAACATTACCAAGGGATTCTATTAGCTCTATAAAGTCAACCTTAGTTATCTAAAGCTGTCTGGTCTTGGTCTATGTATGTATATCTCAAATACTACATTCCAGTCAGAGCCTTGGTAATATAATGAATGTTTCCAATTGTGTCCTGTTACAAGGAGAACAGATTCTCATTGAACCTATGCAAATAATTATAATTGCCATGATAGGAAGTATACTCATGGAGAGTTTCTGAATTCTGGGAAGTTCAGATAAGGAGAAAGATTAATGTTCCAATTTGTTCACAAAGAACTACTTTATCATACTTCTGTAAGTCATAGATACCTTAAGAGAAACAGTTTCCTTAAATCTGGAAGAGCAAACATTAGAGAACCAGCCACATTTCAAACTAGAGTCAGGAAAACCATAATCATCTTACTTAATTTATATAGTCCTATGTTATTAATTCTTATTCTGTTTGAATGCAGTTTTCCTACTAGTTCTGGAAATTCTTAGTTTTAGGATCTTAAGGGTATCAGAAACCTGTATTTGTCAAAAGTCCCTTCTACGAATCTCCTTGAGGCTGAAATATGTTGCAAGAGCATCAGAACAGTAACTATAAATGACAAAACACTAAAAAAATTGCCATGGTTAAAGACCTGATGAGAATTCATTATAATGCAATTGACAAGGGAATTCTGTTGTTTCTGTGACACACAATATATTAATAGTTAGAATTTTAAGTGATGACATTATACCAGAATGTATTAAAATTTTAGGAATTGTATATAATTTGTGGAACACTTATAGCATTTACCCACATAATAGAACCCAAGAAGTTTTCTGAAAACATTTGTTTGACAATGCTTCCCTTATAACTCAACATATCAAATAAAGAAGCCCAATTAGTCAAAAAGTCTTCATCTAGAATTTGCTTTTTGAAGAAGTTTGTTAAAAAACCTCTGAAGATTCTTTTTTTTCCATTTTCTTTTTTTTATTTTATGTTAATCACCATACATCATTAGTTTTTGATGTAGTGTTCCATGATTCATTGTTTGTGTATAACACCCAGTGCTCCATGCAATACTGTGCCCTCCTTAATACCCATCACCAGGCTAACCCATCCTCCCACCCCCCTCCCCTCTAGAACCCTCAGTTTGTTTCTCAGAGTCCATAGTCTCTCATGGTTCGTCTCCTCCTCCGATTTCCCCCCCTTCATTTTTCCCTTCCTGCTATCTTCTTCTTCTTCTTCTTCTTCTTCTTTTTTTTAAACATATAATGTATTATTTGTTTCAGAGGTACAGGTCTGTGATTCAACAGTCTTACACAATTCACAGCGCTCACCATAGCACATATCCTCCCCAATGTCTATCACCCAGCCACCCCATCCCTCCCACCCCCCACCACTCCAGCAACCCTCAGTTTGTTTCCTGAGATTAAGAATTCCTCATATCAGTGAGGTCATATGATACTTGTCTTTCTCTGATTGACTCATTTTGCTCAGCATAATACCCTCCAGTTCCATCCATGTCATTGCAAATGGCAAGATTTCATTCCTTTGATGGCTGCATAATATTCCATTGTATATATACACCACATCTTTATCCATTCATCTGTTGATGGACATCTTGGCTCTTTCCACAGTTTGGCTATTGTGGACATTGCTGCTATAAACATGGGGGTGCATGTACCCCTTTGGATCCCTACATTTGTATCTTTGGGGTAAATACCCAGTAGTGTAATTGCTGGGTCATATGGTAGCTCTATTTTCAACTTTTTGAGGAACTTCCATACTGTTTTCCAGAGTGGTTTCACCAGCTTGCATTCCCACCAACAGTGTAGGAGAGTTCCCCTTTCTCCACATCCCTGCCAACATCTGTCGTTTCCTGACTTAATTTTAGCCATTCTGACTGGTGTGAGGTGGTATCTCATTGAGGTTTTGATTTGGATTTCCCTGATGCCGAGCGATGTTGAGCACTTTTTCATGTGTCTGTTGGCCATTTGGATGTCTTCTTTGGAAAAATGTCTGTTCATGTCTTCTGCCCATTTCTTGATTGGATCATTTGTTCTTTGGGTGTTAAGTTTGATAAGTTCTTTATAGATTTTGGATACTAGCCCTTTATCTGATACGTTATTTGCAAATATCTTCTCCCATTCTGTCAGTTGTCTTTTGGTTTTGTTGACTGTTTCCTTTGCTATGCAAAAGCCTTTTTTAAAAATTTATTTATTATGTTAATCACCATACATTACATCATTAGTTTTTGATGTAGTGTTCCATGATTCATTGTTTGTGTATAACACCCAGTGCTCCATGCAGAATGTGCCCTCTTTAATACCCATCACCAGGCTAACCCATCCCCTCACCTCCCTCCCCTGAGAACCCTCAGTTTGTTTTTCAGAGTCTATAGTCTCTCATGGTTCATCTCCCCCTCCAATTTCCCCCCCTTCATCCTTCCCCTCCTGCTATCTTCTTCTTCTTCTTCTTCTTTTTTTTAACATATAATGTATTATTTGTTTCAGAGGTACAGGTCTGTGATTCAACAGTCTTACACAATTCACAGTGCTCACCATAGCACATATCCTCCCCAATGTCTATCACCCAGCCACCCCATCCCTCCCACCCCCCACCACTCCAGCAACCCTCAGTTTGTTTCCTGAGATTAAGAATTCCTCATATCAGTGAGGTCATATGATACATGTATTTCTCTGATTGACTTATTTTACTCAGCATAATACCCTCCAGTTCCATCCATGTCATTGCAAATGGCAAGATTTCATTCCTTTTGATGGCTGCATAATATTCCATTGTATATATACACCACATCTTCTTTATCCATTCATCTGTTGATGGACATCTTGGCTCTTTCCACAGTTTGGCTATTGTGGACATTGCTGCTATAAACATGGGGTGCACGTACCCCTTCAGATCCCTACATTTGCAAATGTGCAAAAGCTTTTTATCTTGATGAAGTCCCAATAGTTCATTTTTGCCCTTGCTTCTCTTGCCTTTGGCGATGTTTCTAGGAAGAAGTTGCTGCAGCTGAGGTTGAAGAGGTTGCTGCCTGTGTTCTCCTTTAGGATTTTGATGGACTCCTGTCTCACTTTTAGGTCTTTCAACCATTTTGAGTCTATTTTTGTGTGTGAAAAAACCTTTGAAGATTCTAAAGCACATGCCTAAACAGGATTATAGATCATTACAAACTTACAACTTAATTGTCTGTTTAACTAAGGTGGCCAGAAGATATTCTACAGAAGGTTGTATAGTTGTTAGCAAAACTTAGCTCCTTTCATATTGAGAGGTTTTAGTTTTTTTAATAATTAAAGACCTGATAAAAACAAATATGGAGTTGCTTTCCTTATCATTTCTCAGCAGGCTCGATTATGTTTGGTAAAATTCTAACTCTTAGAAATTTTAGTCTTCAGTGAAAACTAAGTAACTAATTGTGATCTATTACCTGAGAATTTTTTAGAATGACAAATCTATGAGTATATTTCATAATTTCTAGAAATGTCTTTTTTATGGTATAATTTCTAAGAAAGCATAAAACATGTTTACTTACAGACTCAAGTATCTTTAGTTTCTCTGTAATAAGTCAAAAGCAGATAAACCTATGTATAGTAATTAATGTTTCAGTACTTTATCATATTTGGAAGAGTTAGATATCTGATGAATTCAGCCCAATTTATCATTTAACTTAGAAAAACATCAAAGTTTGGGGTTACTAAAGATTTTGGAAGCTATTCAAAAGTTTATCTATAAGCCTTTTTATTTATTTAAACTATTTGTTCTTAATAATTATCCATGAATACTTTGAGACAGACAAAATCAATTATAATTTTAAGCCATTTCTTTTCTTTTTCTTTTCTCTTAAATTCCAGTATAGTTAACATACAGTGTTATATTATTTTCAGATGTACAATATAGTGAGTCAATGCTTCCATACATCACCTAATGCTCATCACAAGTGCACTCCTTAAGCCCCATCATCATCTATTTCAACCATCCACCCCCCCCAACTCCTCTCTGGTAACCATTAGTTTGTTCTCTGTAGTTAAGAGTCTATTACTTGGTTTCTCTCTCTCTTTTTTCCTTTGCTCATCTTTTTGTTTGTTTCTTAAATTCCACATATGATTGAATTCATATGTTAGTCTTTCTCTGACTTATTTTGCTTAGCATAATGCTCTCTAGCTCCATCCATGTTGTTGCACGTGGCAAGATTTCATTCTTTTTTGGTGGCTTCTGTAATCTGGCAATTGTAAATAATGTTGCTATAAACATAGGGGTGCATGTATCCCTTTGAATTAGTGTTTTTGTACTTGTGGGTAAATACCCAATACTGTGATTACTAGATTGTAGAGTAGTTCTATTTTTAACTTTTTGAGGAGTCTGCATACTATTTTCCACAGTGGCTGCCCCAGTTTGCATTCCCAAATGTGAACGAGGGTTCCTTTTTCTCCACATCTTTGCCAACACTTGCTTCTTGTGTTTTTGATTTTAGCCATTCTGAGAGGTGTGAGTTGATAGCTCATTGCAGTTTTGCATTTCCCTGATGATGAGTGATGTTGAGCATCTTTTCATGTGTCTGTTGGCCATCTGGATGTCATCTTTCTTTTTTTTTTTTTTTAAGATTTTATTTATTTTTTTTTGAGAGAGAGAGAGAGAGCACAAGCAGGGGGAGCAGCAGGGAGAGGGAGACTCCCTGCTGAGCAGAGAGCCTGACAATGGGGCTCCATCCCAGGACCCTGGGATCATGACCCGAGCCAAAGGCAGACACTTAACCAACTGAGCCACCCAGGTGCCCCTGGATGTCATCTTTAGAGAAATGTCTGTTCATGTCTTCTGCCCTTTTTAAATTGGATCATTTGTTTTCTGGGTGTTGAGTTGTATAAGTTCTTTATATATTTTGGATAATAACCCTTTATTAGATATGTCATTTGCAAATATCTTCTCCCACTCAATGGGTTGCCTTTCAGTTTTGTTGATTCTTCCTTTACTGTGCAGACACTTTTCATTTGGATGTAGTCCCTGCAGGTTATTTTTGCTTTTATTTCCCTTGCCTCAGGAGACATATCTCGAAAAATGTTGCTATGGTCAATGTCAGAGAAATTACTGCCTGTGTTCTCTTCTAGGATTTTTATGGCTTCAGGTCTCACATTTAGGTCTTTAATTCATTTTGAATTTTTTTGTATGATGAAAGAAAGTGGTCCAGTTTAATTCTTTTGCATATAGCTGTCCAGTTTTCCCAACACCATTTGTCAAAGGGGCTTTTTCCCATTAGATATTCTTTCCTGCTTTGTCAAAGATTAATTGACCACATAATCATGGGTTTATTTCTGAGTTTTCTTTTTTTTTAAATTTTTTATTGTTATGTTAATCACCATACATTACATCATTAGTTTTAGATGTAGTGTTCCATGATTCATTGTTTGTGCATAACACCCAGTGCTCCATGCAGAACGTGCCCTCCTTAATACTGATCACCAGGCTAACCCATCCTCCCACCCCCCTCCCCTCTAGAACCCTCAGTTTGTCTTTCAGAGTCCATCGTATCTCATGGTTTGTCTCCCCCTCCGATATCCCCCTCTTCATTCTTCCCCTCCTGCTATCTTCTTTTTTTTTTCTTAACATATATTGCATTGTTTCAGAGGTACAGATCTGTGAATCAACAGTCTTGCACAATTCACAGTGCTCACCATAGCACATACCCTCCCCAGTGTCTATCACCCAGCCACCCCATCCCTCCCACCCCACCCCCCACTCCAGCAACCCTTAGTTTGTTTCCTGAGATTAAGAATTCCTCATATCAGTGAGGTCATATGATACATGTCTTTCTCTGATCGACTTATTTTGCTATTTCTGAGTTTTCTACTCTGTTCCATTGAGCTATGTGTCTATTTTTGTGCCAGTACCATACTGTTTTGATTACTACAGCTTTGTAATATAACTTGAAGTCCATAATTGTGATACTTCCATCTTTGTTTTTCTTTTACAAAATCTCTTTGGCTATTCAGTTTTTTGTGGTTCCAAATAAATTTTAGGTGTTTTTCTGTTTTAGTTCTGTGAAAAATGCTGTTGGTATTTTGATAGGGATTGCATTACATCTGTAAATTGCTTTGGATAGTAAGGACATTTTAACAATATTTTTTTTTTCCAATCCATGAGCATGGACTGTCATTCCATTTCTTTGTGTCATCTTCAGTTTGCATTTGACAAAGTACAATATCCAATCATGATAAAAGCCCTCAATAAAGTGAGTTTAGGGGAAACATACCTCAACATAATAAAGGACATCTGTGAAAAACCCACAGCAAATATTATACTCAAATGGGAAAAACTGAGAGCTTTCCCCTTAAGGTCAGGAACAACACAAGGACGTCCATTCTTACCATTTTTATTCTACACAGTACTGGAAGTTCTAGCCACAGCAATCAAACAAGAAAAAGAAGTAAAAGGCATCCAAATTGGTAAAGAATCTAACCCATCCCCTCACCCCCTCCCCTCTAGAACCCTGTTTGTTTCTCAGAGTCCATAGTCTCTGATGGTTCCTCTCTGTTGTCTTTTTTAGTTTCTGTTGCCTTTATTTCTGCTCTAATCTTTATTATTTCCTTCCATCTACTGGGTTTGGGTTTTGTTTGTTCTTCTTTTGCTTGCTCCTTTAGGTGTGAGGGTAAGTTGTTTATTTGAGGTTTTTCTTGTTTCTTGAGATAAGCCTGCATTGCTATAAACTTGCCACTTAGAACAACTTTTGCTATATCCCAGACTTTGGACTGTTGTGTTTTCATTTTTTTTTTTTAATTTTTTTATTGTTATGTTAATCCCCATACATTACATCATTAGTTTTAGATATAGTGTTCCATGATTCATTGTTTGTGCATAACACCCAGTGCTCCATGCAGAATGTGCCCTCCTCAATACCCATCACCAGGCTAACCCATCCTCCCAACCCCCTCCCCTCTAGAACCCTCAGTTTGTTTTTCAGAGTCCATTGTCTCTCATGGTTCTTCTCCCCCTCTGATTTCCCCCTCTTCGTTTTCATTTTTATTTATCTCCATGTATTTTTTGCTTTCCCCTTCAATTTCTTGGTTGACCCATTCATTGTTTGGTAGCATGTTATTTAACTTCCATGTATTTGTGTTCTTTCCAGATTTTTTCTTGTGGTTGATTTCTAGTTTCATAATGTTGTGTTTGGGAAAAATGCATGGTATGACTTCGATCTTATTGAATTTGTGAGACTTGTTTTGTGGCCTAAGATGTGATCTATTTTGGAGGATGTTCCACGTGCACTTGAAAAGAATGTGTGTTCCACTCTTTTAGGATGGAATAATCTGAATATGTCTGTTAGACTCACCTGGTCAATGTGTCATTCAAAGCCACTGTTTCCTTATTGATTTTCTGTTTGGATGAACTATCCATTGATGTAAGTAGGCTGTTAAAGTCCCCTGATATTATTGTATTACTGTTGATTACTTCCCTTTTGTTTGTTATTAGCTACTTTTTGTATTTGTGTGCTCCCGTGTTGGGCACATCAATATTTACAATTGTTATATCTTCTTGTTGGAATGTTCCCTTTATGATTATGTAGTGTCCTTTGTTTCTTGTTACAGTCTTTGTTTTAAAGCCTATTTTATCGGGGCGCCTGGGTGGCTCAGTTGTTAAGCATCTGCCTTCGGCTCAGGTCATGATCCCAGGGTCCTGGGATCGAGTCCCACATCGGGCTCCCTGCTCCGCGGGAAGCCCGCTTCTCCCTCTCCCACTCCCCCTGCTTGTGTTCCTGCTCTCACTATGTCTCTCTCTGTCAAATAAATAAATAAAATCTTTAAAAAAAAAAAAAAAATAAAGCCTATTTTATCTAAGTATTTTTACCCTTACTTTCTGTTCACTTCCATTTGCATGATAAATGCTTTTCCATCCCTTCACTTTCAATCTTCATGTATCTTTAGGTCTGAATTGAGTCTCTTGTAGGCGGCATATAGATGGCTCTTTTATTTTTTTCCATTCCATCACCCTATGTCTTTTGATTAGAGTGTTTAGTCCATTTACTTGCAAAGTAATTATTGATAGGTATGTACTTATTGCCATTTTGTTTTCTTTTATGGTTGTTTTTGTAGTTCTCTTCTGTTTTTTTCTTGCTCTCTTCTCTCATGGTTTGCTTCCTTTCTTTAGTGATATACTTGAATTCCTTTCTCCCTGTTTTTCTGTATTTATTACTGGTTTTTGATTTGTGGTTACCATTAGGTTTATATATAGCATCTTCTGCATATAGCAGTCTATATTAATTTAATGGTCGCTTAAATTTGAACCCATTCAGAAAGCACTAAATTTTTATTCCTTAACCCCCCCCCCCCCACATTATAGATTTATGGTGTCATACTTTATATCCTATTATTTTGTGAAGCCCTTGACTGATTTTTATAGATATACTTAATTTTAGTGTTTTGTGCTTCGTTCTTTTCTTACTTCCATTTATGGTCTTTCCTTTCCACTCAAGGAGTCCCCTTTAACCAGCCTTAAAAGGCTGGTTTATTGGTAATGAATTCCTTTGTTTTATTTCTCTGGGAAACTCTTTATTTCTCCTTCTATTCTGAATGATAACCTTGCTGGATAGCATATTCTTGGTTGTTGGTTTTTTTCTTTCAGCACTTTGAATATATCATGCCACTCCCTCTGGCATGTAAACTTTATGCTGAAAAATCAGCTGATAACCTTATGGTGTTTCTCTTGTATGTGATGTTTTCTTCTCTCTTGTTGCTTTTAAAATTCTGTCTTTATTACTTTTGGCCATTTTAATTACTCTGTGTCTTGGTGTGGACCTGCTTGGGTTGATTTTGTTGGGGTCTTTCTGTGCCTCCTGGAGCAGGATTTCTGTTTCCTTCCCCAGATTGAGGAATTTTTCAGCTATTATTTCTTCAAATAAATTTTCTGCTGCCTCTTCTCTCTTCTCCTTCTGGGATCCCTATAATGCAAACTTATTACCCTTGATGTTGTCACTGAGTTCTCTTAATCTATCTTCATATTTTATTATTTGTTTTTCTTTCTCTTGTTCAGCTTGATGCATTCCATTACTGTGTCCTCCAGGTCACTGATCCATTCTTCTGCTTTTTCTAGTCTACTATTTATTCCCTCAATTGTATTTTCTTTTCAGTTATTGAGTTCTTCATCTCTGTTCTTTTTTTGTTTTCTTTCCCTTTGTTGGGAGCATCCCTGAGGTCCTCCACTGTTTTTTCAAGTGCAGTGACCATTACATTTATGACCATTACTTTAAATTCTCTACCAAGCATATTACTTATCTCTGTTGTGTTTAGCTCTCTTGGTGTGACTTTGTCCTGTTCTTTCATTCTGGACATATTCCTGTGTCTCCTCATTTTATCTAACTCTTTGCATCTGTCTCTATGTGTTGCTCTTGCAAGTAGCAGTCCTATGAAGAAGAGATCCTGCAGTGCAATGTTCCCTGTTCATCAGAACTTGGTTCTCCTATGTGTGTTACTTTTGTGGCTGAGCTGGGTTTGCTTTCAGTCCAGTCATTTCTAGTGGCTCCCTTTGTGGACAGGGTTTGTTCCCTGTGTTGTTAGTAGGCTAGTCTGGGGCCTTGAGTTAAGTCAGACCAGACATTTGCCAGAGCTGAGGAAGCACCAAAATGCAGGGCATTTTCCTTGTGTTCTCCCCAGAGAAACTTTTGTTGGTGGGTGGGGCCTGAAGGTAGACCAGATGTCTGCCCCCAGCCACTGCTGGGGCTGTAGTCAGACTGGTATGTGTGGTTTTCTTCTCTCCCTGGGGCAGGAGTCACTTTGTGGTGATGCTTGCCCCTGTTGGTGCTGCTTGCACATAGCCACACTTGTGGCACCACTTTGGTTGGACACCTGCCACAGGTGTGTTGGAAGGGGCAAGGTGTGCAACACTAGCAAGGTCCACACTGTTTGGCTGCAGGAGGGACCTGCAACCCTGGGAAAATTGCCAAGGCCAGGATGGAGGGGGTGGGTCCCCAGAAGAGCTCATGGGAGTCATTAGCAAGCTAGGTGAGTGTGTTCCTGCTGCTCTCATCCCCCAGGTATCTGTGTACCTAGGCTGGAGGCAGGGGAGGGAAATGGCACCCACCAGCTCTTTTGTTCTTTGAGAAGTCTTTCATAGATCCCTGCCCCTCCAGCACATGTTCTGAGATTAGTAAATTAATCTTCTTCCCATACACCCTAGGCATTTTTCAAACTGCTGCTTCTATGCTGAGTCTCAGCGGGGCTGTTTGTTGTGCTGTCTCTTTAAGGGCAGGGACTCCGTTTTCTCTCTTCCTCTGGCTCTCCTAGACCTGAGCCCACTGATTTTTTTTAACATTTCTGGTGTTAAGCCCCACAGATTTTAAGAACTTTCGAAGTTCCCTCTTGTTTTCAAAGCCAAATGTTATGAGGATTCATCTTCCCAGTGTGGGTCCCCTGTGCCTGAGGCGCCTGGCATGAGGGTTTGCTCCTCTCTCATCTTTGTGTCTTTGTGTCTTCCCCTCTTACAGACAGTCCCCTGGGTCCAGTTAGCTCCTCACTGTGTATCTTCCCTTCCTACCCTTTAATGTGGCTTCTTCTCTACACAGCTGTGCATAGTCTGTTCTGCCAGTCTTTGGGTCATTTTCTGGGCTACTTATACTGATGTGGGTGTTTTCTAGGTGTATCTGTGGGATGAGGTGAGCCTAGGATCCTCCTACTCCACTGTCTTCCCCCAAATTCTAATAAATATTTGATCAATGAATAAAGTTAGTCCAATGCCAAAGTTGTGGCCAAAATAACTATTCATGTAGTAGTCAAGGTTTGTAGATGAATTTATAATATAGTGTTACAGCCTGTAGAGTTTAATATGCTGTATTCACACCACATTGAACACATATACCAAGTTTTTTCTAAGGAAAATCAAAAGATAAAGTGTAAAATGTTGTGTGTGAATTTTGGGAAAATTAAATACATACATTGCTTGAAAGGGATAAATGGTAATTATTTTGATGGACTGGTATAATATTTCTTCCAATTTTATGAAATCAAAGTTCAAAAACAACTAAGGATCTTTTAACCTCTGTTTTGTTTTCAATACATTCCGATTCACCTAAAGTTTTGGTCATGGTGTGAGTAATTAAGTATACAATATTAAATTGGCCTACTTAGGAAAATTTTTCTAAATTTTATCTTGGTGGAGACTTGAAAGGGTCTCAACAGTTTCCCGGATGAAGTAGCTTTGGGACTGTTCCTCACTCTGTATTTCCAAGAAAGTGAGGAGAGGAGAAGAAAAGGAACCATATCACTTACAGAGATGAGCACAGCCACCTCTTTTTTTTTTTTCTTTTGATGTGAAAAAAAATGCTATTTTTAACCATCTCCCTGCTCCTTCCCCTAATATTTTTTCATTATTCTAACCTATGGAGCAGAACGCTTTTCATGAAATACTATTAAAGAAATGGCTCATAAAAATTCATCCCAGAGGCACTACCCAGGATTTATTATGACATTAAAGATACAATTATTAAAGTTTGTGTTTGGGATTCTGTTAAATGCTAAGCATCAAGAACAAGTTGTAGAAAAGCGTGGTCTTCTCTCGGATATACAGAAATGATGGGAAAGGAGAGGCTAACATGAGATGCTCCCTCTTCACTCTCCATAATCACACTTAGTGTTGATGTGTCTTTTGAGTGCTTGTTGGCCATTGTGATAGTCATACTGTTTTGAAAGGAAGCCAACAGTAGGACTTGAGGAAAATTGTTTTCTTGAAATTGAGAAAAAGACAACTCACAAGAAAGCTTATTTTAGCCCTTCATTCTGGTTTTCAAAGACATTGGCTGCCTAAGAGACCACACAAAGACAGTTACAAATCCTTCATTCTGTCTCACAGAACATAATTTAAATAGTCATTTTATAGTTATTGACTTCCTGTTTTTCACAATGGGAATAAACAAAGCCTGAAAAGAAATTAGTCTGGGCTAGTGGGAATGCTATATGTTTAAATAGCTTTTAAAGCATAAATGGATAAATTCAGAAGGGATAAATTCAGAAGCTTTTAAAGTCTAAATGGATAAATTCAGAAAATTCTTTCTTTCTTGGGGGAATGAGAGAGCTTTTGGAAGTGGCTTTTTGGAGGTGGCTTTTTAAGGATTGAGAGGACATCATTATGTGATGTGGCTAGGAAAGATGTGTGCCACGTGTGTATGAACAGAGAACAGGGATAAATGCAGATTGACTAGGTGAATAGGTAGCTTGGGGCCAGAAACTGCTGACATCAGTAATTTCAACATTATTCTTTAGGTAGTGGATAGGAATTCAACATTTTTGAGCAGAGAGCTGTCATTGGGGGAGATTAGTCCATGTGTAGAGGGATTTGAAGGCCAAAGAAATTCAATAGGAAGTTACTAAAATTAAGGAATAAGAGAAATTTTAGAGGAGGAGAGGGAAGCTTCCAAGACAGGGTAGAATTCATAGGTTTTATCAACAGATTGGATGTGAGAACAAATTAGATGGAGCAGAACAAGATGGACCCATGAATTAGTACCTGTTATGGGTTGTTAAAATAGGGAGGGTAGGTGGAGGAAGGGTCATTGCTTTTTATTAATTACACACAATGAGCATGTGGGCCATTTTTTTTTTTTTTTTGACTCTGAAAATCTAAGGGGAAGAGCCAGTGCTTAGAAGAAGAAAGGTCAAGGTTAAAGTTATGGATTTGAGATTATATGCAGATAAGTAGAAATTGAAGGCATATGATCCCATAAGACAACTAAGGGAAAATACATATAAACAAGATCTTCTGAATAGACGGTGAAAGATTTCTTTCCTTTTTGTTGGGGGTGGTGCTGGTAATATTTTAATATTGAAGCAATGATGGGTTGGTTTCACATGCATTTTCATTTATGAAGTTATACTATGTTTTTAGATTATTAAATTTTACATTATGAACTTTATAATTAGGGAAAGAGAATGGGAGTAGATCTCTGTCTATTTACATAGAAATATTTCCTAGATACAGTGTAAAGTCCAAAAGTAAATTGTAAAACAATATCTATAGTATGAACCCATTTGTATAAACATCTCAAAAAACCATAAAATAATACTATATATTTGTGTATGTAATTTTCATTTGCATGGTCAAAAACAAATACATTTCACTTCACTTATAGAGTAATTGCAGGAATCCTTAACCATATCTATGTCAGAGAATTCTTATTGGGCCTATTTCTTCTTAGTTCTAGTTTTAGGCTGACAAAATTAAATGGAGATATTTTCTCAGAGTCAAATCTACTCCAATAGAAATGACTTGGCTAAAGAATTTTGCCTCCTTAAATTAAATTTAATTACTTTGTTTTATAAAGCATTAATTATATCTATATATAACATACTATACAA
The DNA here is from genome assembly GCF_964656455.1 of Halichoerus grypus. NCBI lineage: Eukaryota > Metazoa > Chordata > Mammalia > Carnivora > Phocidae > Halichoerus > Halichoerus grypus. Next base: position 104,593,983 of record NC_135721.1, read on the forward strand.
TAGTAATATATATATACCACAGATATATTTATACCATACATATTATATAGCACACACATATACCATATAGTACATGTATATATTATATAGTACATTATACTACATACACTATATAGTACATATATAGACCATATTCATACACACCATGTGTATATACACACACATATACATAAACACACACCATACATACACATACACACACACACATAACATATATATGTTTTATTTAATTCCAGTATAGTTAATGTACAGTGTTATATTGTTATATTAGTTTAAGGTGTATAAATAGTGAATCACAAATTCTGTACATTACTCAGTGCTCATCACGATAAGTGTACTCTTAATCCCCTTCACCTATTTCACCCATCCCCCCACCCACCTCCCTTCTGGTAACCATCAGTTTGTTCTCCAGTTAAGAGTCTATTTTTTGGTTTGTCTCTTTTTGTTCATTTGTTTTGTTTCTTAAATTCCACATATGAGTGAAATCGTATGGTATTCGTCTTCCTCTGACTGACTTACCTCATTTAGCATTAAACCCTCTAGATCCATCCATGTTGTTGCAAATGGCAAGATTTCATTCCTTTTTATGGCTGAGTAATGTTCCATCATATGTATATGTATGTGTATGTGTGTGTGTATATATATATAGATATGGATATAGATATAGATATAGATATATAGATTAGATATAGATATATCTGTCACATCTTCTTTATCCATTCACCTATTGAGGACGCTTGGGCTGCTTCCATAATTTGGCTATTGTAAATAATGCTACAATAAACATAGGGGTGCGTATAATTTTTTGAATTCATGTTCTCATATTCTTTGTGTAAATACCCACGAGAGGAATTCCTGGATTATATGGTAATTCTATTTTTAACTTTTGAGGAAACTGCCTACTATTTTTCTGCACCAGTTTGCTTTCCTACCAACAGTGCCCAAGGGTTCCTTTTCCTCCACACCCTTGCCAACATTTGTTTCTTGTGTTTTTGGTTTTAGCCATTCTGACAGCTGTGAGGTGACATCTCATTGTGGTTTTGATTTGTAATTCCCTATTTATGAGGGCTGTTGAGCATCTTGTCATTTGTCTGTTGCCCATCTATATGTCTTTGGAGAAATATCTGTTTATGTCTTCTGCCTACATTTTAATTGGATTATTTGTTTTTGTGTGTGTGTTGAGTTCTATAGGTTCTTTATATATTTTGGATACTAGCCCTTTATTGCATATGTCATTTGCAAATATCTTTTCCCACTTTAGTTTTGTTGATTGTTTCCTTTGTTGTGCAGGAGCTTTTTACTTTGATGTAGTCACAATAGCTTAATTTTGATTTGTTTCCCAAACATGTCAGGAGACCTATCTAGAAAAATGTTGCTGTGGCCCATGTCAGAGAGATTACTGCCTGTGTTCTCTTCTAGGATTTTTATGGTTACAGGTCTCACATTTAGGTCTTTAATCCATTTTGAGTTCATTTTGTGTATGGTATAAGAAAGTAGTCCAGTTTCATTCTTTTTCATGTAGTTGACCAGTTTTCCCAACATAATTTGTTGGAGAGACCCTTTTTCTCATTGCATATTCTTGCCTCCTTTGTCAAAGATTGACTGTATAGTCATGGGTTTATTTCTGGGGTCTCTTTTAGCTGTTCTGTTGGTCTCTGTGACTCTTTTTGTGCCAGTCCCATACTGTTTTGCTTACTACAACTTTGTAGTGTAACTTGAAATCTGGAATTGCGATACCTCCAGTTTTTTCTTTTTCCAGATTGTTTTAGCTGTTCAGGGTGTTTTGTGGTTCCATACAAATGTTATAATTATTTGTTCTAGTTCTGTGCAGGATGCTGTTAGTATTTTGATAGGGATTGCATTAAATCTGTAGATTGCTTTGGGTAGTGTGGACATTTTAACAATATTTGTTCTTCCAATCCATGAGCATGGAATATCTTCCCATTTGTTTGTGTTGTGTGCAATTTCTTTCATCAGTGTTTTATGATTTTCAGAGTACAAGTTTTTCATCTCCTTGGTTGAGGTATTTTATTATTTTTGATGCAATCTTAAATGCGATTGTTTTCTTAATTTCTCTTTCTGCTGCTTCATTATTGGGGTGTGCACATTGATTTTGTATTCTACAACCTTACTAAATTTATTTATAATTTCTAGTAGTTTTTTGGTGGAGTCTTTGGGGTTTTCTGCATATGGTATCATGTTATCTGCAAATAGTGACAGTTTTACTTATTCCTTGCCAATTTGGATGATTTTCATTTTTCTTTCTTATCTGACTGCTGTGGCTAGGACTTCCAAGACTATGTTGAATAAAAATGGTGAGAATGGACCTCTTGTCTTATTCCTGATTTTAGGGGGAAAGCTCCCAGGTTTTCACCATTGAGAATTATGCTAGCTGTGGGTTTTTTCACATATGGCTTTTACTGTGTTGAGATATTTCCCTCCAAACCTACTTTGTTGATGGTTTTTATCATGAGTGGATGATGTACTTCGTTAAATGCTTTTGGTGCATCTATTGAAATGATAATATGCTTTTTACCCTTTCTCTTATTGCTGTGATGTATCATGTTGATTGATTTGTGAATATTGAATGACCCTTGCATCACAGGAATAAATTTCACTTGATGGTGATGAATGATTTTTTTAATGTATTGTTGGATTTGGTTTGCTAATATTTTGTTGAGGATTTTTGCATCTACGTTCATCAGAGATGTTGGCCTGTATTTCTTATTTCTCTCTCTCTTTTTTGGTGGTGTCTTTATCTGGTTTTTGTATCAGGATAATGCTGGCCTCCTAGAATGCACTTGGAAGCTTCCTCTCCTCCTTCTCTTCCCCTTCCTCCCCCTCCTCCTCTTCCTCCTTTTCTTGTATGTAATCTTTTCTTTTCTCTTGTTGCTTTTGAAATTCTCTTTATTCCTAATTTTGGTCATTTTAATTACTCTGTGCCTTGGTGTGGACCTGCTTGGATTGATTTTGTTGGGGACTTTCTGTGCCTCCTGGATCTGGATTTCTGTTTCCTTCCCCAGATTAGTGAAGTTTTCAGGTGTTATTTCTTCAAATAAATTTTCTGCCCCCTTTTCTCTCTCTTCTTGTGGAATTCTTATAATACAAATGTTATTACACTTGATGCTGTCACTGAGTACAGTATTTTTTCTTTCTCCTGTACAACTTAATTGCATTCCATTACTCTGTCCTCAAGTCGGTAATCTGTTCTCTATCCTCTAATCTACTATCCATTCCCTCTAGTGAATTTTTAATTTCAGTTATTAAGTTCTTCATCTCGGATTGATTCTTCTTTTATGTTTCTTTTCTCTTTGTTGGGAGTCTCACTGAGGTCCTCCACTGTTTTTTTCAAATCCCATGAGTATCTTTATGACCACTGCTTTAAATTTTCTACCAACCATATTACTCATCTCTGTTTTGTTTAGTTCTTTTGGTGTGACTTTACTCTGTGTCCTCAATTTGTCCAGCTCTCTGTCTCTTTCTATGTGTTAGGAAAGTCAATTATGTCTCTTGCTTTTGAGAGTAGTGGCCTGATGAAGAAGAGGTTCCATGGTGCCCTGCAGTGCAATGTCCTATTTACCAGAACCTAGCACTTCGGGTGTGTCTCTTATGGGTGTTGTGTGTACCCTACTGTTGTGGCTGAGCCACCTTTGCCTTCAGTCTGGTCATTTGCAGTGGCTCTCATTGCCTGTTTTGGGCAGGGTTTATTCCCTGTGTTGTTAGTGGGCCCATCTGGGGCTGCCTTGGAGTTGACTTGAGTCCAACCAGGCATTTGCCAGAGCTATGGTAGATCTGAACTGCTGGGCACTTTCTTTGTGTTGTCCCCTGAGAAGATTTTGTTGGCAGGTGGGGCCTCCAGTCAGACCAGATGCCTGCCCCCAGTCCCTTGCTGGTATGTGTGGTTATCTTCCCCTCTCCTGGCACAAGAGTCACTTTGGAGTGGTGCTGGCCCCTGTTGGATGTGCTTGCACACTGCTGTGCTTGTGGCACCACTTTGGATGGGCTCTGGCCAAGGGTGTATGGGAGGGGGTGGGTCTGCAAGAGAATGTGGGGTGGGGTGCATGATGTTAGCAAGTTTTTTTCGGGGTCTCCTGTGGGCGGAGATCTGGGACAAAAGCCTGGCTGGAGGGGGCCTGTCTGCAGGAGATGATGAGGGTGAGTCTCACTGTTAGCAAGCTAGATGAGTGTTGGTACTGCGCTGATTCCTGCAGGTGGCCTTGTGTTTATGCAGGGGATGGGGGAAAGTAGGGGAGGGAAATGGTGCCTGACAGCTCCTTTTATCCTAGATAAGTCTCCTATAGATCCCTGCTCCTTAGGCACATGCTCTGAGATTAGTAAGCAAATCTCCTTCTCTTATACTCAGTGTTTTTCAAATTGCTGCTTCTATGCTGTATCTCAGCCAGGCTATTTGCTGTGCTGTCTCTTTAATGGTGGGAATTCAGTTTCCTCTCACCCTCCAGGGTCTCCCAAAGCAGAGCCCTCTGATTTTTAAAGTTCCAGGTGTTAAGCCCCACTGATTATAAGAACTCATGACATTAGGCCCCTCTGATTTTAAAAGTTAAATGTTATGGGGATTTGTCTTCTCTGAGGGCTCCCATGCCTGGGTAATAGGGTCTGCCTCTCTACACCTGTGGTATCCCTCCCTCTCATGGACTGTCCCATGGGGGTCTATTTAGCTCCCGACTGCACTTCTGCTCTTCCCACCCTCTTTGATGGGGACTCTTCTCTGCATTTAGCTGTGAATAGTCTCTTCTGCCAACCTTTGGGTCATTTTCTGGGTTATTTACACTAATGTGGGTGTTATCTAGTTGTATCCATGGGACGAGGTAAGCTTAGGATCTTTCTACTCTATCGTCTTCCCTGGAAATCCAATTTCTTTTTTTTGAATTGCTTTTGAAGGAAGCTCACTACTAAATTACAGTCCCAATTGCAGAAGTGTTCTTTGCTTTAGGTTTTCTGATATAATATTTCTCTTGTATCCTGTCTTTAATACTCGCCTTCCTCCCCCGCCTCCCATCAACCCTCAAGTCTTGGGATTTGATTAGCTTGTACAATATTTTTGAAATACTATTTCATGGATTCCAAGAAACATATATTTTCACATTTTGACATCTCTGGAATTGAGGTGTCTTATAATCACAGGGTGATGTGTCCTTGTTTAATTGGCAGCCTGTTTTCATTCTTTGTGGTATATAAAACGATGGTGATGTTATAATCAATGGTGTCTTAGATCTGATGAACTGATACTTCCCAATGGGTTCCCCAATTTTGGCAACCTTTTCCCCCCCCATGAAGCTTTTTATCCTCTCAAAAGGGAAGAATAATCTGCTTAGGAAGGAGGAATACAGTCTTGTATGGGCATTCCAGTCAGGCAGGAATAGGCAGTTCCCTAACCTTTCTGGGCTGAGGAGAAAGAGAAAGAATTGAGACTCAAGCGTCCTGACTCCCAGGTTGAACAGAAAGTGCTGCTGGGTGGGAGAAGCAAGATGTAGTATAAACCCAGATAGGCCTGGGGCCTGATATAAAACAGGCTTGCTTTTTGCTTCTCGGGGCATTGCTCTAACAAACTGCAAGCCTCCTGGAGAAACCTCATGACGTTGGAACATGGCGCTAGTAGCTGACAAATGGGCAAAGGAGGTACTTAAATGAATGGACTGGAGTTAGCACTTCTAGTTCTCCCACAGCCCACAAAGATCCAGAAGTTCCTGCATCTCCCAGAAGAATGCTAACATAAACTGAGTCCAGGGTGAACACTTGACTGAGCAAAGACCTTGAGCCACTGGGATGGAAGGACCCAATTTGCAGGGCTGTAGCTCAGGGCAGTTAGGACTGTCCAGCAGTGGGGAGACCAGATACTCCTTCCCACTGCCGTCTGGAGAAAGAAGCAAGGAGACCTGAATGGGGCTGGGACTCTAAGGGGGGATTTGACTTTGAAGTAACTGAAAATGCCTCGGAAATAACATTTTTTTTAAGCTGGAAAAGACTGAATTATTTTAATTGGCAAGCTTTTGTTTCCTTCATGAGCAAGAATGCAGAATTTGAGTGCAATCTGAACTTATAATTGAAAGTAAAACATCATTTTGTTGAACATCTGAGCTGTGTGTACATTTTAATCCCACTGCAGTGGAATCTTTTGGAGGGGGTAGGATATCTTAAATACTGGAAGTAGTCTGGGTTAAAGAAAAAACTGGCTCTGGATATAGTGCTGGAAAATAGAAATATTTATGGTGGTATAAAAGGATGAAAAGGCAGAGAAGATAAGATCAGAACAATGGGAAAACTGGGAGTACCTCTCAGAAGCAAAGGAAGAAGGAGGCAATTGATGAATTCAGTGAAGTGCCACAGAATGTTGAGCTGAGCTCTTGTTAGAAGTCCTTTGATTTGATGAGCCATTTGGAATTCTTGAGAACGGGCCATCCCAATGTGGTACTATTTAAGAAAAAGTTTTTTTTAAAGATTTTATTTTTAGAGAGAGAGTGAGCGAGTTGAGTTGGGGGAAGGGCCGAGGGAGAGAGAGAATCTCAAGCAGACCCAAGACTGAGCATGGAGCCCAAAGTAGGGCTCGATCTTCTGACCCTGAGATCATGACCTGAGCAAAAACCAAGAGTGAGATGCTTGACCGATTGAGCCATGTGGGCACCCCAATGTGGTGCTATTTTAATAGCCATAGTTTTCCATGGGATGTTAGTGCTGAAAGATACATAGTCTAACCCCGTTGTCTTACAGATAAGCAAATAGGGAACTAGAGAAATTTCACAGAAACCAGTTCAAATGATAAATATGAGGAAAAAAACCCAAATATATTACCTTTGGGAGTCAACCAGAATCAGCCTGTTTTGTGTCGTTTGGGGGGAAAATGTATTGAGGCATGAAGAAGCCTCCTCTGGAAATAATGAGATCACTTATGAAGAAGGCAAAAAGTCTGCTGGAACGCATACACGCAGACAGGTGTTAAATGTGTTTTAATTTTTTATTAGAGAAGTTGGAAGTTTAATTTCAATATTGATGGTAACAATTTTCTCTGCTTTGTTCAGAGGAACACACAGAATCAATTTGTACAAGCATATACAATTCAGTTGGTGTTTTGTGTCCTAAAATCAGTCATCTGATTAGCTCTAGACTACCGTTTCCATGCGCTCTTCCCGGCTTTGGCGGCATGGCTCGGTTCCCCGCAGAATACTTTTTCATGCACTGTCTGCAACACAACTACAGCGGGCTTAAAGACCATGCAGATAAACACTGTAGCAAATTGTTTTGATATTGAACAGACGTAAAAAGGTTATTTCCTGATATGAAATTCTGAAAATCTGCATAAATATTTTTGTGTAAAATTAAATTAGTTATGTATTTTTTTTGAAACTAGAACTTGAAGTATCAAGAATGCCCACATAATTCATATACACATATATATAGACTTTTTCATTATGCTTAAAGTCTTGATAGTCAAATTATATTCTGTGCCATACATTTATTTAGCCAGTGTTTATTTGGCATTAGATTAACTGTATGTGTACGGATTAGTCTTAATGGGTGCTTGTGTATCATGCAAACATAGTTCTAGTATTCCTGTTGACTAATCTTGTCATGTGGCAATACTTAGATGATTTTGCTCTATAACAGTGTGAATTAGGAGTATAAATACTTTATACATGGTCACATTTACAAACGTTTGCCAATAACCACTTCACAATCTTTATGGTGTAATAGTGTATTAGAATGTCTGGAATCGGCAGAAGCAATTCCTATAAAGCAATATCAGATGTAAACTGTCTTACGTGTGCCTAACAAAGTTCTCCCTTGAGCACTGGTGAGTTTTGGCACAGGTACACTGTTCTAATTTTTTTTTTTTTTACTCTAATAATTTCCACAACTTTTACAGGAAATTAGCTTCTTATGGCATGGCAGAGACATGGCACTTACTGATGAGGTAACTTAGATGTAGAAAAATCCTGCAAAGTTATTTGTCTAGCAGATTGCCACTTCTGCTGATGAATTTGTAGACAGAGTTTTGTTATTTTTCCTAGTGCATGCACTTGCTATTGAATCACTAATGCACTCTTTTTGCTGCAGCTCAAACATGTCCTAAATGCATCACAGAGCGGAGTTGTTTACACCAAGCTCATTCACTTGTGATGGTATTTTATAGCAAACATGTTTAAGTTGTAATATCAAGGGTTAAACTCTGCCTCACTGGGATAGTAATTTTGGTGGATTCGGAGCTACTTTTGGTTGGCCAAAGAAACCCAATACTCAAAATGTTACACAGACATATGTAAGTCGCTGTGGGTTCAGGTATAACATCTTGTCTGTACATAAAGGAAACCCAAAAGGCAACAGCCGTCTTGCATGACATCTGGGTTGGGAAGGTTGGGGGTGATCTGTTGATGCTGGGAGGTTTTGCTGCCTCAGTTTGTGTTTTGGAGATTCATACTACTGTTGCTGGTCTGCGGTCCATCTCGGCTTCCAACTTCCCCATCTGCTGCATCTCCTTCGCCTGCAACATTAGAAACGGGGCCTTACAATGTTGAAATCCTCTCCTAAGGGCATGTAGCCACCGCAGACTCTCTCCGCGCATAAATCTGATGCTGTCACTCTATCCTTGCTCTGCAAAGTGAGGTCCAGGGACCATCAGCATCAGCACTGCCTGGGACCTTGTGAGAAATGCACAATCTTGGACTCTACCCCAGACCTACGGGATCAGAATGTGCATTTTCACAAGATCCCAAAGACATTTTTTATGCACATTAAAGGCTGTGAAGGACTAGTTCTACAGCGTGCCAGGAAAACCATTTGAAAAGAGGCTAAGCCAGTCGCTCAATATTTAGACTATGTCACGTCAAACCGTTTGGTTTCTACAGATGGACATTTTGCCTTGACTGTAATTGGAACTTTTAGCCAAAGTGTTGCTTAGGTACAATATTTTCCCCCCAATAGCCTGAAATTTAATTAATTCCCTAAGAATCTGACTGATGGAGAAGTTTAGGTGGGAGCGCATCACGTTGGTTTGGCTGGAGCACCTTGCAAATAGAACATTACAGGAATATGTAGGGTTCCTAGAATCCTATTGTCCAAAAATTCTCCCTACCGGCTCTCACTTATTTGCAGTTTTTTATAGGCTTCATGAAATTGAGTTCACCATGGCTTAAGACTGTCACTAAGACAACCAGGTGGTTTGGGAGGTAGAAAGGAATCCGAGGGCGAGGAAGATTCTGGTGACACATCAACTCGCTTATTTCAACATTTACTTTACAACTGGTTTCTGGATGCTTGGGCCCAACCCAATGCATGTATCTTTTGAAGGAAAAATAAAGCATCCCTTTCCTCTTTTTGTGACCTACCACTTTGAAATAAAGGCCATTTAAGAATGGAAATGTGGACATATAAAGATAATACTGAGAGGAGGATTCTGAAGTGCTCTAATATTACTCCTCATGTCTGCTTAGGTATTCCAACTCAATGGAAGGTCAGTAGGGGGGTTGGGTCAAATCCGAAGATCATCCTACGAGCATCTAGATGTCCCCAAAACTAGTTTGACCCGTGGACATACAGTAATTCTCTTATTTTTATATTGTGGCTTTAACTTCCCTTTTGGCGAAGATGGGTGTAATAATAACTAAGAATTTTATCTTTCTGCTCAAATATGGGATGGATGGTTCCCTCTACCTGGATAGTTTTCGATGCCTGAAATATACTAATACTCTGAGAGAGAAATGAGAAATGGAGAAAAATATACAAACATGAAACTATGACACAAACGGTATTTATAAGAGATGACAGTGAAACAGTATCAGCGCCAGAAATTAAATACTTTTATGTTCCATAAATAGCAATAAAAGATGCCCTATGATTCTCCCCACTTAGCATTTAAAGACCATATTGAACATATGCTATTACAGGGCTGCTATTAGAGCGAGGTTCTCAGATGAGCAGGGTGACCATTCATTGCCATTTGCCGGGGACAGTTCCAGTTTATGCCCGTAGTCCTGGCGAGTATGAACATCATCCCCTTTCACTCTCAAAATGATCCTGGTTCAGATAATAAATTATATGGTCACCTTACTTATGAGAGGTGATTAGGGTCCTTGGCAGACCAGATCTAGCAGAAAGCATGACAGGAGTCACTGTATAGTGACACTGTATAATGTTTCTGCACGCAGACCATAACTCTGTCATTAAAAAGCACCAGTGAACTTTTAGTAGGGTGCTTTAACAATAAATTGCAGTCCTATCAATGCTTGTGAAAGAGCTGACTTTGTGACCCAGTCTTAGCTGCGGTCAGTCCAAATGACAGTCATATATCACTGTTCTTGATGCCTGGGTATATCTTCATTAGCATGACTTGAGTTTTCCAGGTCTGCTGTAGGAACCATTGGCTATGACTCATAATAGTAATTCAGAAATAATTCTCTAAAGATTTTGGGCATTTCTGTTTGAATATTACCTCAGAAATCCAAGCATAAAATAATCAAGCTTTCAAATCCAAACCCTTGAGATACTAATTAGTTATGACCAGATGTGAATCATAAATGGAGAGTGCACCAAGCATACTAACAGAGCTGAGAAGGAAAGCAATGTCTTGCTTATCAGAGTTTCGGGCCTACCTTGTGTTTGGGACACTGCATGGCAGGATTTCAATAGCTGTTTGTACAAAAATAGTAATGTCAAAATTGAGTCATACATATAAAACAAAGAAAATAAATGAATACTGAATAAATGAATACTTGAAAAATGAATGCAAAACCATATAGAGAAAAGCAAAAAGCTAAGAATAAAACATGTATACGCCCATCAGTGACAAACTTCCCCCCCCTCCCAGGTTGATCTCAACAGAAAAAAAAAAAAACAACAAAAGAAACAAAGCAAGCAACCAATGCCTAGGAGCCCAGACTGTGTTCTCCTGCAAGGATGAGTAGGGAACCCTCCCTTTAGCAAGTACCCTCACTTCTCTTTATTAAATGATAGGATTGATGGACAAAAATCAACTTTTAAAGCTTGGGTATGATAGTAATGGAGCTGTTAATGTTGAAATGGTACATGTCAGGACAGATGACATACTTGTGGCTGGGAGGTCTATGGGAAAATTTAGTAGAAAACCGATTCCCAACCTTTGGAGTTTTAAAGGAAGCATTGGATGACCAAGTAGGCAAGGCCAGTAGGTGGCTTAAAAAAAGAGCACATGAGGTTAGGATCCAGAATCGGAGCCAAATTATATTAAAACTTGAGTTGTTTCTGCTAGTTCCCCTCAATGCTGGTCTAGCTAATTAAGTAGATCTTTGGGGGGATGGGGTGAGTTTCTGGGAGTAGGGTCACAAGGAAGCAGTAAGAAGCCTTAAAGAGATATTATGGATGAATGTTAAAATTATCTTGGCTTAGAAACAGAGAATAGTCTTTGGGTTTAATGAGGGTTTGGGAAACTGTTATACAAATTTAGGATTGTCTGGAAATAGGTAACTTTTCTGCCAATGAAATGTTTAATTTGTTATGAAGGGAGCTCTCCTTCCTGATTCCAGACCTTGCCTATGGTGAGGGAAGAAATGGAGTCACTGTATCTTTTGCATCTAAGCCTGCTTCAGTGTTGTAACACACAGATAACTAACAGCTCTCTGACCTTTAAGTTCCAAACAAAACAAAACCATACTAGAAAGATCTGGGACTGAATCTGTTATTGAACAGCCCATGTTTTTGTAAAGCAGGGCTTAACACAGAAATTCAAGTCCAAATTCTACCTCTGCCAGAAGCATCAATATGATATTGTGAGTTTCTATTCATTGAATCTCATTAAATCTTCATCAAATCTCAAGCCTCCTCATGATCTGTGCTTTCCTAAGCTTCTGTAACTTGAAGTATCAGCTGTGGGTGGTAGACGTTGCTTATGACATATTGAAATGCATTACATGAATTTTTGGAACAAAAAGCCACTATCCTCCCAAATATGCTCAACCAGTCCAGTTATCACTAATCCAATATATTTTAATGCAAGAATTCTGGTGTGGTTTGAATTCTCCATGTGTTAGGATAAAAGCTCAAAGTGATTTTTTTATTATGTACTTGGACTCTGAAATAAAAAAGAGTAGGTAAGTGTATTCTCTAGCTCTGATATTCACCACTATTGTAGTAATGAGTAATTTTTAGCACATTTACATTCTTTAGCCAAACCTGTTGCTAAGCAACACAGTAATTTCTAAGTAGTTTCTTAATTTAGTTAACTGAAACATAACTGTGCCTTACCTTCATTGTGCCTTCTTCTGAGAGGCATCCTTACCCCACCCAGCCCTGAATCACTGAAGTGGATCCTAATGTTTTGGAGACGGTGGCTTTACCTTTATTCCTACTCCCATTTTGCCCATAGGAACACTTTCTGGGAAGTGCTTTAAGAGCAAAAACATAAGCTAGGTATCCTGTACCAGAACGTGATGTATCTATGAGATGGTCAAATGAATTGGACCCAAAGGACAATAAACGTTTATTGTCCCCCTTCAGGATCTGTGGACCATTCATGAATAGAAGCATTTAGCTGAAAAGGAAATGTGAAACATAACTCAGAAGTATGCTGATGAATAAAACTTTGGTCTACTGAAAAGTAACAAATCTGAAACCGGAAGTTGGATTTGTTACCCAACTGCGATACAAAAAAGAAGATTTTATGGTTTTGTTTTACTTTCTCAAAGATACATTTTAGTGTAATTCCAACTGAAGTGTTTTTCAACAGAAGCCATTTACTCTGAGAAATATACCTTCAATAGGATTGCTTTATAGATGGAGGAAATAGGAAAGAACAATGTAGTACAAGTACCTACTTCATCAAACCCTCTTCACAGTTTCTGGATGGAAGGTTATCTAGATATAAAAACTTCTAAACCAGCTATACCTAAAAACTGAAATTTGAGACACACTGAAATTTAACCTGCTCTGCAGAGTCATTTTGCCTTATAAGTTAGGGGTATGGCCATCAGTTGAAATAACTGGATGGCCAATGGATTGTGTAGCCCATCTGGGAAAGAGCCCACCTGTACTGTCCTTCAGGTAAACAGAGACCTTGCTAACAGCTGATGGCTAACTCAAGAGGTAGATTTTGGATAACTATTGGTGTTGACTTCTTAGTGTTTTGTCTTGCTGGGAAAAAACACCAAGAGCATGGTATCCACTCGTGTTCAGTGGTTTGTAGAGTTTTGGCAGCTCCCTTCTGTGGGTCTGGCTTGGAAGCCCGGAGATGGGTTTTGTAATTTCACTTTTAGACTGAGGTTGAAAAGAGGTGGTTTCTCTCTTTTGCTTTTAAACACAGCAAATGTTTAAAGTTGCTCGCCCCTAGGTTGCAAATTCTACAGCTCTAAATGAAAATGGAGAAGTAATTTGTAACCTTTGTTTTCTCTTCTCAGGGACATCGTTCTTAGAATCATCACCATCTATCCAAATGATGACTTTGGGTCCCCCTCCCCCTGCCCCATGGCTACATTTCTCTCCCACTTCCAAAAAGAATTCTTCCTGTCTTGTTTGATGAAATGGGGAAAATACAGTAAAAGGAATCATATTTTTACTAGCCACCTTTCCACACCACTACTTGAGTTATCACTGCAGGCAGGTCATCTGCCTCCCAAAGCGGGCTGGCTATGTCTTTTCATGCCTTTTAGGTAAGATACCTGCTCATTCTGTTTCTCTAGGAACTCTAGGTGTTCAAGCTGGACTTTTTTCAATTGATCCATTTCTTTGGACTGCTTCATTGCGAGCTGTAAAAAAGAAAAATTCTGATAAACTTTGGGTTGTAATCTGAAAACTTACGGATGAGGTATGACTGTTAAGTTTACAATTTAACTGAGGGAGACATTTGTAAAAAAAAAAAAAAAAAAAAAAATCATGAAAAACAGTCTGAAAACTGGAAGAGTTTAAACCCATAATTATTACTGGGAAGATCTTTCCTGCGAAAATCTTCTCAGAACATAATAGAGTATTTATGCACAATCAAAGCTTGGCTTCCTTTTCCATATAAAATGGTGCCAAATTAATATCGTCAAGATTTAAGTGATAGATTATCTAGCTCTCCAGGAGCAGACAAGAGAAGCTAGAATGTTTAATGTACAGAAAAATCAAATTAAGCAAATTAGCCAGAAGAGGTCTGATATCTAAGCATGAGTTATTGTATACAGTGCCAAGAAAATTACAAAATACTTACTCTTTTTCTTTCTTCCAGAAACTTTTTGGTGTTGCTGCTATTTAACTCCCTGACTCGCCTAAAAGTAATAGGTACAAGTAACAGTTGGCATGACATTGAATAGAATTAACATAATATCACATAAGAAAGCGTTATATTCTATTTAATTCTCTGGATGGGATTATCACTTTTCCTAATTTTTGTGGAATTTTCAAAGACATAATGTACAGAAAGAAATACAAACATCTTTGTACTGATCACTCAGATTAGTCAGTATTCATGTTTTGCCCTGCTTGTCTCATATTTTTAAAGGAAACAAAGTGTTACAGATATAATTAAAGCTCCTTTTGTATTTTTCCTGATTCCATTCCCCTCCTTTCTTTCTCTCCAGACATAACCACTCTTTTGAGTTGGGTGTGGACCTTCCCATCCATGTTTTAATATTTTTATTTCCTATGGATGTATCCATTTGTAATATATACAAATGCTTCTCAAATTTTCAGGTGCCTACAAATCAAATGGAGATACTGTCAATAACACAGATTGCTGGGTCCACCCCCAGAGGGTCTGATTCAGTGGGTCTGGAGTAGGGCCTGAGACTCTGCATTTCTAACAAGCGCCCAAGTGATGCTGCTGGTCTCTATTGCTCTGTGTGTTTTCCAAATTTACCTAAATGGTAACCTATTCTGGGTTTCTTCCTATAACTTATTACTTAGCCTAGTTTCTAGAGCTACAACTGTGTTTCAAGCTATTCCATTACTTTCATCTGTTGTATGGATTTTTTCCATTTATGAAGAGAATACAATATTTCCAGTTTGCCAGTAATGACAAATAGGTTGTTTCCAAACAATGCTCCAATGATCTAGTGCATAGGGCCCCATAATGCTTGACATATCTGTTGACTCAATAAATGTAGGGCATATCTTGTGCACACGAGCAAGGATTTCTCTAAGGTATATGCCTAGATTTGCAGGTTGGTGGGGGAATGAACAGCTTCATCTTTACTCCAAAGCACCTGTCCTTATTTGCATTCGCAACCAGGGTCTGAATGCTACCTTTTCTTCAGGTCTTTGCCCACTCTTGGTATCGTAAGACATTGACTTCTGCGTCAATTAGTTTTATGAAGTGGCATCATTACCAGTGAGGCTAGAGTGCTTTTCATGACTGAACAGACCTATAACAGATTGAATTTCTCTAACAGCTATGGGTCTATTCAGGTTTTCTCCTTCCTTTTCAGTCAGTTTTGGATATTAATATTTTTCTAGGCAATTGTCCATTCCCTTTATGTAGTCTTCATTTTAAAAAATATTAATTAGATCTGCAGTCATTTCTCCTTTTTATCCCTAATATTACTAACCTGTGCTCTTCTGCTGCTTGAGCAGTCTTGCTGGAGGTTCACTGATTTTATTTTTTTCAAATAGTAAGCTTTTGTTTTTGTGGATATTCTTCATTGCTTTTTGTTTTCTACTTCGGAACTTTTTGCTTTTTTATTTCTCCCCATTCGAGATCTTTGGGTTCACTCTGTATTTCTAACTTTATACTCTCTTGAGTGTTTAACTCACTAGTTTGCATTTATTTTAAAAAGTATATACACCTAGGGACACCTGTGTGCCTCAGTCGGTTAAGCGTCTGACTCTTGATTTCAGCTAAGGTCAGGATCTCAGAGTTGTGAGATCGAGCCCTGCGTTGGGCTCCACACTGGGCATGGAGCCTGCTTAACATTCTCTCTCTCCTTCTGCCCCTCCGCACCCCACTTGCACTCTCTCACTAAAAAAAAAAAAGTTTGTAATTTTCACTCTAAATATCATGTTAGCTACCTTCTTTTTTTTAGGGTGAAAACGTTTAAGATTTAAGATCTACTCTCTTAACAACTTTCAAGTATATAATACAGTACTGTTAACTATAGTCACCATTCCCAATATTAGATCTCTGGAACTTAGTCCTCTTATAACTGGAAGTCTGTCCCCTTTAACATTTTCCCCTTTCTGCACTCCCTTAATTCCTGAAACCCACCATTTTACTCTGTTTCTAAATGAAATCATACATTATTTGTCTTTCTCTGGCTTATTTCACTTAGCATTATGCCCTCAAGGTCCATCGATGTCATAGATGCCAAGCTTTCCTTTTTTAATAGCTGGATAATATTCCGCTCTGTGTGTGTGTGTGTGTGTGTATGCAGACATAAAGTGGCATTTTCTTTATCCATTCATCCATTGATGGGCACTGAGGTTATTTCCATGTCTTGGCTAGTTGAATAATGCTGCAATGAACATGGGGGTGCAGATATTGCTTTGGTATAGTGATTTCATTTCCTTCAGATAGATACCCAGAAGTGGGGTTGTAAGATTATATGGTATTTCTATTTTTAATTTTTGAAAGAACCTCCATATTGTTTTTTTATAGTGGCTGCACCAATTTACATGGCCCCAACAAAGCAGAAAGGTCCTCTTTTCTCTACATCCTCACCAACACTTGTTCCATTTCTTATATTTTTGATAAATAGCCATTCTAACAGTTATGAGGTTTTATTTCATTGTGGTTTTGATTTGCATCTCCCTAATGATTAGGGATCTTGAACATTTTCCATGTACCTGTTGGCCATTTGTATGTTTTCTTTGGAAAAATGTCTACTTAGGTCCTCTGCCCATTTTAAAATCAGATCATTTTGTTGTTATTGAGTTGTATGAGTTTCTTATTTGGATATTAATCCCTGATACATGGTTTACAAATATTTTTTTCCCATTCTGTAGGTTGCCTCTTCATTTTGTTGATTGTTTCTTTTGCTGTGTGCTTTAGCTACCTTCTATACATGGATAGACAGTACTTGCATGGTGGTTCAGTTTTAAATATTGCATAATCTCTGTTGAAATGTCCTCTTTGACTCGGGAATAAAAGTGTCAGCTTCTATACGTCTTTCTAAGCTATCTGATTATAACTTTTAAAATTTTATTTCTCAGTACTTTGTTAAAGTGGACACACATACATGATGTTTGTGTTTAGAAGGTAACCATTTTGCACACAGAAATTATTTTAAAAACCAGCCATTTGTAGACGTTTTAGACACCTACCATGGAGACGAAGTCAAAACAAAACAATTAACAAAGTTTTTAAGTTATCAGTAACTTAGAGTTCAAGATAATTTGACCTCAACTGGGCTGAAGTCCACTTTGTAACATACTTGAAAAAAATGATAAAGAGCTGTTTAATGATTAACACATTTATCCTACTGAATTCTGTATTTTACTTCGGGGAATCTAAAATAGTTCAAACTGATGAGGTTTTATCATGGCTGGAATATTTTACGTTTTTGAGCTAAAGCAGATAATGTCATTTCCACATATATAAGGCCTTTAAACACAGTTTCTTGTCTGAGAATAAACAAACAAGAACCACAACAGGATGGTGCAAAGAAGTAATGATTAAATTGAGTAGTAATTTCCCTAGATGCTCCATGTTGACTGGGAAATTTCTCGGCCAACATTTTAAAAAGTCAATTCATTTCCAAGTCCAATTATTGTGGAATTCCATATCCTATTGATGACCCATTCCCAATTGTACTTAATTCAACAACACTTCTGCATGAAAATGCACTGGATGGTATTATGTTTCATATTTTATCATATTTCATGTTTAACATCTTTATTAATAAATTGAGTTGTGCTTTAAAAAAAAATCAGTGAAATTGAGGTAGTTGGATAGCAGTTCTCACCATGTTCAAAACAAAGAGGCAACATCAGGTATCCAGTAAGCCTCCGTAAAAGACCACGTAGACAGGGAGACCGTGAAACATAGGTGCTTTCCTTTGCAGCTGCAAAGTTCTCCAACAGCTCAGCCTATAGCTAAGTGAGAGCTGAGTGCCTTGAAGCCCTCAACATGCTCATGTCTCAGTCCCAAGAGCTAATCTTCACTTGGCTCTATATTTTAGGATCACTGAGAATCAAGTGCTCTCAACTCCCTCTCTTGGGTAACACGACTCCTGATGAACTCTCAAATCCCCTTCACCGCCTTTGCCTAAAGGGCTTGCACCTGGAACCTCCTCTGGAGATAACACACACCTTCCGCTAGCCCCAGGTGGCAAATGGCTGACCAACACGGAAGTACAAAAGCTAGATGCCCTTGGTTCAAAGAGATTGGTGGTGCAGCTTATCCTCCAGGGCTTGCGATCAGGCTGAAGAGGGACTGTAGCTGAGACCAATAAACCTTTGCTCAGTCACTGCCTTGAACCCTTCCTGCTTCCCCTATTCCTCTCTCTGAAGATCCCTTCCTCAGTAAATCACATGCACCCAAGTTCCTGTCTTGGTCTCTGTTTCTTAAAAACTCAGCCTAACATAAGGTCAAACCAGAAAACCTGGGGACTTTTGAGATGATCCCTGGGGTCAGGGACAGCACCAAGCAAATCAAAGAAAGAAGACTGCCTTCCTACAGGCTGCTAGTCAGAACCATCCCATCCAGAATGGGCCCATACCTGAGCAGGTGAGATGCTTGTAGGATGACCCAATGGAATGTGGGAAGGATATTTTGCCATATTTTATGCCATTTGGTTTGTAGATGAGCACACATATACTGAACGTACATTTATTTTACTGGTAGTAGTGAACAATCAGAAGACAAGTGTTTTATAGCAACAACAATAAATCTTCATAGCGGTTATAACAGCAGAATTCATAGCCAACACTCATAGGGATTATGAGTAGTGTGTGTATATGCACATAAACGTTGTGTTTGTTTATGCCTCAGCCAATGCTCCATCCCCACAGTGAGCACTCTCAGGCTTACCTTTCCCGTTCTGCTTTGTTCTTGATAGATTTATCTTGGCTGATGGCTTTGCTGTTTTCCATAGAAATCTTAGCCTGGTGTGCTCGCATTTCCTTGCTTTCCCTAAATATTAAAAGTAAACAAATGGGGGTTGGGGGGAATGGAGAGTTAGTGTTTAGTGGGTACAAAGTTTCAATGGGGGAAGATAAAAAAGTCCTGGAGATGGATGGTGGTGATGGCTACACAACAGTGTGAGTGTACTGATTGCCACACACTTTTAAAAATGGTTAAAATGGGGGCGCCTGGGTGGCTCAGTCAGTTAAGCGTCTGCCTTCGGCTCAGGTCATGATCCCAGAGTCCTGGGCTCGAGTCCTGCATCGGGCTCCTTGCTCAGGGAGGAGCCTGCTTCTCCTTCTCCCTCTCCTCCTGCTCCTTCTCTCTCTCTCTCGCTATCTCTCAAATCTTTAAAAAGTGAAAATGGCAAATTTTATGTTATGGATATTTATAATAAAAAAATAAATTCGGGCGCCTGGGTGGCTCAGTTGGTTAAGCAACTGCCTTCGGCTCAGGTCATGATCCTGGAGTCCCGGGATCGAGTCCCACATCGGGCTCCCTGCTCAGCAGGGGGTCTGCTTCTCCCTGTGCCCTCTTCCCTCTCATGCTCTCTGTCTCTCATTCTCTCTCTCTCAAATAAATAAATAAAATCTTTAAAAAAATAAAAAATAAAAATAAATAAATAAATAAATAAATTCTACATATAACAACAGAACTAGGTTCACTTTTCCCCCCACTATCATCGAGTTATTTTGTATCCTGTGAAAAGGAGGGAAAGAGCCCCAATCCATGAGAAGCAGAGGTGGGTCACCTACTAGGGAAGTGACCATGATGAACTGGGATGAAGAGTCATTACATTTGTCCATAAAAATATAAAGATTTTCCAGCTTTGCCCTACATTTCTTGGGATCAGATGGCCTGGAGGAGAGAGAGAGAGGATGTTCTGACCCTCACAAGTGACCTTCATGTTCTATGACAGCTCATGGGAATGAAGGGAACTGAGTAGTTTCAGATAAGCATGGGTTTTAGGGGGAAAAAAGGATGTTTACATTAGGCCCCTGGATCCCTGCATGTGCTGGAATGTCTGTGTGCTCATGAGAAAGACTCATAGATTATTTACTTGTACATTAAAGGTATACATTTTAGAGCACTGAAATGAGTATTATTAGCAAAGAATTTTTTCTGGAACCTATAGAGGTCTCCTTGAAACCTTGCCTGGAAATGAGTGACCAAGGAGTCAGGTAGTCTAAGTGGTATCTGCACTGTATCAAAAGAGATGGACAACACTGAGCCCACAGAGGTAGGAATATGCATAGAAACTCCTGGGTCCAAGAAAATGGCTCTCAAGTTGTTCCTTCAGTTAGTGTTAGTCAACTGACCATTACTTTATTCATTCATTCAACAAACATGGCTCAATGACCAAATGTGGCTGACCAGTCTTAAGAGGGCAAGATTTTTTTTTAACCAAGAGCTGTGATCGTGAGGAAGACACACAACCACAGGGTGCTTGAGAAAAAGCCCAAATGCTGTTGTTACTTGGAAAAATGCCCCGGCCGTGCACTTATTTTTTAAGCTAAACTAGTAATTAGATTATGTTCTCTTCAGATAACTTCCTAAGCAACGCAAGAATTAGTTTACTTTCTTTTTTCCTTTTGAACAATGCTTACTGTTGAGGGCTAACTTTTTTCTTTATTCAACGACAAGAAAGAGGAGAGAGGAGCACCTCATCCTGTGAAGTATCTTTGGGGAAGGAGGGATGCTTACAATCTGGTACCGCGGTAGCGGTCAAAGACAGAGTGGTGAGCAGACATTTTTGTGTACCGAATCAAGAGCATCTTGCAAGGCAAAAAAGAAAAGATCACTCCTAATCCTATACAACTTCATAGAATATTTTAGAATGGACAGGGTACAGACCACTGACCTCCAGCAAACTTAGCACGGTCTACCTCATTTCGTTGCCTTGAATGAGAATTGGGCAACGATGGCAAGATGCTTCACATTCCTACGGCCGGATCCATCACTCCAAAACCAGGCTGGGAATTCATGAACGTGCCCAGATAATTTATGCAGTTAGCATTTAAACACTTTTTTGTTTGCTTTGTTTGTACAATGCTTCAATTTTCTACTCTTTTGTGTGTATCAACAGACCATAACAGTGGCATATCAGAGGCACGGCGAGCAAGCTGTAAAGGCTGTGATAAAAGGATGTAATTGACATCGACACTCTTCTGCTGGGGGCGGGGGCGGGGGAGTCTAGCTCATCATTTGCAGAATTTTAAATGTAATATTCAATTCATAAACCGATACTTCTTTGCTGTTTCTTGATTAGGCCTATCTTTCTAAAATTTCTAGAAGTCCTAATCATGTAAAGAAGGATCTCACCACATTTAGCCACTGAGTGATCAGATCCAATCTGATCGAGGAGCTTAACTGGTTGGTCTTCGTCTCCTTCTGTGTCCTCTCTCCTAAGAGGCTCCAGGCCGTCTTCCAAAGCCCAGTGTTGGCCCTAACACTCCCTGAAGCCTCCATGTGAAGCCTCCTGTGAAGCTACTAGGGAGGCAGCAGAGTTCCTTTGGGCTGTGCTTTTTAGTATGCATCGTATACTATTTGTAATTCAACTTCATTTTTCATGTGAGTGCTAAGACCTTGCCAACACTTGAAAGCACTTCGATGGCAGAGGCCATTGCTTATAGTTCGTGTTGCTCACCTCAACCGTACAACGTGATACACCTAACAGCTCAGTGTTATTACAAAATTAGGAGTTCCCTCTGGAGAAGGCGCACTTGCCTACCTGTCATGGGACAGTTTCAGCTGCTGGGTTTGCTGCTCATGGGCATTGATCAGTAGCTTTCTCAGGAGCTCACACTGCTGGCTGAGGTGCAGGTCCCGGATTTCTTGCTCCTCAGCACTGTGGGTGTTAATCATTTCTGACCACTCCTTTGTGTGCTGGGCCACTATCTCTTTGACCTGTGTGGAGGAAAAGGGGATGGTGCCACTTGGAACTCTCACAGATCAGGTTTGAACTGAAAACACAGTCTCCATCGTGCATTT
This sequence comes from Halichoerus grypus, assembly GCF_964656455.1. Taxonomy (NCBI): domain Eukaryota; kingdom Metazoa; phylum Chordata; class Mammalia; order Carnivora; family Phocidae; genus Halichoerus; species Halichoerus grypus. Next base: position 104,615,989 of record NC_135721.1, read on the forward strand.
CAAATCCCACCCACCAATTTAGCTGGTGAATCAGCAGACACTCCAACTGCAAAAAATATGTACTAATCCAGGGGACTCAGGAAGTCCTAGCTTCTTAAAATAATCAATTGCTTTGGTTCTAAATATTCAGCCATGACCTATGATTTCACTGCTTAACTTGTCCGTGTTTCCTTTTGTCTGGACTCTGGGCTCCTTATGGATTCTCTCAGCTTCTCCTCATCTCCTCATGCTTTTCCTGCTTCACATCCACATGGCCACAGGTCTGAATGGAGAAGCCCTAGGTTCTCTTTATCGCTGGATTATGACTCATTGTGTCAACCCTACCAGATGTTGGGGTAGAAAGTCTTCCCCTCCCTATATCCATGCTCTTTGCAGTGTGGTTCTGTACCCTTCCTCATCAAGATCTAGCATCCATTTCTCCACCTCCTTAAAATTGGCTGCCCTCAGGACTTGTTTTAGCCACGAGACAGTAGCAAATGTGGTGCAAGCAGTAGTTTGGAAAATGCTCCCTCTTTTGCTGTCTGGAATCCCAAGGCTGCCTTGGGACAGAGCCTGTGCTAGCCTGCTGGAGGATGAGAGGTCATACAGGAAAAACCAACCAGCCGCCAGCTACCGACCTGGTGTCTGAGTACAGCCATCGATCCCAGCTGATGGCAGACACACGAGTGAGCCCTAATCACAATCCCAAGAACTACCCAACTGAGGAGAGCCCAAATTCTGACCCACTCAATTGTAAGGTAAGGGGCACCTGGGTGGCTCAGTTGGTTGGGCGGCTGCCTTCAGCTTGGGTCATGGTCCTGGAGTCCCGGGATCGAGCCCCGTGTCGGGCTCCCTGCTCAGCGGGGAGTCTGCTTCTCCCTCTGACCCTCCTCCCTCTCATGCTCTCTGTCTCTCATTCTCTCTCTCTCAAATAAATAAATAAAATCTTAAAAAAAAAAATAATTGTAAGGTAATTACTGGGAGGTATCTTAAGTCACTAAATTTTGACCCAGTGTACTGTGCAGCAAACTGATACCATGGCCAAGGTTTCTACTTTCCTATCTGTGCAAAGCTTCTAGAAGTCATGGCATGGTGCACGGACATTAATTCTCAAACATTCCAGTTAAGAAGAGAGGGAGTGAAGAACAACTCTCGAAAACACATGGCTTCCTGCCTTTGTAACTTCACACGATGGACTCAAAACACATAGCACCGAGGAGAACCTCCATTTGAACCGTGTGGCTCGCCCGTGTAGGCAGCAGGGCCACGGGGCGGATGACAGAGCTGCATGGAGACACAGGGAGGCTGGCTGGTTTGACCAAAAGCTAGAGTTGGGAGTTTTAAGAGTACCACCCCTCCTCTGTAACTATTATTGCTAGAAGAATTCTTTGCATTCTTGACTGGAACTTAGTGCTCAGTTCCCCAAAAGCCCGCAAACTAATAAATCTCCCAAGTTCCTATTTTCTTGTGTTTTGGGGGAAATATGAGTAATTGGGCTCATCTCCTAGAATGTCAGCTCTTGATTTTTTTCCCCATCCTAAACTTCCACAGCAAAGTTAGAATGGAATAAATATCAAAGAGTTACTAACAACCCTCAGGTTGGGTGGGTTTTTTGTTCTATGTTTAATGTTACTTCTCTAGAGAAGCATGTTCTGTATTTTATATAGTATTTGTCCTGTTTCACTTGATGCCCCAGAGGCAGGAGGCAGGCAGCATAGACAGACTATATGCATATTTCTACATATGAAGGAAAAGCTGTTCCAGGAAATGGCCCTTCCCAAAGCCAGTGAGTCTGGAACAAATGGGAATGACGATGTCTCTTGACTTCCCAGACCAGCCCCAGGTTACTGTTATTTCTGATTTATGTTAGGTAAGGCATCTAAAAAATTACAAAGTATCTTCTGCAAGTTCCTGCTGTAAAAATAGGCATTTTCTTACCTTAGATTTGTGATCTGATGTCAGCGTCTGAATTTTAATTTCGGTTTCTTTTTTCATTTCGAGACAATTACTTCCCCTGAAAATGGAAAATCATAAACATGTGCCAGATGTTAGATATCTTCCCATTCCCATGGGCCCTTGCTCCAAAGCTTTCTAATGAAGACAATTTGTTCATCAAACATGGGACGCCATGGCTCATTGGGCAACATCAGTATTTCTAGTAATAGATGTACACCTTACAAAACATCCACATCGTGATTACTCAATTCAACCACTACACAAAGAGACACTTCACATCTAACAATGATTTCATTGTGAAGGGTCTGTTGTCAGAGTTTCCATTTTGGTTCCTGCTTTTCTTGAGGCTAATTTTTCATTTATTCAATAAAATATTATTGGAGATAATAACTAGAAAAGAGGTCCTCAGCCTGGAAGTGAATTTTTAAATTCTTTCTGGTTATAAAGCCAGATTTTTGTCTTTTACACATGCCAGCAAGGCAGAAAATAGCATTTCTTGGCATCATAGGGCAATTTTTGCTTCTTATTCCATTGTGACTAGGAAATACATACGAGGCAATTTCCCAGCAACCATTACTGCTTATTTCAGTGATAATTTTTCCCTTTTGGAATATCTGTAGCATTGCTGAAACCAGAACAGGTCCCAAGCTTCTGTCTTCAGCATATACGCTCTGATGTATTATGGCCTAAGTGAGAATGCTTCATTATCTTATTGAGAACGTCTCTGAGAAAAGCATTATTCTAAAAATGCTAGGACTCTCATCAAATCTATTACTTCTCAAGGGCTGGCACCAAGGATGCTCTCCCTTCAGTCTGTTACTTGAAGAACTTGTGGCATCACAGAAACATCCCCCTGGCTTAATTCTAGACAAAAATCTTTTATAGTAAATGCACTGATGGGGTTTATTTAACAGTCTTATCTGTTGGCATAAGCTAAAGATTCTTCTAATATTAAAAATTGAGATTGCATTTTTTTTCCCCACAAGTGCATCAAACTTATTTTCTGGCTATGCAAAAGGATTTCTGTAATTTCAAAAGTTCCCAACTTTAGCTTGTCCTTCCTTCTCCCCCCGCCATTCACCTTAAAGATACCCGAGTGGAAAACACATGAGGGACATAGTTACGGTGTCATCAACCAATGGCTGTCCAACTGGAATAAAGCTCCTCTTTTCTACTTCAATCCCTGCCTTCAGTTGAATGAGTCTCTCATTTTCCAGGAAAAATTTTTAATGGGATGAAAACACAGTCAAGACTAAGTTCTGCCTTGACCTAAGCAGTTAACTGAACTGTGGGGAAAGACAAAATATAAAAAGGCAAAAAGCTTCCAGAAGGAAATAAAGAGCCATTACCCCTTCTTCTTCATGGCCTTCTCTAGGATCTTCTCATGCGTCGACTTCTCTTTGTCATACTGTGCCACAATTTTGTCAACTTGTGTGCAGTGCAACTTCTGCATCGTGCTATGCTCCTGAATGAGAAGAATCTGCCGTCACAAGTTGGGCTCTTCCAGGGTGGCTGACAAACTTTATCTATGTTGGGCTGGCACGATTCTCAACAGCTTTCCCAGAACCAAGGTTTGGAAATTGAGGAGTAACCAACTCTGAGAAGCGGAAGGACTTCCAATCTCCCGCCCAACACAAGAGTTTCTTGTACAGGGGTATCCCCAACAAGGGAGTGTCTAGCCTCAGCCTGAAGAACATGCCCACCTCAAAAGGCATCCCTGCCCACTACTGGGCAGCACCAATCATCCCAAAGTCCTCTCTTCGACACATACATGTTCTCCCCAGAACTTCTACCCACTCGTCTTTGTTCTGTTGGAGACGCCTAAGTAGTCCACAGCCCCTACCACACACTGGTTCTCAAATACCCAAGTTCAGCTACCACAGTTTCCCTCTTTCACATGCTAAGTATAACTATTCACATGTGACGTGGTTTCTAAACACCCAGCACGTTTTTGGAAGGTCTTAAATACCATCGCTAAACAGTGAGAATTGCCAGTGTGGTTGTCCCTGTCCGCTGACTTCAAATCCCCATCATACCTTTAGGAGTCGTGGAGCAGGGTGGTGCTGGGTGGGGAGATTCTCAGGACAGGAACTGACAATGCGGACAACAGCGTGGTCCAAGGTGATGCTACCTGGCTGTGGATTTGGGGTCAGGGAATCGTATGGAACAGTATCTTGCTTAATTTGTGGTTGGAAGGCCTCATAAATCTAGCCACATTCCCAATATGTGTGCACTTTGTGTTATAAACACATTTCAGCCAGGGCTTTTGCAATGTGGTAGATTGGGTTAAGGGCATGGGTTCTTTAGGCTTAAATCCTGGGGCAACTCATCTAGCCTCTCGATCTGTTCATCTTTGTAACTGGGAGAGCGATACCTAGTTCACAAGGTTGTTAGGACTAAAAGTAAATAATCATTTCAAATGCCTGCTACACCTTATTCAAAATATAGTAACATGTTCATATTATTCAATATCCATGATAACATACAGAGAGTGACTTGGGATAAGAGAGCAAGTAGAATGATTAAATAAATAAACCTTCCCTCCACACTGAATCATCTGCCTCAGGAATCAACACATTAACATCTCATTATTTGAATGGATTTAACTACTCTTGTATTGTGTGGACAACAACGAGCCTACTAAAATGTCCTACTAATAGTCTTCCTTTTAAGATTTAAAGGCATCACGCCTGCCCAGCCCAAGTGTTAATTTTCCTGGGCAAATAAGGGACTCTATGCAAGTGCAGATTCAAACAGATTAGAATAATCTTTCCTGTGTGATCTTTCTGCTTTCCTGTTTCTTGCAAGTATTGGGAGGGAGGGTGGAGAAGATTGTTCTTTAAATAGCCTAGTGCAGCACAAGAAAAGGAAAGGATTTGAGGCTTGGAAGTACGCTATTTCTTAAGGAAATATTCTGGTGAATCTTATTAACCCAATTAGAGATGAGGAATGAGGCTGTTTGTGACGAAAGGCGTTCACGATGGATTCCAGTAGGTTAAGATATTCTCTATGAAGGCAGGGCAAGTCTTTGTTCAGAGGTACATGACGCAAAACTTGGTTCATAGCAGGTGCTCATTAAATATTTGTTGTACAAATGAAAAAATAGCAAGGGAAAACAGCAGGAGCACTTGGATTCTGGTCTTAGCTCAGTCAATAATTAGCCAAGTGGGGCCTTGTGAAACTTATATAAATCTTTCCAGCCCTCACCTTCTTTCTTAGAAAAACTGAACAAGATCCATTTGCCCAACCTCATTCATGGGCTGGTTATGAGCTGCAAAATTACCGAATGTATGCAGGAATAATATGGAAAATTAGGGGGTACCTAGGTGGCTCCGTCGGTTAAGCATCTGCCTTCAGCTCAGGTCATGATCCCGGGGTCCTGGGATCGAGCCCTGCATCAGGCTCCCTGCTCAGCGGGGAGCATGCTTCTCCCTCTCCCTCTGCCCCTCTCCCTGCTTGTGCTCTCGCTCTCTCTCAAATGAATAAATCTTTAAAAAAATATATGGAAAATTAGAAGCACATTGAATCGAAATGATTACTGTTAATACAAATAACAAAGTTGGTCTTGAAAAAGTATCTCTGTTTCTCTCTATGTGCTCAGAATGATTCCTGTGTGGTAGGAAGTGGTCACTAAAGTGTGTTAGGATAATCTGGTTTCCAGACACCACTTCTCCATTCACGAAGGAACGGGCTCCTAATTATGTGATGGTGGTGAAGCCTCAGCTTCCTGGAGTGTAAAACAGAGGAGCCAGGAAATGGTCTCTCTGTCCATTTTAACTCAGAAAAAGCCTATCATTGGTTCTATTCTTTGGTCCTTAATTAAATCATGAGACACTACCAAAGAGGCATACATTTTTTTCATTCATTCAGGTCAAGAGTACCAAAATTAGATGTGTTGACTGAAAAGGCGATCTTAGTTGGGTTATTTTTGGGGAGAATACATATACAGTCTTTAGCAGAATTTATAGGTTTCTTATTGGAGTTAAGAGTAAATTCAGCTTCTTTTGGGACAGACTTCTGCTGCAATTCATTCTTGTGACTGATGCAGCGTGGGCGTGAATGATGTGGGCGTGAGTGACTGCACCACAGATATTGCTGAAAAATTGCAGTAAGGCATGTTTGCTCAGCATGCAACTCTGAGGTCACCAGTAAGCTGCCTCTGTGGGTGGCTGCCTTCTCTCTTCCTAACAGAGTTATGGGTCTGGCACTGAGGTCTTACCATTAATTACAATTGATGAGTTTAACAGCAGTCTTGATGTTATCAGCTAAATTGTTTGCATAGCAAAGAACAAATTTTCCATCAGTAGCTTTACTGAAATGCCAAATATTGGTCGGTTTCTCAGGCATTTCACTGGACTCATCTGATGGTGATGCTGCAAACCGGTGGCCCCAGGGATGCATCCAGCCTACAGGTGTAGGATTTCTCCCTCCTCTACATGGTATTTGGAGAGAAGACTGAACTAGGGACCAATATTTAAAGATCTGGAAGTTCATATAAGATTTCAGATTTTATGAATCCCCTTTCGAGAATGAAGCTGGCCCATGGACTCTCAAGGCACCAGTGGTGGGGAGCTAAGTCTGATTTGCCTTTTGGATGGGAATGAATGCTCTTCTGCTCTGTCTAACCAACTTCTTTCATTTACTTATTTGGTCCCTGTAGGCATTTAAGTTGTAATTGTTCTTCTAACATGTTATTGGGGATACTTACCCAACTTTGGGTTTTATTTGCTCTAGGGATTTGACCACATCAGACAATTGAAAAGTATGCCCATTTCTTACTGAAAGAAACTCCAGTGCTGGACGCCAGTGAGTCATGCATTAGGGGAGATTACTGTTGCTTAGTTCTGCTTTTGCTCTCTCTCATCTAATCGACACTTGAAAGCCATTCCCCCTAGTTTCCATTTCAAATTAGAGAGGTGGTTCTAGAAAGTGAGAGACACATAGGAGTCTGATTGCCAGCTGCCCTCACAGGGTCAAAAGCAATGGCCAATGACCACTGCCAACTGCCAAATTCTAGGTATGTTAACTCGCAGCCCAATCTCACTGGGGCTGACATGGTCATTATCCCTGACTTTTCTGCTTGGTATCCTAAAAGCAGCTCACACACCTATTTCTGTGTCCCTCTTGCAGAGGGCAGATCCTCGTACACCACAATTCCTCCTCACCCTGTAGCTAACCAAGGTTGGAAAGATGATTTCTTTGGCATAATACATCTGTGTCTTAAGCCACTGGGATTTAGCTCTTGGATTCTCTCCTTCCCTGTAGGTCTAAGCAGTGGCATTACTTACCTAGGCTGATGTGTGAGAGCTGAGAGTGCCCTACAGTCATAATATGGACTGAGTAAGAGTCTCTGCTCTCAGCTGCCAACTGCTAAGGTGGATGGCTTGGATGCTGTGGTTGGGAGGATACAGCCTGGGCCAGGTTCCCTTCTCGGTAGGTTACTTTATAACCCAAGGCCTTAGGGTGGCAAATCTTAGCCCCATCTTAGGGTTGTAAGGTGTTGTTTCACAGAAAGGCTGGGGGTATTTATTCTCATTATTGCTTGACAACAGGTCAAAATCTGTTTTTGTAAGGAGGCCTCATCCTCAGCTTGCAGGAAATTACAGGGACTTCCACTAAGGGGTCAAGGGACATAATAGAGTACCAAGTAATAATCCTAAAGAAACAATTCTCAAAATGTAATGTGTGCAGGAGAGGTGCTTACTTAAATTTATTTCCTAGACCTCTTCTTGGAGATTATAATTAAGTCTCAGATGCAAGAATATGCATTTTTTTACAAAGCCTCCACCTCTTGGTTCAAGGATCATATGTTGAAAAAGTCCCAAAGGAAACCAAGATATTTGTGTTCTAATAGAATTACGACTGGTTTTAAAAACCTTTTACTAAGACCATCAAGAAGATGTGAGAAAGAAAAATCAATGTGGGAAAACTCAGAGGTAATGCGGTAGAGTGGTTAGGAGTGTGAATTTCACTATGGGTATTTACCCAAAGAAAACACTAATTCCAAAAGATATATGGAGCTTTGTAGTTACAACAGCCAAGATGTAGAAGCAGTGCAGGTGTCCCCTGATAGACACATGGATAGGAAGTTGCGGTGTGTGTATATGTACACACAATCACACACATATCTAAAATGGAATATTATGCAGCCATAAAAAAGGATGAGAGCATCCCATTTGCAACAACATGGATGGACCCAGAGAGTATTATGGTAAGTGAAGTAACTCAGAGAAAGACAAATACCAAATGATTCCACTCATATGTGGGATCTAAAAAAACCAAAGCCAAAAGAAGAAACAAACAAAAAGCAGAATCAGACGTATAAATACAGACTGATGGTTCCAGAGGAGAAGGGAGTTGGCAGGTGGGCAAAATGAGAGAAGGGGACTGGGAGATACAGGCTTCCAGTCATGGAATGAACAGGTCACAGGAATAAAAAGTACAGCATAAGGGATATAGTCAATGGTATTGTAACAGCATCATATGGTAACAGATGCAGCCACACTTGTGGTGAGCACAGCACGGTGTACAAACTTGTCAAATCCCTACGTTGCACACCCGGAACTTAACATTGTATGTCAACTATACTAAAAAAAAAAAAAAAAAAAAAAAAAAAATCTTGAGTTCTGGAGTCAGAATTTAATTCACATCCTGACTCCACCATTTAAAACCTAGGTGATTTAGTCAAGGTGTGTTCTTTTAAGCATAAATTATCTCACCTGACAAATGGTTGGTAGATGTTTTACAAAAATGGCCACAATTCTCTCTCTCTGTATCCACTCTCTCCATCCCCCCTACTTAGTGATGTGACTTTGTGGCTCCTCTTGTCAAGAAGTAGAGTCCTCAGACCTTGAATCTGGATCGGCCTGATGGTTTGCTTTCGCCAGGAAAACGAGGCGGAAGTGATTAGGTACCATTCTGAGCTGAGGCCTCAACATGCTTCTGCTTGGTCTCTTGAAACCCTACCAGGTGAATAACTAGCTCACCTGAAGATGAGAGGCCACATAAAGCAGCGAGAAGTGGCTCAGCAGAGGCCTTCCTACATCAGCCAGCACCCCCATCTGCCCACCACTGGCCAAACTGGTGACCCCCAAAATCGTCAGTTAATAAATGGGCTGCTGTCTGAAGTCACTACACTTGCGGGTAGTTTGAGAAAAATAGGGGAACTTCTATCCAGAACTCTTAACTGATACAAGTTAATATAATGGTAGGGCTCTTTTATATAATTGTTACAAGAATACCTGAGTGCTTAAGTAAACCTCAATATATATTTAGTCTTACCATTTTAAAAGTATTTAAAAGAAAAAAATCAGTGTTAGGATAAACAAGTTCAAATGGCGGTAAGGCACTAAGTGTCCTATGTTAAGAGATACACATCCTTCCACGCTCCTTCACTCGTTTTCCCTTTTTCATTTTGAAAGACAAGTGTGTTCGTAGAGTAGGCCTCAGTATGGATTTGGCAAATAAAATATTCATGTAAATCCTTCATCTTAGAAGATAGTTCAGATGAGACCATGGAAAATATTAGGGAGATATTATAGACTGAAAAATTACAGAAAGTTTATAGACAGAAGCTCTAATTATTTGAAATTATTTGGGAAACCCTTGGGTAGTTGAAATAGATGAAATGCATTTTTAATGAACAGTGATAATGTGGTGAGTTGTAAAAGGTGTTTGTTAGACGTAAGCAAATGAGGCCCATTACCAGCATTAGCTAATTATATGGCTCTAGGCAAGGGATTCACCTCTTTTCCATTTTATTAATTTCTGGACAGTGTTACTTAGGCTTCAGGGATATTGTGAGGAGTTGAGAATGTACACAAAATGTGTAACACAAGGGTGCCTGGGTGGCTCAGTTAAGTATCTGACTTTTTTTTTTTTAAGATTTTTATTTATTTGACAGAGAGAGCACAAGCAGGGGGAGTGGCAGGCAGAGGGAGAAGCAGGCTTCCCACTGAGCAGGGGGAGCCCGATGTGGGACTTGATCCCAGGACCCCAGGATCATGACCTGAGCTGAAGGCAGTCGCTTAACCAACTGAGCCACCCAGGTGCCCTAGCATCTGACTCTTGATTTCGGCTCAGGTCATGATCTCAGGGTCATGGGATTGAGCCCTGAGTTGGGCTCTGCACTGGGTATGGAGCCTACTTAAGATTCTCTTTCTCTCTCCCTCTGCTACCCCCCCAAAATGTGTAACACAAAACTGGCACTAAATAAATGTTAGCCTTATTAATAGTTTTATGATAGGAACACTATAGAGCTACCCTATGAGCCAGAAATTGCAATACTAGGTATTTACCCAAAGGATAAAAACATAGTGATCCAAAGGGGCATCTGCACCCCAAAGTTTATAGCGGCAACATCCACAATAGCCGAACTATGGAAAGAGCTCAGATGTCCATTGAGAAATGAATGGATAAAGACGACATGGTCTATATATACAATGGAATATTACTCAGCCACCAAAAAAATGAAATCTTACATTTGCAACGATGTAGGTGGAAATAGAGGGTATTAGCTGAGCAAAAGAAGTCAATCAGAGAAAGACAATTATATGATTTCACTCATGTGGAATTTAACAAACAAAACAGGATCATAGAGGAAGAGAGGGAAAAATAAGACAAAAACAGAGAGGGAGACAAACCCTAAGAGACTCTTAACTACAGGAAACAAACTGAGGGTTGCTGTATGGGAGGTCGGTGGGGGCAAGGAGTAACTGGGTGATGGGCATTAAGGAAGGCACTTGGACTAATGAGCACCGGGTGTTGTATGCAACTGATGAATCACTGAACTCTACCTCTGAAACTAATAATACACTAGATGCTAAGTAATTGAATTAAAAAAAACAGGAAAAAAACCCCACAAAAAACACTATAGAATTCCGAATTCATAAATTATACTGCCAAAGCCATCTGAATAAAGTGGGTCTCCTGTGTATTTAATGTGGAGGAAGGGATTCATTCGTAAGCTCATAATCACGCAGTTGTAATGGGAACTTCGGTAGTGCATGAGGGTCTGAAAAAGCAGCTATGAAATGCATTGTCCTGCTCAGAAATACTCCTGAAAAGCTCTCTGAAAAGCAACAGGCAAGCACGGCACATTTTACAAGGGCAATTTTCTCGGTTGTTTGACCTAAGGAATCTTGAACACTTCCTCCAAAAATGGCACACTAAAGCTGTTCTGAGAGTCCACACAAATGCAGATAGTTGGATTTAGGGAGATTTAAAATCTCCTTTTAGGTATTGGTTCTACTGTCATGTGGGGCTCCAAGAAGCTCGTTTGTTTTCTACAAAGGAAAGCAACATGGATTCTCTCAGCCATCCGGGATCTACTGGTTATTAAACATGCACGAAGAAATGGGATCGGCTGAATGAAGTGCAGTGGTGTCTGAGGTGCAGGGGAAGATCTACCAAGGCCAGCTCTAAATTATGTCACAGAAAAGTAATTTTCCACCTATTAAAGGACTGAATGTTTCTGTTCCCCCTCCAAATTCCTATGTTGAAGCCCTCATTCCCAATGAGATGAAATTTGGAGGTGGGGCCTTTGGGGGGTGACTAGGTCATGAGGGTAGTGTCCTCAGGGACGGGATCAGTCCCGTAGAAGAAGGGACATGAGAGAAATGATGGCTCTCTCCACCATGTGAGGACATAGCAAGGAGGCTCTTTGAAATCCAGGAAGGGGGCTCTCATGAGGCATGGATCCTGCTGCACCTTGACCTTGGGACATCCAGCCTCCAGACTCTATGAAATAAATGTTTGTTGTTTAAGCCTCCTGGTCTATACCAGTTTGTTACAGTGGCCCAAGCTGATGAAGACACCATCTTTGTTTGCCACTTTTCTGATAAAGCAGATGGTCCTGTTTGCCAACCTGAGTCAGCTTGGAATCAAAGGTTCAGATGAAGAAATCAACAGATAACTCTGCTCTGTAGTATGTAGGTCAAGTTCTCAAGAATCGAGGACCATTCCTTAGCAGCTGTACAGATAACAAGTGTATGGATACCATCCAAACTCGATGGGGATTTTCGTAACATCCCATGGGCTACCACTGCATTTGATGTAACAAGGTGAACTTGTCTACTTACCAAAGCATCTGATGTCCTTCACAGAATAATGCAGTAAGGGTATGGGTGCCAGACACAGGTGGTTTGGGTTCAAATTCTCGCTTTGCTGCTTTCCAGTGTGGAGACAATAGTTCAACCACTTAACCTCCCTAATCATCAATTTCTTCATTTCACATGCAAAATGGGGACTTAAATAGAGTTTGCTTTCTAGGGTGGAGAGTATTAAATGAGACAAATGTGAAGTGCTGAGCACAGCATCTGGAAAATACTGAGCAGGTAAAAATTCTAGCCGCTATCATTGTTATTTTTGTTGTTGGTCACAGTATAGGTTTCCTGGTTGTGCCTCAAGGAAATACTTAATGAGGGTAAGGTCAAAAGTTGGAAGTTTCCATGGAGCCCACAGGCCATGGAGATGCCTGCCTCAGTGACAGAGATCAAAGTTCAATGGAAGGAAGATCTGGGGGACGCTGTCTTGCCATGTGGGTACCAAGTCCATCCCTCTAATCAAAGTCAGGTAAGTTGCCTTTTCTCCCTCTTTTCTGTTGCCTTTCCATATTCTAGGTTTTTGCCAGTGACCAACAAAATTGAAAGCACTGCGTTAAGCAGCTCTCTCTCCAACAGTCCCACACTTCTAAAAATCTGTGGCAAGAGTCCCCTATGGGCAATAAAAAGGAATTCCATTAAATGGACTTATTCATGAAATTTAGGAGCAAAGAGTCTGTGGAGTTACCTCTAGATCAGCAAATCCAGCTATCAGTTCAATAATACAGGGAATATTACTAGGCCAAGATTAGGCTGAGTTTCTCAAAGGAGCACCAATTGTTAAATTGGGGCCATGAGCCCTGCAGTTTAATATCTGGAGTGATTCAGAGAGATATCACTCAAGTCTGGCTCTGCAGGGCATGCTTTAGTTTGAAGACTGAGTCAGAGTACAAAGAAGTGGAACGCAAGATTAGTTTAAAAGAACTCCGAAGTCCTTTAAGAAATTTTCTCTTGCTCCTGTTGCCCTAAATGGATGAACCCACCCGTTACCCTTCCAGCCTCAGGGATTGTTGTGATCCATCTTGGGAAGGAAAGAGGTATTATGTTCTCCTCCTTTCCCTGTGAGGAGCGATGGGGAGCAGGATGATGCCTGAGTGTGGTGAAGTTTCCAACCCACACTAGAACTCCTGAGGCCAACCAGCTCTTATAATTTCTCATGATCACTGTCAAAAAAAACCTCTTCTTATGGGCGAAAAGGAAAAACAACTCTATTTCAGAAGTAGGCCACTGAGCAGAGTTTACATAATGGGGAAAGTGAGAGGAACCCTCTCTCCAGGAGCCGTGGGTAAGAAGTTCAGAGCTGGCTAGTACCTCCCTCCGTGCACTGTGTGTGGTAAAGGACTTGCAACCCAGGGGATGGAGGTGCCTCTACGCTAACTGAGACTATGAGCTGGTCTTCAAGAGTCTGGCTATGGCCTATTTATTTTTAGATAAAGTCCGATTATTAAACTATTTTTAAATGGGCGAGGCTTTGTTATCTTTTGAAAGAACTGTTAGAAATGCAGATTACAAATCAGTGACAGCCAATCCCAAATGGATTCTGTTTTTAAATATCATTTTCCAATCAGTGAAAATGAAGGTACTACTGTCCAGTTGGCTGGTGTCAGTTTCTAAGCCATGTTTTTGCCTGTGAGGAATCCACTGGTCCATTACACAGAATAACAGCTTTTCATTAGAGAGCTAAAAGTAGAAAACAAACAAGCAAACAAAATCATACACACATACCTATGTAAGCACACTCAACACATCATACCTTTGCATGTTTCTTCTTTAAAGAATTTAGTTCCTTCTGTTGTTTCTTTAAATGCTTCAGGTAAGCCTGTGGAAGAAACAAAGAGGGTCCCAAATCAGTGTTTTGTAGCCACAATGAATACATCTGGTGAGAAACAAAAATATATTGGTGTCACCAATATGTGTCATATAAGAGTGCTTGCAAAATGATTGAGCAATTTTACCTTCATCTGCTTTAAATCTTCTATCCTTACTTGAGGGATAAGTTCGATACCTTAAAAAATATTAAATCACTGTATTAAAAATTTAGAGAGAATAGCAGATAATACAAAATTCACCATTTTGAAATCTCATCTAAAGACTTTGAAGCAGCTTTACATGTAATGTTCTAGATATAAGCATCTTAATTTCTTATTACAAAGCAATTAACTAGACACTTACTTGGCAGGCTTATTGTCTTAAGTCAAGTTCCTTACAAGTAGAACCTGAGCTGGAGTTGTGTGCGCACATGACTTACTGAGGGAAGGCTCTCAGGAGAAACCTCTAGGGAGTGAGAGAAGCAGAATAGGGCAGAGGAAGAAGGCAGGGTGCATTTCTAGCTGAAATCCACCCGGACCCTGCAGGGAGTTCGCTAGCATAAATGGCCATCCAAAAGTTGCTCCACCTTGAGGTAAGGAGACTGGGCTTTTGTAACCCCAGAATAGTCAGCCGATGGCTTCAGAGGTTGTACAAAACCCTCCAGGCATTTCCAGGCAAGGGAACTCCCACAGTCTGAGGGCAATCCTCTGAGAAAGTGGCAGTTGTGATTTACGATCAGCCAAAGGGGGGTGCCAACCCCACAAAGGAGATCTGATCAGGCACCACAGCATCTGTTAACATGACTTTTATCCTTGTATTTCAGGGCATAGCATACCAGTCAACTACCTCCCTCTTCATTGTCATCAAAGAATAAAACATTTTTTTTTTTCTCAGCTGTTTTCACCAAATGTAATTTTTAAGCAATAGGCTATTGAGCACAGCCATGCCTTCAACATACAGGAAATCCTGAAATCAAACCGTTAACAGGATGCTGTCAGGAGGACCCGGAGTCACATACTCAATTATCCTGCTACTGGAGTGATGCTAGGCCAGGTGTCGTCATGGCAACCAGAGTTGCAGGAGAATCCCCAAACATTTTCTGTTTGACTGCAGATTTTCATCTTAGACAAACAGGATGAATGTGTGCTCTGTGCTATAACTGATTTCCATTAGACTCCCAAAAGCTAGGTGTGAGATATTCAAGAAAGACAGGCCTCGAGTCCCAGGCTCTTGTTTTTCAGTTCTGTTCATTTTAAGAGGATGTGCACAGCCAGTGTGAGGGTGGGGAGGTGGGAAAGGGAGTGAGGGCTAAGAGATATGAGCCTTGTGATCTATATACCATTTATGATAGGGGTGTCCAGAGAACCTGGGGCTGTTCTCTCATCTCTCAAGTCTGACATCACAAGCCAGCTCCCTGCTTTACTGCAAGAATGAGGGGCATTGTAGGGCAGAGATGTGAATCCTCATCTATAAAGTGAACAGAGGACTGTGGTGCATGCGAGATCCCCCCAGAGAGCTAGCAGATATTAAGGCTTAATCTAGTCCAATGAGACTTCTCTTTTGGTCTTGGTTAAAGTACATCTTGATTAACAGGAACCTATGAACACATGAACTTGGTTATACATTTTTTGAGAAAGACAGAAATAACTTATAAAAATTTTCATTCCTATAAATGATGTAGCTAGGGAACACCTACACTCTGCAGAACAGGACTTGGTATGTGCTCAGTTCCCTCTGTGGACCTACAGAAGGGTGTCTAACAGAACTTTCAGCGACTGTGGTAATGTTCTATGTGGGAGCTGTCCAACGGAGAGCCGCTAGCTATGCATGGCTCTGGGCAACTGAGCTGCGGAGAGTGCAACTCAAGAGTTCAAGAGTTAATTTTAACATTGAAATTTACATAGCCACATGTGGCTACTCCACTGGCCAGTGCAGTTCTACGAGCTTCCCTGGTTAAGGGAAGGGTTAAGCACGGCACTTTGGGCTCCAAAGATTGTAGCTAATTGAAGTTTCACTACGTAAAAGTTCTTGTTCTTATCAACAAAGCTCAAAAAGAACTTGTCTGCTCTCAAGCCATCATTCGGAGGCCAACTCAGAGTTTCGTTTTCTGAATTCCTTATTCTTAAGAAAATCAAGCAGCACTGGTGCAGATACTGGTGTTGGGTTGCATGTCCGAGAGAAACCAGTTAGAACTTTCTCACCTCCACAGATGTGGGCAGCAAGTGCTGCCCGGCTCTACGCATTCACCTTGCTTTCTCTACATCAGCCCACTCTACTGACTTCCAATGGCCAGCACCTGCATTTCCTTACCTGAGGACTCTCCCTCCAAAACGTGCTTTACCACCCTTCTATCCATTTAGAATCACTGGGGGGGAATTTATCCCTCCTCCAGGGGCTCTCAACAAAAGACTGACTGTAGTTGAAGTATAAGTTCCTCTGCCTCTGAGGTGTGTGTCCAACACCAGCCCTCAGGGTGTTCCCAGGAGCACTGAGCTCCAGGTGCCTCACTGGAACTTGGAAACACTCTGATTACTGGCTACCTTCTCTTCCTTGTGTCCCTTCCCCAAGCCCCTACTTGTGTCCGTTGTACCCCCCCAAATAAACTACTTGCATTTGAAACCTTGTCTCAGGGTCTGCTTTGGGATGACCCAAATTAAGACCGTTCTCTAGAAAGAAGCTTGCCTTCTCAAATGACACCTCTTCCCACAAAGGCCACTGGAGTAATTTCCTGACTCCCTTGACCCGACTCCCCTGTTCATACATAGGTGTGGGAAGAACACCTATAAACTTCCTTCTTGCACTTCCCTGCTATTCTCCTAAAAGCTACCATGCAAAAGAATAGGCCCCTCACTTAGACCAGGTTCTGCTGAGCCTGGTTACCTCCACAAGTGTCCTTCTAAATTGTACATTCATCTGCTCCATGAACTTCAGCATCTGGCTCATGGTTTTCCCATGGAGGCATTCCCAAGCATCCAACAGGGTGATTCAGTATCCATGAGAAGAATCCATTTCATTCCTTCCTATTCAAGTCAGACCTATGTTTCAAGGCCCAGCTCAATTGGGATCTCATCCAGAAGTCTTCTCTGGGACACTTGCTGGAAGGGATGCCCTCTCCCCTCCTGTTCCTTAGGGGTCAGCCCTCATTGACCACTGCCAGCCGGGCTGTCATATGGGAGCCTGTCCTACATTACCCTTCTAGCCACATGAGGTCCCTGAAGGTGTAAAGGCATTTCTCACAGAACTTGGTACTGTCACTTAGAGTAGGCTTCCAATTTTCCTGAATAAAAGGCCAAAAGGAAACAGTGTGTAGACCCTCTCTCTTAGGGTGTCTGTTGAGGAGACTGGACCAGAAACGAGAGCCTCTTGGCTCCCCTCAATGCAATTTTATTTGGAACCAGGGGCAAGACCGTTCTAAACACAAACACATTCCCTTCTAGAACTAGGATCACTTCTGTCTTCTGTAAGCTGGTCACACTGCCGTTTTTCAGGCCACTTAAGTCACTGTAATTACTAATGTCTTTATGTACTAGTGGGCGTGACACTTTAAACAAAACAAGAACTTTACACAAAACCTCTCCCATTTTCCACTGTCTATCTCTGTTTGAATGGCTAAAGCGACTAATGACCAGTGCTGGAATGGAATGCCCAAAGCCTGTATCATGAGCTTGCTCATGTCTCCAGGGAGGAACAGAAAAACAGCTGCAGGCAAACTACAATTTGGGCTACTTCTGTACAGTCTCATTTACTAATTTGTTTCACAAAGCTCCATGCACACTTAGTATCCTGCTAAATTACTATGCTGCCTTGGTTTGGAAAAGCCTGTCATTTCTTACCTTCAGCTGCAGCACTGTGTGCGTGTAAGTTACAAACAACATGATTCGCTAACATCAAGGGCACTGCATTCACATATAAATAGGAAATATACCCACTGAGTAGAAAACCATTAGAAAAAAGAAATTCTTATCAAAGTAAGAAGAGTGAGTCTGGTAAATGATTCATGATCGAGGAGGATACTCAAAATGTTTAATTCCCAGTGTGGGATGGGCACCATCCAATCAGAATGAATGCCTGGCCAGTAAGCACGGAAGTCAATTTTAAATGAGCAAGTTGGTTGTGGCCCCACATACCAGCTGAATGTTAGCACATGGGATACATCATTCTTTGTGGTGACACCTCTTAGAATATCTTGTTTCATTTACAGGAAACCATACAGAATCGGCCTTCAAATGCCCATCTGATAATTTTACAAATAATCATGGATGCTAAATATCTACTCATGGGGGCAATCTGTCAAGAAGGGAATCTAGAAATATATGAACAATGATGATTCTGTTGGTTCATGAGCCCACTTCCTGTCCAGATGAGTGCCCGTGGGGGTATCCAGGAGAGTGTGGGGATGAATTAGTGAAGTTCACTGCGTGGAAGTTCTTTTCATTAGGGAGCCTGAATTTAAACATTTTCTAAAACTATGGATATTGTACTCAGGGCCCTAAGTTGCAGGGGATCTAGCAGATGAGACAAATGTTGACTCCCTGTTAAACACTCTGGGAAATTAAGCAGTTTGTCCAATCTACAAGAAAACATGCTGCTCTTGAGTTTTACGGGGCAATGAAAATTGGCAAAATTAGCAATTCTAAATACCCTCAGAAAAGACTCTTCGAAGAGTCTAAAATTGCCGGAACAGATAAGGAGCCCAAATCCCTCCCCTTTACCTTTCTTGGCTTCCACACCAGACCCCAGGGCCGCCGTGGTGGTTGGTCTGAGCTCGGAGCTGCTCTGTGGGGTCACGTTTGCTTTGGCAGTGTTGGCTTTTCCTTTCTTGTCATTCTTAGAAGTATCACTGGGCACATCTGCTATGTCGCTCTGGAGCAGAAATGTTTATATTACTCTACATGAATGCCATCTCGCATTCAACTGTCTGGCACTTTCTCTATTTTACTGAATCCAGTTTGAACCACTCAGCATCTCCCCTACAACTCTCTTAACGGATCAATGCCCAGCAGGAGAAAAGATTACATGGTTTTCTCAGGCTTGAGGCAAAGGATGAAGCCGAGGAAAAAAGATGCCACTCTTTTACAAACAGGGTATGGTAAAGGGAGCTTTAAAAACAAAGGAACAGGGGTGCCTGGGTGGCTCAGTCGTTAAGCGTCTGCCTTCAGCTCAGGTCATGATTCCAGGTCCTGGGATCGAACCCCGCATTGGGCTCCCTGCTTGGCGGGAAGCCTGCTTCTCCCTCTCCCACTCCCCCTGCTTGTATTCCCTCTCTCGCTGTGTCTCTCTCTGTCAAATAAATAAAATCTTAAAAAAAACAAAAAACAAAAAAACAAAAAAAACCCCAAAGGAACAAACAAGGCGAGTGTGCACAGAAATGGAGGAAGGCTGGATGCAAGACTAGTAAGCAACAAAGACACATAAATGTCAATTTCACTAATTCACTGACTTGGGTTAGCTGGTATTCTAGTGTATCACAGAAGCATCCTGTATCTGAAACATTCCTAAAAGCATTATGGATTTCCATTTCATTTATTAAATGTTTTCCATTTTATTTATTAAATATGCTACACTTTTACAGACCCTTGAAACTATTTTGTTGAATTGATAAATTCAATTTCAAAAACACTCTTCAAGTTTGCTATATGAACTTATTACTCTGTCTTGCTCTTATAATCACTGACCACAGAACTTCCTCAACTTGGCTGTCCTTAGTCAACCATTGCTACTTACAGTTTCAATGCCCATAGCTCTCATTTGGTCTGCTCTCTTTTCCGTAATGGAAAGAAATTTCTTTGGATCTGATAAAGCATCCACAATATCTGAAAAATAACCCAAAAAGTCAGGCGGCTGTTGATTCTGTTTTACCGTACACACCCAGGAAAATTCAGCTAGTGAACAATTCATAATCCTGGACCCCTATTATGTCTTCGGTGAATTTCCTTCTCCTAGAACATAAGACAAAGTTAGGAAAGCACAGCCAGTTACAGAAAACAAGAAGTAAGTAAGGGCAAGGATCAAAGGCCAGATGACTTTCTCCTATTTTCTCTTTGGTATTTGCCCAAATAAAGATGACAGGGTGGCAGGGTGAGCCAAGTGAATTGCCTTGGGTTCTTGACTACTTATGTGACTTTGAGCAGGTTGATTCACGTCCCCAGCTGAGTTTCTTCATCTGAAAATTAGGGCTGATACCACCCACTCCGAAGGGATACGATGAGTATTCAATGAGATGATAAATGTAAAAAGTACTTGGAACATAGTAGACGCCACCGGTATCTAAGGCTTATTTTTAGGTAAGAAGGCCAATACATATTTAAAGCCAATTTTGGTTCCATGGTAGTTAAAATGAAGTATTTCTCCAGCATCCTCTCAGCTACACCTTGCACTTAAAAATGGTAAAATTTTCATGTTTTAGATAATGTCATTTGAAGAGTTCCAAGTACTTTCCAGGAGAATCTCATGTAATTTTGCATTATTTACCAATTCTACAGAAGTAATATTTATTCTCATTACCTTAAAACAGTACATAATTTACAATTTTCAAAAACTCTATGTATATCAATTTCCTCCTAATTATAGTCTTTAATTATTCTCAGTTGAATCTTTTTCTTATAATACAAAATACATGTACATGATAAACATTCATATAAGATGTAAAAATCTCCTCTCCTGCCAATCCGACCCCTCGTATATAGTTATCCATTTCTTGTATCCTTATTTAAAAACAAAACAAAACAAAAATTCCAAATGGGTTCACAGTTTTATGCACCTATTTTTTATTTTAAACTTCACATATCTTGGAGACACTTCTTTATCAGTAATGTAGATCTACTACGTTACATTTAAGGGCTGCTTAAATATTTCACTTTCAGAATGGCTATAATTTCTTTAACAGGTTCCTTATTGATAGACTTTTAGATTACTTCCAGTTCTTTGCTATTATAAAGAGTATTGCACTGAAGATCCTGGAATGTTCAAATCTCAGAGCAGACATTTGCTGTGTCCACAGCATAAATGCCTAGAGGTTAGAATGACGTGTAAGGGTATTTGTCCTTTTGGTAGCAGCATTGCCAAGTTGCCCTCCAAAGAAGTTGCATCAATTTATTTTCTCTTACCAGGGGAATATGAGAAGGTTTGTATCTAGTTATCACTTAGGTCCCTAAGAACTCTTTGTCTCATAGTGGGGAAAGTAACCAAATTAGCTCTTAAATCTTGCTTAGGAAAAATGACAGATAATCATTTTTTGGAAGTTAAAGTTCTAAGAATATATTTACCTACTTTAAGTCCAAATTATGAACATTTTCAGGCATACACAGATGTAGACAGAAAGGTAAGATACCCCCCCATATATTGCTGAAGCCCTAACAGTTATAAACTGTCCACTACATCTCCTTTACTGCCATCCTTCCCTTTTTTTCCCTCTCTTCTCTCTGCTGACACATTTGGGGCAAATTCCAGACATTTTAACATTTCATTCCTAATTACTTTTCTATGCATCTCTAAAATAGTGCCTTTTCTTTCAGAACCAACCGTACCAGAACTGTATCCAACAAAGTTGGCAGTAATTCCTTACCATGAATATAATAAATGGCCCATCTTATTATTTTCCCTATTGACAATTTATTTGTTTGAATCAAGATATAAAGCCCTTACTATGTCTCTGATAACTAAGTCTCTTAAACTTACTTTAATCTAGACTAGTCCCTGCTACTATTTATTTTTCATAATGCATAGATTTGTTGAGGAGACAGATCAGGTATCCCATAAAATGTCCCACATTCTGAATATCAATGCTTCCTTGTTGTGTCATGTAGGCTCGACTTTCCCTTTTGTATGAAGACTCCAGAGGAGTTACTGTGATTTCCTATGGGTCCCATGCAAGATAAAGCCTGATTGCCCCACGTGTCCTGGTGCTAAACTCATTGATTGGCTCAGGACTTTTAATCCATCTGTGTCTGACTCCCAGATGCCACCTCCTTACACTTGTCCACAAACTCACACTGTGCCCACTGAACCCCCCGCCCCCTGTGGAGAAGACCTACCTGGCGTCGGCCTCCCTGCACACTCCTACACTGGATACACTTTGCTTGACTTCCCACTGGCATATCTCAGTGGAGGATCCACATGGCTGGCTTGTTAGGAAACAAGTACTTCCTTATTTCTTTAGTGATATACAATCAGGTCGAGGGCCTGGAGTGTATATGGCATTTTTCAGTGGTTACTGGTAGTCCTTTCAGTAGGAATCACAGATAACACTTACATCACTTCCAGCTGATTACAAAACCAATAAAGCAAGACCTTAAAGTGTGAAATGACCCATAATCCTTCCAAATGAACCAAGCTATTTTCATTTTTGTATACTCTTGTGTCATTTTTTCCACATGAATACATATTTTATATGGTTTATTTAAAATTACATAATCTCCTTTTTTCATTTATTATTAGGTTATACCTGTACAGTTTTAAAACTTACTTTTATTGAATGAATAATGTTCCATTGAGTTTATGTACCGAACTATTCTCTACTGCTAGATATTTAGATGGCCTTTCAATTTTTTTTTAATGAAAGATGACTTTGCAAGAAATATGTTAATACAGAAAGAGTTCATTTCCTTTTACCAGAGAATTTGTAATTCAGATCCATAAGATAGCAACTTATATACCTGATGAGCATTACTAACAAAATTTGTTCCTAATAAGCTTTTAAAATAGTTATTTAAGAATAATTAATGGGAGGGATGAGTACAAAGAAAATATAGCAGAATTAAGAGGGTATATTAAGTAAGTTGAATAATGCCCTTCAATTCACGACTACTGGGGACCTCCGGACGTGAGCTTATTTGCGAACAGGGTCTTTGCATATGTAATTAAAGACTGAGATCACACTGGATTAGGGTGGGCTCTAAATCCAATGATTGGTGCCTTTATAAGATGAGGAGAGGACACATAGAGACAAAGAGAAAAAGGCTAGGAGATGACAAAGACAGAGAATGGAATAATGTAGCTAAAAGCCAAGGAATGCTGAGGACTGCCAGGAACCACCCAGGAGCTAGGAAGAGGCAAGGAAGGATTTCTCCAAGAGCCGCCAACTCTAGGATTTCAAACTTCTAGGTTCCAGAACTGTCAGAGAATGAATTTCTGTTGTCTCAATCAATTTCTGTTGTGGCAAATTTGATTACCAATGGTAACCAAGAAAAAGTTGTTGTTTTTTTTTTTAAAGGAGATAGAATTTTATTGACTACACTGCAAGGGTGCTGCAGACAGCAAAGGAGAGACGATCTGCCACGACGCAGTGGTGAGGGGTCACAGTTATAGGGCAGAGTGAAGAGGTATGGGAACATATGGAATTTCCCCTTTTGGTAACTGTGCCTGGTTGTGAGTAGCCCATTGGTTAGTTAGGGCCTATGGCTCTTTTGAGGTAGTTGCTTAATGAGTCTGTTTGCATCAGCTCTGGGCCCTTTTGCCTTGCTCAAGACTCTATTGCTCAAGCCTGTTGCCTAAAAGCCTAAAAGGGCCTCTATATTCCCTCCTGACAGATTGACAATGACAAATCTTTGGCATTTGGGTGGAGGTCTCATCTCCAGTAACTTCTTCCTGCTGAAGGAGCAGTGGAGAGATGTCCCTACCTATGGGTCAACATTGGTCAGTTGGGAATTTATATGTAGGAATTACAAATGGCAGAGGCAAATGAATCCAGGGTAGGCAACATACACGAATTTCCCCGAGTAGAAAGGATCATCTGTCAGCTTGAAATTATGGCAGCAAAGGGATCTTCTATTCTTGGGTGTATCTTCCAAATAAAGTAGGCTTTCTCATTGTTAACAAGGAGCATTCATCAGTCCCTGGAGACCTCTCAAGGACCCATCATGGTTTGATCAAAGAATACCTCGAATCCCAGAGTATTCTTCCTGTTTCCTGCAGCAGTGTCTTGGCCCCAGCCTTGAGGGTTGATTCTAGTATATAACTCAATATAATAGTGTTTTTGATCAAATGGCAACAAAAATACACAAAGTATAAGTAAGGCTTATTCAAACTGAATCACATGGGACAAAAAGGAGACGACGAAGTGCCTGGGACAAGGCTTAGGTTAGCCGGTTACTTGAAACAGGGACTTCATTCCCGGCATTTTTGAATAATAAATCAGATACTTCTAGGACACAGGATTTTGTCATGTGGTGGCAGGTACTCGTTCTGCAGCTAGAGTAATAGATCAACGCAGAGGGCAGCAACTGGGATAGCTCCACCAAAATTTTTCAGCAGAAGGGCTCAGGATGACAGAGTCAAGGCCTCTCTTGGCCTCTTTTAGGTAATTTTTCTGTTGGAACTTGGTTTCTCCTCTGACCAGAGCCATAGACACCTGACTTTTAAAGAATGCTTTATACACATACATTATGCATGCACATCTGATGCAGTTATATAAATATGCTGCATAGCAAGAAAGGAAACCGATTTTTAATAACATTTAAAATAATGTGTAACAAGAGAATGAGGAGCTGTCCCTCCAATCTCTCATACCTCTATGTGTTTGTATACCTCTATTAGAAAATGTTTTCTTTGCCTCAGCCCAGGGGGGAAAAAATAACTGTGGCATATTCTTGGCCAAAGATTTGCATATTTAAGTAACCCTGTTATCTTTCTTTGGTGCCAATATGACATTGCATGGGGATCCTCCCTTTTATTGGAGGAACACTGTGGCTAGGTATATCCCACGTAGGTCTGCGTTCCACAGGACAACCCCCTGTGGCAAGAGTGAAGTTCAGATGCTGGTCAACATTGACTCGTGTGCTAGGCGTTGTCTAGGGACAGGCCACACTGACCTTCTAACAGGGTAGAGACCC
Organism: Halichoerus grypus; assembly: GCF_964656455.1. Lineage (NCBI taxonomy): Eukaryota > Metazoa > Chordata > Mammalia > Carnivora > Phocidae > Halichoerus > Halichoerus grypus. The sequence goes on from NC_135721.1 coordinate 104,640,662, forward strand.
ATGCACACAAGCCTGATTCTACAGAACCCGCAGGGCGAGCTGAAACCTCCTGGATTCCTGGAAGCCATGGCACAGGCTCTGAAACCTTCTTTTTAAAAAGGAACCAGTCTGCCTTTTCTCATTTGCTTCTTTCTTCTGGACTTAACAGAAGTTTTACTTATTTGTACTTAAAAAAAAAAAATACCATCTATTTCTAGGTTTAGTCCCATTTCCAAAAGTCTGGTTGCTCCTGGTGAAGACTTTCCATGTATATTTGTTTTTTTTTCCTCATTCCCTCCTACCCATCCTTCCTCATTTCTATAGAGTTGAAAGCGTCAATGTAAGCATCCCCCCAAACTGACAAGAAGATAGCAATTCCTCAGTACAGACTTCCAGATACTTGTTGGCTTTTCAAGGGATCTCTGTCTTTTGTTTGTTTGCTTATTTGTTTAACGGTTGCTTTTCAAGGCATTTAACTTGGGTGCCTTGGTGGTGAGCACCAACCGTGGCACCTAGACGGCTTGGCTCCATGTGCTCACTCTTGGCTCAGGTTCCCTCCTGTTCTCCACTCTACTGTTTCTGTCTTAGCAGGAGGTAAAGGCAGCAGAAAAATGTGTGTTCCCCTAATGGCTGCAAAGTGATGCTAATAAAAATCAACAAATCCCGTAACTATGATTTTAGATGAGGTCTTTTAGCTTCTACCAAATGAGTAAGCATTTCCCAAACTGCATTTCTAGAATGTGAAAAGATACATTAGGTGTGGTGGGGTCAAAGATCCTGTGGTCAAATAAGACTGGGAAATGCTTATGTGTTCCCCTCTTCCCGGGCTCCACAGCAGATCCCAAGGAATGCAATCAGGAGCCTGTTTAAATTCACCTAGCCGGGCAACTCCTGAGGTTATGTCACTATAATCCATCCTGCCCTCTTCTCTGGAGTTTTTCTTCTTGGTGTTCTTACCAATATTTTCTGTAGTTCAGAGGAAGCCATCACAATGGATATCACTGCAATGCAAATCAATTTTTTTTTTTAACAAATATTTGATAGAACAAAGCATTTTAGCATCCACAAAGGAGAGGACAAAATGGAAGGACTTTAAACTGTATCAGGAGATCCTGAGATCATAGCCCAGGAATGGCATCTTAATTAACAATGTTCCTCCTCTGGGACTATGTCATGTAAGGAACAGCCCACTCTCTTCGCAGAGGGTTTGGAAAGCAACCCTGTGAAGATGCTGGGCAGAGAGAACAAGAAACACCCACCCGCAGCTCCCCTGATGTATCTTGAATCACTAGGCAGGCAGAAACAGGAGTTGGCAAATAAACAAAGGGCCGCTTCATCTTTGCTTGCATTAAGACAGCCTAGGTGCAGAGGAGAAAACAAAATGTCCAGCTACAGAAGCAGGGATGAGCACTGCTCAAGGAACGAGTACCCAGCAGCTCACGCAACCCATCTCGGAGCGACACTGCCATATAATGCCGACGAGCCCTGTATTCGGGAAGCAGGGCATCGACTCTCTTATTTGTTCTCCTTACCACTCAGTGATAATAAAAGCTATACAAATGATCAAGTCCATCAAAGGCAACAGTGGGTGGGATAAGAGAAAGACTAACGCTCATTTAATTGCCATCTGCTTGGGAACTGCTTCCCATCAGCAGCAGCAGTGGCTCGCAGTGATAAAGCCGTGGCAATGGGTAAGCGCTGATGTCCTCCGCATTTGCACCTACAGATAAGGCAGCACAGATAACCCCAGTACTCCGAGGCTCAGGGGATTTGATGAAGGAAAAGTCACCTTAGCACCCAACCTAGCACTTTTCTTTCGTATAGGAGTGTGTGTGTGTGTGTGTGGGGGGGGGGTCAACAAGAGGGCTGTTTTACTCGATGTTCAGTAGAAAAATAATACTGAAGAAATTAAAGTCTTTTTGATTCATTCCTAGTCATCCCTCTCCAAATGTCACCATTTGTTTTTTCACGTGGAAGTTGAGTTTCTGATAGTTAAGAGCATTTCTTCGGCCCGGGGATATTTTACCACCACATGGCTTAGGAACAGAACCATCTGTGGAGAGAGCTCAGGAGGGCGAGCAGCCATCTTTGTTCTGTGTTTTCTTGTGTGTGTGTGTGTGTGTGTTGGGAGATTTTATTTTTACAGCAATGAGGAGAAGCAATTGCACTAAAATTCCCTGTCTCTGTCTCCTGAGAAGGCAAGGAAAGAAAACAGGGCACTGACAGGAGAGGAGCAGGGTCAGGGTGGAAAATACTGGATTTAGACCCAAATCATGTTGGGAGGGAACTGGGGCAGCCCGGAGTTCAAGGCTTCTAAAGATCACTATATGCAAGAAGGTAAGCATAGTTAGGGGCAATTGAAAATCTACGAAATTGTCTCCATCAGGAGGAATTCCTCATCCTCTGGTGACCTCACAGCACAGAACCCCAATAAATAAGTGACCCAAAGCTCCTGCCAATGCCCAAGCCCTCCCTAAGGAATTGTCTTAACTTGGAAAAGCCTTTTAGGAACATTTTTCTTGTTTCTATAAGATGATGCCACCCACCTGACGTTACTGCGATTTAAAATACATTTAGGGGCGCCTGGGTGGCTCAGTTGTTAAGCGTCTGCCTTCGGCTCAGATCATGATCCCAGGGTCCTGGGATCGAGCCCCGCATCGGGCTCCCTGCTCAGCGGGAAGCCTGCTTCTCCCTCTCCCACTCCCCGTTTGTGTTCCCTCTCTCGCTGTGTCTCTGTCAAATAAATAAAATCTTTAAAAATAAATAAATAAATAAAATACATTTAAAAATCATGTAGGGGGCGCCTGGGTGGCTCAGTCGTTAAGCGTCTGCCTTCGGCTCAGGTCATGATCCCAGGGTCCTGGGATCGAGCCCCGCATCGGGCTCCCTGCTCGGCGGGAAGCCTCCTTCTCCCTCTCCCACTCCCCCTGCTTGTGTTCCCTCTCTAGCTGTCTCTATGTCTGTCAAATAAATAAATAAAATCTTTAAAAAAAAAAAAAAAAAAAAAAAAAAAAAAATAAAAATCATGTAGAACATTGAGTTGCTGATGCTTAAAGAAAATCATGGGGAAATTACTAATGCACCAGAATTCTGAAATTTTGTAGTAGGCACGAATTAAAAGATTTTTCTTACGATGATGAATTGCTTATGACAGTTTACTGCAGCAAAGTAAAGGGCAAAGTTGGGGAGAAGAAAACAGAACCAATGGATTTTTCTTGAGCTTGTTACAAATTAAAAAAAAAATTAATGGAAGGATTGCTGTGGTCAGGTATTATTCCTAAGCTGTAGCGCTCCAACCAGTGTCCTCATGTACCTGCTAAGTGGCCTCAATGAAACAGCATCCTGGCAGGCCAAGAAAAATAGACAGTGTTTGAATCCCCAACCATTACCTTCATGGACATTTATCTAGACATTGCAATGTATTTGAGACCATTTTGGAAGTTATACGAGAGAGAGAGGGGACTTGGGAGTACAACAAAATTTGATTTAAACAATTACTTAAAAAATGAGAAACAACCCAATTAAGAAAAAAACCCACAAAAAAACAAAAAATAAAAAAACCCATAAAGGGTACTAAAGAGTATTTTTCAGGAAAAGGAATACAAATGACCAAGAAACACATGAAATATACTCAATCTGACTCATAATTATAAATACACAAATTAAAATAATGAGATGGGTCACTTTTATTACCATTACTGGAAAAAAAAGAGAGAATTTTTTAGACTCCAGAACTGGCGATGGTGAAGGAGAATAGGCAGTCTCATAGATAAGACGAGATCGGGCGCGTTCAGGGTGGTATGGCCGTAGACGGCAGTCTCATAGATAATGGGTGGGAGTACATACTGATCCAACCAAAGGGCTGCATAAAGAGATAGTGGTATATACACATAATGGAATAGTATATTAGTATATAACCTTTAAAAATAATTTCAGTCTTATTTGCATTGGCAGGAATGTTCTCCAACATATATTATGTAAACAAAGCAAAGCATAGAACAGGGGGTATTATATTATCTTTTGGGGTTTAATTAAAAAGGAAATATATGTGTGTGATACATACCCATATACACAGACTGTACATTTATGCATGTACATATTTATTACATATGCACAGATAGGCTTTATGTTTTATAACCTTATGATGTTTTAAGACACTCATGTCTTTCTTTTATTTAAAAATGTTATCAATGGGGGCACCGATTAAGCGTATGCCTTCAGCTCAGGGAATGATCCCAAGGTCCTGGGATCAAGTCCCACATCAGGCTCCTTGTTCAGCAAGGAGTCTGCTTCTCCCTCTGCCTGCCACTCCCCCTTCTTATGCTCTCTCTCTTTCTCTGACAAATAAATAAAATATTTTAAAAAATATTATCAAGAACTATCTAGGTAGCAGGATAATAGGTTGCTTTAATTTTATTTTTTTCTAAATTCTATATATATATATATATATATATATATATACACACACATATATACACACATATATACACACACATATATATATATATTACATTCTCCTTTGTGCTATTTTCATATTACACTGCTGTTATAGAAAAATAGGGCAAAATACAATTTTTAAAAATTTACAGAGGTTACATATGCTTACTTAAATGATCCAGAAGTAATAAGTAGAGTCCTGCCATATGGGATAGTGTGTTCTCTGTGATGTTCCCAGAAGCTGTCCAATGCAGTGGGCCAGCTCCACTAAACCCTCACCCCCATTCTCAAATAGATAACTACTCTTAAACTTGGGTGTATAGCCTACCAGAATTTTTTCTATCTTATATGTATAAACAGATAGCTAAGGGTCTTTGTAAGTAATTATGGGATCATTTTGCAATTTACTTTTTCTCTTAGTAATAAATCACTGTCATCTTTCTGTTCTGAACACTGAGATCCAAGTCATTATTTTTAATAAATACATGGTCTCCTACAGAATGGCCTTCCATATTTTATCAGTCTCTACTGATGGAATTTAGGTTGTTTCTGATCTTTTCTACACAAATAATGCTGCAAGAAATTACGGCATGGATTTAAAAAAAAATTGTTTGCTTTTAGGTATCTGATTAAAGAAATACATAATTCCTAGTTTAAGTATTTGGTGAATTATAAAAGTTGAGATTTCATTAGCTTCGTCAGGCATAAGAGGTCTTACTTCTATAAACTTGTGAAGTGATTTTGGACAAACTCACCCACCTAAAAGCTAAGAAAATATAATTCACCAAATTACTTAGTGTCCTGAAAATGTGAGTATTTCCCTGAGGTGCCAAAATTATTCAACAAGAAGAGCACACTCCTCTTGCTAAATAACACCAGCTTTTCAGGACACATCGTCAAACATGGACCAGAACTTTTCAGTTTTAGCCCCATATACCCTGCGTTTCAGCTTCCTCAGAATATGCAAATAAGTCCAGCACTCTTCTTATCAAGGCCTTGGCCTGGGCTGCTTCCCTTTCAGGAGAGAAAATCAGTTTACCTCTCTGCCCTGAGGGACTTCATCTTTCAAGGTCCCAACAGCCACTGAAGGACCCCTCAACCCCACCCTGATTAATCACTTCTTAGTTCAATGCTCCCAACACCCTCTGGCTTACTACCCTGTGGGCACTGATTTAATAAATTACACTTATTTATGTATATGCACATGTACGTGTGTACAAGGTTGGAAAATTCTTGAGGATAAGTGTAGATGATTTTTACAACTTTGTATCTCTTACCTATAGAGTAAGTACTAAATAGTAATGACTACATCTTTTCCTTTGAGAAAAATATTTTAAATGAATACACTAAAAAACTGTTTTTACTGATTAAATTAGTAAATGTTAACAAAAGTTATATCTCATAGACTGCTGATGGGTTATTTGGCAATCTGTATCTAAAACTTTGAATATACATACAACTCTTTCCACTTCAAAGAATTCATCTTCAGGAAGTGATCACGAGTATTTCCAAAGCTTTACATTTAAGGTTCCTAGGCACAATATTTTTTATAAGAAAAAAATGGAAATGATTTCCATGTTTATCAATAACTGAAGTAAGGATAATACATAAAATGGATTGCAGCTATAAAAATATTTCATGACATGGAAAAATATTGTCTATTCAGTGGGAAAAAAATTAACTCTCTGAAGTAATGAGTCCAAATGACTATGTACAGTAAGATCTATTTAATTAAAATAGAAGAAATGAAATTGAAAGTAAAGAGACCAACATAGCAGCAGAGCTCTCTCCGGGTGGTGGATTTATGGATGACCCTTTTGTTCTTTGTGCTGGAAGAATCTCTTTCTGATACATATACTATCTATTTTGCCTTTTTTTTAAATTAAAGATTTTATGTATTTTTTTGAGAGAGGAAGTGCATGGGCACATGAGCAGGGGGAGGAGCAGAGGGGGAGGGAGAGGGAGGAGAAAGAATCTCGAGCAGACTCCATGCTGAGCGTGGAGCCCAACTTGGGGCTCCATCTCATGACCCTGAGATCATGACCTGAGCCTAAACCAAGATTTGGATGCTTCACCAATTGAGCCACACAGGTGCCCCTATTTTGCCTTTTACAGAATAAAACCTACCAAACATATTTGTGGAATAAATAAATCCATATTATCTTTCTTTGGCCATATAAAAATCTGAGATCTATATCAACAATTTACTTTTTTTTCCCCCCTAGAAAATGCTGGCGTGCAAGGCTGCAGAGTTTCATTTTGAACTTTTTCCTATGGAATCAATATAGACTATCAATGTTCTAGGGAACAGGGACTCTGTAGATTTCCTACTCTGCGGGCTCAGCACATAAATGTTCAGAGCTGAATGTGGGAGGTTAGTTACGCAGATGAAATAAGAACAACACACTGTGTAAGTCAAGAGGCTGTAAAGAACATCAGAAAGTGAGAAAAAGACAGTTCTCATATTCTTATGTTGTTCTCCTCAGGTAAGTCCCTTAAGTAAATGCTCATGGTGTCTGCCCTTGGTTTCCTCACACATAAAAGAAATGACTGAAAATTCTGAATATACAGTTTTGGAATGTCAAGTGGAGGTTAAGATGTAAACTGTGGAGTCCCACCCGTGATAACATAGTACAGAAATTTTAAAGGCTTCTGATAAAAAGTAAGTGACTACGGTGACATGTTAGGGAAAAAAAATATGCGAGACTATTTTTAAAGAGATTAATCTGAATCAGTACATGCACAAATACGGACACTGGGAATGGGCTGCACTAGAAATACAGATATTTCTTCAACACAGACCTACATACGTGCATAGTCCCTCTCCACAACTTTCAGACTCTACGGAGAGTGCTTGACACAAAGTAGGAACTGGACAAATTATTTCTTTCCCTTTTCTATTCCAACTGCCCACTTCCCTGGAATGAATTAGAGAGTTCCATACTGAAAAGTAACCCATGCAGAGGGAAAACCTGTAAGTCTTCCACCGTATTTGTTTATACAACCACACACTGCCTACTTTCTAAGCTCAAGTATGCGGAACATGGTGTAATTCATCTGCTGATGCTCCTAAAGACATACTGTAGGTTTTTCCTGTCTCTATTCTTATCCACTTAACCAGCCCCACAGCATCCCACCCAGCCTCTTTTTTATGCTTTTATATCAGCTACAGTATGTTCTGGCTTCTAATATAGGCTTTCTTTTTAAATGAAAAGCAGAAGAAGAGGAGGAGGAAGGAGTCTTTATTCTGGATTTGGTAACTGAAAAAACCCTCATGGTTCACATCTCTTCTTGAATCTGCAATCGGGTTGTTAAAGCTGAGGATCAGAGAACATCTGCCCTCCAGAGATGCAAGCATTATTAAAAACAAAAAACAAAAAAAAACCACACACAAAATAACCCCAAATTCCCCAAACAAAACTGTGATGTGTCCCAGCATGCTACAGAAATTATATCTGTATTGAGAGTACACATACTTGTGTGCACACATGTCTGAGCCTTGCTATGTCATATACTGTAATGACGAGTACTTCACAAGAATGCTATGAGGGAGGTAGTAGGAGCATCTTCACTTTTTAGGCCTGGGAATGAAGGTGTGAGAGGTTGTCACTGTCCCGAGGTCACCCAGGCAGGAGTAGAGAGTTAGAATTTGCATCCTTGGTTAATTTGACATAATCACTCGGTTTCCTTAGGGTTCAACAGACTGAGAATACAGAAGATCTTAATCTTCTTTTAATGTTCTTGGCTTAACTGATGGTTATAAAAAGTTAGTATGTTTGGGTATAAGCAAAATCCTATGACTTGGTCCAGGTTTTGATTTCTCCCATTGATTACCTTAGTAAAACCAAAGGGAGTCTTCTGTGGATGGATGACTGGGACTTTTTTGAGAAATTGAACTCGCTAGTGGATTTGGAAGAAAATCCAGCCGTGTTGATGTCTGAGTTCAATTTAAAATTTTTAGGGATACCAAATGATATCTATGGGTTCCATTTTACTTACGTCTTTTCTTCCTTTGGATGACAGTGTAAGGAAATCCTTCACAAACATATTTGTAAACATTGATAAACCATATAAAATTACAGTATTTTAAAAGAAGAAAGAACCTTAAAGATAATCCAGTCTTGCCCTTTCATTTCTTCCTAGGAAATCTGAAGTTACTATCTATCCTTGATTTCTTCAAGGCTACAAGGATTGGCAGCGCTGGTAGGAATAGACTTTTTTTTTTAACCATTGGTGAAATATTTTATAATCCTATAATTTAGGACTTTTGTACTCAGATGTTTAACTTACCTCCAAATCCATCAGGCACATATGTTTTAAGAACAATATTGCAGAAAATTGTTGGCAGTGATAATGGTTTATTTCCCTCGTTTCGAAGGGAAATGTGTCGATAGCCTGCTTGGAGGCCATCCAGTGGAAGAATCCTCTGGCCTATCAGCCTGTTGTTGTCATCATACACTGCTATTCTCAAGACTGCCAGGTCAGGGAGGATTACCTGCAAACAAAGAATGGTACCTTTCATGGGTATTTTGGAAAGCAGCTCCCAAGAGCCCTGATTCTGGGAATCTGAACCACATCCACACCGTTCTTCAATGTGCCTTTATGGTGAAAGTGGCCCATGATCGATTTGCATTCCTAAAGTATACTGTCCAAGCTGCAGTGTTCAAGCCATTGAGAAAGCAATCGAATAGGCTTCCTGGAAATCATCTCCTTGAAAATTTTAGATGAAAGGGATGTGAAAGATTACTGGTCCAACCCTTGTCATCTTTGCCCATCCCCATGCATATAATGGACAAACAAAAGGAGACCCCGAGAGATCAAGTGACTTTCCTTAGTCTCTGAGATCGGGACAGCTGGGCCTGGAATCGGGGCTCTTGCCTTTGAATCCTGTGGTCTGCCTCCTACCTGGGCTGCTTCTGATATCTAGCTCGGCCTGTTTTTAAGAATATGGAAAGTATCTTTGAAGATACTTTGTGTATAAAGGAAGATGTATATAGAAATTTGGATTCTCCCTTTTTCTTGCACTCCTCAGTTTTTAATCAATTTTTGGGATATTAAATACAGTGAGATGGGGCAGCTAAAAACATTAACTTATACCCAAGACATCTACCCTTGCCATCTTCAAAAGGAATAAATGGACATAAAATCTGAGCTCAGGCAGCAGAATCCTAATTCAGATATAAAATAGCAACAGGACACAAGAAAATCCAATGTTTTAAATCAGAAATGACTTCTCATTGGCTAAGAACAACCAAGACATCTTGGCTAATTTGAGTACTGTATCTAAGGCTAGACAATGGATCGGTTGCCTAGCTATGCCTAGAGATTATAATTTAATCCAATTTTGTGACGATGAAGAGGAGAAATCAAGTTAAAATTCATCCAATTTCATTTACTCTATTGTTTCTCATGTGGTAAAAGGGGGCTTGCCTTGTGAATTAGTGCAAAGAACAAAAATATTAAAAACAAGAGAGAATAAAAAGTGAAAGTACTTGGTACCAATGAAAAGCAATTTAACTTCCGAAGAACAGTGAAGGATGCAGAACTGGCATCTTGTTTCTGGGGCCAGTAATACTATATGTAAAAACCAACTTTGATGTCTCCTTACTCATCAAAAACAAAGAACATCTGAAGTCAACTTTCTGAATTTTTAGAAATGTGTCTAGGGATTATTCGTTCCGCCAAGGAACACTGGCCACACTGACAACAGATCCAGTTATAACAAACTATAAAAAACCTGGGGGAAGAAAAAAGGCCCATGACAGCTATGTATGCAATTTACACCACACTCTGTAGGAGAAAAAGTCACAGTTGGGGTTGCATGGAAATAATGGTGTTCACATAACAGGGAGAGCCTGAATCTCACAATGGCTCGTTTCATTGAACTACTGATCTTCTGTAATCTGGTTTCTGTAAATCAGTTAGCCTATTCTGAAACTGCTAATCCTCATTTTTGTTAAGAAGCCAATGATCTGTGTTGCAGGACATATACATGGAGCAGAAACACCGGAAAGCCGGTGCTTAAAGAAGCAGCAAAAAGCTGTTCTGGTTCGGATAACAGAGCAAGGGAGAGAGAAAAAACAGCTCTTCTTAGATACAGCACTACCAATGCATGGATTTTTCAATACATCTTACCCTGACAAAAGAGAAAGGGAAAAAATGATTACAAGATTAAACACTGAATCGTTACAGAGTATGACTGTGATTGGTCTAGGGATCAAGGTACAATAGTAGGAACCCCCCCAAAACCCAAAATAGCACATGAAGCACGGACTGTGGGGGTGGCAACAGGTACCACACTTTCTAGAGGCACAGGACAATCCAAACTGACCTATTTAAGGACATACACTGGCCTTAGTTTTGGGTGCACCATCCTACCTGATCTCTTGGCCAGGGGAGCATTGCAAGTTACCACCTGCTGCCAAGGCAGAAAAGAACTCTCCAGTGTATGAGGATGTCCACCAGTGAGGACACATTCTAAGGAGATTGCCCACCTGGAACTTGAGCATTGCCACACAGAAGGTGGGCTCCTTGGAAGAGGAAAGGAGAGCCAAAAGGACCAGAACAGACAGAAGTAACAATCATATGAGATCTATAGAACTTTCCATTGGAAGCAGAGAAAAAGAAGATATTTGGGGTTGCATAACTGCCCCTATATCATGTAGTGTCCGTGTAGTTTATGCACTAAAGTGTAGCCCCTAAGTTAGCACACGTTGAAAGTGCCCTACCTTCCGAAAAACAAATGATTCTTCATTGTAAACTGGATTGAGTCCGTTGTTCATCACCATGCGAGTTCGGAATTCCTTACGTATGGTGTCGGTGGGCAACCCATACATATCCACTTCTACGTATGTACCAATTTTCTTATCTGATAAAAACTGACCTGATATGACCTGCAGCAACACAGAAACAGGGTGAGAGAGAAGTCATGTCTGTGTAATTATCAAGAGCAATGAATAATCCAGAAGTAAGAAATCTTTTTTTTATTATATGTTAATCACCATACATTACATCATTAGTTTTTGATGTAGTGTTCCATGATTCATTGTTTGTGTATAACACCCAGTGCTCCATGCAGTACGTGCCCTCTTTAATACCCATCACCAGGCTAACCCATTCCCCTAACCCCCTCCCCTCTAGAACCCTCAGTTTGTTTCTCAGAGTCTGTAGTCTCTCATGGTTCGTCTCCCCCTCCGATTTCCCCCCCTTCATTCAGAAGTAAGAAATCTTCTGTTCATCTTTAGAAATTTTAATTACCTATGGAAATAATGTATTCATTCCTTACTAAAGTAAAACATTATTGAGCAACTACCCTATGCAAAAAAAACCCCCAAACTGCTCAAGACAGAGGTTCTGATGTTGAGAACTGTCTATAAAAAGCAAGAAGAAAAAAAAATGATGAATCCTATAATACAAAAAAATAATGTCCACAGCAGCTTAATTCCACCTCAGTGCCCAGATCTATGAAACAAAGTGATGGGTTCAAATATGTCCTAAGATCCCATCAGAGCTCTGAAATTCTGCCCTCCCATACTTTACTGAATTCTTTTATAAGTCTTGGAAAGAGACTCACTGAAGAAAAAAGTAATGCTAAAAATTGCCTGTTGCCTGTTATCCTTTACCAATATTGACAATGGTCGGTGGTATATATTTGTAAAGACCATTAAATTCCATCTATTATAAAGCCATGGACAGACTATTTTTCATGTACTTTCCAAAGGACTATAGCCATTTTGCAGGGTTTTTTTTTTTTTTTCTGTATTATTGAATAGATCATACTTTTGAAAGTTTTTTGAGATAAAATTTGACATACAGTAAACTGTACGTTTTAGAGTGTACATAAGGTCAGTTTTGACATACGTGCACATCTGTGAAACTGTCATAGTTTTCACTTTTCCAGAATGTCATGTAGTTGGAACCATACAATATATAGTCTTTTCATTTGCTTCTTTCACTTAGTAATATGCACGTAAGTTTCCTCTATGCGTTTTCATGACTTGCTAGCTCATTTCTTGTCAGCACTGAATAATATCCCACTTTCTGGATGTGCCACAGTTAATGTATCCAGTCACCTAATGGAGGACATCTTGGTTGTACAATTTTTGGCAATTACGAATAAAGCTGCTACGAACATCTCTGTGTAGGTTTTTGTGTGGATTTAAGTTTTCTATTCATTTGGGTAAATACCAAGGAGCATGACTGCTGAATTACAGGATAAGAGCATGCTTCCGAAGGGGCTGCACCATTTTCCATTCCCACCAGCAATGAATGAGAGTTCCTATTGCTCCAAGTACTTTTTTGATCTGGTGTCTTTTGCTAAAAGTAGCTAATAAAACTATTAGCTATTTATTATTAGTGGATAAAACTATGTACCACTAGTGAATAAAATGTATCTCTTAAGAAAAAAAGGGGGAATCACAAAGTTGAGAGTAACACATGGATCTTATAACCTGACATTAAGTATTTTAATGTGATTTCTTAAGGCTTCGCCAGGACCATCTGCACACACATTTTTACAATTCTGTGACAAGCAGGGGACTTACCTGCACTGAGCAAGTGGCTGCAATAACCCCATCGACAGGAGTTTCAGAGAAGGGATCGAATGTTCGATCGGGCCGTCTCATGAAATCTGGTTTGAGGAGGTATCTGGTGGGACAAAAGCATAGAAAGAGTTTATTAGCTGTGTTTATAATGACTAAAACACTCATGCTTCAGGACACTAAGTACTTCCTTTTCCCCATCTCTAATTTAGGAGCTAGGCTTTTAGGAAGAGGATTCTAAGGATTGAAGAAACTATTCCTTTCCTATGGATAATCTTGAAGAGAAGCAGGAAAGAAGGAATGTTTTTAGGATTCCAGGCTCAGTGACATCTAGAGCTTCCTGATACTATTATATTCTCTTGAACTTTTTTATGCCATGGACCTCTTTAGATACTTACTCAGATATGCACAAAATAAAATACAAAGAATAACAATGAAAAACCAATTACATGAGCTCTACTTGTTAAAATATGGAGAGCACATGATATTCTACTTTATTGTGTTTTAATTACTGCATTGAATTATGAGATATGATGCCAAGTTGATAACTATAATTTCAAAGTACTGATATGCATAAAAATATTTTGTGAGATCTATAACAGTAATAATGATATGAAAATATCTGTGATTTACATTGGTGTCAGAGTCACAGGTACTGTTACTATTACTGTGGATTGCTGTCTATGTTCACAGTCAAAAGAACCATGAAATATCAGTTAGAGGGAGGTGAACTTAAAGATGTAATTATTTCTCTATTTCTACCCAGTGTAATTAGGCAAGAAAATGAAATAAAAGGTATTTAGATGGAAAGAAAGAAGTAAAACTTCTCTTCAGAGATGACATGATCTTGTATATAGAATCTACTTAAGGAATCTACCTAAGGAGTCTACTAAAAAATGATCAGAGGGGAGCCTGGGTGGCTCAGTTGGCTGAGTGTCCGACTCTTGGTTTTGGCTCAGGTCATGATCTTATGGGTCATGAGAATGAACTCACACTGGGCTCCATGCTCAGTGGGGAGTCTGCTTGAAGACTCTCTCTCTCTGCCCCTCCCCCCACTCACGCTCTCTTTCTAAAATCCTTCTAAAATCTAAAGAATAAATCTTTAAAAAAAACTGATCAGAACTAATAAATGAATTCAGCAAGGCTGCAGGATACAAAACCAATATACAAAAATCAACTGTATTTCTAAATACCAGCAATGAACAATCCAGAAATGAAATTAAGAAGATTCCATTTACCATAGCACCAAAAAGAATAAAATACTTAGGAATATATTTAACGAAATAAGTGCATGTACTTTGAAAGCTACAAGACACTGTTGAAAAATATTAAAGAATATCTAAGTACATGGAAAGACATCTTGTGTTCATGGATCAGAAGACTTAATATGGTTAAGATGGCACTATTCACCAAACTGATATACAGATTCAATCCCTATCCAGAGCCCAACTGGCTTCTTTAGAAATGGACAAGCTGATCCTAAAACTCAAGGACCAAGAATAGCCAAAACGCCCTTGAACAAGAAAAACAAAGTTGAAGGTCTCGTAATTCTCAATTTCAAAACTTCTACGAAGCAACTGGGAGTCCAGAAATAAATTCATGTATCTATGCTCAGTTGGTTTTTGACAAGGATGCCAAGATTATTCAGAGGGGAAGAATATTCTTTTAAACAAATGTTGCTAGGACAACTGTAATGGCCACATGCAAAAGAAGAAAATTGGTCCCTTCCCTCACTTCATATACAAACATTAACTCAAGATGGACCAAAGACTTAAATTAAGAGCCAAAATGATTAAATTCTTAGAAGAAAAAGGATAAATCTTCATGACTTGGTAATGGGTCTCAGACATAACATCAAAAGCATAAGCAACAAGAGGAAAAAAAAAGATAAAGCTGGCCTTATCATAAAAACTTTTGCACTTCAATGCATACTATTAAGACAGTGAAAACACAAGCCACAGAATGGGAGTAGATATTTGCAAATCATATACTATGTGATAAGAGGTTTGTGTCTACAATATGTCAAAAACAAACAACCCAGTTAAAAAATGGGCAAGTGATCCAAATACACGTTTCTCCAAATAAGAGAAACAAATGGCCAATAAGGACATGAAAAGATGCTTGGTATCATTAGTTATCAGAGAAATGCAAATCCAAATCACAGTGAGATGTCACTACACACACATTAGGATGGCTATAGCAAAAAAGTCAGAAAACAGTAAGGGTCGACAAGGATGTAGGAAAATTGGAACCCTCATACATTGTTGGTGGGAATGTGAAATGACACAGTGCATTGGAAGACAGTCTGGCAGTTCCTCAAACAGTTAAACAGAGTTGTCATGTGACCCCACAATTCCACTCTTAGTATATACCCAAGAAAAATGAAAATATACCTACACAAAAACTTACATGTGAATGTTAGAGTGGCATTATTCATAATAACCAAAAGATGGAAACAATCCAAATGCCTATCAACAGATGAATGGATATATAATATGTGGCATACTCATACAATGGGAAATTACTCAATAGAAAGAAATGAAGTACTGATATGTGCTACAACATAAATCTTGAAAGCATAATGCTAAGTGAAAGAAGCCAGTCACAAAAGACCACATACTACATGAATCCATTTCTATAAAATGTGCGGTATATACAAATATGGAGAGACAAAGAATAGATGGTGGTTGCTTACGGCTGTGAACAGGGAGCAGGGATAGTGGGAGGTGATAGCGAAAGGGTATGAGTCTTCTATTCGAGGTAAGGAAAATGTTTTAAAATTGACCCAACTACACAATGTCTGCCCCTTATGCCCTTTGGTTACAGTCACATAATCAGACCTCAGCCAGATTCCATAACCGCCCTGAACTTGTATCAGACAACTTCATCTAAGAATTTTTTTGTTACAAAGGACTATAACCACAGATAGAAAAATTCCATACTAATATGAGCAGCAGGTAGGGGACAATAAAAGCACTTTCCCCAAAACTCAGGGTTTACTTTTAAGTGTAAAAGAATCAAAATTAGAGGGATCAAGTAAGTCTTTCCTATTATTTAGGAGCATAAACTTTCACTGACTTTAGCTCTAGATGATGTCAAAATTTATTATCTTTTAAAATCCAACCAGAAAGGATTCTGGGGCATGACTTTTCTTCTTAAAGAAAAATTCCAAGTCACATTTTTGTGGTTTTGACAAAGTTGTCATTTGTTGCTATCTTCTAAGTTTGAACAAAAAAAGTGTTAAAGAAAATAACCCCACATTCAACTTAGATGTAATCATCAGTAAAGAACCTCCAAGGGAAAACACTGATTTTTAAATCAAGGATATAGAGTTTTCAGAATCATTCAAATACTAAAGATGATTTTGAAATTTCACCTGTCTCCAAGAGAATGCAACCCTAAATAATAATTTAAAATCTCCCTAACTGCACAAAAGAGATGGTTTCCTATATTTACAGAGATTTGGGCCTTTTTTGGGGCTAGTGTTAGCCACTGGAAAATAGGATGATACAGCAAAAATTGAAGCCTTAGGATGGAAAGTAGATGAGAAACTACAATATTACACACACTACTTCAAGGGAAGCCTACCAGCATTGGCAAAGTATGGGACGTTAGCTCCAAGCGGAGGTAATGGATGATGGTTCTGGCTGTCACAAGATAGGGAGCATTTGGGTTCCAGTCACGTGGAATGAGGGATCCTGCCTCCTGAGAGCAGCAGGGGCAGGGGCTGTCTGGAGATTTGGACTCTCCATTCCTGGCAGCCATTTCTGAAGGGACCCTTCTCATCAAAAATACAAAATTGTGATACTGAAGATTTCCTGGTGCCAAAAACATTCTTCCATGTTCCCTCCCTCCATATCTGCTTAGAAGAAAACTTATCTTTGAGAGAGTGAACTGATCCAAAATAAGAAGTACCAGGGGAAAGGGGCAAGAAACCGGAGTCCAGTTCTCCAAAGCAGGCAGCCTTCAGGTTTAATGCTCTGCAGCCACTGTCTCAAAATGCTTAAAGATTTGTGAACAAGGAGGCCTTCATTTTCATTTTGCACTGGGCCCTGCAAACTATGTAGCTGGTCCTGCCTGGTGTTTTTTTTTTGTACAGAAAATAAAAGCATTCCCAGCATCCAGGTCTGTGTGGTGGACGTGGGCAGAGTCCAAAGCCAATGATAAGTGAAGGGATCCATGGATTTTCTGTGGCTTTGTAGGATCTCGGAAGGCAAGAGAGGAAGAGAAGAAGGGCCTTCAGCTAGGTGGGTGGACAGGAGCCATAAGAATCAGAGGATGGGGTCATAATAGGAAGGACAACCTATTTCATCACACCCAAGATGGCATTAATTGTTCGACACTCCATTATCTTCTTTACCAGCAGGAAAGCAAAATGGCTGATTAAAACTATAAGGTCATGGATTTCAAGACACATTGCAACCTGAGAAATTTCTACAAGAAGTGTGCATCTTTGAATCATAAAACATCCTACTATGTTGATATCAGCCACCCCAATTTCCTCTGAAAGTATGCAGACTTGAGAAATTAACTTGCTCTATCTTGTTTCATTAGGAATTACAGAAATGCCTCCCATTTTTATACCATTACAAAGGAGTCTGCCATAAACTACTGCTCACTTTCCTACTAAAAATCACACTTACTGAGCCCAATGGCACAGCCTCCCAAAAGATCAGCCCAGAGAGCAGACAGGGATTCCCAGGTAGGTACCCAATGTTTTACTAGCATTGATGGGTGCGCAGAGGGTGCCCATGTGCTTTGCAACGCTGATGTTCTCTATACAACAGCTACCATTTGCCACCCTAAGCCTAAAAGGTACAGAAGGCCTTTTTACAGATGCCCAGCCCTCAGACATGCCAACAAGGAGTTTTTAACAAGTCCCTGAAGCTGGGTGGGTGAACGACAAGGGCAATGCTGTGAAAGCCAGAGCGTCCTAGATGCCCTTGCTCCACGGAAATGTACCTGCGTGGCCAGCCCTGTATCTACCAGCTATGACCACTCCATCGTGGAGAGTGATGGGAGCACAGAAACACAACTGAGGAAGATTTCTTCCCTCTTCCTGTCGGCAGTGAACTTTGCCTCCAGGTGAGGAGAAGGGAAGGGTGGGGGGATGGTGACACATGACTGAACACGACTGTCAATGCCTCTTCAAGGCGGGCTGCCCCACTGAACCATCCTATTTTTCTAGCTCCTCTGGCGGGACTTAGATTTTCGGTCACACCACTCAAACACTTCAGCATGGAATTCAGGCTCTGGTAGCACTGTCCTTGTCTGGGAACATATTTTAAAATAAGCAATGGTGCATAAAGCGAGACACTGATCATGTGAACCAGGGCGTAATAGAAAGTCCTGCAAAGAAATGGAGTGCACGCATACAACTCCTGTTGGGACCTCTTGATCTGGAAACAGTTCCCCTCCCTGCGGAAGTACTGGCTATAGGACAGCCGAGGCAAAGAAGGCAAACTTTAGTGTCACTGGGCCACACAGAAGGCTCTGAGGACGGAGCCCCGCCAGGGCTGGTGTGTCTGGTATGAACCATGAAGGCTGGACTTCAGCCTTGAGCTTTTATCCCCACACCACCGCTGTCTCCTGCAGCCTCGCTGCCTCAGCTTGCCCGGGGGGCCCATCCATCAATTTATGTGCACCATCTCCTGGTGATGAACGCTGTGCATTAAACAACAGAGCTTTAAAAAATTCTAAAACGTGGGCATGCCTGGGTGGCTCAGTCGGCTGAGCATCTGCCTTCAGCTCAGGTCATGATCCCAGGGTCCCCACATCGGGCTCCCTGCTCAGCGGGGAGTCTGCTTCTCCCTCTGCCCCTCCCCTCTGCTTGCATGCTCGCTCTCTCTCAATCTCTCTCTCTCAAATAAAATCTTTTTAAAAATTCTAAAATGTGTATTTAGCGGTTTTCTTTTGAACTACGTAGTTTTTACTTCTTTCTGTAATTGACATATAACATATTAGTTTACGGTGTATGATTTTAATTTCTTTCAAAGCACACAGCAGAGGAAAACATAACATATGTGCCAGCTATGTGTGTGGTGGGTCACTCATGGGTGGAGGTGCATGGGCAGAGAACCATCCGGCAGGAGGAAGGGGGGGCGAGTGTGCACTCTGAACCCACGACTGCTGAAAATGTTATTTTGACTGGCTGTTTTTAGTGATAAAAATGAGGTATTCAACCAGGGAGGCCAAGAATTTCCTGACAGTAGTATTATGGATGGGATGGCACTCCAGTGGATTAATTTAGAGGCTTGGGGACAGATGCATGGAGAAAAAAATGGCCACACTGGTTTTTCCTCTACAGAATTTAACTTCACATTTTCATTTAACCTTTCCACGTTCCACATTATGAAATTAGGAAATTAACATTTCCTATTTCACTCCCTGGTTCACAGATTTTAAAGAATGCCAGTTAAGTAAACTAGAACAATATTCATAGCATTATTTTTTGACAACTGCTATTTACAAGACATGCAAAAGAATCATGACAGGACAAAGCTTTCTTCCTAGGTGTATTACATTCAAATTGACCCTCATAACTTCATTACATACTAAATCAACTTCATTCCTCTATTTGTCTTAGGCAAAATACATATATTTATTATCTATGTTTCCAGTTAATGTCCAAATGATCAGGGATCATTATCTGTCTTAGCTATAAAAACCCTTGAATTTAAAGTGAGAGAATTAAACTCTAGAGTGTGTATGATAAACTGCTTAACTTATAGTCAAAATTTGTTTTTTTTGGAAAATTCTGCTTAGCAAACTGGGTAGATGAAGAATGTATACTTGCAAATATAATCTATCTAGGGATTTCAATTGTTTCTTCTCCCATCCCTCAAACTCAGCTTAAATTGAGCAGCCCCTAATTAAAAATGACAAGTTTCATTATAGCTGTAGTATGGAGTTCAGGAACACAGTGACAACAGTTTAAATCATATTACTCACCCGCATGATCCGTTATACTCAAATTTTCCCTGATTCAATTGCATCGCTAAATCTGTCAAGAGACAAAAATAATTTAGCATCTCATCTCCCTGGACAAGGAAGACCACTATGGGTGATTTTAAACAATGGAAATCAGATACTGATCCTAGGCTGAAAGGTCCTTTTTAACGGGGTCTGTTGAGAGCACATAACTCTCTTCCCTGTTGAAATCATCCTGTGCTGAAGTCAAACATAAAATGTGTTTTCATAAAGATCATGCTAGAATTGCTTTAAAAATTGGATTCAACATATGAGTCAAATGATTGTTCAATTAGTGTTGAGAGTATAGATGTCCAACTGGGGAGAACAAGCCTTATGTTCACAGAGGAAGGGTAGGCTGGGGATATCCAGTATGGTCACAGGAGTACAAACTTGATTAAAAACAATAAAAAATAAACTAGGTAGTATCATGGAAAAATTAGTGGCTTCTTCCTACTTTTAGACTTAGGGAGTATTCTTCTAGGGAGGTCTACACTGGCAGGGCATGGTTTATGATTTTTCTCTCCCAAGTGGATACAATCTTCTCTTTTTTCATTAGCAAAAGAAAAAAAAAAAAAAAAGAACAAGCTGGTAGATTTTTTTTTTCCTTCTTCAACATGTTGTGGTTGATCCTAATGTTATAGAATAAAACATAAGCTGACCTACTGAATAAACTGGTTTAGGATCATTTAATCCATATAATGGATAGACAACTGAAAATACAACTTGACCTCCCATCCCTCCCCTTTTTTTAAAAGTAAAATCAGCAGTACCCTTTTATTTGGTTTCTGCTAGAAATACTATGGGATTGTACTGATATCTGGCCATAGTTCAGTATAGCAAAGACTGATGTGGATGCTGTGCAGACATTTGACTCCAGCTTCTGGTCCCTGAGAAGGAGCCACCAAGGGGAGGGAAGTACAGTCAAGCCCACATTCATGGCAAAGGGATGGAAGTCAAAAGACCTTTCAGTCAGTCCAGATAATAGGGAACAAGGTGGATAGAAACTCTCAAAGTATGGTGGATGGACTAGAAAAGGAAAATGTCCTCCCAAATCAGGAAACATGGGAGGCACCCCTCATATAGCAAAGGACTGAACAAGAAAAGGTTTTTGTTTTGCTTTGTTTTGCCAATTTTAAGGACCAGGCTATGGGATTAACCACAGCACATGAATCGGTTTTGTGGCATATTTCTTACCTCTTTTAGGTAAATAACTAGAGCCCAGTATTTTTCTACCTCTAATCTTAAAATTGTGATCCTCGGCTCTTAAACAGACTTTAAAAACTTAAAAATGAAATTGTTTATGCATTTTAAAAATTTACTCCTCTCCTTCCAGGGAGGGGAAAAGATCATATATTGGAAGCCTGCCTTTGAGTACACTTTGGAGGACCAAGTTATGGATTAGTGCCTCTAAGAATATATAAATCCTTACATACTGTTTTAGTGGAGTCTACTCTAGAATATTCCGTACTTTTATGATGAGGTGCTGTGTTACTGATACCCACTGAATGTTAACAGGGGAAGGGTACTCTCTAAAGGAGAAATGAGTCATAGTTACTGTACAGAGATATTCAAATTTTTTCTCATTTAATTCCGTCTCTGGAAACAAAGATAAGTTTGATCCAAAAAGAAGAAAAATTAGAAATATTTTGGAAAAGGGGACAATGTTTGGCAGATTAGTTGTGGTATTTATGAGAGGAAATTCAATTTAAATCAAAATATTTTGTCTTCCACCCTTTTTATGGCTCTATTTTTGGTTTTTCATGTCTCACCATTACATAAATCCAACATCACATTGTTTTGCCATATGTCTGCTTCCTTTAAAAAAAATGCCCACGGCCAACGGATGGCTACTGTTGGCACCATCCTGTCAAAGTGTTCTCCTGGAATTTGAGGTCACTGGACATCAGTTCCTACCTGGGGTTTGATAGTTCAGTGAAACCATCTGGCAACCAGCATTCCAGAAAATCTGAGGCATGTAATTACTGGAATCGACCCGGCCTCCCTTGGGGTAAATGCGGCTCATTTGCCGTTTGTTATAACTGTGTAACTTATTAAGGAGAATGGGGGAAAAAAGAGTATTCCAGAAGTAATAAATAAACAACAAAGGTCTAGACCGATAATGACAAACACATAGATAAAAGAGAGCAAATTTCACATTTATGAATGATGCTGAGGAGAAAAACCAGAGTTCACTGTGTAGACTATAAAAACAATTCACATTTGGGCAGATTTTCAGTTGCTGTAGTCTTTCACACATATTATTTTATTAGCTCTACACCCACAATTATCTATTAGCCATTTATCTATTTTAGAGACTCCTGCCAAACCCAAAGTGCACCAGCCGTTCATTCCATTCACTACATAAGGATACTTCACAAATTCAATTGCGTGTGTCTTCAAGTAGCCCAGACCGACGGACTCGTTAAAAGAAGACATGTTATAATGGATATTGCGCTCTGGAAAGAAAAATAAAGATGCACTCAGCAACGCTCCCATCCAACCTTGTGGAAAGACAAGCAATAAATATAATTACATCCCAAATCATGAGGCTTTGGAGGCCGATGTTCTGTTATCATATTAGCAGCTCCTACTTTCATTAACGTCCTGTGGATAGAGACAGCTGACTTAAATAGTGATGGATTAAATTTGGAGTCATTAAACAAATTATGTATATATGTCCCACACAGCCACCCCTGAGATATGTATATATGATGACCGATGGTGGCTTCTCCAGCCCAAAAAATGATTATGAAAGTTTAAAAATACCGTACCCATTTTTGGAGGTCGCTTTTGATTAAAAGGGGTCTTACGAAAATACATCGAATGCAAGAAGCGATACTAAGCTCCCCTAGTGCTAAGAAATCCAGTCTTTCAGAGCCACCCTGTGGATGTTATAGGGAACGACAAGGCAATGTCTCTGCATGCCAAGGACACACGAGGCTACATGCATAGTCTGTGATGCAAAACAGGGTGAGATGGAACAGGGCCCGTGCCCAGAAAAGAAAAATGGGGACAAGTCAGATCACAGCTCATCAGCATAATAAAAGAGAAGCAGACAAAAAAAAGGCAATGGAATTTAACCTTTGGTGTTACCTTCAGCCACATGGAAACCTTGGAACTTTACGGGCTGTGCATAGTTGATCATTGTAGACAAATATGGATGGATATTAGTGGTAGCACCTACATATTTATAAGATGCCATCCATGCCTGTTCATCTTCCACAGTAACCAGGCCCTACAAACACAATGAAAGGAATATGCGTGTTGAGGACTTCAGTGGGACAGGTACATGCTACAGACATCCTCACTAAAGATGATGTGCACACAAAGATTGAAAGATAAAGACCTTTTCTTCCTCAATTTTGCTACAGGATAATTTTAAAAGTTCCTGTCTAGAGGTGCCTGCCTGGCTCAGGTAGTAGAGCAAGAGACTCTTGATCTCAGGGTCATAAGTTCGAGCCACAAATTGTGCACGGAGCCTACTTAAAAAAAAAAAAAAAAGTTCATGTCTATCATAGCCACTAATAATATAAAAGGAGATAATAACAAAATATAAGCCTTCTCTTACATTTTTTAAGATTGCCAAAGGACTTTAAAATAGTCAAGAAAGTATACTGAGGTTCACAGCAATCTATGGAAATGTATAGCAAGTATTATCATTTGTAATTTCATAAATTGTGGCACAAAATGGAAAAACAACTTCAGAGTGTATCAGAATCCCCTGGAGGGCTTGTTAAAACATACATTCCTGGACCTCATCCTCAGAGTTTCCGATGAAGTGAGTGTGGGGGGAGGCCCAAGTATTTCCTTTCATCCAGCTCCTAAGTGCTAATGATGTGGCTGGTCTGGGGACCATACTTTGCTTAACACCGGTCTAGAATTTAAGCCACATACATAAGTAGTTTATGGTACTTTTTAAAAAAGCTTATTCTGAAAATAATCTGATAACCCACTACAGAGGACATGTCAAAATTGCATTATTTTACATAGAGGCAAATTATTTTGGTTTATTTCTTGGTAAATCGGAACGAAATAAACAACAAAAATAATACTTTCAAAAATGATCCACATTTTGTTGAGAGCTAACTTTGAAAACCCAATGAAGACTTACTTCATCGGAAAACTCGGAGGATGAGGTCTAAGAATGTATGTTTTAACAGGCCCTCCAGGGGATTCTGATACACACTGAAGTTGTTTTTCCACTTTGTGCCACTTTCCTGCATAGACTGACACAGGTGGATGAACCACTTAGTCCATTCCTATGGACTATTTATAGGAATGGACTAGTTTAAAAAAAATGGTCAGGCTGTCTTATCCGATGATTTAACAATGTGAACATTCTAAATCCTCAAACTGATTTCACCAATAAAAACCTGAAATAAATAATCAAATAATGTAACTTGTTTTTATTTTTAGTCATTTCTTTTTATGTCCCGTCCACCTAAACAAGGGCAGAGGCCATGTCTGACTGCTTTCTTGGGTATTTAATGATAGTAAGTAACACCAGGACCATGTGCTAGGCACTGGGCTGAATTCCTGCATGCACAACTTCATTACTGCTAGTAATCATGTGGAGTAAGGATTAGAGTCCCACCCACTGACCATGTGAGAAGACTGGGGCCTTGAGGATTAAAGCAATTCGGTCACAGCTACTTAGCTAATACATAGCAGTGACCAAACACCAACTTCTGCTTTGTTGACCTCAATAGCTCCTGAAACTCTAGAAGAGCAGTTCATGAACATCATGGGAGGGATTGAGATCAGACTTATCCATAACTATTCCAAACTCACTATTTAGACAGTAAGAAGATAGGATCTCATTCCAAATAAGACAGGGCCCCACAGACAGCCAGACATGATGTTCTGAAGCTCTGAAGAATGGGAGTCAAATTACAAGGCAAATTTCTGCCTGCGACGGCCACCAGTCTCAACACCATGATAAACCATTTGCATTTACTCAATAAAACCATTGGGGTATCATGAAGAATGTCAAAGAGGACAAAAGAAATTAAAAATTTAACTCAACTTATAATAAAGTCAATATCTAAGAACAGCAAATAAAAGTCCTAGAATGCCTGCAGTGTGAAATTAACTAATGATCTTTTAAAATGCCAGTGTAGTCGGAAACAAGACCACCTTTCTAGTATGCTGGAACATCTGATGACCTATTAGGTCATTTTTATTTTCAAATTCAATGTGTTAATGATTACGCACTCCTATTATAGGAATGAAATCTCTAATGCCAACTAAGGGCCTGACTGCACTGAACACTTTTTTAAGGAAAACCATCTTATTCACCTGCCCTAGTTTTGTGATTTTTATCAGGATTTAATCACTTCATCACTGTGAATAATTCTTTCTTTCGAAGACTCTTGTAGTTAGATGCATTAAGCATGTGAATATGATAAACAGTAAGCCTGACATTCCATGGGGTGAGTGGGAGGGGGAGACAGAGGTAACATCATTTAATACAAACTGTTCAATATTAGAGGGGCACATATGGTATTTTGTAATGAAAGCAAATTGCACCAGGTAATGATTTTCTTACCTTTTTGTTGATTTCATGTTCAAGGTCATCCGAAGCCTAAATTAGAGGAAGATAATAATTTGTTTACTTCTCTAAAGGGCAAAATCCCAATTTTACTAGCCATATATATATATAAATATTTAAATAAATATATGTAAGCTTGTTATTCTATTTATTTGTGAAGGTGGAAAATTATTGATGACATAAAGCCATCAACAAAATAAGTACTGGAAAGATACAACAGCCTGACTTACACACCAGAAAAATAAATCTTAATACTATCTCCCCTCCTTTGTTGATAGTCTTTCCTATTTAGATGTTTCCTTACAGTAGTTTAATTATTTCATCATGGGGCTTGGAAAATAATTTGATGTGGCCACCTCTCCTGATCTGAAAAGGGCAGGCAAGCATGAATGGTTACTTGATTCAACACTCATGTGTGGGTACTGATAAAGTCTTTATGTGGTAAGGTAGCATCGAGGTAGGCACTGAGTCTTAGTAGGCATCCAAAAGTCTCCAAATAGTGGCAGTACTCTCTATCAGAAGAGGGAGGGCGTAATCTAAGTGTTCCTTAGGCTTTGCTTTTCAAACACTCTCCAATTTTCAGCTACTACCAAATGCATGCACCTCCTGGCATCTTCATCCACTGTCTTCAATGACTAAGAATCCCTGCACCCATCAAAGACCACACCCTCACATCACCATGGATACCATCCACTCTGACCTTCTCCAGGAACTCACAGGCAGTTATCTCTTCTCTGTCTTGCAAGACTCATCTCTCCCTCTCTACGGCACCATTTCCAAAAGTTTGCAAACACACTCCAGATTCATTCATTCTAAAAATAACACTCCCTTGACTCCTCAGATTGCTATGGCTACCAGCCTATACCTTGCTTCCCTTTATAGCAAAACTTCTCAAAAGTATAGTCTCTACTCATTCACATCTGTCTGTTTCAGTGGCCCCCACCATACCATTGAAACTTCTCTTTTCAAGGTTACGAATGACCTCCATGTTGCCAGCAATGGACACTCTTGAGTCTTCTTAGTGAGATTATCAACAGTGGTCAAAAACCAACCACTTTGCCAGGGGCCAGGAGGTGGAAGAAATGGGGAGGTGTTGGTCAAAGGGGACAAACATCTAGTTATTAAGAGTAGTACATTCCGGGGATCTAAGAAATAGCATGGTGTCTATAGTTAACAACATTTTACTGTATACTTGAAAGTTACTCAGAGAACAGATCTTAAATGTTCTCACCACACACACACACACACACACACACACACAGAGGTAATTATGAGGCAATGGATATGTTCATTAACCTTACTGAAATAATCATTTCATAATCTATCAAATCATCACCTATACGTTTTCAACTTACACAATGTTATGTGTCAATTATATTTCAATTAAGCTGCAGGGAAAAAAAAAAAAAAAAAAAACCACCTTTCTTTTCATCTTCCCCCTGGTTTCTTGGCTTCCTTGATCTTCCTTCATCTATTTCCCTCCTACCTCTTGGGCCATACCTTGCTCTTCTTTTCTGGCCTGCCTTCTCTGCCTCTACCCATGGATCATCTCACTTATTTCGATGGCTTTAAATCCCATCTCCTGAACTCCCAGTTTATATCTCCAGCCCCACCTCTCCTCTAATTCTAGATACAAGTGATGATGATGCTCACAACAATGGTGAAGATGAAAATGATAACAGAGCAGCAATAATGAATGCCTTAATGGGAACGACCATGTGCTAGGCACCATAGGAAGCTCTTTACATATTCTAGACCCAACGACTCTTCACAACGGACCAATGGGATAGGTATTATCATCTTCATTTTGCAGCTGAGAAAACCCAGGCACTGGGAGCTTCAGTGACTTACCTGAGGTCACACAGGTAGGAAATAAAAGCAGCGTCATGGGTCAAGGCTACAGGTGCCTAGGCGGCCTGCCCCTGGAGTATCTCACTGGCATCAAAGATCCTGTCCCACTTGAGACACTGAGTTCTTTCTCTTCCAGTCTTCCCCACTGTCCACCCAGCTCCTCAGACTCAGACCCAGAGAGTCATCTCATTTTTCTCTTTCCTGCTCACTTGCCCACCTTCAGTCCATCAGCAAGTTGGATCATTTTTGTTTCCTCAGTAGACCTTGAACCCACTCAGTCCTGTTTCTACTGTCCGGTTTAAGCCTTGGGGGTCTGGCTAAGTGGAACAGTCTGGCCTAACTGCTTTTCCCACGTCCACTCTTGCTCCCTTCTAACAGTCTCCATACGGTCACATGTAGTGGTTTTTAAAAACTCCTATCAGGCTGCATTGCTCCCTTCTTTATAAACATTTTCAGTGGCTTCAGATTCCACTTGAATTAACATTTGAGTTTCTCATAGTAGCTTCCCAAATCCCATATCATCTAGTTCCTACCTGCCTGTACAATCTCATCTTGTTTCCCTCTGCCCCTCACTCAGCCCACTCTGTTCAGTGTCTCTGTTGCTGTTATCTCATAGCTGGGCCCTTCCTCTACTTCTGTGCATGGCTGGTTCTTCTTTACCTTTGGGGTTCTGGTGTCCTTATTCCCTCAACCTCGTGATTCTCCATTTTAGCACTAGTTTTTAGTTTCATACTAGCACTTTCACAAATTGTAATTATATAGTTGATGGTTTATTGTCTGTTTCCTACTCCCTTCCAATAAACTCCCATCAGACTATAAGCTCCATGAGAGCAGAAACTAAGCCTGTTTTGATCTTTTTGGGGTTGCTATGGCCTAGACTATGCCTTACACACAGTAGGTACATAATGGCCATTTTTCTTGGCTAAACAGTTGGATGGATGGAAAAACTTTCATGTTTATTCTACATTAGGAGGGAGAGGAGATATCTAACTGGTGGGACTGGTTTTCTAATGAGGACTTGCTTGGGATAATCGGGTGGGTCAACAGGCTAACCTCTGTCCCCAGGTTGCTGTTGTAATCTCATATTCACCTATAATAATGCAATAGATGATATTACTTAAAGGATACTGGACAAATAGGTGGTGGTCAACACTGGGCATGGCTAATGAGCAATTCAAATGTCCTTTCTAACTTATTATTGTGCATAGCTTGCATTAAGATACTGATTCTGGTCACCCAACATAGAAGGGGAATTATAGGTTACTTTATTTTCTTGTGGTTGTCACATTTTTAAAATTCATAACTATTAGCTACTACTTCTTGACAATCATGAAAAAAAGGGACACCGAGACTCTGACCTTCTTGACACTATTTGCAACAGCCTCCTTGTGACCCAGGTCATCAGCAGAAAGTTCATTTCCAAATTTGTATTCAGGGTGAGCTTCCTCCTCTTGGTCAGCTGTGTGAAAGACAAAAGGAAAATCCATGAAGCCAAATTACTGCCCATTAGTCAGATTTTCTTCAGAACCTTGGGTGGAGCATAAACTCCTTCAGAAGGCAAGGAAGCTACATGAAGATGGGAACATTTAAATAGGCAAACTTTTTCAAGTAAAACTCTCACTAGCTCTCAAGACCAAGGAGCACATCTTGTTAGCTGTTATTTCTCTCGCATCTAGCATGATGTTTGACATGCGTGTTGCTTAATGCATTCTTCTTAAGTGAGTGATGATTTCCATCCCAGTACACTAACTGTAAAAATTAAAGCC
Organism: Halichoerus grypus; assembly: GCF_964656455.1. Taxonomy (NCBI): domain Eukaryota; kingdom Metazoa; phylum Chordata; class Mammalia; order Carnivora; family Phocidae; genus Halichoerus; species Halichoerus grypus. The sequence continues at coordinate 104,669,758 of NC_135721.1, forward strand.
TCAAGCACTCAGGAATATCTGTGACTTACACAGGGTGTTTTGAGCTTCCCTGGGACTTAGGGAAAACACAAGGAAGATACGAGAAAAGGAAAATACACTTGATAATTTTAAAAAAGAGATTAAATATGTATTTGAATATCGCGGGCATAGTGACATGTGGCCGGGAGTGGTGTGACATAAGAGAGAAGGAGCTTGGGAGGACTGGACTGCACCTGTAAACCACCTGTCAACCCTGGCTTGGGTTTCAGAGACACAAGAATCATTCCTAGGGCTCATGCTAACTGGGAGGCTGGAAGTGAGTGCTAAATAAAGCTGATGCCCCAGGAGCATGGCCCAGGCTGTGAAAGGAGGCACAGGAGGACTCAGTCCACCAGTCCAGAAAGTGACAAGAACTCTGGATCTTCCTGAGGCTGGTATCATCCCAGGGCTGTCAGTGGACAAAGAATCACCCACATGCTGGTGTGAGATCTGGATTCCCATGATCCCCACTCTGCAAAAAGCTCCCAGGTTAGGATTTGCCTAAAAACTTGTCAAGAGCAGGAGAAACTCACAGGCCTCAGGACAAGGCCAACACAAATTCACACTGTCACAACACAGGGCATGAGTGATCCCTACTGGAAAAAACAGTGAAATAATTTCTGAGTATGGACTCCTGAGAGTGGGAAGTAGACCTGTAAGAATTGAAAATTTTTTTTATGATAAAAAAACTATTTCATCAGTTCTAAGATGCATTTTTTTCACATAGTAGTATTTCTGATGTTGTAACGTGCTCTTTTAATCGATGCTATTTTACAATTACTTGGAAGCATTTTCTTTCCTAGTCATTATAAAATAATGGTGTCTTTCAACTGATGGTGTCTTAGATTTGGAATTTCTTGAGGGATTGTTTTTTGCAAAGTGTTATTCCAGACATGGAAAAAAAGTGAGGCAAGACAGACAGACACCCTCCTGTTTTGAAACTGGTATTTTGATGGATGGATGAGTGGAGGTAGATGATTACAAAGAGAAAAAAAAAGTAGGTCATATAGGCCTTTGGCAGGAAAAAAAGGATTTAAGGAGCTGGAATAGGTCTTTAAAAAACCTAGTCCAGTGTGTCCACTTTATAGATGAGGAAATAGATTCAGAGATATGACTTACAAATCCAAGGTCACAGAGTAAGATATGGACCTAGATTTCTCTGGATTCTTAGCACAGTGCTCTTAACATGACACTGAGTTTCTATGACCGCTGGATTTCTATGACCTACAGTCTGTAACCAAGATTTTGAAACTTCCCAACATTATTAGTAAATTTCCAGTTCATATATCTCTAAGTCTAACCTGGCCAGCCAGATATAAACTACTTGAAGTCAAGGAATGTGTCCCATACAAGTGGTAGAGACTTGACTTTAAAAAAGTTGTATGAAAAGGGGTGCCTGGGTGGCTTAGTTGGTTAAGTGTCTGACTCTTGGTTTTGGCTCAGGTCTTGATCTCGGGGTCCTGAGATCGAGCCCTGCATCGGGGTCCACACTCAGCATGGAGTCTGCTTGTCCCTCTCCCTCTGCTCCCCCACCTCTCTCTCTCTCGCATGTGTGCTCTCTCTCAAATAAATAAATAATCTTTTAAAAAGAAAAAGAGTTGTATGAATGAATGTTGCCATCCCTTGATTGTGCAAGGATGCACAGACATACCCACAACCACAGTTTTGGCATTCCCCACTGCTTGTCACTACAGTCCTGGAAGCCACGTGTCCTTCTGAATCTAAATCCTGCCTAATGAATGGGCACATGCTTTCATTGACTAAGGGCCTTTTCTATTTCCTACAGCCTCCAGGCAGGGTACCCTTTCGAGCTATGCTTGGTTTCCTCTTGCCTGCTGTGTTGAAGTATTTAGAGACTCTAGTCATTCATGTATAGTAGGATCGTACTGTGACACTGGGGTAATTATAGCCAACTGGTTGACCAGAATTAAGCCAGGCATCACTGAGGGAACCTAAGAATATATAACTGGTAAAGCAGAAACCTGTATACACTTAAACAGAAATTCAAGTGGATGATTTTGTCCTCTCAGCTAATTTTCTACATGTATGCTATCCTACATGATTATTTCTGTTCACACTGAACAACATGGGAGCCATCAGAGCCAAATATTTTGTAGGAATAATGAACATATGCATAAAAGGTGGGAAGTACCCTTAAGGATGATAAGTGGAATCACACTGACCCTCATCTTTGGTTAGTGTGTGTTCAAGAAATTTCACATCTTTGACTATCATCAGTTACATTTTTTTCTCTAAAAAAAAATGTTAACAATTTTGTGTATTTGTGTTCCCTTCATATTCCTGTATATTAGAAGGGCAGTATTGTAAGGTAAAAAAGGTCTTGAACCTGGAGTCAGGCAACTCTGGGATTGAATCTTAGTGCCATTGTTCACCAGCTGTGGGGTCAGGTGCAGACTATGTTTACCTCTCTAAGCTTCAACTTCCTTATCTGAAAAATGAGTGTAATGATACCTATTTCATTGGACCATATAAAGATAAGGCGGTGATGCAAACTGCTTCGTTCACAGTTAGTACAACAATGGTGGTTGCTATTCATATTATTATTTCCCTTGTTAATTCAGTCCAGTATTCTGCAGTTTGTTTTACTGGATTGTAGGATCTAATAATGTCTAAAATGTTATAATATTCATCTTTTCAAATTTTTGAAGTATTTTATTGACCTTTTCAAATAATATTCCTTTCAGTATTTTATTCTTAAATCGTGTTTAGGTTTATTATTTGCAAAAAAAAAAAAAAAAAGTGAAATAATAGGCAACGTGGTTGACAGCATTTTCCAAAGACAGCTCCAATATCTGCTCTCCTACATGCTCTTCTAGAATGTGATCTTGCTACTCACCCACCCCCTCGAACCTGGGCGGGCCTTAATTTTGCTTTGATGAACAAAATATACAGGCAATGATGATGGGCCAGTTCTGGGCATAGTTCTTAAAGTAGTTTAGCAGCTTCCGCATTCTGCCTCTTGGAACACTGGCTCTCAGGTTGCTCCATCTAGAAACTTGGCCACCATGCTGTGAGAAGCCCAAACCACATGGACAGGACACATGGAGGTGCTCTGGTCCTCAGACCCTGCTGAGCTCCCCACAGCAACTGCCAGCCACAGGAGTGGGCCATCTGGGACAACCGGCCCGACTGAACCTTCAGATGACTCTAGCTCTGGATGTCATCTGCCTGCAAATGCATGAGAAACTTGAGGGAGAAGCACCAGTGGGAGTCCAGATGCCCCCACAGAACTATGAGAGAAAGTAATAAAGTGTTTTTTTAAGCCTCTAGATTTTGGGGTGGTTACACAGTAATAGATCATTGTAACAGTCACCAATTAAATAACTCCAGGTATCTTCGCCCTCCTAGACACTCCCTGCCATATACAACCTATGAAAGTAAGTCAGTATGCCTGTTCTCTGGGAGTGGAATTGAACCCCTGGTTTGGACATGCAACACACACCATCATGGTGAAGTCTGTTCCATAGTGAGCCATCTTTATTAAGCCATTTTTATTATTGAGATTAGTTAATTCTCGTAGCTTTCAGGTTTTCACCTATAGTATCAAACTTTCCTAAAGTCTACTCGTATATTTCAGATGTTCATATAATAAGTGAAGAGAGTTTCTGCTAGTGTTTCTACATTATTTAGCCCCAAACCACTACATAAATCCAAGGCACTGTCCAACCAGTAGACACACAATGTAAAGCCAAGTCATTTTGCTAATCAATTTTCATACCACATAGTGGAGAAATAGTTTTCTAAAACATTCCAAACCTTTCAAAAGACCCATTTAAAACCAAATATTATGGCTGTGGCTATATGGCCCAAGTAAAATAGAAGCTAGTAGCAAATATTCAAATATTTTAAGCAAGGCTACCTTTGCTAAAATTACCTACCTATATTGATAACTCTGGTGAGCTGGTTATTTGAAAGAATTTTAACTTGAAATTTTAACACTGGCTTTGAATTTCCAGTTCATTTCGTGTGTGCACACAAACCCATCATTTACCTGAGGGTCCCTACTCATGTTCCTTTCCTTGTAACTTGCCTTAGTACTATCATCATTAACAACCTTGAAGTTTATGCTTTTGTTTATAGGAAGGGATTGCAAAATGTTCTTTTTATTCCAACCCCTTGCCTTCTACAGCAAGGATTCTCTGGCTGTGAATTTCTGCTGAGCAGCTGAATGCACAACAGGAAGGGAGATGATTAAGCCACAAAAATCTAGTGCCCAGGTAAACTGGAAGGAACATTTGGAAAAATACCAAAAGATTAAAGCTTGGTGCATGAATACACACTTGACTAATAAGAATTAAGCCATCACATTATATAAAAGAGTCCATGGAGACAAATTCATGTTTTTCTTATTTTAAGAAATATTTTTGTGGGGCGCCTGGCTGGCTCAGTTGGAGAGCATGCGACTCTTGATCTCGGGGTCATGGGTTTGAGCCCCACACTGGGTGTAGAGAGTACTTAAAAATAAACTTTTTTAAAAAAGTATTTTTGTGACACATAAATTAAAAGAAAACCAACTCACCACTTTCTATCTCCTCTTCATTATCATCCTCGAGGATGCTAACTGGGGCGGCAGATTCTCCAGCTTCCATCATGCTTTTCAAAGCCTCGAGCTGTTCTGTTATTCAAAACAAACAGGAAGGAGATGGTGACAGATGCTAGATGACTTGCAAAGCCAGAGTCCTAAGATCAACACTGAGAAGGGAATGTATTGTCTAAGCTCCTCATGGCTATGTTCCTAAGGCCACTGTCTCACCTGGACCTGCTGGCTGGACTTCTCACGGGACGTGCAACCGTCACATTGTCTACACTTGATGAAGGAACTATGGGAGTGTGGGTGAAATGCCCAAAGTTCTGGTCCTAAGTTTGAGAGGAAGGCTCAGTCACTGAAAAGGATTTAGGCTTGGCGACAAAAGCCCATGGTTTGGAGACCGATGATATTAAAGTGATGGAAAAGAGACATGCACACTGGAGACTGACACAACTTCAGGACAAAAATGTCTGTGACTGATAGACCCGAGATTATTATCCTCTATAGAAAGCTCTTATACATCAGTAAGATCCACGAAAGAATTTTGAAAATGGAAAAAGATATAGAAGCATGTTATCGATAATGATATATCAAGAAACTACTTACTAAAAACATAACTATCAAAAAACCACAGTCTCGTTTTCCTTCTACCAGTCAGCCACACACACATACAAGATGACTGGGAAACAGGCATTCTCCTGTATTTTGGTGAGAGTGTAAATTGGTACAATTTTTCTGAAAGACAGTATAACAAGATGCATCACAATATAAAGTGTATATATGCTTTGGCCAACCAACTTGAATTGCACCAACTGATTCCAAGGAGAAGCTGCGCAAACGTACAAAATGAACATTGACACAGGTTTATCACTGTTTTTACAGTAAAATGAAAATCCATCAATTTGGGACCGGCTAAATGGTAGCATATCCCACATAATAAATTCTGCACTGTTTCATACATTAAAAGTTAGTATGTAGTAACTGTAGTAGGAATGTAAGTATATTCAATTGGTTGAATTAAAGATAATAAAAAAATCAGTATATTTAACATGATCCCAGTTTTATCAAAAATGTATGTCTAAACATGTAGCTATAGTACATGTATCTATGTGTAAAATATATAACTCAGCGCTATTTTATTATTTTCTTATATTTTTCTTTGTTGTTTTCATTTTCCTATGGTATTCCTTCTGTAATAAATAATAATTACTATAATTTAAAACTTAGATAAAGAAGATGCAGTATATATATATATACACACACATATATATATACACACACACACACACACAATGGAATGCTACTCAGCCATCAAAAGATGAAATCTTGCCATTTGCAACGACGTGCATGGAACTAGAGTGTATTATGCTAAGTGAAATCAGTCAGAGAAACGTTATTATCATACGATCTCACTGATATGTGGAATTTAGGAAACATAACAGAGGAGTATAGGGGAAGGGAGGGAAAAATAAAACAAGACGAAATCAGAGAGGGAGGCCGACCATAAGAGACTCTTAATCATAGGAAACAAACTGAGGGTTGCTGGAGGGGACAGGTGTGGGGGATAGGGTAACTGGGTGATGGACATTAAGGAGGGCAAGTGATGTAATGAGCACTGGGTGTCATATAAGACTGATGCCTCACTGAACTCTATCTCTGAAACTAATAATACACTATACGTTAATTAATTGAATTTAAATTCAAAAAAATAAAACTTAGAATACCTAGGGTAAAAACACAATGTAATCATATCAATATTTAATGCTACCAATTCATTGAATTAAGAGATTGGCCGAAAGGAAATATTTTCAAAAAAAATCTCCAGGGAAAATACAGGGGAAATATAAAATCATTTCTCTCTCTCCACACATATACACATTCACCTAGGACCCCTAGATATGTATATCTCACAAAGGCAAACTGCAAAGGGAAGGCTTTTAAGAGGACTTTAAAGCATACTAAATGATAAAACACTGGTTCCTTCTATCTTGATAAATTCTATAGTTCCTCTTTCACTTTCTTCTCATTTTGCCTTGGGATCATTCCAAATCCTGTATCCTATGAATATATGAATATGTTTTTCCAACTGCAAGAACCTACACTTAAATGTCAATGTGGCCACTTCACTCTGAAAAGTATATGCAACACTGCCATGCTCCCTTCCTCCCCCAAATCAGTGGTTTTAAAATAGATTTCATTTTAGACAGCTGAATTGTCCAAACACACAATGAGTGTATGCTTCATCATTGGTGTGTGTCTTTGACTTACTTTTTTCAACCTCAGGTTTCAGCCGTTTATTTTTGATGAGTATTTTTCTTTTGAGGTCATTGGGGGATGGTAAGGGCCTGCCTGGTTCAAGCTAGAGATAAACAGAAAAGGCTGAATTAATGATGTGCTTCTTCAGTTTCATTCCCAGCCCAGAGTGAGCATGGAGGCCTGTTATACAGCCCAACATCCACTAGATGGCAGGCCGCACAGTTTTATGTTTTCATTCCCCAACCCCAATCAGCCTACTGCATGCAACTCTGCCTTAGACTGCAAACTTGACATCCACAGTCTCCCAGAGCTATGCAGAGCCACTCTACCTTCCCCAGCGGGAGCTGGGTCTGACCTGGGGTGCTGTTGGGGGAGGGCTCCTGCTCAACTTCAGGTCTTGCTCCTTTTATATATCGGGTAAAGTATAAGGGGTCATTGTGATAGCTAGGGTCAGAACTGCTTTCCCAGGCAGAAGTTGAGGGCTCCCCTGATCCCCCCAAGTGTTTGGCTGTATTAGGAAGCCTGTTTACTCAGTAGGCTGATGTAACCCCAATACTTGGGATTGTGGTTTTGTAGGTTCCGTAAGAGAATCAAGGGAGTGGTCAATTACTGAAACTTGACCTCTACTGTGGTTTCGTTTGCTTGGATTTATGTCTGCAAAGGCGAAGTCCTTTCTTCTATTACCTCTGACCCATACAACTGCGCCATATCTAGCCACCCATTCCCCATTCTCCCATGCATCCATGTATGCACCCACCCGCCCAACCACCCACCCATCTTTTCCATGCATCCATTTTTTCCCAAAAGTAATCCTTTTACTACTTATTACATGCAAAGCACTGTGCATTCCTATGTCTGTGTTGCCTCAAAGCTCTTGCCAAAATTCTGCTTCCTTCCAAAGCCTGCTGTAACTGGTTCATTCCCCAGTGATCTCTCTTGAACCTGGCTATCTCTAGTAAGTATTCAATAGGTCACAGGCCATCTTCCTTTGTAGCTATAGTTTTACCTGTGTGTTCTGTGTCTCCCCCACAGCCCCCCTCAAGACTGAAAGCTTTTTACTCCAGGGAGGTCTTACTCCCATGTGTATTCATCTACCCTCCCCACAACACTTATCATGTACGTGCATATCACTCTACGAAACATACAGTGGTCTTTCCACAGAAGCAAGCACCTTGGCCCAGTCGGAAAAGTAAACAGAGGGCCTAGGTAAAACTAAAATTAAAAAACCAGGGCCGTTTCTTAAGTCTGGGTTCCCTCAGAATCAGTCTCTGAGACAAGGATGTGAATAGTCCCATAGTCTATTTGGGCAGCAGCCTCAGGAATGTCCAACAGGGGGTGGGAAAGTGAGAAAAAGAAGGCAAGCAGCCAACCCCAAGGGGGTGTTATCAGACAAGTTATCACCGAGGGGGCAGGCATGTGGTCCGGCTGGGGAACCTGACTGCTCTGGAGCTGTTCCTCCTGCCGAGTGAGGGGGCCAAGGGGGAGGGGTGTGAGCTCTCCAGCACTTCTGGCCTTTCGCATATGGGCAGAGCAGGCTCCGGGGACCAGAGCACCCCACCTCACAGGAAAAGCTTCAGGCACTGGCAGCCAAAAGTCAGGCCAGCGTGCAGGGAAAACAGGGAATGCTGCGCGGACAGGGGCAGGGAGCCTGCAGCATGGCGTCCATAGGCTGAAGACAATCAGGGGTGGGTGCAAAGGATGCAAATATCCTTGTGTCCTAGATTTTTTTTCGTTTTTTTTTTTTTTTTTTACTACTGCAAAGTACTTTATACTTAATCCCGTTAGCTCTCTTACTACTCATAACATCTTGGCACAGTGGATCTTCACCACTTGGAGGTTATGGATCGTTGCAAAAATGTGATGAACTCTCTGGAATAATTATATACAAAAAAAAAAAATTGTACGCAATTAGAATGAGGTCACAGACCTCACAAAGCCTATCTATGGGCCACAGGTTAAAAGTTCTTTGCTGTATGAAGCAATTTGCGGGTGTAAAAATGAAGCTCAAAAAAATGGATGTATAATATTTTCCAAGTATTTGGGTTTTTTTTTTTTTTTAAAGACTTTATTTCTTTGACAGAGAGAGAGACGCACACATACAGGTGCACGCACGAGCGGGGGGGGGGGGGGAGGCTCTCAGGCAGACTCTGCACTGGGTATGGAGGCCAACGTGGGGCTCCATCTCACGACCCCGAGATAATGACCTGAGCCAAAACCAAGAGTCGGACACTCAACCGACTGAGCTACCCAGGCACCCCCAGTATTTGTTTTGGAGTTGGGAGCTTGAACTTCAGACTCCTGTGACTTCAGTTTAGGGGACTTCTCACAGCAATGGGCTCCCATGGGTGCTGAACCCTATGTGCACATTTGATTCACATGGAGGGTTTTTTAAAAACACCATGCTCAGGCCTTACTCAGATCAATTAACTCAGAATCTCTGAGTGGGGCCCTGGCAAAGGTACTTTTAATAGTTCTTGTAGATGATTCTATCATACAACCAAGTTGAGAACAAATGCTGAGTATAGACCCCTGGCCCCTGGGCATTTTATAAAACTTTACAACTGAGATCTCAAAAACCATAAAGACCTCGAGACCTTCTAAATTAAATTGAACCAGATGTTTATTTTATGTCTCTCTACACATCTGTCCGAAGCACGAAAGCTTTCCATACCAATGAATTTAAATAAATATGAAGATCTTTAGTCCTCTAGCACTACTTGACCCTTTAGAAATGAATTTCAAAACAAATCCATTCAGGTTAGAAATATGGTTTGCTAAAAATACATACTGGATGTGATTCAAGTGCTTGTTTCAACAGGAGATCCCCAAATAGATCTTCGCAATATTTGGACATCTTGTACTGTTGATATTTGCTGGAGAGAGAGAACACTGGCATTTGTAAATTCAAACATCCATTAACCATCCAAGAATAAGAAACATCCATTCCTAGGTGATTAAAAACTCCCACTCTGCAAAATCCACGCTTGTCCTCTTGATGCTAAGTGAGATGCTCGGTTAGATACCACAGACTTTAACTGGTATAGTTTGAAAAGTAGATTTTGCCACCCCAAAATAAGAGCTGGCAAACAATAAAAAATGGCTTTCAAGTTCATCAAGTCTGCTTTCAAATCCACTGCCAAATCTTCCAACTCAGTGGAACTTTGAGCAAGGTGTCCTGATCTCTCACCTTTTAGAGGAAGCATCTCTAAAACACATCAAGATGACTTGTTTTTTCCCTTTGTATTTTTTTTTTTGGAGGTGGTGGTGTGGGTAGTGGTTTGGGGTTTTTTTCCTCCTTTTTTTTTTTTTTTTTTTTTGCATAAGACCAAGTGTCCTTACCACTTCCCAAAACTATTCAGCTATTTAAAAAGATGTAGAGCAGCAGTAGGGATTGAGTAATAGATACTTCGAGTAGAACGCATCATTATACCTGCAGTGATTTTCAAAGGAGAGAATTACAGGATATTCAGATGTGACAAATGCGGTTTCCTTGATGGCCTGAATAACATCCTTTAAAGATAAAAAAGTGTTAGAAGAGCAAAAAAATAAATTAAGGTACATGAAACCATTCAGAGACTATTAATTTCAGCTTTTCCAAATGTCAGTTCTGGCAATTAAGACCTGGAGAACCCATTCACCTTGATACCTTTACAGGGGGGGTCTCCTTGTGGTTAGACCCAAGTGCAACTAATGGTTAACGACAATTTTTTTCAAAGCTAACTTTGGCTTCTCCAACATTATGGCACTATTAACTGGCAAGAAATTTCATCTCAATGGCATGCTGGTTCCTTGCTCAGTTACCTGACAAGACAGGTTCAGAGCTCATCTTTCTTGCTGAAGAGCAGGTGAGGTTTTGGCTACATTTCATTAATTCGATGACTATTCCTGTGACATTTGCAACATCCCTTGTTTCTTATTAGCCTGATGAAAATGGCAGGGAGGAGATGACGAGGGAGGGTGCTCTCCTTGATCAAGCAACATGTGAGGTTAAACAGGAGGTGTTCTGGATGCCTCTCTCTGAACTGGAAGCTCAGTCATTTGAAACAACCTTTGAATGAGCTGAGCATATCCTTCCCACAGATGGCTGACCTTGCTCTCTGCTTAGCTTTAGAAAGCATGGTTTCAAACTGATGTTTCTACAACCACAGCATCATATTTGGTAAAAATCCCCAAATTCTTACTGGCTTATCGTTAACCACAGGAAAAATTCAATTAAATTGGAAAAAATTTTACAGTAATCTAGGGAAGTCCATCTGAAACCCATCTAATGCCTTGGGTTAGATAATCCTGGAGTATTTTAGTGAGCATCCTTATGGCTAAGTCCTTTATTCTTGCTTAAAGCTTCTTCACAGGTGAAAACTCCTGTGACCTTGATTGTCCACTTGAGTTGATCAAGAATTAGTCCTTGAGGAAAATTTTGGCTCTGCCCATGGGTTCTCCTTTGCTCACCTCTGAGCTGAGAAGAAATAGCCTTCTTTTCAGTTAAGCTTCCTTATTAGGCTCCTTAATTCTCTAAAGAGGACAATCCTTCCTGTCAGTTTGGTTGGCTGTGCAAACTCATGGCTTTCCACTTGAATATATTCTTGATACTTCTCAGGGAGTATAATTCCTTCTCAGGGAACATAATCTTGAATTCACTGCTGCTCAAAATTCACCAACATCTGGCTAAGAGAAATGGTATGTGCATGGAGTGTTACGGGTAAAGGGCCTAGGCATCTGTTTTTACAAATACCTCTGGTGATTTCCCACATGTAGGCAGGATTGAGAACCACTGCTCCAGATGTTGCAATAACTATTCCAAATTGCACCAAACTGACAGAGACAGATGTACCTGAATATTGGCCAACCACAGAATTTCATTTTTTGACTTGTCTTTTGGCAGGCTATCATTGGAGCATATTGAGGAGTGTTGTAAGAAACTAACCTTCAAACTGTACATAGAGATCACCAAAAGGCCATTACTGAAATGTCTGTTTGTAAAACTGTAGATGCCTCTCTTTGAGGGTCCTTGGGGAAAAGTCTTCTCTGGCATCAGGACCAGGAAAAACTATGCTTCTTTGGATCAATGGCTCTGTTTCTAGTTTACAAATTTTGTGAATCATCATGTTTATCTCCTTGCACTAAATTCTAGAAAGTTTGGAGCCCATTTGTGGCATGGCTTGGCAGTTTATAGGACTTCTTATGGAGGATTCATAAACTCTCACCTCACTCACTTAGCTCCTTGCTCTTACAGGCACTATTTATAATCTATTTGATTTTATGTATTCTATTTATCTTTTTATGCCCATTTGAAGTCCTTCAGAAAGAATGCAAAGTAAGCAAGAAAACAGAAGACTGTTTTTAAAGTAATTAGAGTCTGGGGACTCTGGCAGAGAAACCTCATTTTATGGTGCTGTCACCATTTGAAAGCAGCAAAGTTAGAAAAAGATGGTGCTATGAAGTGGAGAAAACAGTTTTCTTGACTTTCTCTTCAAAACTGGGGGAAAGGAATATGAAGGCAAAACACTTGAGAAAATGAATAATCTGTTTTCTCCACTCCATCTATCTCTATGATAGTCTGCAAAAGGCTATGGCTATTTTGAAACTTACCTTAAAAAGGATATCTGTACACATTGCTTTTCCATGAGTTATTATTGGTTCTTGGTCTTCACCTTTTCCATCCCAACAGTCAAGTTCAACACATCTAGGCACACAGTGAAATTACAATATTGAACCCTTATAATAAAATAGTGTGTGTGTGCAAATTAAAAGAAGATACATCAAAATAAGTTGTTTTCTTAAAGAAGTAGAACATGGACTGAGTTAAGTAACATAATTATTTCATGGAGTATCAGGCCAAAATCGCATTATATTCTTTATCACGCTGGTGTCATCAAAAAGGAACTGTCAGAGATTAAGACAGACTTAGGAGATACAACCACCAGTGAAGTTCTGGATGAAATTCCAGTCATGACAAAGGTACAATGAAGGACAATTTGGGGACAACTGGGAACATCTGAATACGGGCTGGGTTTTAGATGATGTTAAAGAACAATTTTTAAAATTTTGTTAGGTGAAATGATGTAACTTTGGCCATAAAAGAAAATGTTCTCATTGTGTCAAGTATTCAGAGACAGAAGTAGTGATGTCATTTCCTTAGTGTCTCTCCATACACAAAAAATAGTGAGTTATTAAAAAGTAAGGTATGGTTAATGATAACCAAGAAAAAATATCATAATGTAACTACATTTCTTATTTTTCACTTTCAGCATTTTTTCCCATATTTTAAACCTCAAATATTTGCCTATTTCCATAGAAGAAAAACCATTTTCAATAATCTTTATTCTCAGAGAATGACATTTTAGAACTTTTAACATTAAGTAGAGCTAAATTTGCAAATGTTTCAGACCAATAAGAAACTTAGCATGACTTCTTGAAAAATTTTTTTTTGCAATTTTGATCAAAAGGGGGGATAATTAAAATTTACAGTAAAAAATGTCTTTTGGTCCAAAGGAGGATTCTAGAACTTTCTGGAGCAGAGATTTTCTTTTTCAAGGTTATATGACCAGGATAATCAATTAAAGGGAAGGAAAAAGGTCCTTTTCATTCTGAATACTGCGTCCTATTTTTTTTTTTTTTTTTTTTTTTTTAGAGTAAAGTCAATTAAATTGAAGGGCATCATAAAAAAAAAAAAGGAGCTGTCCTGAGATTCTGACCTGCAACCAGCCAGGAGAACCTGTTTGTACATTTCTACTGAAGATTTCCCGCCAAACTGTCGGCCCGTGAGATAGGTATTATGGGAAGAACTGATGAAGTAGTGGGCCAGAGGATGGTCCATTTCTTGGTAAAGTTCTAAACGATCCAGGAAGACTGGGGCATTTTCATCTGACATCAGATATCTGCAAAACCCATCACTTGATATGAGGCCTAAGGGAAAAAAAGAACAGCTAGTAGACATGTGGCTTGGAAGATACACCTCTCACGTTTTTCTTCTTGAAAGTTGAGGCAACTTAATCAAGAGTAAAAACTTCTCATTCTCGTTCCCAAGGACCTTCATCCTTCAGAACTTGAACAAAATAAGAGCTGCACATTACAAGTAACCTAATGCATTCCAAAAGACAGGTGGTGTTCTGCTTTTGTAAGTAGGATGGCAGAAGCACACGATTCCCTGAGCTCAGAAGTGCAGCCCCAGGAGCAGTGGTGACCAGGGGTCAAGGGGACCTTCATCAGTTCCATTTCTACCACTCACTCCTTATGTTCTTGGGTCTCAACCTCCTCTTATGTCAAATGGGGGGAAATCCTGGCCACATCTGCTTTCCAGGACTGTCATAAATGGTAAAGAAGAATACATACGAGAGGGGCTCTTAAAATAGTGGAAAACAGGGGTGCCTGGGTGGCTCAGTTGGTTAAGCGTTTGATTCTTGATCTCAGCTCAGGTCTTGATCTCAGGATTATGAGTTCAAGCCCCATGTTGGGCTCAAGTGGAAAACCTACAACTGTAGGGCACTATTGTTCTCACTGGATCAGAGAAGGGATGAGCAGCCTCTCTGGGTTTCAACAATTCATTTCTCCTCTTTTATCTATGAAACAGGGTGTGGGACTGGTGAGAAGAGTATTCAGTCATCACTGAAACGTGGCTCCAAGAGCCACTGTTCATTTCGGTCAATCCTTTCTGATACAGGGCAGGTCCCCTGTGGTCTCAGAAGAAGCGATCAACATTTCTACATCTCTTACCCCGTCAACCATTGACCACCTCAGCTTTTTGTTTTTATTTAAGCATTGGCAAGTTATGAACTGATTTCAAACTTATAAAAAAGTACAGATGATAGCATAATAAATAACTATGGGCCCACACCACAGCTTTGTAACATTTTACCGTATTTGTTTTACATTTTTCAGAGGAATACATAATTACAGATGCCTTTGCAGCACCCTGTGCTCCCACCCTCCATCCTACTGCATGCAGTCCCTCTTTCTACTCCCTTTTAGACAACCACTCCCAACTTTTTGTATTGAACATTCTCAAAACAGCTTTGTAACTCTACTATATACGCCTTTAACCAAATAGGCAGTTGTATTTAAAAGCTTATATAAAAGATATTCCACTATTTGCATATGCAACTTGCTATTTTTACATTTTCTTAGAACTTATTCAGTTCGTATAAATAGCTTTTGGTCATTTATTTTTCCCTGAATAATGTACAGTAGTATGTGTAGTGGTAGTACGTAGGACTGTAGAAGGTAGAGTAGATCCATGTATGAATATACCCATTTATTGTCAACGATTCTGTTGATGGGTATTTAGGTAATTTCTAATTATAAATAAACATACTACAATAAAAATCTGTGTACCTATCTCCTTGGGCACACACATCCGTTCTAAGAGCAAGTACTTTTTAAGGCACTGGGACAGATGGAGTGATGGGAGAAACAGACACGCCCAGCCTTCACGAAACGTATTATGGGAAAGAGAACAAATAAATTAGCAAATAAATATAAGTATAATGTAATATCACGCAAGTGCTAGAAGGAAATAGAAAGCAGGGAATGAAGGTGATCAAGGACGACCAGGATGCTGTGTTAGATGCGTGGCCAGCAGAAGCCCTTCTGAGGAGGTCACATTCACGAATAGGTAGCAAGCCACATGCAATCTGGGGAATCATCCCGGTGGAAGGATCAGCAAGTGCAAAGACCTTGACGCAGGAGTGTGTGACTGAGGGGAAAGGTAGTTAGAAATGAGGCTGGAGAGGAAGCCAAAAGCTACATCAGTTAGACTGAAGTCTTTGCTAAGTACTGTGGATTTTACTCTAAATGTGTTGGGAAGCCTTTGGAGGGTTCTGAAGAGTGGAATAACATGATTAGATTTAGTTTTTAAAGGTTCAGTCTGGCTGCTGTGTGGAGCATAAACTGCAGAGCACACTGAGTAGAAAGAAGACGACTAGTTAAAAGTCAACTGGCATCGTCCAGGAAGACATGATATAGGCCTGGAGAGTCCGATGAAGGTAGAGATGGTGAGAAGTGATTTATTCAGGACTTATTCTGAGGATAGATCTGGTAGGTTTTGCTGATGGATCAGAAGTGATGTGAAAGAACGAAAGCAAGTCAAGGAAGATTCCAAGAGTTTTGGCTTGAAAATCTGGGTGGACCATGGTACCATTTTCCAGGCTGAGAAGGGGACAGGCCTACGGGCAGGGAGAATCAAAACATGTTGTACATATACATTCGAAATGCCCATTCAGTATCCAAATGGAGAATTCTACCGCAGGTCTATAGTTGAAATTAGAGGTTAGGAGTGGAGAATTTGAAAGTCGTGTGTAGAAAGAAATGTAAAAGCACTGACTTGGGTGAGGGCACTTCCTCTGACATCCAGAGCTGGGAACGAGATGGGAGATGCTACCCACATACCTGGAGGTGGAAAGGCTGGGCTGTAGGAGGGGCGTATTTTCCACTCTACCAATTATTGCCAAAATATTCAAAAAGGTGGTTGTTTGTACCAATTTATGCTTTTCCCGGAAGTTTATAATGCCTTTTGCACCACATTCTCACCCATACTTAAGAATGGCAGACTTTAAAATTTCTGTCATTTGTGAAATGGTGAAGCTATGATTTTTATATGTGTCAATGTAATTTCATAGACTTTAGGACCTGGAAGGACTTTGGAAATAATGAGAGAGACACCTCTATCCTAACATTTATCATACTGCCAAGGAACTGCTGAGCCTTGTCCTTCAACAGATCACAACTGCCTTACTTGCTTTTGAATCCCCAACATCTGGCACAGTGCTTGGCACCCAGTCAGCCCTCTATAAACTTTAAGAAATGAAAGTAGGGGAGTGAAATACTAGTTGAATGACTGTAAGGGCTCCACCAGGTTACAAGCAGGGAAACCGAGGCCCAGGAATAGAGTCCCTTGCTCAAGGTCACACAGTGACAGGGGAGCAACAAGAATCCAATCAAATAGTGCTATATTATCTATCAAGCCACCCTCCCCTTCACTTTAATCCCATGCAATGGAGAATAAATAGTAATACTCAGAGTGTTGGTAGACAGGTAAATAAGGAAGCACTCTTGCTGAAAGGAGGTATTCGGGGCCCTAGCAGGAAGTGTAAGTGTATGTCTTTTTGACTTGGAAAAATATCAGGGGTGGGTAATGTGTTGTGGCGGGCCAGCATGCATATACACGGGTTCTATGTGGGTCCAGAGATTATATAAACCTTTCAGTCACATTCACTGAGATACAAAGCAAAAAGAACTCAGAAACCGGAGGCCCT
Organism: Halichoerus grypus; assembly: GCF_964656455.1. NCBI lineage: Eukaryota > Metazoa > Chordata > Mammalia > Carnivora > Phocidae > Halichoerus > Halichoerus grypus. Next base: position 104,686,831 of record NC_135721.1, read on the forward strand.
AATGCCCAGGGGCACATTGGAGAGATAGAACTTGAACCTGAATCTCCCTTCAACTCTCTCCTGGGACACAAGGCTGAGGCTGGAGCTCAGGTAGCTCTTTTCTCAGGACTTCCTGTCCAATTATGGTAGCATCACCTCTCCCATCCTTCGCAGGAGCCTCCCACTGCTATAAGACTGATCTTCAGTTCCCTCTCCATGCCTTTTCTTTGTCAAATATTGGAATGGACAGCACACTGTTTCTAATGTTTCATTGAAAGAGGCAAATGTTCAGAAACCCCAATAATTTGCTAAATTGATTCCTGAGCATTTAATTTCCTATCAGTTGCATTTGTATTCCGTAACAGAGGTCTAATGATGGGAAGGCTCATCAAATCATGTATTAAAATTTACATGGCTTGGCAAAACAAAAGGGAGAAAAAGAAGGTATAAACTTTTATAAGATGCGAAATTCCTTCCAAGATTGCAAACAGACACTGTATGGGCATTTTTGCAGTTTGAGCATTAGGCAATACTAAAGATCGAATGTAAGAGAGTACAATGGGGAAAATATCACTACCATGTGTTTAATAATGTAGTAAATTTACATTATACCTCAGGCAGCGTGGGCAAATTCTGATGTAAGGTAAGATTTATACTAACTTAGAACAGGGAAAAAAAAAATCAGTCCATTAAAAATCCTTGGCTCTAGGGAGCTCCAAAGCATTTAAAGATGTCTTTAACTAAAAATCCAAGAATGTTTAAAGTTGCATATAGTCTTGCTTTTTCTTTAATAAAGAAAATTATCTTTTTTCACTTTTATTACCTTTTTTCTTCAAATCTTCATCAGGCTCATACATCTCGATGATCTGCATTGCCCTTTTAGCATCATAAAATGGGAATAAAATTTCATTCAGTCGAGGGTCTCGCTGATGCTATGATGAGAAAATAACCCCATTTAGGTTGACATTTCTCACCCTTGGGGCATTACACATCACTAAAGTACATAATTTCTAAAATAAGATATATTGAGAATATCACATTTACAGTTACAAAGATAGGATTTCACTGTCCTACTGTCTTTCTCCCTAAAATATACTTCAAAAAAGTCCAACTTTGGGAATGCTTTGGTTTCCCTCATGGAACTAGAAAGAGAATACAGAATATATATATATATATATATATATATATATATATATATATATACACACATATATTTCCCCTCAAAAGCTAAAGGATACATAAAATGGTGTGCATGTCAATTGTACTGTCTTCTAGTCCCCATACTCCAGGTGAGAGATTTGGCATAAATATCTATAAAAAGTGAGGTCAAAAATCTTTGGGGGAAAAAAAAGGAAAAACAAAAGCAAAAACTAAAAAAACCCTCCAAAAAACCCAAATAACTCAAATAGTTAATATACTAACTTAGGTGCCGAAAAAGAAAAACAATAGTAACAACAACAACAACAAAAATCCCTAAGGTTAAAACAGGCAAACATCATTTCATTTTCGTTATATATATATTTTTTTACATAAAGAAAAGATTTCTTGGGCAGTCTGCAAACTTCATTTTCTTGAGTAAGTATTTATCAAATCAGTCATAATAATGATGACAATTAATCGGCACAAGGATATGTATCAATTATTGACAATATGAAAATCTGTATTTGAATTATCAGTAGTTCAGAAAGTCTTTTTCACTATGAACTAGAACTGGGTTTGCCCTGAGGAAATTCTCTGGGCAAGGGGAGTCCATGAATGATTAAGGCACTTAGGAAGCTGGTGATGCCGGTCTTTAAAAATCAGCACCTGGATGCTCATGGGCCTACAGGAGGCACCAGGAACAATGCTATTTCTGCAGTTCTGTCACCCAAACTTCACAGCAGTGGTGAAAAAACTCCAATTTACTGACTCAGCTACAATCTTCTGTATGTGTGTGTGTTGTGCGTGTCTCTGCATGTGTGTGTGTCTGTGTGTCTGTATCTGGAGGCAGTGGGTCCGTGAAACTTCCTTAATGTTCACCGTGAATTGGACCCTGGTCATTCATCAAATCTATAACTTCTATGGAAATCATGGCAGAGAAGCAGATGTGAGCAAAACCTGGTCAATGGGTAGAACCTTGGCGACAACTCTTTACCCAAATATATGCACAGACATTGAAAAACAGCATTGAGAAGTTGTTTGAGAAACAATTGTTAAAGGTTCATATGGATTTCCCTTCCCCATTTGTTTTGAGATGAAAGTTTGAAAAGTGGGTAACACAGAATGAATGCCTTTGGCCAACGCAACACGCACAATGTAATTTCCTCAAGCACTTGTGGCCTAGCCTATTCTGGTCCTCCCACCTCTTTGCCCAGGTAAGAGTGTTAACTCATAAGGAATCGGTATCTTTTGGTCAGTTTATCCCAATGAAGCATGCTTCTGTTGTAATCTAAGAAATTACAGCTCACAACAGCTCACGTCCATGCATGTGCAAGAGCAGAAACTGTTATATTAACAACAGGCCTTGAAACCATAAAAAACAAAACTCATGGGGTACGCAGAGAGAAACTGTGAGGTGGACCATGGAAGGCCAGGCACATGAAGGCATGCTACAATCTTATTTATGAAATGGATGGGCATCATGCAACTCTAGAGACCGCTATTCAAGGGCATGACAAGCACCACCCCTCTGGTGAGAAGGCATCGTTTTAAAAACAAACGAATAAATGAACAGAAAACTCTCTCTAGTCACATTTCCTCCTCCGTCTCCATAAAATACTATCACAGAAGAAGATGGATATGGGAGGAAAAGGTCCTTTTTAGACCCCACTGCAGTTATTTTCACAGTTGGCCACTATATTTCACTTCCTTATTAAAAGTAGGCTTTTTGATTTAAAGATATGCTCATTGGTAAGAATTCTGGGCTCATGGAGATGATGGGGCAAATCCATATGAATTAAAAAAGTGAGAAAAAGAAGAGATTAAGCTGCAGGGGAGAGAAGAGATTAAATTAGGTAAAGGAGGGGGAACCCAGACGCTCCTATGTGCTCTTTATATGCATACCTATGCATGTGAGCCTGATGTGACTTATAACGTGATCTGTTGATGGCAGCATGGCATCTCCCGCACCTGGGAGTTAAAATGCAGATTCTCAGGCCCCACCAAAGACCTAGCAGATCTGATTCTCTGGGGAGGAACCCATGAATCTGTGTTTTGAAAAGCTTTTCAGGTGACTCAAGTTTAAGCAACACTGCTCTAACATGTAAAAGTATGCCTTTTAACATACTTGTATTATCAGTTATATAAAAAACAAATCAACCTAAAAACCTAAGCCCTGCAAGGACAGAATGCTCAATGTTTGAGATGTCCTCCTAATTAAAGCCCATTAAAATTCAGTCCCAGGGCACGACAGTCACTAGAACATCCTGCCTATCAGAAGCAAAAGCCAAGAAAACCAAGCCCTAAAATGGATGCATCATAATCCCCTAACTGTACATTTGCAGCAAATAAGCATTAAAAGTAGACAGTATGAAACTGCATTTGCCTTTGCATCACTCCACCAGATAACATAACCTTTGCTTCACTAAAACTTTCATGTTTGAAAAAGGAAGCATGGTGCACTCTGGATAGTCCGAAGGCAAGGAAGCAGATGATAAGATTTGCATCAGAGTCACAAAACTGTAATTTTTATATGAAACAACAAAGAGGAAAAAGATCACTTCCAGGTGACCTCAGAGTAATAAGGTTGCAGAAGAATCCCACACAGATGTAAGCACAGTGGGGCAAACGTTTCAGAACTCTGAGGGATCGCTGGTTTTCCGTGGGGATTTGGGGAAGCAATGTGCCTACGACAATCACCTCTGGACGTCCAGAGCTTTGTAAAATGAGATCTAACCAGCTTCCGAAAATAGGTCACAGAACCGTGCCCACGTGCATGAGGAGACAGTGGTCATTGCTCCATTATTATGTCCTAACTCTTACTGAGAAAAGGTAGCAACTGGCTTTAACCCAAGCAGCACTGAGAGAGATAGATGTTGACAGAAAATATTCAGAAGAGATATAAAGAAGATAAAGGAATAATTTGCAAGAGTAGGCTTACCCGTAAGACTAAACACCTCCTTCTCTTTCTGTGTCTATGTATTAAACAATAAAGATACTATAAATGGAAAGTGATCACAGGCCCTTTCCTACACAACTGCAAAATAAAATAAATAGGTCTAGCCCTAACGTGATCATATAATGTGTGTGAAGCAGGGGGAGAGATCACTGGCAACAAGAAAATAAAGCTAATTCTGGAAAACTGTGGTCATCTAAGACCTTTTCCCTCTTTTTCTCATCTTGATCTCTCTCTCCAGCCCTCCATGCATCTCCTGATTCTGTAGGCCCTCCCCCTCAGTTATCATCTTTGTGAGAGAATAAAGGTAAAACTGAAATCAATTTGGCTTCTCATTGGAAATGCGGAAAGATAGGTGAAATTAACTAAAGCCCAGGGACATTAATTAGCCCCACCACAGATAGAGAACAGAGCTGGAAGCAGTATCTAACCACATGGCAGCTCACAGTGAGCACCTTTACTGGCTCTCCCATACTCTGGTTTATTATTTTCAGAAAGCAGGAAGAAGAGAAGTTTCTCTTGGTCCACTGATGGGAACAAGAAGCATAGCTGTGGCAAAATTTTAGGATCTGAGTGGTGGATTTCTATGACTAAATCCATTATGGAGAATAACAGAAGATATATGATACTCTCACATTCTTCCCGTCCATACTAAGCATTCCAAGGAGGAATCCAGGTAATCCACTGGGACAGTGCTTCACAAACTTTAATGTGCAGACCAATCACCTGCAGATGTTGTTAAATGCAGATTTCAAGTCAGTAGGTCTCGGGTGGGACCCAAGATTCTGTAATTCTAACAAGCTCCCACAGGATGCTGCTGCTGATGGTCCATGGATCACGCTTTGAGGAGAGACTGAGAAGCAGATGAGAAGCAGGTCTAAAGCTACTAGTGAAAAGCTAGTAAGTGTTGATGACATGGATAGGGAGGAGGTGGGACAAACCCCTATACGGTGACCAAGATAGTAAATGGCCAGTAGTCTCTCCTCTCATTCCAGCTTCCTGGAGATAGACGTGAGTACACTGAACATAAAATTTCATCTAAAGAATAAAAGGATTTACAAGCTGGAAAGTGGTGGGAGGCAGCATGACTTTTTTTCCCTATTACTTGTTCTAATTGGTTAATGCTGGTATACATGCATCTATTGATTTTTTGCTTTGTCAATCATTTATCTGGTTATTTTGCTGAACTCTCATTCAAAGAGTTTTTCAGTTGATAATTTTTGATAGGGTACTCAATCATCATCTTCAAATGATGAGTAGGACTCTGTCCTTTTGTATTCATGAGACTCTTTATTTTTCCTTTCTTATCACATAATCTGGGGCTTCTAACACAGTGTTGAATTTTGGCTTGTTGACACTATGTAGTTAAGGCATTTTGAAAACATTTAGATCTAAGCTTTTGGAGCCATAGACTCCTACACTGTAATGCCTGCATTCTTCTCGAGTGAATGCTATCTCCTTTCATTATGGGTTTTGAAGGTGTTCTGCCTACAGGGTGCTTCTGATTTTGGAGAGAGGAGAAGAGCCACTATAGGACTCAAAAGAAGGTTACAAGGAGCTGGCAGAATGTTTTCTAAGTTTGACAAATTTCTTCAAGGATACATTCAGATTGCTATCTAGTTTTTCCAGTTCAGTTTGCTAGGAGAGAAAAGGATGAGATTTGGGCACTTTGATTAAAAACAAAGGCTGTACACTTTCCTGGACCATCTTGTAGTCTCTATGATCTAAAGAAATCAAGAATCACACGGAGTCCATGTGTCCCACCCCAAAAGTAAAGGTGCTTCCTTATCATGAATGAGAAGTCACGCAGAAGAAAATATAAAAACAAATGAGTGCTATTGGCCACCATGATAGTGATATATAAAAGCTTATCAAATAATAAGTATTTGAAGAAAGAATTTGGATGGCAGAGCCAGAAAGCATGGGTGATCATATCTTTTAATAATTAAATGTTATGTCTTAGACTTATAAAAATGACAAGTGATGACTGGGTAGGCTTACAAAAACAACCCATATGAGGAAAGGCGTGAGATAAAGAGCCCATGAATACCGCACTATCCTCAAGACTTCAGAATTGTTTTCTTATTGTCACGGTGACACACATAGTAAGGTGTCTGTCATATTTCATAGATGCCTGGACGCCAGCTTCATCTCAGAATGCGCAAGAGACCTTGTTTCTAGGAAGTAGCAAACCAATGATAGAGCTTTTCTCCGTGCCTCCCAACGGTCTTCCCTCTTTAGCCAAAAGCAAGACTTCCCTGCCCATCTCACCAAAACTTAAGATGAGTGGGAGTGACCCAAAGTGCATGAAGAAGCTGAAGGAAATAAAACAATAAATCTTAAAAATAAAGCAGAAGAAGGGGAAGGAGTTAAAGGAAACAAAGCAAGGCAACTTAACTTCTGAGTAACAGTGGCACAGGAATGTGGATAATATCTGGGTAAAGATTCTAAACATAGTATTCGCATGACCAAAAACTAGTGGGGTGGAAAAACTTGCAATGTTTTCAAGTAAAATAAATATTGCATTGCACTGAAAGGTTTATTAAAAGTGGAGGCAACTGTGCTGATAAATGGAGTAGCTATTCTTCCTGGCACAAGGGCTTTTAGGCTCTGGTTATCATAGTTCTGTCGGGGCAACCCTACCAGCTGGGAGCCACTAAGCCCTAACAGGGCAGAAGCCCTTTGGCAAAGATGTGATTTGTCTCCACAAACTGGCAAATCACAGTCTGCCTGTTGCCTGTTCTTTGGGTCAATACTTCATGTCTGGCATGATACCCTCTCTTCAAATATTTTCTCTTTATATGGTATAATGGTTAAATTATATTAAAAAATTGTTTTGAAACAAAAATATATTGTCCATTCCATTAATGTGCTAGGGAAAAAAAGTACATTTTCCATTTTGGATGAGCAAGAGCTTCGATGGGTTTCACTGAACAGAACATTCTTTTGTACATATAAAGAAAAAAAAAGTTAATTTTAGTTGTAACAAAAGTTGCAACCTTTACGTGTTTCAAAATATTTTTCTCTTGTGCTTCAGCAAATGTTGTCAACCAGTGTTGGTTGTTGAGTGAATCATATTCTAAAATGAGCCCTAAGCTTGTTATAAAAATAAAATCTAAAAATTTGACCTGCAATCTAATTGGCCTAATATGTACTATATTTTCACCCAGGAACTCCACTGTTGTGCTCGTTGTCAAAATAATGTCTTGGAACCTACATATCGTTCTTACATGCAATCCATTAAAAGACAAAAATAAAGCTTTCCAGTCCATGCAAAGGTATGAGAAAAAGTTAGCAATGGAGAATCCAACTACAGTGTGGTAATTTCAATCCATTCTCTATTTAATGAGATCAATAGGAGAAAAAAAAAAGTACCTTAAATATCATCTTGCAAAAACATAGACACATTTAATTAAATGAATATATTATAAAATTCACACGCACACACAGAACCAGAGCTATACATCACAGCAAGAAAACCAACAAAAAAAAGCAGTGTGCAAAGCCAACGTGTAGGAAGTGCATGAACACCCAGAAGCAGCAGCTGATTTTTGCACCTGGTAAAGAAAGCCATATGGAAAGATCAGCAGGTCAGAAGCAAAGCGAATAGGGCGTATGACGCGGGCATGCAATGGGGACACTGGAGGAGGCAAGCCACTGCACACAGACTTTATGGAGTTAATGTATGAAAAAGCTTACTTCATTTAGAAAGCTCACTAATTGGTCTACCGTTAAATAATCAGTTTTGTCTCCATTGCTGAAAAGAAATTTATTAGAAAAAGTAAGTTTTTGTATATGATGCTACAGTAGGTACGATTTACATGTTGACATTTGTTGATGATAATTCTAAACTTATTTCTAACCCTGAAGTAGTGGTGCATTCTTAAAATGGCCAGAGACTGGTTGTAAGAACAAAAAAAAAAAAAAAAAAGAAAAAGATAAAGAAAAAAAGCAACAACCCAACAACAAGAGAAAGAAAACACTCCCACTAGCTCACAGAAAATGTCTGCAATTCTTCCGTTTAGTATTATTGAAAACCGTTATTTTAAAAACAACATGTAAGTCATCCATTTGAAATAACTAGAATGAATGAACTTTTCAACAACATAATAACATTCCAAATCGAATCTAGTTAGTTCACATAATGGGTTAATACCTAAAGGAGCAGGTTAAAATTGTAGGTAGTTAGTAAAGCCAATGCAAGGGGGGGAAAAAATCGTTCCAGGTGCTGCCATTAATTTTTGTAAAAGTTTCTCAAAAACTCAGAGTGAACTTTTACAGTGATAAACTAAGGGGTGAAAATGTAACCCTAGCTACATAATCCTAGAGACTCTCAACATACTATATTAGAACATTACCACAAAAAATGTTTTAAAAATCTACAGGGACAAGAATGTGACATTTTCTCATAAGTAGAACTTACATTTTTTTAAAAAGATCCTCTATATCTGTCCGAGGACAAATCTTTTGTGTCAGTTCATAGAACTTTTCATAAGTAAATGCCGCAGGCTCAATTTCATCATTCTGTAAAGAACAAAAGAGTGTCATAACGCATGCAACATCTTTCTCCTTGGAGGGGAAGAATCTATCTACAGGATCATGAAGCAAAGCAATGACCACCTTGGATTCCCAGGGCCTCAATCTCTGATTCTTACTGAGAGAAGCCAGACGGCCAATCCCAGCTGTGGTCAGGCCGTCCCACCAGCACCCGGCATGTGTAAATGGGTGTTTCTGGTTACCATGGGCAGCCATAACTTGTGTGTTCAAACACTGACTACAGCTGGGCTCGCTCTGGGAAACACCCCATAAAACAAATATAAAGAAACATTTCCTCTTTCTCTCCTTGATGGAGAAAAGCAAGTGCCTGCCTAAAGGATGCTGAATAAATCAAACCAAGTGTTTACTTATGTTTATCTTGTGAATTTTCACAAGACCACATGAAGGGGCTCAGGACAATCATATAAAATTTTACTTTTCATCCTGAAGTTTGTATTTCAAATTGGATTTGTTAAAGTAGTAACAGGCTAAAATCTTTCTTGCAGTCAATAAATTAGTTTCAATTATTCTAAATCCAAAGGGCCAGGAACACAAATGGTTTGTGAGGGAGGGGTGCTTTATAAAATACTTCACAGCCATCTTGAAGAACTGGATTTATTAGTCAATTATTCAGGCTGACATTGTGCTTGGTCAAGGCAATGCAGATGGGCTTCTCTAATAAGCCTTCCGGGGGCGCGTGGGTGGCTCAGTCAGTTGGGCATCCGACTCTTTTTTTTTTTTTAAGATTTTATTTATTCATTAGAGAGAGAGAGAGAGCGTGCACACAAGCAGGGGGAGAGGCAGAGGGTGAGGGAGAAGCAGACTCCCTGCTGAGCTGGGAGCCCAACGTGGGGCTCGACCCCAAGACCTGGAGATCATGACCTGAGCCGAAGGCAGGTGCTTAACCATCTGAGCCACCCAGGTGCCCTGGGCACCCGACTCTTGACTTGGGCCCGGATCATGATCTCAGGGTCTTGGGATCGAGCCCGGCGTCTGGCTTTGCACTGGGCGTGGAGCCTGCTTGAGATTCTCTCTCTCCCCCTCTGCGTGCCAACCCCCTCCCCACTCTCTCTCTCAAAAAATAAAATAAAATAAGCTTTCCACAAGCTGTGTAAAAGAGCAGCCTGGCTGTCATTTCCTTTTCTTAATAAAGTTGATAAAAACATTTTGAAGTACACTATTTGAATTTGAAAACATTTAGTTTAAAATGCCCAGAAAACAAAAGGCAGGCAGGCAGGCAGAAGGGAAAGTTACTTGTACTTTATGTGACTGAAACCAGTTTTGAATCTAAATGACATCAGTTGAACATAAATAAGCTGGCTTATTTCATATGAGAACATAAATAGACAAAATCGTTTTAGAAACACATGATTAAATGAATAAATACCTTTCCACTGGGAAGACCTAACTCCTTGAGTGCTTGAAAGATCACCTTTTCTGTTTTCCCCGATGCAAAAGTTCTAGTAATACTAGGACAGAAAAGAAGGGAAAAAAAAAAAAAAAAAGTCAAGTTTTGTTAATTCTGTTTTCTATGAGGCAAAAATCCAAGCCATACTCAGGACTGTAGGATGGCAGGGGGAGAAGGGGAAGGAAAATACATTTAGTTTTTATTTTTAGCTATTTTTCACTTCCCTAACTAGCTCCTGCAATATCCCTCTGGTTACACTTGTGAGGCAACTTGATTCTCAGATGGGTGTCCCCCTGGGTGCTCGGGAACCCCAGAAGCTGTGGAGATACATACTGGTGGACCAAAACAATGAGAAATTTTGATCCTACCAAATAACTTCCTCAGGAAAAAGGCATGTGGCAGATGGGACAGGTCTAGAATAAAACCTCATGTTGACACTATCTAGGCTTGGGGTAGAAAAATAGGCTCCACAGAATTCAGCCTCTGCCTGGGATGGCCCTTATACTTTGCTTTCAAACTTACCACAGCTGAGATGCACTATCAGATATGTTTTTAAAATTTTTTAAAGATCTTATTTATTTATTTAAGCGGGGGGGGGGGCAGCAGCAAGGGATGGGGAGGGGGTAGAGGCAGAGAGAGAAGCAGACTCTGTGCTGAGCCAGGAACCCGCCACAAGGCTCGATCCCAGGATCCTGAGATCATGATCTGAGCCTAAGTCAAATGCTTAACCGGAGCCACCCAGGTGGCCTTTTTTTTTTTTTTTTTTTTGACCTAAGTAAGCACCCTCGAGCTACTCTGAATACCAGCTGCCTCAAGGATTAGGAAGTTTACTGAGAAAGGGATAGGTATGGTGGGGAGGGGAGACAGGGAAACACTTGTTCAGTGTTGCAGTAGAATCTTGGTACTACCCTGATACATGGTATTTCTGAATAATGGTTCGCCCTTTATCACGTATGGTGTACATCGAGGCTAGTAAAATGAGTAACACCTTAATGAGCCTGTTTCCTCTTCTGATAAATACATTGGCGACACTTAGAATGACCTATTGAGGACGGGAGCGGGTACCCTAGAATTCTTGTTTGGCTCTGAGCCATGCCTTAGCCAACCAAAGGAGTCTTCATTCATACTGCGGCTGGAAGCCCAGGGAATCTGTCACCGTAATAACTGAAACTCTAATTTCAAAAGTCCAGCCTTGACGTGAGGGTACAGCCATTTCATCGGGCAAGCTTGGTTTTGGAATGCCTTCTCTGTGAGCACAAGGGGCTTTGTAACAGCACCTCCCCACGCCCAACCCTGTCACGCACTCTGCCATTCACTCTAAGTGGAAGCCACCTCCCAATGTAAGCACTGAGAGCCAATTATTCTTGATGAGTGGGAGAAAGCACCTCTTCAAGTGCACAGTACAACTTTCCAAAATAGACTGGGGAGAACTAACTTTAGGTAAAGGAATTGTTACGTGTTCATTCAGAGCTTTATTGTTTCATACTTGGTCCAAGAATACTTCGAGAAGTTCATTTTTAAGAGCGCTTGACACAGCTGCATTCAACTCCACAGCGGCCCACGGATTCTCTTGAACACATCTACACGCATGGTGGAGACATCAAGTAAACTGGTTTCTAGGGTAGACGGTGTGATGCCCACATTTTCCCACTTCCCTAGAGTTCATGGAATTTGTATACACTAAATTGGGTTGAGAAGCCATTTATTGGACCTTTATAAAATAGGGGAAAGTAGCTATTCAGTGTTCTTTAAAAAAAAAAAAATTAGGTGTTAATGTGAGAGGTACAGACAACAGCATCCCCACATCTGGGAAGCCTGCAGAAGGAAAGTGTTTGCCTCCAGTCTCAGGGCTATCTCAGTGAACCTGAGCTTCGGGTAGCTTTGGATAGGCATGAACAATGAGAAGAGAACTGACCGACATGGGCATGAACCCTGTGGCAGGCACAGGGCCTGAGCCTTTCTGGTGAAACAGAACCTGGGTGTGGGGTGCAGGGAGGGAAGGGCAGAGAGGAAGGGAAGAGGGCATAGGAATAGCATTTTTTGGCTAGAGCTTGCTGAAGTGCCAAGAAGTAAATAGGAAGCAGAACAAGAATGTCTCACGGGAGGAGGAGATCCAAGCCTTTGCACTGGGGGTGGGGGTGGGGGGCAGATAAAGAGATTGAGAGAAAAAGAAAAAAAATAGGGTGTCTGGTGCCAGGAGAGAGGAAAATCCATGTAGGGATATATTAGTGAGGGCAAAGCAGAGCCTAACAACGTGACTGTGCAAAAACTAGATGCGAGGAGGTGGCATTATGGCCTAGAGGGGCTCCTTCTCTGGCCCCCCTTTCCTGAGGGGGCTTGGGCTGGGCAACGTCACCACTGATTCGCCCACTTCATTCTTTTTTTTTTTTTTTAAGATTTTATTTATTTGCGAGAGAGAGAATGAGAGACAGAGAGCATGAGAGGGAAGAGGGTCAGAGGGAGAAGCAGACTCCCTGCTGAGCAGGGAACCCGATGTGGGACTCGATCCCGGGACTCCAGGATCATGACCTGAGCCGAAGGCAGTCGCTTAACCAACTGAGCCACCCAGGCGCCCCTGCCCATTTCATTCTAAAGGAGACCAAACCCAGGATGGAAAAGAGGAGCAAGGAAGCTGAATAGGAGTAAGGCCATTCCCCCGGTCTATCTAATAAAGTGCATTTATGGTCTTTGCTCCAGACAGCTATCCAAGAGCTTGGGCCTTAAAATGGATTCCCTCAGAGGTAAAGAGGGTTGTGGCACAAAGGGGAATTCTTTGAGTTTCCAGTTACATTAGAGGCCCAAAGAATGCCCCTTTAACGGGGTCCTGAGAGAAACACATTTATCAAAGCCTGGGGACATTTTAGGTACTGTCACAGGCATTTTGTGAGAGAGTATTTATCAAGGACTGACTGATTCAACTCTTTTTATACAGCTCCATGCCCACAGAGTACAAGATAGCGCTTCATGGCTAACAGGTACTCAATGACTTTTTGTTGACTCAAAATAAACCACCTTCCCTCTGAAACAAATAATGCAATATATGTTAAGAAAGAAAAAAAAGAAGAAGAAGAATGTAGCAGGAGGGGAAGAATGAAGGGGGGGAAATCGGAGGGGGAGAAGAACCATGAGAGACAATGGACTCTGAAAAACAAACTGAGGGTTCTAGAGGGGAGGGGGTTGGGAGGATGGGTTAGCCTGGTGATGGGTATTGAGGAGGGCACGTTCTGCATGGAGCACTGGGTGTTGTGCACAAACAATGAATCATGGAACACTATATCTAAAACTAATGATGTAATGTATGGGGATTAACATAACAATAAAAAATTAAAAAAAAAATAAAAATAAACCACCTTCCCCAAAAGAAATGCTATGAAAGCAAATACCCTTGAGTGGTGCCCAGGCCTAGTAGAGTTCTGGTTCAATTCCATGTTCCAGCAGACTTTACATGACTAAGATAGCAATGATCCTAGAAACCAAGGGAGTCTCATTCTTTCCTTGCCCTCAACGGGCCTACAATCCACTCCATGGTTTTAACACCATCTTCTGAAACACTCAGGGAGGACTCATGCCGTGAAGCCTCAGTAGGGTCCTACTCCCTTCACAGATGAGCTAAGCCTTTGGGACATAAATAGTTACATAGGAGCTGGGCTGCCATGACCATACCCGAAGCTCTCAGCCTTCTTTAACACAATGGTCTCCTTTAAGACTACTTCCAGCCAGAGCCCACAATTAATGTTTGGCTATCATTTCCTGACTCTCTAGCCACTGGTTCCAACTCCAGGTTACAAGGAATAGGAAATGGCAAAGAAAAGAGTGACTTTCAAAGCTTTGGTCTGGGTGGGAAGATAAAACTGAGTGTGAATTTGTAAGTTTGAGAGAAAGGCAGATTGCCTAAGATTATACACATGGAAAGAAAAGAGGGAGATAAAGAGTAAGACTTCCTTCATTAATCATTCCGGCAACTTCCTGGATATTAAATTTCAGCTAATACTCAAGAGCAGGGGCCATTCCCAAGCGATGGAACAACTATGAAGCCAGATCCCTTTTAACAGTATGCACACTATACTAATAGTTTCCATTTTAAGAACTCCAGAATGATAGTGATGAAATGACATTTTAAAAGTGTTTACTCTTCATATCCATTAAAACATTCAGAACAATTTCCACCTAGCCCTTGGCAGCTCATCTACCAGGGGACTCATCCGCTTTTCTCTGGCTTGGTGTCAATTCTCCATCAACTCTGAACAAACTGCCCCCGAATCACAGATGTCTTGTGTCAAACACCTGTTAATACTGGCAGGCACCAAAGTGTTCGTGTCAAAGAGAGCTAAAGAAAATGACAAAAGGATGGTAATAATTTTGTATGTGAACGTACCGATAAAGATCTTTGAAACCATAAAAAAAAACTTCCAAGCTTGTCTAACAATGGCTTGATTAGGAGGATACATATAAATGAAACCAGAATTGTTAGTTAGAAGTGCTTTGATTGCAATCTATGTGTTTCTACTTTGTCCATTTCCTGAACCTTATCTTGGAAGAAAAAGCAGGACGGTAAGGTATGTAAAAACAGATCCAACATAAATTTCTGTTCTCCACACTGCTGTCTGTGCTAAGTTTGGACTTCTTAATTCAATATAGATTTTAAAGAAAAACGTACTATATGTTGGGCAGTAGCTGTAGGATGCTGGGATATATTAAAATAATTGTCCTGCTATTGCTCAACAGAGCAAAGGATTTAAAAAAAATAAGGGTCAGTTTAAAGTATCTTTGCCAACAATTATCAGTCAAAGGTGCTAACAGGGCATTTTTTTTTAAAAGGTTCTACTTTCTTTTTCTAAAGTAGACATAAAATTGATTTGCTAGTAAGTTAATAAAAAGGAGAATCCTACATGTAGATCTATAAAGACCACAACAATGCATGAGGTGTATGACTTGGTAAGCCCTTAATAAAAGGTTAAGTAAAAATATTGCCCATGGTCTTCCTTATGATTTGTATGCTTTTAATTTTCTCATTGATATTCCAGTTCTGTCACATGGGTTGTTATAGAGCACGGAATTAAAATGATGGCCTCTAGGACAATTCTGTTTAAGATTTTATTTATTTGAGGGGCGCCTGGGTGGCTCAGTTGGTTAGGCGACTGCCTTCGGCTCAGGTCATGATCCCGGGGTCCTGGGATCGAGCCCCGCTTCGGGCTCCCTGCTCGGCCGGAAGCCTGCTTCTCCCTCTCCCACCCCCCTCCGCTTGTGTTCCCCCTCACACTGTCTCTCTCTCGCTCTCTGTCAATTAAATAAATAAATAAAATCTTTAAAAAAAAAAAAAAGATTTTATTTATTTGAGAGAGAACGAGAGACCACAAGCAGGGGGGAGCGGGAGAGGGAGAGGCAGGCTCCCCGCTGAGCAGGGAGCCTGATACGGGGCTCAATCCCAGGACACCAGGATCATGACCTGAGCCGAAGACAGACGCTTAACCGACTGAGCCCCCCAGATGCCCCTAAGATGATTCCATTAAATGTGAAAAGAATAATTTTGAGAGAGTATGGAGATAATCTCCTAGGGATACAGAATGGAAGCTTCAAGGCAGAATGAGGTGGCTGGGCAGAGAGGGAGGTGTAGAAAAGTCAGAAATGGCTAAGTGTGATCAGCATGCCACTGCTTGAATGCATTTGCTCAAATGCTATCAGTTGGTGACCTGTTTGCCTCATCTCTGACAGATAAAACAGTTCCAAGATAAGACTCTACCCAGTAGCTCTGGGTTTTATTTGTTGTTGTCAGTTGGCTTCTTCACTAAAGTGGTGTCCAGAGAGGAGGTCAACATGAACCTAAGTCTGGAGAATTCTAGAAGATTGGGTTGGTATCTAGGGAACCCATGATTAATTCAGCTGTGGGCTTAGGCTCATGAATCCAAACACATTCCTGGTTTCATGTGGACAGCTGATGCTCTGCAGTCCACTCCAGCTTCTGGAATCTCCATGAAGTGCTTACACAAACACCAACGAAAAAGATACTAGGAGAGTTTGGTAAAGAATCCCTATCACTACCATCTCAAAATGTCCCCACAGACCATTAGCAAATCCTAACACCAGAAATGGAAGAGAGAGGCAGAAAAGAAGGAAGCATTGGGAATCCTCAGAGGGTGAAACATACCAGCTTAAGTATTAAAGAGGACATGTTGGAGGGGCGCCTGGGTGGTTCAGTCTGTTAAGCGACCGACTCTTGATTTTGGTTCAGGTCATGATCTCAGGGTCTTGGGTTTGAGCTCCGCATGAGCTCCACGTTCAGTGGGGAGTCTGCTTCAGGATTCTCTCTCTACCCCTCCCCCTGATTCACTCATGCTTTCTCTCTAAAATAAAAAGATTTTTCTTTAAAAGAAGACATGTGGAAGACAAATCTAGTTCATGTTTTCTTCATTCTTTTCTTTCTTAAGATCTATTTATTAATTTTATCTCTAAGATAATGCACTCAAGCGGGGGTGGGGGAGGGACAGAGGGAGAGAGAGAATTTTAAGCAGGCTCCATGCTCAGCACAGAGCCCCATTCGGGGCTTGATCTCCCTAAGATCATGGCTTGAGCCGAAATCAAGAGTCGGATGCTTAACCGACTGAACCACCCAGGTGCCCCTGTTTTTTTCATTCTTGATTCCATTCAGGATTTACTGCCTTTTTTTTTTTTTTTCATTGTCACTGTTACCTTGGGCACAGCAAGGGGAAAAAGTGACAGCTCTGAAAAGTGCATGGTGTCAGGGAGAGTACACCTAGAGACCAAGTGGCCAGAAGCCAAAGGCATCCACTTGCCCCACCCACCAAAGGAACAGCAAGGCCCAGAATGAGAAGCACCATCCAGAGATACCACTCTTCTGAAGACACAGTCTATACACTTCCAATAAAGGTGCACAGTACAAACTTCTTTCATTTTAGCTAATGGTCGCTCAGGGCAAGAAGATGAAAGACATTAAAATCCTAAAAACCCACGTATTTGAAGGTTAAAAAGAAATCTGCTACATCTTCAGATGTTCTTTATCGAAGTAGAGTTAATGCTACCCGTTCTGAAGAAAAATGCAACTTTACATCCACAAATGATTTTTACAAACTAAACACGGCATTTGATGGAGTGATTTAAACCAAGCTTCCAGAAATATCTTTAGTGAAAGCAATTAACAAGCACTTGTGATGGGCTCTCTCTTTGGTCTGGTATCACAAGGGTCGGCCCAGGATATGGAATATAGACAGAAACGATGGCCTTACCTCCTAACTGGAATTTTACCATTTGTGTTGGTCATAAACGCCAATTTCATCCAGCTGGAAAACAACCATAACAACACTGTTTTAATGTTTCTTAGGAGCAACACTCCAATCCAGTTAAGAACTTTAAAAGAAAGTTCATTCAAACAAAGAACATTTATTCTGAAAACTAGAGACAATAATATACTGTGAGATGAATTTATGGTTGTCAGGTTTAGCAAATATAAATACAGGACTCTCGGTTAAATTTGAATTTCAGAAAAACAACAATTTTTTTACAAGTATGTTCCAAATACTGCACAGAATATGCTTATACTCAAAAACTATTACTTATCTGAAATTTAAATTTAACTGGGAATTCTGTATTTTTCCGAGCAACCCTAGATGAACTAGAAATTTGGGTGCTTGCACTGAGCAAAACAAATTGTAGGTACTTTTTTGGTGATTGGTCTCATCCTTGATTATTGCTCTTTAATAATCTTTACTAAGATGGAAATGCAACTGCACGGTGACACCAGCCAGCCTTGTCCTGAGGACCCATGGGGACCCCCACTCCCTGTTCCCAGTGCAGCAAAGCACAGATCGAATGGGCACCTTCCTTAATTTCCAAGAGGAAGAGAAGTTCATCAACTCAAATTGATGGTAAGCAATTCCTTGCTTTCCCCAGGCTTTCTGGACACACAGGGACGCAGAACATTCATTCGTAGGTGCTGGGATTGTTCCTAGCTATTAACTCACATTCTCATGGATTCCAGTCAATAATATTCTAACAATGAGCAGAACATGACAATTTGGTAAAGTTTCTGTCTTCTGGCAATCTCCTAGAGGCCCAAGTGACTCCTTTTCAGAGAATGTTTTCAAGACAACAGGTGTGAGGGAAGCAGAAAGGACCAGAACAGTCACACAAAGTTGTGGTCTCTGCTGGTGCTTTAGCCTGACGCCAGGGGGAGCTCTGGAGCGTGATGTGCACCAGACTTGGTGGCATGGGGGCTGGCCTTTTGTATCCTGTTCCAGCCCATTATGGGCCATGGGCTTCCCACCAGGAAAAGAGAGGAGTGCAGTCTCCCGGGCACAGTGACTCCGCTTTCAGCACAGGGTCATTCTCTGCAGAAGTGGGCAGGTGTGACCTCTTGATGAGCTAACCCTCATGGCAGTTGGTGGATGGGTGAACACCAGCTCCATAAAGGGATCCCAGCAGGACGCCCATGGGGACAGATAAGACCTGGTGTCCAACCTACAGATACTGGGGTCCCTCAGGTCTAAGTGGGCATTCTCAAAGTCTCAGATCCTTCGGGATTCTATCAATGCCCAAAGTGGAATGTCAAATATCCATTGTTGCTCTTTATTTCTAAGAAAACATGCCACAGCAACTGCAGAGGAAGAGGAGAAGCAGCTGCAGGACAAACGGGTATTTACAAGACTAACCACCCCCTACTAAGGTGACGGAAAGAAAACCGGAGGGCTGGCATAATAATCAAAATCACTAATACTGAATGAAGGAGGACCTGGGCTGGGCGTTTTCCAGGACCTCATTACATCTGTGTGGTAATCTTGTAAAATAAGTTCTGGTCACCTTCTCCATTCACAGATTAAGAACAGTAAGGCACGAGGCTAAGAACTTGTCAAGGGTCACCCAAGAACTAAGTGGCCAAGCTGGGATTGTAGTCAAGAGCCTGTTCTCTTCAAGCACCTGCCAAAGGGACCAAAACTAAGGGTGAAAGTAGCCAAAGGGCTGACCTCTCTTCCTCCTGCTGGACAGTCCAAGGAATCACACCCTTGGTGCTGGTTGCAAGTGCAGGCTTATTCCTGTAATTTCTCAGCATAGTTCCCTTCTGCACCTACAATTGCCTGCCAATAGCCCATGGTGGCGGGCAGCCCCCTTCCTGCACCGATTGCTGCTTTTTAAACAGGCTGACTTTGGCTTTGGCTAGGCTTTCTACTTGAGTAACTTTCATGTCACCTTGATGGAATAACTTGGGAAGGGTTAAAAATCTACCACGGCGGCATCCCTCTGGATTTTGGATACTGTGAGCTGGGGTAAGGCCAGTACGTTTGGATCCCTGACTGGGTGCTGAACAGTCCCTGGGGCCAGTGCTCCTTTGTGACCCTAGAACTGGGTGCTTTTGTAAGTGCTTCTCTTGGCCACACTGCCCAGTTCTGTCTCACACAACAGAGGCTCCAGCTACAGCAGCAGCCAACTACGGCCCCAGGCATGGAGGACTATCGTCTGGGGCCAATGACCCAGAGGATACTGAAGTTCCAGCATCTTCCTGCCATCAGTCATTCCTTTCTTATCAGTCTGGGCTACGGGTTGATCACACGTGCCCTGCCAAGTGGCATGAAGAGTCCAGGTGTGTGTCGGGAACTTCCTCTCCAGGGTCAGGAGCATGGAGGGGAAGGCAAGGACAATGTGGCCTGGCAATACACGAAGCCTTCATCTCCTAATCTGACCTTTTGCTTTTTAACAGCCAAGAACAAAGAGTGATGTAAATAAAACTCACTGTTTCTTGAGGCAGGTCATTGGACTGACATTGTTGGCCCTGAAGTTGTGTATGATTGATCTCAGTCCTTCTACCCATTGCTGAAAGAGAAAGAAAAAGCATTCCTGGTGAGCAACACCACAGGAACTGAAAATGGTGGTTTTTATTAAACAGCCCGTATCCATTCGGTATAAGAATAATGTAAACTCTTCTTTTATCTCCTCCCTGCCACAGAGCAATCTTCATTTTGCATGCCATACATTATTCTTTAATAAACAGCTTTCATTCTTTCCATGAAGATAAATGTAACATCTAGAGCATCATTAAACACTGGGTTGTCACAAAGGAACGCTGCCCACTGATTGACTTGTTAAACCTTCTATTTGCAGCCTGTTTAAATAGAAATCCTTTTTCAGCCACTGGCAACCTTCATTATTTCTAAGCAACGTTATACAGTACATGATGACATATTTAGCTATTCCCATTTTAGAGGACGAATGCGTTTGGGGTTCATCAATTTTATCGTGTGATTCTATTTCAATCTAAGAATTTGTTACATATCTTACCTGTCTGTGATTTCCAGCAGAGCCTTAAAAAGTAAAGCATGCGCTGATTGCCAGGGTATCCAGTGCAAATACTGAAGCACTTACATAATTTCTGTATAATAAGGACTTGGACCTCAGTTTTAGTTCATAACATCACTCCATGGATTTACAAGGAAAAGTGAAGGAAGACTGTACACGGCAGTAAAGGAATTTGGGTCTCGTAAGGACATTCAACTAGAAAAGGCTGGCCTGTCCATTAAGGCCAACTCCTCTGTGCTGAGGAAGGGAAAATATTTGGGCATAGATAGTAGTACAGATGGATAGTCTACCTGCACTGTCCACTAGCCACATGTGGCTGTTTAAACTGAATAAAAGTAAAATTCAGTGCCTCCATTTTACTCATCACATATCAAGTGCTCGAAAGCCGACATGGGGCTAGTGCCTACCACATTGGACAGCCCAGACGAAGAACATCTCCGTCGACACAGAAGGTTGTATCGGACAGCCCTGCACAGTATTACCAGGTTTAACGTGGGCTAGTGATTTAGTCATTGCAAGGGCCAAAGGTAAAGACTAAGTTCTGTAAAGTGTGTGTGGTTTTAATTCATTGTGATAAAATGCAAATAACATTAAATTTATCATTGGAACCATTTTTAAGTGAACAGTTCAAAGGCATTAAGTAACATTCACGTTGTGTGCAACCTTCACCACCATCCATCTCCAGAACTCTTTTCTTCTTGCAAAACTGAAACTCTGTCCCCATTACACAACTCCTCAGTTTCCTCTCCCCCGCCCAACCCTAGCAACCACCATTCTACTTTCTGTCTCTATGAATCTGCCTATCCTAGGTTTTTTATAAAAACAAATCATACAGTATTTGCCCTTTGACAAATTTGACTGGCATAATGTCCTCAAGGCTCAGCCAGATCACAGCCTGTGTCAGAATTTCCTTCTTTTTAAAGGCTGAATAATATTCCTTTGGCTGTGTAGACCACATTTGGCTTCTCCATTCATCTGCTGATGAACACCTGGCTTGCTACTATGATTAATGGCAGCTATTGTGATTGATGCTTCTATGAACACGGGTATACCAGTATCTCTTCAAGTTCCTGCCTTCAATTCTTTGGGGTATATACTCTGAAGCAGAATTACTGGATCCTACAGTAATTCTATTTTTCATTTTTTGAGGAACCACCATTCTGTGACACAGCTGTTATCATTTTACATTCCCACCAACAGTGCACATGGGTTCCAGTTTCTTCAAGTCCTTGTTGACACTTTTTTTTCCTGCTTTGTTTTCATTTTGAGAATAGTCATCCCAACGGATAAGAGTCTAATGGACAGTTTTGGCTTTCCTCTTTATGCTCCAGTCATACCTAACAGTTTTCTGTTAGGAGGAGGAGGAGGAGGAGGAGGACTTTAGGAGCCAGAAGAGGTCAATTTCCTTCCACAACTAGAAAAGGCCATTTCCTGAGGACCATAAATAGCATCGAAAGCCTCATGATGGTGACACCAGGATTCTGAGGGAGGAGGAAGGAAGGCACTGGTAGCATTGAAGAAATGCCTTATTTTCATCATCAGCCTTTACTTCCTCTGTCAGGCTAAATATGGGACTATAATTCCCTGGAGACCTTCAAATATCCTGTTGTTGGCCTAACAAACCACAGGCTCACAAAGCGTTTCCCAAGAGGAGACAGAAAAACATAAATAATTAGGTTGGCATTCACTGGGCAACATTTTCTCAACCTGAAGGCTTGTTCTGTGTTCCAAAACACAAAACAGAGTCCATGGTTTCCTAGGGCAAAAAACTGGGCAATTTCTGAGACTGTTCACTGGCTTTTTCTGAGCATTCTGATTTAGTTGTTCCTAAAAATAAATTACAGAGATACCAGACTTTGAGGAGGCTTAAACAACTCATCCGTCTTTTGAAAATATAATGCTGGTGAAGAATCTTGTTTATTGTGACAGAAAGGTCTCCGGGAGTGACCTCTGAGGTCATCACTCCAGGGACAGTACTCATGCTTTAGTTAGTAGGAAATGCCACTGGAATCCTCACAGGTCCTAAAGGGCCCCGGGGTGGGGGAGGTTGTTGCTGCTTCTCTTTGTGATGATGAAAGTGAGGGTCAAGGGCCTTGCCCAAGATCAGCTGGCTCAGGGCTGAGAGGCTCTGTTGTCTGCCCTTCCTTAAGGCTTGTTCACACATCTCCCCCCATGACGTGGACAAGTCCCATTAGGCCTTTCCTTCTCTCCATTGTCTTCCAGGTAATTGACACCTGGCATATTAAGACCAAGAGACTTCAGAAAATATGTTGAGCGTTTTCTTTTGTAGTTTCTAACAAAGTAGATGAAATGCCAGCAGGTGTCAGCAGAGCCCTAGAGTTTAGCTGAAAAGTTGTACTGTGGGTGAACTAGATGCATATGAACTTCGTTGAATGTTTCCAGACTAACAGAAGGAAAAAAAAAAAAAAAACACAAAAACCTGTGACTTAAATATGTTTCCTTGAATTGCTGAAAATAAGCACATATGTTAAGAGTCTACATAATGCCCTAAAAGGTACATCTTCAAGCCCAGGGCTGCGTGTTTCTAGAAGGATCATTCCCTGACGCACGTTGAGCACACTCATCGGCTCAATGTTGACACGCTCGTGATAGGATTCTTACCACGCTGGGTGCCTCCCTCTGGTCTGGCCATGCTGAGTGGGCCCATGCAACCTGGAGGCAGGGAAACCAGCCCAAAGGATCCATTGAATTTGGATGTCCAAATCCGTAGTTTCTCCCCTTCCCCAGCAGGTTGTTCTCTTGATTTCTTAATCTTTTCCAATTCGAACTTAAAGCTTATTTCAGCCCTTCTAAGGTGAAGGACAAGAAAGGTCCTTCCAGGGACTCTTGTGGGCTTAGCTGGATGGTTTAGGAGAAAAGGAGGGAAGAAGAGAAGCTGCCTCTAATTTTCTCCTAGGGACTTACAACCTCTCCTCTGGGACTCCTTATTCTCACCACGCAGGCGGGCATCCATTTTCCAGGCAAATGGCGTGGCCTCGCCCTTAGCTGTCTCCTTTGCCCCTGGGACACTGGACTGTCATGGACTAAACAATCCCTTTCCCACTGAAAAAAGCAGCAGAAGGGCATAGACATAACAAAACCAAACCAAAAAAATATGAATTTACACAGGGTGTATACCTCCCTTTTTCCCTTTAAAAACATTTGGTAGGGGTTTTTTTAAAATTATGGAAACAGTATTTAAATGTCCTTTGCAGAAAAATGTAAAGCAAAAAAGTATACAGCAATAAGTGAACATCACCCCAAATCCCACTGCTGACATCAAGAGCTAGCCACTGACAACATTTTGGTATTTGAGCTCTTAGCCTTTTTTTCTTTTTTTAATGCACATATAGCTTTGTCATCCTAAAATAACTAGTCCCATTACTTGCCAGTCAGCACCGCCCCAGGTAGAGTTGTTGTTCTTTTAGCTCAATCTTATCTCTAGATTTTATTCCAGAAGCGTCCTTTTCAGTCTTCAGTCAAAACAGCATGTTGTCAAAGCAAAAAATAACACAGACCCTGTGATACTCTCCGAGTATGCTACGTCATTTTTTCTCCAAAGGGAAGACTCACTGGCATCTTCCTTCATCTCTTGGTGTGTGATTCTTTGTTCTTAAAGAGGAGGCTACTGGTAGAAGAGGCGGAGTCATCTTACTAAGTCTGTTCCAAGTTAACTACAGCCTTGTTACGCACAGTCCAGGGACTAGCAGCATCACCTGGGAATTGTTAAAAGGCAAATCAGCAAGCCCTGTCTATGAAATCTGTCTCTAGGGCTGGGGAAGAGAAACCTGTGTTGAAGTGAGCTTTCCAAATGGCTCTTTTGCAAATTTACATATAAAGGCACTGTTCTGAACCCATGCCGCTCAGTCAGGAGGTTGGCTCCTAGACCAATAGCATCAACATGTCCGGGTTGCTGGTTAGAACCGCAGACTCTCAGGTCTCATCCCACCCAGACCCACTGGATCAGAATCTTCATTTAATAAGATCCCAAGGTGAGTCGTGTGCACATCCCAGTTTGAGAAAGGTCCTTCCCCACCTGGAGTATCTACTTCCGTTGCCCACCTAGAAAGATCTGGGTTTGGTTTCCTATGGGAGCCGATAGTTTCCCACAGTGCCCTTGGCTGGGATATCTGGTCTTCTAGTAAGGACCCTGGGAAGAGCTCTCCTCCAGTTCCTGATTTACTTTGTTTTTGTCCTATCCCTCCCTACCTGGGCTGAACAAATCTGCATTCACTAGCATGGAAATGGTGACCTACACACGTGGGTTCAATTGCTTGCATGTGGAAACAAAAGGAAGCAAGGAGTGACTTTCACCTTCCGATGTCCACACTGTGAAAAGAATCAGCTGATGGGGCCATCTGAGATGTTTAAAATATGGGACCTTCTTGTTACCTGTCACTCATAAACCTGATCCATGCAGAGCTTTTGTTTTTGGTTTTTTGTTTAAGTAAATGGGGATCAGAAAAAAATCAGGGCAGATCTCAGTTGACTATTCTCAAGGTACTTAATTGTTCTAACAGTTAATTAGTTGTCATTTGCTCAATCAACATAAGCCAGGAATTTATACAGCATTGATTCCTTTGTACGGTGAGTTCCGGTAATAAGACTCATTTTACTGATGGGGTTCAGGGCAGGCCACCCCAGAATGTGCCACTTTGGCATGTGGCTTATTTTGAGCTGGAGACAATCAAGGCCTGATAAACTCAAGAAGAGCTTTTTACCTCTCTCTTAACTGCCTAAAAGAATTTAGATAGAGGCCTATACCAGGAAGAGAGCTATTACCAAAAATATATATATATATATTTTTAAACACAAGAACGTCTTCACCACAGGGCATGATAATCATTTGTTTCCAAACATTTGTCCTTCCCATCTTCCTGTGAATTGTCTTCCTCGCCTCTAAAGCCCCAGACCCTTAGCCTCTTTCTCCTTAGCTCAGGATGGCATGCACACCTCAATTACCTGATTATCAGAGAGCCTTTCGTGTCTTGTGGGGTTCCTGGACACACGTAATTAGATTTTTTTTCTCCTGTTAATCTCTCTCTTATTAAAGGTGGGTGTCTCAGCCAGGAACCCAGAAAGGTAGAGGGAAATTCATTTTCCCTCCCCTAAAACCATGCACCAGAGGCAAACTATGAAGCTTTCCAAGATTTCCACAGGGTCCAATGTTGCAGCAAGATAAGACTCTTTTTAAGGTGCTTAGGATGTAAAATTGCTTCATTTCACCAATCTCCAGATGAAGAATCAGAGCAGAGTAATTCTATCTTTATATTCAACCAGAAACTTGGTTTTAGGAAGGCATTTGAGCTTTAAAGAGGCTTATTAGACTGTAAAGACACTGTAGGTAGAACTCTACACATTTTCTCTTATGGATCTACATGTAAGGGAAATGAAATGATTTTTGTTAGGGTAAGGTATTAGTTGCCATTAAATTGTCAGTACTGAACTTCGAAGACAGGCCAAGCAAAAGACCTTTCCAGCTGGGACACGTTATAAGAATACTACGTGGCTATTACTCAGAGACCAGACTAGTAGCTCCCAGACCTAGTTGTACCTTAGAACCCCCCGGGGAGCTTATAAGACATTTCAGAAGCCTGGATGCCTCTCCTGGCGATTCTCATTAACAATCTGAGCCCAGTTGGACTGTCAATCTACCTTTTAGAGACTGTAGATAATTCCAACGTGAATCTACAGTGGAGGACCACTGAATCAGACCATGTGTGCTACATTGGTTGAGGTCAGTATTTTCCAAATTTTACCATGCGTTTGGATCACTTGGGAATTTTGTTCAAGTGCAGATTTGGATTCAATAGGTCTAGTGTCTGTGCTGAAGAGTCTGCATTTCTTGCAATCTTCCAAGAGAGGCCATGGGGGCTGGCTTGACCTTCTGTGCCCTGTTCACACAAGAGTAGCAGTGTTTATACATTATTTCTAGAAAAATCATGTATCTTGTACGTTGCTAAGAAGTCCACTGATGAAAAAGCAGTCCTAATCTCCGTTATGTCAGATTTTCCCAAGTGGTCCTCTGAGCACCCCACAGGAGTGTAGTAGAAATGCCAACCCTCAGGCCTCACCTAAAATCTACGGATTCAGCCATGCTGGGGATGGGGCCCAGCAGTCTGCATCTTAACAGGCCCTCCAGATGCCTCCAAAGTAACAAGCACATTGTGCTAGTGTCAGAGCGTCTGGTACTAATCGTGGATAAAGATAATTAAGGTGCACCTGGGTGGCTCAGTCGTTAAGCGTCTGCCTTCGGCTCAGGTCATGATCCCAGGGTCCTGGGATCGAGTCCCACATCGGGCTCCCTGCTCCGCGGGAAGCCTGTTTCTCCCTCTCCCACTCCCCCTGCTTGTGTTCCTGCTCTGGCTATCTCTGTCTCTTTAAAAAAAAAGAAAAAAAGATAATTGAAGAGCTTGTGGAGGTAGCCACAGGAGGACAGGCTTGTCTGGTTTCATTTTCTGAACAATTTTATTGAGGTACAATTTAAATATAATGAATGGCCTATGAGCTGTTGATTCAAAGTTCTCAAATGCAAACT
The DNA here is from genome assembly GCF_964656455.1 of Halichoerus grypus. NCBI lineage: Eukaryota > Metazoa > Chordata > Mammalia > Carnivora > Phocidae > Halichoerus > Halichoerus grypus. The sequence goes on from NC_135721.1 coordinate 104,713,687, forward strand.
AAGCACCCTTAGGGCGAGTACCGCCAATGGCAGACGCGTGGAATTTTAAATTTTCATTCCCGTTTTGGATTAAATTCACACACACATCACTGTGCGTGCTGAAGTAGTTTAAAGAAAGTTATGAGCACGACAAAAGCAGAGCAGGCGACCAGAAGGAGGCTGGCTCAACGGATGTTCCCCAGCCACAGCAAAGCCAGTCGCTGGTGATGTTCCAGGATCTCACTAGGCAGCAGGAGATGGCCCCATGGAAGCCAGTTAGAAGTAACAGCTCCCTGGACTGTGACAGAGGCAAACGCAGCATCTGGACAGGCCGGGTCTGGAAGCCTGGGCTTTGGCAATAACACTTACTAGATAACTGGTACAGAAACAAGATGGAGGTCTGTTTCCCCAAACTAGGGTACTTGTGCCCCCACCGGGCCAGTGATCAGGCCTGAGTACCAGGGCCAGAGCCAATACAGCAGCAGGAGTAACTAGAGGCCAGGGGCCTGGCCCAGGGATGGCCAAACCCCAAAGGCAGAAGCAGGAGAGCAGAGAGGTTGGTGATTTAGGCAGGACTTGAGCAAAAAAAAAAAAAAAAAAAAAAATCACATTTTACCCTTCAAATGTGCTCATCTAAGATGCTGAATCCATTCTCAAATGAGATGGAAGCAGATCTACCAATGTTTGTATATCACAGACCAACTTCTACATCACGTTAAGAGGAAAAAATAAAACCATTTTCTCTTCCACGTCAGCGACTTCCCCTGGGTTCTCCTAAGGAGAGAGAAACGCAGGTAGAATGTACAGAGTGTCAGTCATCAGGAGATAATCGTGACAGTGTTGGAAACTCCCTCCTGGCCGGGGACAGAAGGCAAACAGGCAGACAATGACAGCGTTGACAGCAAGAACAAACCAGGCAGAGAAACCTGAAAGTCACCCCGATTGCTACCCAGAGAGAGAGCAGAGTGCAAGATAACAGAGAGGCTGAAGAATCTCATGCACAATAAAAGAGCTCAACTTGCGATCCCAGATACAACCCAGCTGATAAGCCCAGGATGAAAGGGGAAATTAAGGAGCCTATAATGACCAAGAGCGACCTACCGAAACTGGTGCCCAAACAGTCATGGGGATTTTTCAGAAAAAAATCCCAAGGTCAGTAGAGCGACAACTCAGTGGTAATCACAAAGGCCCTTGGGAAGTCAATAATAATTCTGATACAATTGTCAAATCTCAAAGAACCAAGACAGGAGATAGGAAAAAAGGAAGAGCAACCGGGGCCCTTTTCTCTTGAAATGGTCTAAGCGTCTTCCAGAAAACACAAGTTTTTCATCTGCTGTTCTCTGTCCATAGAGGAAAGCCGATCAAGGTGAAAGGAGGAAGGTATTAAGTGCCATTTGATTCTTCAATCACCTACAGAGCATGGGGAATGAGTATCTGGGCAGGAACATAGATGGGTGTGTGTGGCTGTGTGTGAAAGATAAATTTGGATGGGCCTGGATAATATTTATGCTTTCCTAGTCAAGATTAGTTTAGTCACTCACAGCCAGTCAAAACAGTCTGTCAGCCTGGCTGGTTATCTTGACAACACTGGGTAGTTAGGTCAAAAAGAACCTCTAAATAGTCATAAGAAATAAGAGGACACTGTACTGTTCTGGGTCATCATTCAGAAGCTCAGGTGTCAAATTCCCCTACCAAGTGGGTTTCTGTTCATTATCATTCCAAGAGACAACTTTTGATCACCTAAGCCTGCTTTCATGGATATCCTGTAAAAATGTCCTATTGCACCTATAGAACCTTATCTCAAATAATCACATCTTATGCCAGGTATCTATGCCAATAAATATACTGTTGAAGGGAATCAAGATAGGCCACCCCAAAATATGACACTTTGGTATAAAAATTATTTTGAGCTGAAGGCATCTGAATTCCTGAAATCCTTTATCTGACTGAAAGCAGGCCTTACCCGAAAGAACCCCACTGTCATAAATCCCCATCCAGGAGCAGCTTTAACCCTCCCTTCTGGAAGACAAAACATTGGCACCACACTCAGACAGAAATTGTCACAAAATTCTCATGCCTGTCTATTCTTGTAAGGGCCCATTTATCTTTCCTAAAAATCATTTGCTCTCCTGTAAGCGGCCTTTTGCTTCCTTTCTTTCCCTTACTCAGAGGATGTACAAACTCCCAAATATCCCTGCTCCTTTGGGTATTTACTTCCTTCTGGGAGGCTCTGTGCACATAAATTAAAAATGAATAAATCTGTGTGTCTTTTCTCTGTTAATTTGTCTCTTGTCAGTTTATTTCATAGACCCAGCTGAAGAAACATGAAGAAGAAGAAAATGTAAGGACATCCAAACACTCAGAATACATTAAGGCCTTACGTTCACTTGTGCCTACAGACTTTAAATGATACATGATGTTCTTCCCTGACTCAGGTTAATAGAGCAGCTCCATTCCTACAAACTCCAGAACTCATTCAAAACCCAAATGAGATACTGGCTTTATTTTATGTGACATTTTTTGGTATCCACATGGAAAACTCAAATAACTGAGGAATTTCAAGATTTTAAGAAAACCAGGAGCATCCTCCTATGCCAGGCAGAAGCCAGTTTTGTGAAAATGCATCTGGGGGCTCAAATGCCAAATCTGCAAAGTCCTGGTGGTAAGAGAAGCATAAACAGCTGGTGAATTAAAAGGTATTCATACGGGCACCTGGGTGGCTCAGTCAGTTACCTGTCTGCCTTCGGATCGGGTCATGATCCCAGTGTCCTGGGATTGAACCCCGTGTTGGGCTCCCTGCTCAGCGGAGAGTCTGCTTCTCCCTCTCCCTCTGCCCCTCCCCTCCTCCATTTGTGCTAATAAATAAATAAAATCTTTAAAAAAAAAATAAAAGGTATTCATGAAGTTGCTTCTCTGGCTGATACCTGTACTTATAATCCCTGAAGTCACATCCCTCCTGACATGTACCGGTGGACGATGTTGGCAAATTAAGCCACACGGAAATGAATGCTATCTCACCATGCAGAGGCTCTGTGATAAATATAATCAATCAGGGAATCTCTGGCAAACTCTGGCTTAGAGTTCTCAACCTACAGAGCACAGGCACATCAAATCGAGAGGTACTCCCGTAAGCTAGATAGGACTTTCAATACAACCTACTAAAAAAGAATCTAAATCCGTGTGTTTCAGTTTCGTTACCTTTCTATCTTTTACGGACAAGTCCCCTGACCTTCCCAGGCAACAAGAAAGGTGTGTGTGTGTTCGGGGGTTGGGGGGATGTGGCAGCAGGAAAATGGAATAAAAAGTGTATGTATGTCAAGATGAATCAATGAATGTCTAGATGACACTGTTTTCATACTTCTGGAAAAATCCTGGGCCGAGAATGCCTCTGTAACACTGCTTGTTGACTTTTTCCTGCAAAGCAGTAGTTCCGGAAGGTTTTCATTTGTGTGCCTTCAATAGGCAAAAATAAATTTTAAAAAAGTTTGGTAAATAGCTGAATACCAACCGCCCTCAAAGGAAACCCCCACCCCAGCCACCCCAGTGTGTCTTTTTAATTCACACAGTTTTCTTCTACACACAGTTGGGCTCATACTGTTTATATGCTCTCCTGTAAGTGGCTTCAAAGGAAACCCCCCCCCCCCCCCCCCCCCCCCCCCCCCCCCGGTTTGTGAAGATTCACACCAGAATAATAGAGCTTCGTGGAATGCTACAGTAAAGAAACCCAACAAGGCTTTCTCATGCTTCGTTAACCAGGGAGCCTCCTTGAAATGCAGGTTATTTTGCAGACCCCCAATTTGGGAAGGGCTGCTGTATGATTTCAGCTCGCACAGATGAAGACATTAACTTTTACCTCAAAAGCACAGTAAAATCTTACAAGGTTCAGGTGGAAGTTGTTGGGTGGTGACAGAATACAGAATCTGGAGTGAATCCCATGCCTGGCTTCAAGACACCAGCTCTGCCGCTTACTGGCTGGGTGACCCTGGGCAAGTGACTCAACCTCTCTGAGCCTGTTTCTTCCTCTCTAAAATGGTAACAACCATGCCCATCCTAGAGGATTGTTGTGAGAATGAAATGAGACAATACATGGTCAAGCACTTTGAACATTCCCCGGTATTCAATACAAACTAAAAAATTCCATTCCTGCTGCTCCTATTATTAATTATTGGGGATCACCGGTCAGCATTTCTATAAAGGGCCAGCAAATACGTAGTTTAGGCTTTAAGAAGGCCGCATATGAGTCTCTGTTGTACGGTTTTGATGTTTCGTTAACAACCCTTTAAAAACGTCAAAGCCATTCTGAGCTCATTAGCCATACAACCTCAGCCTGAGGGGTGGGTTTGGCCCCGGGGCTGCACTTTGCCAGCCCCCCATTGTGACTATTAAGCTCGCTCCGGATCATACTGCTCAGAGGGGACAAGGTCTCATGTAGGTGAGGTGTCTGACCCATCTCCTCATGCATCCTATTTTTTTTTTTTTTTAAGATTTTTATTTATTTGTCAGAGAGAGAGCACAAGCAGGGGGAGCAGCAGAGGGAGAGAGAGAAGCAGGCTCCTCACTGAGCAAGGAGCCCGATGTGGGACTCGATCCCAGGACCCTGGGATCATGACCTGAGCCGAAGGCAGATGCTTAACGACTGAGCCACCCAGGCGTCCCAACATGCATCCTATTCTTGAAAGAAAACATCCGAATGCGTGTTCACAACGGCAGTCTCTGCCAGCAAGAACTGGGGCTGGGTGGTAAGTAGAGAAGCAATTTAAAGCTAGCAAGAGTTTCCTCTCCCAGGGGCCAAAAGGTGAAATCCAAACTTCATATTACACTTCTGGAGCAATTAGAGGAACTCGTTTTGCATTCCCTTGGTGGAGTCATTTGGTAACACTAGCAATTAGGGCAAAATGAGCTGCTCGGGGTGAGGCCTAGAGCACAGAGTCTCTTCTTAGGAAACCTGTCAAGTTCACGACACACAGCAGTGAGAGAGGCCCCCACGATGAAAACCTGTCCCCCACGAAGCCCCCGCATTCTGCACAGAAGCCCCCAGGGGGCTGGAAGTTTTCTGAAGAAGAGCTGGTAACTCCAAGAAAATTCACCTCCAAGATCATGAGGATTTACAATTACAACGAAGCCCAAGACAAACACTGTAAAGACCAAGAAAATGCATATGATAAAAATTTTAAATAAAATACAGTGCATTAAACTCTATAAACAGTATGAGCCCAACTGTGTGTAGAAGAAAACTGTGTGAATTAAAAAGACACACTGGGGTGGCTGGGGTGGGGGTTTCCTTTGAGGGGAGTCAGGAATGGGGTTTCCTTTGAGGGAAGGATGATACATTCTAGAACTGACAGGGGGGTTGTTGTACAATATTGTGATCTACTAAATTGCACACTCACTTTAAAGTGGTTCACTTTACATTATGTGAATTTCACTTCTATTTAAAAAGAGACACGGAGGGGGCGCCTGGGTGGCTCAGTCGTTAAGCGTCTGCCTTCAGCTCAGGTCATGGTCCCAGGGTCCTGGGATCGAGCCCCACATCGGGCTCCCTGCTCTGCGGGAAGCCTGCTTCTCCCTCTCCCACTCCCCCTGCTTGTGTTCCCTCTCTTGCTGTGTCTCTCTCTGTCAAATAAATAAATAAAATCTTAAAAAAAAAAAAAAAAAAGACACGGAAGACAGGGTAATGCACTCTGGGTGGGGGGTGTTTTCTTCTTTTTACTCTTCTGCACTTTCTACTAGAATATAGTGGAAGTATTCGTTCTACCATGAGCAATACTCCTTCTGCATTCGGGAAACACCAGTGAACAGCATAAAAATGCAGGTCCATGCAAATGTTTAAAATGACTTTGTCGGCAACTCAGTGTTGCTGCAGACCAGGGCTCTAGGCTACAGCTCAAAGCTTCTTCCCCACTTGGCTCCTGCCTCTACTCTAAGGAAACCTCACCCATTCAGGTAAAAAACTCCCTAAAAGGACAGGAGAAACTGCTTTAGCTCTCGTGTCCAGGTTCCTGAACACACACCTTGACAAGCAGCTTTACTTTTCAGTAAGTTTGATGCTATGAAAAATGACAGTAAAAATCCACCCTTGACTAGTAAAGAAATTAGAGGATTTCAGAAGAAAACCAAGATAGGTGTTCTTAATTTTTCTTAAAATTTGAGAGAGAGCAAGCATGCATATGTGTGAGCAGGAGAGAGGCAGAGGGAGAAAGAGAGGGGAAGCAGATTCCCCACTGAACAGGGGGGCCCACCCAGGGCTTGATCCCACAACCCCTGGGATCATGACATGAGCCGAAACCAAGAGTTGGACGCTTAACTAACTGAGCCACCCAGGCACCCCGAAGATAGGTGTTCTTAGAATGCCAAGAGGCTAATGATGCAGAACACAGGGACATCAAAGCCAAGGCTGATCCACAGATGAGTTCCAAGGGCCCCCAACTAGCGAGTGAGCTGCTCTGAATTGTACGACCCACAGCAGACCCATCAGATAGACATTCTTCGAGAACGTATTTTAAACAAATTCACTGTCTCTTCCCCACTCCGTCCCAAAGTTACCAGGCCCTCACTTTCTCATAACCATACCACTGTACTCCCAATTAATCAGACTTAAAATCTAGTCTCCACCTTAGCTTCTCTGACCTCACCCAGGAACAAACCCTGGTGATCCCATATTCAGAAGTTTCTCAGGCCTTCCTCCATGTGTAACTGGTTGCAACCAAGAACAACCGATTGTCTTGAATTCTATCTCGGTACTTCTCAAACTGTAAGGTGCCAAGTACCTACCAGACCTTATTCAAATGCTGATTCTGATTCATCACGTCTGGGACAGGGCCTGAGATTCTCCTCTGGTAAGTTCCTGGGTGATGCTGTTGCTGCTAGTCCAGACCATACTTTGAGGAGTGCTGCTCTCAGCCACAAATTATTACCATGTGTTGATCTTAGAATATAAAGATTTGTGTTGCATCCCTCCTACAGCACGAGGCATGACCTTCCATTACCTCCTTAGAATCTTCAGGATGGATTAGACAAGCATCTCGCTTAGCACTCAAAGCAGGCCACACGCTTAGCCTGACTTTCCAATTTCCCAACTGAAAGTGTTCACTCTAGTCTCTACCCTGGATCTACCATTACAGGTACAACATTCCTCTGCTTCTGAATCTCTGCTCACATCCTAACCCCCATATGCATGGCCTTCTGTCTTCTGATAGACTGCACACTGTGGATATCGCCATAATGGGACCAGCAGGCACCCCTCTTCTGGGAGCAAAGTCCTGCCTCTTTATGAAAATACTTTTCCCTCCTCCCTCTCCAACCACAGAACCTCCTATCCTAGCAGTGTGAGGACTGGCTTTAGCGATGGTGATGCAACCCACATTAGGCTAGGGACTTCTACCTATATACGAGTGTCCTCCAAAGCAACTAATCCGTATCCTCCTTGGCATCTACTATACTTTTTCTTGCAAAGAGATGTGGAGAAAATAATTTCCAGGGTCACTTGGTACAACTCCTTAATCAGTGAGTATAAAAAAGCCCATGTAGTGGAAATGATTTATCCAAGCTTAAAATTCATCAAAAAGTAATTCTTGGATGAGTAGCTGGATAAAAGAAGGTAAAAAAGAAAAAAAACACACACACACACAAAGAAACCCAGGCATCTTCATTTAAAATGTCAACGAAGTGAACACATTAGGTAAACATTAGCATTTATCTTACTGTAAGCACCTCCATGCTGCATGCTGGCTGATGTCTAGAGCTAAGGTTCTAAATGAGCCACAGATAGTGTGTCATTTGGCACACTGGTGTTTAAAAAATGAATATATTTGTCAACACTTTAACATCAGATTTCATGTAAAAATAAATCCAGATGTCTAGTATCTTATGGAAAAACTACCACCATCTTCAACCATCTAGCAATCTCAAGGTGCATATTCTTATATCGTTGGAAAATTAGCTGGAGACAGGGGTGCCTGGGTGGCTCAGTCGTTAAGCGTCTGCCTGCAGCTCAGGTCATGATCCCAGGGTCCTGGGATCGAGCCCCGCATTGGGCTCCCTGCTCCGCGGGAAGCCTGCTTCTCCCTCTCCCGCTCCCCCTGCTTGTGTTCCCTCTCTCGCTGTGTCTCTCTCTGTCAAATAATTAGATAAAATCTTTAAAAAAAAAAAAAAAAAAAAAAATTAGCTGGAGACAGGTGGATGCTGCTTCCCACCCCTAGAGGGTGTATAGACACTCCAACTCGCTACTGTCTGTACCATCCCTTATTTGTCTTTGCCTGGCACTTTTTCATTATTCACATCATCTTCCTGGCTCCTGTAGGCACCTGGGATCGCAACCTGTGGTCTAAAGGAACTACTGCTTTTGGTAGCCTGCAGAGAAACTACTAAGTTCAGGGTTGACAGAGTGCCACCGTGGAGGAGACATGGAAGTACTGAGTTCTGGGACAGATGGTCTTTAAAAGCAGGATGAGAACCGAAGGAGCCAGGGAGATGGAAGGTGGTCGTGGGAGGCCCAAGGAGACAAGTTTCACCCACTCCACAGATGAACCAATGATCTCAGCCCTCCCTCCGAAGGCAGAGAGAGAATGGTGGTTTCTAAATTCAACCCAGCAGTAAGAAAAATGAACCCCATTATCTTCATTTGCAAGAAGGAAACACCTAGGTGGGATGGGGCACTTTAAGCTTACAACACCCACCCACTCATTTGCTGATTCACAGCTCTGTCCTGAAGCAAGCTTTTTAAGTGGCCCTCCCTGCTTCACTTCACATGAATTCAAAATGGTTTAAAGTAAAAACAAAACAAGAAAATGCCAACTTTCCATTTTGGAAACATGAAAACGCACACATGTCTCATCCCAGACTTGAGCCTCAAAAAACAGTGAGGCAATGGGGTGAAACAATTTAATCAATCAGTAGATTGGGGCTTGGATGATAGGAAGCTGAGATTTACAATTTAGCTACTTCAGCATTCACTAGGCATTGGCTCAGGTGAGCCTGGGCAGGAACCCAGGGAGTCAGTGTAAGTTTTCTTCAAGAGAAGCGGGATCTAAACACTCCTTATTGAGCAGTGCTTCTCACACTTGGCTGTGCCCCAGAACCACGTGAAAGGCTCGTGAAAACACGAGGTTACTGATTCAGTAGGGCTGGGGCAGGGCCCGAGAATCCGCCTCTCTAATTCAGTTCCCAGGTACTGCTGGAGCTGCTCGCTGGGGACCAGGCTTTGAGAACCACTGGCCTAGACAAAACAGTTAAAACTCCATGTCAAGAAACAGCATTTTGCTGGGGAGTGCTCGGAACCAAAGCTCTTGCCAGGGTCACAGGCACTAATTCATTTTAATGGTGCTTTTGGTGTTCTTAGTGAATTCTAATCAATGGCTAGGCTGGTGGAATCCATAGGTCTACAGATTAACCTGTTTGCTGTGGTCAATTTGATAAAAACCTGTTTAAGTTCACAGTCATTGTGAATTTTGGACTAAGTCCATTTGTATGCTAAGCCAACGGGACTCAAACTTCACCCTGTGTGAGAATCACTTGGCAGTTTAGTTTAAATCAGATTACCGGGCTCGGCCCCCATAATTTCAGATTTCTCGGGTTGGGGGAATATGAATTTTTTAGGGGCTCCCAGGGGAGGCCAGTGGTCTGATCCCTCCTAGGAGCTCTGTGTTTAACAGGGAAGAGAAAACCTAGGTGAGGGAAGGGAGGTTCTGCAGGGCCTTTCCCACGCAACTTTGCAGTTAGCCTTCCACTCAATATAATTCAAGTTCAGCAAAGTGGTTTTGGCCTTCAACCCAATCTACTAAGATTTTTATTACCTGTAATAAACTACCTGACTTTATCTTTTTTTGTATACAAAAGAGAACACGTAACATTTTTCTAATGTAATTTCTATAGTACTTATTCATGGGCTTATTTGAGGAACTTGGTTACAAAGCATAATTTATAGTGTTTGCCAAATATTTACAACCTGCATGAAGTATAATGAGCAGTCTGGAAATTGTCTAAATTCAGTCCAAATCTTTGCATTTTGAACCTCATAAAAACAGCTTAGTTTTGTAATCAAAGGAAAATTCAACTTAGTATAAAATAACACACTTATTTTTGGGGATTTTAAATGAGGGCTGCATTTCCATCTTATGTACAGTGACTCTGATTTCAGCTTGCTATGCAGCGCCAGATGTAACTTAATGAAAGACATCTGAACTCCCTTCAACAAGCCAGACACAAAATCCTTCCAAGAAGCTGGTTGCATTCTGAGAGAGAAATAAATGCAGTAGAGAAACTGAGGTGCTTTTCTAACGAAGGAACGCAGTTATAATGTTCCATGTTATTTGAAAAGAGATGAGGATGATCCAGGGGGAAAAATAAAAAAAAGTATTATTACAGTTCAGAAAAAAAATTGGAAAATACCTTCTTCATGTGACTGCTTTTATTCACAGGCATTTTAAGCTACGTATCAGATTCACCTATTACCCAAAGGCACATATGTCTGAGGATGAAGTGCCAAGGATTTGTTGGCCAATCCTTTTAACAGAGGGTTTTTTAAGGAGAAGGGAAAAAAAGCTAAATTTTCTAACTGGAATGACAGGAAGAATTTAGGCAAGCATAAAAATAATGATCTGAGTCGGAAAGAGGAAAGACACCAGGTTAAAACCTCCAGTCTTGTCGGGGATTCTCAGCCACAGTCCTGTTGTAGCCTGCAAAGTGACTCTAAAAATAACACCGTGGAATCCCAGACCTTTGGACTATCAATGCATCACATTTTCTCAGGCTTCTGGTCTAAAGAGCATTTTCCTAACTTTTCTTAGAGCTAAACTGTACAAAACTGGAACTGAACATAATAAAAATAAAAAATAAAACCAAAAAAACAAAAAACCCTAAAAAAATACCTTGCATTAAAAATACTTGTTATAGAGAAATCCAAATAAAAGCGTATTGTTTAAAGGAAAAAAAAAAAAAAAAAACTGGAGGCGTATAGCAAGAGGGGTTATACATATTGATCACCCGGGTTAGAATTTACCGATTCTGTCAATAGAAAGACCTCAGTAAAGTGGGTATTTACTGAGCACCTACTAAAGGTTGGGCATTGACCAGTCTAGACATTGGAGATGCATGAGGAACAGGACATTGCCCTCACGTCAGCAGAGGAAGGGACTAAATGAATAAATGGTATATAAATAGAGATCAATGCTATGAAGACAATACAGCAGGATAAGGAGTGAGGGAGAGCCATGGGGTGGCAAGATGGGGAGCTGAGGTGATATTCCTGCAGAGATATGAGAAACTTGAGCGAGAAAGCAGTGCATGTAACTAGGGGAAGAGTGTGTTCCGGGTAGAAGGAACAGCAAATGCAAAGTCCCTGGAGCTGGAGGGAAACCCAAAAGAGGAAAGGGGGGAAAGGGAAAGAAAGTACGGGTGGTTTCTTGCAGGGCCTTGTTAGTCTTAGAGTGACATGATCTGAATCACATTTTAAAAGCATCCCTCCAGCTGCTATTTTGAGAATAGATTCAAAGGGGCAAGGCCAAGGCAGAGAATCCAACGAGGGGAGACAGGATACTGGCTTGGATCACACTGTACTGATAGCAGTGGTGAGAAGCAGCTAGATTCTTGAGACAAGGGTGTGTGTTTGTAATGGACTGATGAGGGAGACAAGGAAGGCATCCATGGTCTCAGCAGCTGGTGTGGACAGTGGGTGAAGGGTCTAGATTTGGACGTAAGTTTACAATACCATTTGACATTTATTTTGTAGGGGAGAACGAACACAGAACTGAGATCAAATCTTCCAAAGAGGTACAGCCGCAAGGCAAGCTCTTAACTCTTTAAGCAGAGAAGGCAGCTGGAGAAAAATACAAGCTGAGCTACAAAAATGTTTTTTGATATACCTGTGTCCTCTTTTATTGAAGAAAAGCACCTATTTTCGCAGTCATGTGTACTGGACAATATTTCATATTAATTTGAAACCTCAACTCTGAGAAACTCAGATACTATGTAAAATTGTATTGACTCTTAAAAAACCCACTTGAAATAAAAAGAAAAAAAATAATAGAGAACCCCATGGGGAACAGGAAGAACAAAGAAAATGAAATGGCTTGTTCAAAGTCAGGAAAGTTTCCTCCTCCGTGTGAAACCTGGTTCTCCATGGAGAGTACACAAAGCTGAAAGTTGGCCCATTTGCCTGGATGAAAGGTTTGGTAAAGTGGTGTTTTGTTTTGTTTTTTCCCCCCAGAATGGGCAGGTCCTAAGTGTTGTAAGAGCCCAGGAATTAAGAACAGACTCAAGAATCTCATAGGATAAATACTCCTAAGCAAGTTCTTTTTTTTTTTTTTTAAAGATTTTATTTATTTATTTGAGAGAGAGAGAATGAGAGAGAGCACATGCGAGGGGGGAGGGTCAGAGGGAGAAGCAGACTCCCTGCCGAGCAGGGAGCCCGATGCGGGACTCGATCCAGGGACTCCAAGATCATGACCCGAGCTGAAGGCAGTCGCCCAACCAACTGAGCCACCCAGGCGCCCCCTCCTAAGCAAGTTCTATACTAGAAACTCTCTCAATTTCTCTCTCACTGGTCAGACTAGTACTTGTCAGATGTTCATAAAACAAGCAAAACCCTCTGACCACACAGGGAATGCTAAACTCTCACAGTTAGTAAGCTACTGTCCAGTATGTTGGACCCTTTGTCCTTACTTTGCATGCTTACTATGAGTTACTTATGTTTGTTACCAAACCTGTTTGTTGTAATTTAAAAATTATATGAACCGGGGCGCCTGGGTGGTTCGGTTAGTTAAGTGTCTGACTCCGGATTTCTGTTCAGGTCATGATCTTGGGGTCCTGGAAGCCCCACATCAGGCTCCTTGTTCAACGGGGAGTCTGTCTCCCTCTGCCTCTGCCCCTCCCCCACTCGTGCTCTCTCTCTCTCTCTCTCTAATAGATAAATCTATAAAGAAATAAAAATTATACGAACCAATGAGATATGTTCGTGGAAAGAAAGAGGATTGTTGTTTCTCTAAGTTGGATATTTTAGAAAGATAACTTTAAAGGCAAGTTGCACCACGTGTTTTTTCTCAAACTGAGTGAAAATGACAACTCTGGGATTAGGGAAAGAAGTCATAAAATTGTAGGATTCTGCCCTCCCATTGCTCCACGGGTGTCTTTAAAAGCCTCACTTCCACTTCAATGCAACCAAACTGGATATTTGCGACAATGCGTCACAGGTCAGATAAAGGCAAAAACTCCCTCGACCCCAATCCACAGACCCATACTTCATTAAAATACTTCATCCCTGACCGTAAAAGACTGGCCAACACCTGAATCCCATTTATATGCTTCTAGTTAAAATCAAGTGTTTAAGGTCTGCATGTGTTATTTAAGAAACTGATGACTTGCTTTAACTGATTCTTGTGATAAATGGACCAGGAGCACAGGGAAGGAAGAGAAGGGCAGTTAGCTTATCCTGTGGTACCATGACTCTAGGCTCATAGGCTTGAGTGGTACCACAGAGTCACAAATGCCATTTCAGGGACACTGGGCCGTCTCCGCATTTCTCACCAGATCTGATGTAATTTGTGAATTCTGCCATCATTCTGACCCGAGGCCATTGCATCTCTGTGTATTCTGTATAAATCCTCTCACCTCGATGGCTTGTGTGTTCTGCTGGGGATACGAACACATACAGAGGAATAGGAATAAAATGGTAGTGACAGAAAATATTGTCAGTGCTGGAGGGAGTATTAGGATATGAATTAGCACAGTTAAGTTTTGAAATCAGGAAGTAGGCAAAATTATCCACATATACGTATACTCCATTAACAAGTTCTTTCAATATCTCCTTCTCCACGAGTCAAAACTTCAGTGGAAATGCTACTAGGATTTTGTTGATTTTCTTGTTGCCTTGTGCCCCATCTAAAAGGAGAATTTCAGACCGATATCCCTGATGAATATGGATTCCAAAATCCTCAACAAAATCCTAGCTAATGGGATCCAACAACACATTAAAAGGATCATCCACCACGACCAACTGGGATTTATCCCCGGGATGCAAGGGTGGTTCAACATTCACAAATCAATCAATGTGATAGAACACATTAATAAGAGGAGGGAGAAGAACCATATGGTCCTCTCAATTGATGCAGAAAAAGCATTTGACAAAATCCAACATCCTTTCCTGATTAAAACTCTCCAGAGTATAGGGATAGAGGGAACATTCCTCAAGCTCATAAAATCCATCTATGAAAAACCCACAGCAAATATCATCCTCAATGGGGAAAAGCTGAGCCTTTCCCTTAAGATCAGGAACACATCAAGGGCGCCCACTCTCACCACTGTTGTTCAACATAGTACCAGAAGTCCTAGCAACAGCAATCAGACAACAAAAAGAAATAAAAGGTATTCAAATGGGCAAAGAAGAAGTCAAACTCTCTCTTTTTGCAGATGACATGATACTTTATGTAGAAAACCCAAAAGACTCCACCCCCAAATTACTAGAACTCGTACAGCAATTCAGTAATGTGGCAGGATACAAAATCAATGCACAGAAATCAGTCGCTTTCTTATACACTAACAACGCAACTGTAGAAAGAGAAATTAAAGAAACGATTCCATTTACAATAGCACCAAAAACCATAAGATACCTCGGAATAAACCTAACCAAAGAGGTAAAGGATCTATACTCTAGGAACTACAAAACACTCATGAAAGAAATTGAAGAAGACACAAAAAGATGGAAAAATATTCCATGCTCATGGATCGGAAAAAAAAACATTGTTAAAATGTCTATGCTACCCAGAGCAATCTATACCTTCAATGCCATCCCGATCAAAATTCCAATGACATTTTCAAAGTGCTGGAACAAACAATCCTAAAATTTGTATGGAATCAGGAAAGACCCCGAATCGCCAAGGAGATGTTGAAAAAGAAAAACAAAGCTGGGGGCATCACGTTGCCCGATTTCAAGCTATATTACAAAGCTGTGATCACCAAGACAGCATGGTACTGGCACAAAAACAGACATACAGACCAATGGAACAGAATAGAGAACCCAGATATGGACCCTCAACTCTATGGTCAAATAATCTTTGACAAAGCAGGAAAAAACATGCAATGGAAAAAAGACAGTCTCTTCAATAAATGGTGCTGGGAAAATTGGACAGCCACATGCAGAAGAATGAAACTCGACCATTCTCTAACACCATTCACAAAGATAAACTCAAAGTGGATGAAAGACCTCAATGTGAGACAGGAATCCATCAAAATCCTAGAGGAGAACATAGGCAGTAACCTCTTTGACATCAGCCACAGCAACTTCTTTCAAGATACATCTCCAAAAGCTAGCGAAACAAAAGCAAAAATGAACTTTTGGGACTTCAACAAGATAAAAATCTTTTGCACAGCAAAGGAAACAGTCAACAAAACAAAGAGGCAACCCACAGAATGGGAGAAGATATTTGCAAATGACACTACAGATAAAGGGCTGGTATCCAAGATCTATAAAGAACTTCTCAAACTCAACACCCAAAAAACAAATAATCAAGTCAAAAAGTGGGCAGAAGAGATGAACAGACACTTCTCTGAAGAAGACATACAAATGGCTAACAGACACATGGAAAAATGTTCATCATCATTAGCCATCAGGGAAATCCAAATCAAAACCACACTGAGATACCACCTTACACCAGTTACAATGGCCAAAATGGACAGGGAAAGAAACAACAAATGTTGGAGAGGTTGTGGAGAAAGGGGAACCCTCTTACACTGTTGGTGGGAATGCAAGTTGGTACAGCCACTTTGGAAAACAGTGTGGAGGTTCCTCAAAAATTTAAAAATAGAGCTACCCTATGACCCAGCAATTGCACTGCTGGGTATTTACCCCAAAGACACAGATGTAGTGAAAAGAAGGGCCATATGCACCGCAGTGTTCATAGCAGCAATGTCCGCAATAGCGAAACTGTGGAAAGAGCCGAGATGCCCTTCAACAGATGAATGGATAAAGAAGATGTGGTCCGTATATACAATGGAATATTACTCAGCCATCAGAAAAGATGAATACCCAACTTTTACATCAACATGGATGGGACTGGAGGAGATTATGCTAAGCGAAATAAGTCAAGCAGAGAAAGTCAATTATCATATGGTTTCACTTATTTGTGGAACATAAGGAATAACATGGAGGACATTAGGAGAACGAAGGGAAAAATGGGCGGGGGGAATTGGAGGGAGAGATGAACCATGAGAGACTAGGGACCTGAGAAACAAACAGGGTTTTAGAGGGGAGAGGGGATTGGTTAGCCCGGTGATGGGTATTAAGGAGGGCACGTACTGCATGGAGCACTGGGTGTTATACGAAAACAATGGATCGTGGATCACTACATCAAAAACTAATGATGTATTGTATGGTGACTAACACAACATAATAAAATAAAATAAAGAATACCGTGATGGTGAAAAAAAAAAAAATGCTACTAGGAAAAGAACCCTAAATCTTAACTTTAAGCACATGCACACCAGAGTTAAGGTTTTGGAATATGGTTCTTAAATGAAATGGACTATGATTGAGAGCGATCAAACCAAGGAAAGCAAAAATATTATGGGATTTACTGGTTTGAGCCATCTTTCCAGGACTGTACTTGCTCAGGGCATCAGGTGGGGTGGTCAGGAATATCACATGGGATATCAGAAAGCCTGAGTGTGAGGCCAGATTCTGGTCTAGCCTGCTGTGTAGTCTTAGGTGAGGTTTTTTGTTTTTGTTTTTAACTCTTTGGCCTCATTCTCCTCATCTGAAAAATGATGTCGTAGGAAGTGCTTCCTAAACTCCATTTCCTGCCCTAATATTCTGTGACCCCGGGATCATCAGGGCTAACACTCATCCAAGGCTTTCAGTGGGTGACAGTGCATTAAGCACTTTCTATGTAGGTAACTCATGCAATCCTCATGACACTCCTAACAGCAGATACTTTGGTATTATTCCCATTTCACAGATGAAGGAAATGAGGCACAGAGAGGTAAGTTGTCTGTCTAAGTCACACAGCTGCTAGTGGAAGAGCAAGGATTTGAGCCCAGGCAACCTGGTCCCAAAGCCCAAGCCTATACCGACTCATACTGCTTGTAATATGACGAGCTGACAAAAGCCAGAAGATACAGGTCTACAGAACAGTCTTTTTGCAAAATTTGGGGCAGCTCAACATCTGTATCTGATTAATGAAGCCTCTTCTTTATGAGTGGTCAGCATGGTCTTCTGGGATTGAAATGTTGCTATGGCAAATAACCACTAAAAAAGACCTCTGTAGCAAAGATGCAGGCGTGAAGTACAAAAAGCAGGAATAATACACGTTCAGATCAGCAGGGTTCAAGGAACCATTCAAACTGGCATAGCTCTAAGCAAAATAATAGAAGAACTTGAAGGCTTTGCAATCTCTATTCTCCCAAAGTGAGGTAACCTGGAACAAGAGCATAAAACCAATAAAACCACCACGAGACAGAAACAAAGCGTCCCCTGTAATGTGGAGTATCCAGTCCTGGCTCCAAACCCTAAGTCCAGGAGCTGCTCAGACTTGACTGCCTGTCTGCGTCATCTGTAGCAGGGAGCGGGAGGGGTCTTGTTAAAATAATGAAGATTCTGGATCTGTAGGTCTGGGTGGACCTGAGACTCTAAGGTGTAAGGAGCTCCGAGGTGAGGCTGTGCTGCTAGAAGGTGGATCATACTTTGTGAGTGGGGGTAAAGAGCCTAGAGGGTCTCAGAGTCTGAAGAACTCACTTGTCACCAGTTAGCTCTGGTCCAGGGTCAAGTTTTGTCAGATGATCTTATCTGTACGTGCCTGCCTGGCTCTAAAACCCGGGATCTGCAATGATGACTTTCTCATTCAACCCTACACTTAGTTTCTTCTGGTAGAATTAAATGGGAAAACGAAATGCCTCCCATAGCCCCCACACCGAGGTCTCTGCAATGGGAGAATCAAGGCTCAGGCCTCCCCACACCTATTACAGAAAGATACCGAGAGCTCTGTTCAGAGGTAAAATCACCCCGAAAACAAATGACTTGCAGAAAAGTGATTTATGTTTGAGGCTTTCTGCTTTGGCCAAAACCTCTTTGAGACTCACTTGCCAGGGCAATGGTATGCTGGGTATGGTATTAAAAGACAGATCATGACCCAATACTCTAATAACTTATAGGGGTGGGGGCAGGGCTTGGATATCTTTACCATCTAGACCTGTGCTGTCCAATATAGTAGCTGTCAGCCATATGCAGCTATTGAGCACTTCAGATATGGCTAGGCTGAATTGAAAACACACATCAGATCTTGAAGACTTGGTATAAAAAGAAGGTAAAATGTCATTAATAAATTTTATATTGATTTTAAGTTAAAATGACAGTATTTTGGGTATATCGTGTTGAACAAACTGTTTTATCGAAATTAATTTCACCTGTTCCTTCTTACTTTTTAAATGTGCCTGCCAGGAAAATTTAAATGATATCTGTGGCTTGATTTAAATTTCTACTGGGCAATGCTAATCTAGCCCCTTGCTATTCAAACTGTGGTTCTCAGACCAGCAGGATCGGTATCAGCTAGGAACCCGTGAGGGAGAATTTTGTCCTCATCTCAGACCTATTGAATCACAATGTGCATTTTAACAAAACCCCAGGTGATTCCTGTGCACATTCTAGTGTGACAGGTGCTGGGCTAGTTTCTCCTACAACATATCCACAGAAGTGCTTGGATTCTTGGTATACTTAAGTGATACACTAAAAGAGTACTGTGCTTGCTGAATTTTCTATACCACATTACAGCTAGCAATAGAAATATATATTTTTAAAATTTTAAATTAAAATTATTACTATACAACTTTAATATAGAAAACAAAATTATATATAACATACATACCACATATATACATACGGGGGAAAGGGAAGGGAGGTTTTTTTCACTGAGGCTACCTTAGTTACTTCTGGATTTTCAGCCACCATGTACGTGAAACTGATGTTCACCAGATCTGTGCCACTGCAGACACAAACTATCCGCCCTTCCAGATCGTTCTCTGACTTTCCAACAGCTTCAAGAGCGGCGAGGATTTTGGGATCCTGTATAGGAGTATACAAATAGGGAAAAATTGTTAGATCACAGAGCATGGAGGGAACATGCTCATTTGATGTAAAAATACACAGAAGGACAAATGTTCTCCATCTAAAAATGCCCTGATATCTAGCATTATTCTAAAACGTGTAGAAGTAAAACTTGTAACACTACACACTACTTGAACTCATTTGGTAGGAAAAGTATTCTAATATCATTAATTGAGAAAACTAGGTATGAGGGTCTTTCTTTAGGTTCTTGGTTGTAATTATCAGAGGACCTGGATGATGGAAAGGCTCTGACCGGGACCTGCTTGGGCCCACAAAGATCAAAGGGGTCTTTGAGCAGAGGACAGTCACTGACGTCTCATGCAAATAAACATAGGCATTGCCACAGCCAGCAACCAAGGGTTATTAAAAAATAAGATTGAGTCGAGTAGCCTGGACACAAAGAGTGAGTATGTTCATCTCTTAGAAGCCATGGCATCTTCATTTGGAATGAAGAGAGTGTAAGTCTACCCTAATTAGCACATAAAATAGCATCTTTGTCCTCCGAAAGAACTCAGGAGGAAATGCCAACATGGTTACGCAGAAATTTTAACTAACATAAAAGAGGACAGCTTTGAAAAAGACACACAGAAACAAAATGAGGCACGTAATTTTGTTTTTCAACATCTAAAAACCTGCAGGGCTATTATGAAAAAGGGAATAAATACTGTGCTTTAATATTCTAGAAAAAAAGGCAGCTTCTAAATTCCTAGCACCACTATGCAAACAGCTTCTTATTCAAACAAGTCAATCACTGTGAAGAAGATGGATTTATATGCTCTGTCATCTTTTTCTCTCAGAGGCAAACGAAGCCTCCAAGGTGAGCTGCTGTCTGCGTGCACAGGTGCACAAATACGGAATTAACCATGCCATTTAAATTTCCACATCAACCACAGACCAGAAGCGACTCACTGTTTGCTTAAAAAAAATGGCAGAAGAGGGAGGGGGGGCCTTGATGAATTAATTTCTGAGTTAAGGAAACTGTTTCTTTGATGGAGGTATCATGCAAGCACCTTCTCTTTGAAAGGTGAATAACGCTTCTAATATAACTAAACATAATGCAACCCAAACCACCCAATGGATATAGATGAAAAGATTTCTAAACCATGTGCCCTTCATTCCCAGCTGATGGCGTTTGGGGCAGTAAAGGGTTAAATAACATTCCAGAACCCTTTTCCAACTTAAGTAAATCTGTGTTTAGAAGAAAAGCCAACACCAATCACAGGTACCTTGGGGGTGGCTCCCAATCGAATACTGTTGATGAGGGAGCATTCTAGCACTTGTCCTTCCTGAAAAGAGAGAATATAATACAGCAGTGAGCTGAAATCTTGCCAGACCTATGGCACGGACGAGTTACGCGATTCTGAAGGCAATGTCAATGATAGTAAGGTAGAGAGGGAGCGAAAAACAAAAGACAGTCATCGAAATACCCGACAATCAGAAATAGTGAAGACCCCATACTTTCCATTTCAAATATACTTGTCTATACGGATGCAGGTCTGAAAAATTATTTATGTTTACAAAGTGTTGTTATCTTTATGCATATAATACTGTTACTGGAGTATGTATAGCATTAAACACGTGTGTGTGTTAATTTTAAGTGGGTACAATACTTCTATAGAATTCCAATTCTATTTCCTTAAATTCAGTTCAAAGATTCATTTAATGTGTGCACTGTGCTGTGTATTGAGTGAAGTCCCAGGGTGTAACAAGATGAACATGCTCTTAATGCACCTTTGAGACTCAACTTGAAACTCTCTTCTTCTAGAAAACCTTCCTAATTCCCAAGATTAAATCAGATCTGCCTGTTTTAAACTCTTGTAACAACCTGACCTTCTCTTTCACAACACTCAATGACTTGTACCTTTTTTTTTTTTTTTTTTAATGTCTGCTTTTCTCCTAGACTGGAATCTATGAGGACTAGGGTAGTATCCCCAATGCCTGCCATATGGAAGAACGTTTTTAAAATCTTGAATAAATAAGTAAGCGTAGGGGTCCATGTCCTTAAGAGGCCTTCTGCCTACTTATTGAGAAATATAATGGTTTAAATCAGAGAGCAGGAAAGAACAACTTGCAGTTCCTGTGCCCTACCTTGCCTTCACTCCTCCAGGTCAGAAAGAAGCCAAATTCATCCACTTTGAAGAGGCAGTTGGGTTCAAACACAAAGGATTCCTGTTAAAAAGAAATGTGTTGATCTGTGTGACTCAGCCCCATTTTTGAATCTAATAAAAATGCAAATATCTTTTAAGCATCTAAACGAGGGAAAATGAGAAATCACCCTTTTGCATCCTAAATCTAATGACCGTATTTTCTATTACATTATGGAATATTTTCATCTTGAAAACTCTTTGCATTCACTTTTGTATTGAAAGAGTGATCAACTTTATGCAGCATCTCCCTCTAGAGTAGCTTTAAGGACAAAACACACTGATGTCCTGTAGGTCATAGAGAAGAAAGTTTCTCTAAGACCTGAGATGAGCTCAGGGAAGGAAGAAGGACTCCCAGATTCCAGCCAACTGGTCTCCCTCCACAAAAGAGCAATTGTTGTCTGTATTTAATATAATGTAAAAAATCGGGAAATAATTTTTTTTAAATCATTGATTTTTTTTTTTTTTTTTTGTCTACATCATTCAGCATTCAGATGTTTACTGAGAAAATTTCTGAGATTTTTGCTTTTACATCCAACTTCATGTGGTATCCTCTAAACCAGGACTTGAGCAGGACTTTGACCTAGGCAAAGTGTAGTCCTTGGACCAGCAGTATCAACATCATCTGGGAGCTTGATTGAACTGCAGAGTCTAAGGCTCCAGCCCAGATGGACCGAACCAGAGTCTCTGGGAGCAGGGCCCAGAAATCTGCATTCCAACAACCCCTCCAGGTGATTCTAATGCACGCTAAAGTATGAGAACTACTGCAGTGGCCTTGGACACCAGAAACTCTGTTGAAACTTAGAGAATCAAAATTTGAATCAAGAAGGAATTTTAGGCTCCACATGCAGGGATTCAGGAATGCTATGCTGTACTTGCCGAAAGATTTCTGGTCTTTAGAAAGAAAGTACCATTGTGCTTATGAGCACCAGGTAAATTCTGTATCAGTGAAAGAAAAAGAGTATTCAGGAAATGAACCCAGATACCCTTTGCCCTCTGTCTGTATTGCACCAAGCCTTGGCACCACATATCCTTCTCATGACGTAAAGAAGTTGTCCTCCTCGATAATTACAGGGCCAACAATAGGGAACCTGTCTGCAGGTTCCAATAGGGATCCACATGTGGATCAGGGCAGTGACTTAAAACAAAGAGTGATTATAGGATTATGACTTTAAGGGTAGTTCATACTCTGAATTTCACCCATCAAAACATATCTTTCTA
This sequence comes from Halichoerus grypus, assembly GCF_964656455.1. Lineage (NCBI taxonomy): Eukaryota > Metazoa > Chordata > Mammalia > Carnivora > Phocidae > Halichoerus > Halichoerus grypus. Next base: position 104,736,115 of record NC_135721.1, read on the forward strand.
AATTTCAGGGAAACAGCAACATTCATCAAGGTAAAGCCAATGTCAAGAGACTGGGCCACCAGAAGGTGTCAGAATTTAGAGTCCCAGGGGCCTTGAACAAAGCCAGCCTTCAAATTTGTTTGGGTAGTCTTCTGATAGGTGAAGAATATCATACATTTTCAACTGTGTACCAGACACATGCTAAGCACTGCAGACATAGCAATGAAAAATAGAAAGAATGGGGGCATGGTATGACCTTTGCCTTTGGAATCAAAACCCAGTTCTGCCATTTATTTTTTATCATCTCCTAGAAAGGCCCTTTCTAAGTCTCATAATCCTTATCTAATAAACAGAGGTATTTACACACACCTTTCAGGCTTGTAGCAATTAAGTGAGTTGATAAATGTAAAGTGCTTGGCACACAGTTACAATTCAGCAAGTGGTAGCTACTATCAGTAATGTATGGCTCAAACTTACATTTGTGATAACAAATTACTAACAACATGACATTGCCAATATTTGACCCACAAAGATGGCACTTTGGAATGGTTCAACTTTTTTGAAAAGGCTTGACCCAGGAGCTTACACTCTAGATAGGTAGGAGTTATCCAGGTGAAGCAGCATGCTGAGCAGAAGGAACAGCATTTGCAAGGACATGTACACCTGACCTGATACTGGGAAGTTCTGAGGAATTGGTGTGGTTAGAACATCTCAACGGAATAGCAGCAGATGAGACTGGACCCATAATTAGGGCTAGAACAGAAGGGTGTTGTATGCCATGCAAAAGGTATTAAACTTGACCAAAAGGCCACAGGGAGTCTTGTTATTATTACTGATAGAAAAACAAGAATCACTAACTAATTAAAATATGAGAATTAACACATTTTAGAATATTTCCTGCAGTATCTTAATGGTAGTACAAAATTCTGGTGCATAACATTCAAAAGTCTGTCCTAGAAGGGTATTTACAGAGTAGACCCACAATGAATCAGCTACCATTTTTATTATCTATTTATGTGCACCCTCTCCTTTTCCAAATAAGGATTTGAAATGATCCATGAAATCTACATGATAAATAAGAATGGTTTTACAACTTATTTTGAGGTGGAACTTTCAGTTCCTTGGCCTCCTTAACTGTAATGATTTTTCTTTCTTTCTCTGTCAGTTACAAAGTACCCCCAGAGCTGATCACCACCACCTTGAAATTTCAATTCCTAACGTCCCATTCTTGGACCGCGTCACCTGATCTCTCTAGTCCCTACCTCGACAGTACCCATTCTCCTATATCCACTTGACTTTACAACTTCCTATTCATTAAGCTTACCAATCACTCACTGTCCACCAGACTTCTCTCTCCCTCCTTTTGCTTCTGCCCTTGTCTAGCTTACTTCCATGGTGCAATCACTCCCTCACAGACACCCTCAATCCCCAGGCCTCATTTCTGTTTTCTTAGCCACAGAGCCAAGTCCATCTTTTCTTAAAAAATTTTTATTGTTATGTTAATCACCATACATTACATCATTAGTTTTTGATGGAGTGTTCCATGATTCATTGTTTGTGTATAACACCCAGTGCTCTATGCAGAACGTGCCTTCTTTAATACCCATCACCAGGCTAACCCATCCTCCCACCCCCCTCCCCTCTAGAACCCTCAGTTTGTTTTTCAGAGTCCATCGTCTCTCATGGTTCGTCTCCCCCTCCGATTTCCCCCCCTTCATTCTTCCCCTATCTTCTTCTTCTTTTTTTTTTTTTTAACATATATTGTATTATTTGTTTCAGAGGTACAGATCTGTGATTCAACAGTCTTGCACAATTCACAGCACTCACCATAGCACATACCCTCCCCAATGTCTATCACCCAGCCACCCCATCCCTCCCACCCCCCACCACTCCAGCAACCCTCAGTTTGTTTCCTGAGATTAAGAATTCCTCATATCAGTGAGGTCATATGATACATGTCTTTCTCTGATTGACTTATTTCGCTCAGCATAACACCCTCCAGTTCCATCCACGTCATTGCAAATGACAAGATCTCATTCCTTTTGATGAACCAAGTCCATCTTATCCATATTTTATCACTGAATTTGATGAAGAAAATCACAGAACTGGATTGACGGGCTTTAGTTGACATTCGAGATCACAAACGTCACACGAAGAGTCAACAATGACTTCCAGACTTATTAATTCTTTCTTAAAAGTTTCCCGACCCTGTGAAAGGACTATTTCATGGCTTCTTCTCAAACTCCTTGAGTCCCAGCAATTACCGTGCTTCACTGAGTAAAGAAAACCCATCCGATGAGAACCATTCTCCTTCTTCCCTCCCCATAAAGCATACTTTCTCCCAACAGAGATCCGTCCGCCCTCTGCCATTTCTGCTTGGGATACAATCCTCTTTCACTCACACAAGGATTGCAGTCTTCCATTCATCACCACCCAACACACACCAGCTTTTCCTTTCTCTACTAGATCATTCCTGGAAGCATACACATGTTCTAGCTCTTCCCACCTCCTTCACGTACTACCTTATGTCTGTGATCCCCTTTAGAGTATATCTTGAAAAGTTTGTCCATATTCACTGCCTCTACTACCTCTCTTCCATACTATCTTTGACCAATTCCATCTGCCTTCTGTTCCTGTCTCCCTCTGTAATTTCTTTGGCCAGGTTTACCATGGCTTTCATACAGCCAAATGAGGCATACATGTTCTTTTTCTCATCCGATTTGATCTCTGAATGGTAGACTATTCCCTCCTTCTTGAAACACTCTCCAACCTTGGTTGCATACCATTCCTTCAGTCTCTTTTCCTTCTATACTCAACTTCTACATGCTTTCCAGGACTTGGTTCTGAGAATTCTCATGGCCACGATGTTCCTAGATCTCCTTTAACCCCCTGGTTTCAATACCATCTATGTCTTGATGACTCCCAAATTTATAATAGCAGCCCAGTCCTCTCTGAGTTCCAAACTTTACTCTCTCCTTGACATCTCCACTCAGATGTCTCTAAATTAACATGCCCATAACTGCATGCTTTACTCACTACCCTCTCTCCAAGCCTTTCCAGCATTAAGACTTTGTTCAATAAATGTCACCTGTATCTACTGATTTATGGAAACTGAGTCATCCTTGACTTTCCCCTCTCACTTCCATTAACGAGTCTCCTTCATACTTCATATATATCCATTTGACTTTGAGGCACCTCCTGGGAATCCCCATTGGACCAGGAGCACTATTTGAGTGCCCCTCAAAGAACTCATTTTCAAAACAAGACAAGAAATGTAGGCAAGGAGAAGACAAATAAGATAGAAAAGTAAAACGAACTCAAAATTAAAGAGAGCTCCAGAAAGCCTTGTCATAAGATCCTAAATAGGTAAAAGAGGATACCAATTTGGCTCTGGGCTCCCTAGCAACAAAAGCAAAAAGAGAAAAAATATCATTGACCAGGAACCCATACAGTTCACAGATTAAAAACACATTGGTTGTTAGGAGAGACAATTGCCAGAAGAGAAATTCTCTGTGGGAGCTCCAAGAAGCTCTGACCAATGCTACAGACAAGGTTCCCAATGAAGCCCACAGTAATGCTGTCCACTCTGGCTACAACATTCGCAGACTAAACGTGTTGAAACTACCCATAACAATCAGAGAACAAATCTGAGCAGTATGTGGCAATCGGCTGAAAGGAATGGAAACACAATCTCTCTGTTTCTCTCCACTCCCAGGAACACGTAGAAGGACCTGACCCTCAGGGTGAGTAACAGACACAATCTTTATTCTTTTTTCCCTACCAGCAGTGTTAAATTTCACACGGATACCTACTGACCACAACTTGGGTCGTGGCTCCATGACCTAGCTGAGGCAATAATATCCTCAGTCCCCTTCTCAGGGAAATCTTCCCTCCAGACTTGGGCATGGCAGGGGAGGTCATCAAAGGAAGCTGGCTTCTTTCTCCTTTTGCAAATCTGTTCGTTTTGCGTTAGCAAATGGTAATGGGATTCTCTAGTAAGGAAACAAACCAGAACAGAACTTCCTCCAGGGAGCTCAGAATTTCAGTTCTCACAGGACTCTTGTTAAAATTCACCACAGTCACACTTTAGAGCTCAAGGACTGGTTAACTCCTCCAGCCAAGCTCACTCTTTCCTCAAACCATTGGGAGAAACAGGATGAAAGGCACAGCAACTCCTTTTGTGAGACTATGGACAAGCTGGGGACCAGGGTGGGACATGCTGTTTAAGAGGCAAGAAGGATCACTTTTGCTGGAATCACTATAGCTAGAAACTTTCTCTGCCTCAAGGATCCCTGCTCTGAGAGGCTTGTGCCATGATGGGCTTCCCGAAGCACTTCCCTCATTTCATCATGGATAGAGTATATTTAAAAGCTGTGTGTCTCAACATTATTTTTAGCCTATTTTCCCCACTTAACGCATGCCACTGCAATATTATTCAATATCACGACCTATCTTTCAAAGATTCAAGTCACTTTCAAGATTAGGGGCACCTGGGTGACTCAGTTAAGCGTTTGCCTTCGGCTCAGGTCATGGTCTCAGGGTCCTGGGATCGAACCCCACGTCGGGCTCCCTGCTCAACAGCAAGTCTGCTTCTCCCTCCCTCTCTGTCCCTCTGCCCACTTGTGCTTTATCTCTCAAATAAATAAAATCTTTAAAAATATGACATAGATTAAAATATTTTTCCTTTGTTTCAAGTTTAAAAGTCTTTTCAGCTCAGGTCATGATTCCAAGGTCCTGGGATCTAGTCCCACATTGGGCTACTTGCTCAGCGGGGAGCCTGCTTCTCCCTCTGCCTGCTGCTCCCACTGCTTGTGCTCTCGCTCTGACAAATAAATAAAATCTTTAAAAGAAAAAAAAAAAAAAAGGAAGCTGTGCTTGGTTCCAAAGCCAGCCTCCCCAGCAGGCATCTGCTGGAGAATCTTGGTGGTGGTGCTGCCCAGCCTCACCAAGCTTCAGTTTTCCCATCTGTAAATTGAGAACATGGATACCAACATCCCAGGGCTCTCAAAATTGAGAAAGCCGAAGTGCCTGGGACAAGGCAAATGCTGAATAAATTGTAGTAGTTATTAGAAAACAGCACACTATTTAATTTGGGGCCATCGTGCGAGACATTTCACAAATATGATCTCATTTAAATCTGCCAACTCCGCATGGTTTTAGACTAGATCAACACTGCCCAATAGATTTTCCATGATGCAAATGTTGGCGATGACAGCCCAACATGGTAGCCAGGGGAACCACATGGGGCCATGAAACACTTGAAATGTAGCTAGTGCAGCAAAGGTAAATTTTTAATTTTAATTCATTTTTATTTAAATAGCCACAGGTGGTTAGTGGTTACCATATTGGACAACACAGTTGTAGAGGTAAGAAGAAAATTTTTCAGAAAAGAGTAAATCATTTAAAGCCACAGTTGATAAGTAACAGACCAGGGATGCAAACTGGTTTCTTGGATTCCAGAGCCCATGCCTGTTCTACTTTGTCAACATTGACCAAACAGGTCCCCCTCTGCCTATCAGCAGAGGGGGACCAATGGCTTACTGGATGGTCAGTAAATCAATACTGCTTTTGTAGGCTCCACCTCTGGGGACGCATGGGGCTCACTGTCCTTGTTTCCTGGTTTGTTAAGAACTGACGGGAAGAAAAAAAATGACTTTATTAAGGTTGGAGAGAGACAAGGGACATCTAAGTTAGGGAAAAGCCACTAGGGGGTCTTATCAAACATTGATAATGTTATAAACCATTACCACGAAAACAGATGAGCTTGGGAGGGGCCTTAGGCTGGGGACTCAGGTGGAGTCTGGGGTAGTTCACCAAGAGCTCCTGCTTTTGATCAGATCCTGGAATCTCAGAGCCCAAGGGAGGGGCCTATTTATTTGGTTCATGGCCTATTTATTTCAGTTCTTTATTCCAGAGCAATTGGCTAAGCTCTGGCGCTAGCTATAGCAGATCCTCTCTGATTCTGCACAAACACTTCCTCTCTCAGATAGAATCACAATTTTTTTTTTTTTTTTTACCTTTTCAAGTTAGAACTAAAGCCCTTGGTGATGACATTCTGTCATCAGAATGATTTATAGACTGCTGTAGCAGATGGGTTCTCAAGTTGTTTTTACCCTCATGGGTCTGGTTTCCCCTTGGAAGGATCCAGAATGTTCATTGCACTTGTTAATCTTCCTTCTAATTTATAGACCCCTTGAGATGATGGGGCTCTGGGCTTCTCAGCTCACATTCCACAGGGGAGCAGGAGAACACTGGTCATGGCTGCCCCACCACCGACCCTTGTGATGTACTATCACCTTGTGAAGAGATCTGTCAGATAATATAAGACCACTTGCAGCTTTTGTGTTCCCTGCCATGGCCTTGGATCCTTTGGACAGAATGTCCGTCCTGGGTTACGTTGTTCAAATTTAATATAGACATCTGCTCCTCTCTCTGATGCTCAGCCAGAAACCAAGAGGGGTATACAGTTTTGGTGTGAAAAGCAACCCAAGAGTTGTGTGTGGCACCTACTGCCCGAAGTTCTGCTTCTGTGCCCCGGCGCCACCCGCCCCTAGCGGAGATGCGCAGTGCTCGCTGAGCACCCACCGGGTGATGCTCCCTGCACTTCGTACACATAACCTACTCACTTCCTCACACTCCTACAAGGGAGCTACTATGCTTATTCCTGTTTTAGAGAGAAGGCCATCGAGGCGAAGGAAGCATCTTGCCCAGGATGGTATAGCTGCTGGGGCAGAGCCAGGATCCTGGCTCCACAGAAGCACACACCTGAATCACACCTGCATCGAGGCCGGTAAGGGAGAGTGACACTGTTGGGGGGTGAGGGGGGCAGATGACTACTCAGCAGTCACATCTGGAGGCCCCACTGTTCTCCCTGTCGCTGAATACCAGCAGCCATCACTAGGGTTGGAAGGGTGCTGGAAGTTTCTTAGGTTTAATTACCACGTTTCTTGAGGCCTCCCTGTGATGCCCACCCCCACCGGCCGTAATTTATTACCGGGTTGTGATGGAGGGGTGTTTCCCACCGCCTCGCATCGAGTCTGAGTGTGTTCTCGGATCCTAGTACCAAGGAAAATGGTCTGTCCTGATCTGTTGCTTCCCTTGCAATCTAGTGGACATGGTGAGTCCTATGACTGCGTTTCCTGCCTGGCTTTGGCCACCAGAATCACAAGTAGCCGCTCTGCAGTCACTTATTCCAACTTTATGGAACGTTTTTTGCTGCCCATAGAGTGGCTGCCTGCTAATTTTGCCTCTAATTTGATGTCCTTCACATGGTTCCCCCCTACCTTCAGCCTAAATCCCTGTTCCATTCAATTTATCTAGTTGTACATATTTCTGCATGACAGCTTACTTTGGAATATGGAAGAAAATGTGTATAAATAAGCATAAAAACCACTTCAAGAACACCAGAGGGGTGCCTGGGTGTTAAGGGTCTGCCTTTGGCTCAGGTCATGATCTCAGGGTCCTGGCATCAAGTCCCACATCGGGCTCCCTGCTCAGCAGCAAGTCTGCTTCCCCCTCTTCCTCTGCCTCCCACCCCCTGCTCATGCTCTGTCAAGTATATAAATAAAATCTTAAAAAAAAAAAAACACACCAGAAACTACTGGGCATTTTACATTGGTTTTAGGGTCAGATAGACCAGATCCGACTATGGCTGGACACCTATAAGCTTATTTGAGCTCCATTTCTTCATCCCCAAAAGCAGGGATAACCAAAAATAATTGCCCATTTCACAGGTTACCTTTGGGCACTCAAGTGCTTGATGCATAATCTGCACCCAGTAAATTACCACTGATTATTAATAACACAGTAATAGTAATTATTATAATGTTGCCAGTATCAATTACAATTCATCATCCAAGAACAAAGGAGGTAACTACCACCACCCCTCCCATATGGATGAGTAAACTGATCCTAACTGACGTTAGCAAGTTGCCCAAGAGGACACAGATGATAAGCAGCAAGTTACGTCCACATTGTGACAAGAAGAGCATTTCTGTTATGTGGATCCTTATGAGCAATGGTACCATGGTGTGCTCATTTCCACTGATCCAGAATGCACATCTGGGAGTTTAAGCATGGCGGAAACCCAGAGTTCGTACATTACTACTGCCCTAGACTCGGTGAAATTTCGGTTTTTGCCCAAGGAGGTCAGGTTGTGTTTGTTCTCTGCCCGAGCCAGCCTCAGGCTACATCAGGCACAGAGGCTCCATCTTCAGAGCACAGTTTTAGCTTCTACCCTCTTCATGGGCCATGTTGGGGAGTAGTGACTGGAGGAGATAATGTGGGGCTTGGGCACCCCCCGCCCTGAACCTCCCTGACATGGCAGATCACACTCTCAGATGATGACAGGTCAATCCGGGGAAATTATTTGGCAAACTTCACAAGGTGCTAGAGACCTGGTGTCTATCTTGGCTTCTGAATTCCATAGACACAAAAATGAAAATTTCTCTCCCTCCATAGCCAACCGTGAGCACCTAACTTGCTCATTTCAATGATAAAGTGAACCCTTATCCTGGTATCAAGTGGAATGGTTTAATCCAATCATTTCATCTTTTTCTTTCTCCAGAAATAAAGAATATCACCAACTTCCCAAGTGACCTGGGCGTGGGAAAGTTGATGAAAGATACTGAAAAAGCAGCAAGGGGAAAACACACCTTTCCAGATCTTTCATGTTCTATATTTTTAAAAACCTTGAAATTTGGCCCATGATACTTATTAACAAGATCTCTGACATCTTCTTGGCTGTGAGGATTTGTGTCAGCTCAAGGAGGGTCTGGATTTGGGAGGGAGGGAGGGAGGACGTGCATGGATGAGCCACCTGAGAGTCAAACTCTGTTTCTGACTGCTTAAAGTATGGTCATGAGTAGTCATGAATTCCCATTTTCCCTTTTACTTCCAGATAAAGATGTTAAATCCCTGGGACTCATTTTTTAAGGTCTGCCGGTTTGAGATGCTAAACTCTTTGTGTCTGTCTCTGTCCCTCTCCCTCCCTGAAGCATCTCCGATGGGATTTCTGAGCCAAATCTGGATGTTCAGGCTCAGAGATAGCTCGTGTTGTGTTGTGGCAGGACAATGGGACAGGCTCCCTGATTCTTGCCATGGGACACCTGAAACAATTATTCCTAGGATATTCAGTGAACAACTTCTCAGCTTGCAGAAGGAAGAACAAAGTCAACAAAATATGCTTTCAGGAGGAGTGGGTGGTAACTGAAAGTAACTTCCTTGGACAGGAAAACTGTCATGTTAGTCAAAACTTAGCAACTTAGTAGCCTTAGCAACTAAAATAAGGAGAAATTAAAGAAGACCAATTTATACAGAGCCAGGGAGGAAAATAATTGTTTTTGTAATAGATATTTACAACAAATATTAAAATAAAAAATGTGCCCTTCCTCCCATCTCCTCCCCCCCACCCCCAGAGATTCTCTCTCTTGAGCAAACCGTAGTCAGGCTCCTCTGAATCTTCTTCCCAACTAGACATCCACTTTGGGACTTCCATGTCTGTCTTTGCAGTGATCGATTTTATCAGGAATCCTGCTAAGTTGCTTTAGCCAGAATCTCCCACCCTCAATATCTGAGCACCTTTGATATCTGATCAGGTGCCTCAACCTCCACCATCTCCAGGTAACCTCCACCTGCTCTTTGGCTATAAACCCCCCTTTCCTCCTTGTATTCAGAGTTGAGCTCAACCTCTCCCCAAGTACTGTATACCCCCCACTGTAGTAGTCTCTTGAACAGTCTGCCCACTCATTCTTTAATAAGTGTCAAGAATAACTTTTTCTTTAACGCCCCCCCCCCAATAATTCTAAAAACAACAGGAGATGTGCTTTGCAGATGGGCTTGAAGCATGACCACAAGCTGGAAAATCCTTTTCAGTAAAGCACTTCTAATTAAACCACAATTTGTTCCAGAAAAATAAACTGCACTGAGCAAATGATCAGAAATACGACACAGGGGGCGCCTGGGCGGCTCAGTCGGTTAAGTGTCTGACTCCTGGTTTCCACTTAGGTTATGATCTCAGGGTCGTGAGATCAAGCCCTGTTTTGGGCTCTGCACTGGGCATGGAGCCTTCTTAAGATTCTCTCTCTCCTCCCTCTGTACCTACCCTCCACCCTGCTCACACTCACTTGCGCTCTCTTAAAAAAAAAAAAAAAAAAAAAAGGGAAAGAAAGAAATACAGTGACAGAGAAGACATATATCTGAAGAAGCAGGTCAGGGAAAGAATGTTTTCAGCTATTGCTACCTGGAGATGTCAGTCCACATTGAACAGAGTCATTGAAAGGAATCTCAAGAGACATCCACGAAATTGCCCTCTAAATGTATGCATTTTCTACTTAAATAATTCAGCTTTTAAAAATGCCTGTCTTTACATTAGCTGCATGAGAGGTCGCTCCCTTCCACTTTGTCTTCTGAAATAGCTTCCATTTGGGCCTCAAAGATACAGTCCCACTGGAGCTTAGGGCCAATCCTGGCTCTTTCACTTTTTATTGTCTAAAAGAAGTGCAGAAATTACTGGATCATGCACACAAGGGCTACTGCTATCACCTCGAGAATTCTGCAGTGAGGGCAGAGCTGTAGAAAACTGCAGATCTGAAGGCTTAGCATGTGACTGTTCTGCACCAAAGGGGGGGCTGCTGCCTCGGGGGAAGGGGAGTGGAAGCAGGGGCAGGCAGGGAGAGCCTTCAAACCACGAGGCAGGACTAAGACCTGTGAGAGGAGAGAGGAAGGGTCTCCCGACCGCACTATGGCTCTGACAACATCTCCACCAGGCGGATGGAATTCCCGAAGCAAGGACTGCCCACCAGCCTCATCCCGGGCAGACAGTGGCCAGCTCCAGAATCTCTGCCATGTCACTCACTGGCTAGGAACCTCATTATGAACGTTGTAAGGGTGCCAAAGCTGTGGCAGCTGGAGGCTATCTATTGACCACACGGCTCTTGCCAGGGTCCACTGGAAGGAGAGATCAGTGGCGTACCTCCATGACTGCCAATGCTAACCCTTCTCCAGATCCCCCCTGAAAAGGACCTCCAGTTCCAGTTCCTTGGTACACTTAAAATTCCTTAAAAATTAGGAACCATTTAAATAACAAAAAAATCCGAGTCCCAGATATGTAACTAAGGAATTGTTGGATCACTGTGGGTGCTTATTAGTATCTATTGGGTGACGAATGATTTCCCTGCTGGGAATATAGCAGTAAATAAAAACAAAGGATCTGCTCTCATGGCTTATATTCTAGGGGGAATTTGGATAATGAACAAAAAATAGTATATCAGGAATTGATAAATGTGAAGTTAAAAAAATCTAAAAGGGTAAAGGTGATGTGTGTGTGATTTTTTTGGGAGGGGGTGGGTGTGCTGATGAAATAGGGGGAAGAGCAGTCCAGAGAGAGAACTGCAAGTGCAAAGGCCCTGAGGCTGAAGTGTGCCTGGTGTTTTCAGGGAACATCAATGGGACAGTAGAGTGATGGGTCATGTAGAGGGATTGTAGGCCATAGGAAGGAATTTGGAAATTATTTGAAATGAGTTGGAAAGCCCCTGAAGGTTTAAACCAGAAGAGAGGTATATCTAACTCACATTCTAAAAATACCCACCTTAATTATTTCTCGTAATGGCTCCGTGAGGTAGGTACTATCATCCGCATTTTTTCAGGCAAGGAAGCTATGGCTTAGTGCTCAGTGGGTTTAAGACTGGCTTACAGTCCCATTTCTTGAGGTACAAGCCAAAGTTAAAGCTATTTCTGTTTAACTCCCAACCCATGTCCTTAACCAACTATGTGTATTTCAAACTCTTCAAGAAAGAGCTCTCTGGCCGAGGTTTTTACCCTAAATACCACCTAGTACAAACCCTTTCTTCGTTTGCAAACAATACCCTGGCAGCTTGACTTTGGTGAGGATCCAAACACTAGGCTCCTTTTTGCATTTCACCAGTTAGGATCATCTGCCTTTTTAGGTGCCTGGGAGAAGAGAAGCCACAGCAGGAGAGCAGTAGGGGTGCCAGCAAAACTGTCCACAGGGGAACTCCTGAGCAGAAAGATCATGGCGGCCTTGAGACCTGGGAAACCATACTGGCTCAGCCAACACACCCATCACGTGTTTCTGACAAGGTACCATTTCAGAGCCAACTGCTTACTATTTATGGCTTCAAGAGTAAGGAGTTTAAAAACATGTGTTTATGAATCTATCAATATTAAGTATTAAAAGACGGGCTTCCCCACGGAGGATATTTTATGTCTACTTTCATTGATTGAAAGAAAATATTATGTTCCTTCCATACAGTACATTTTACCTAGTTTCCTCCCACCCACACAAAAAATTGGAGACTAAAAAAGTCCTGGTTAATACTTTTCTATCCTTAAAGACTGATCTTCATTGATTATTAGGTAGAGGTATTAGTGTTCTGAGGGGCAGTTATTTGCTGTGAAGGGCAAATATATGAAAAATAAATTCTTGGGGCACCTGGGTGGCTCAGTGGGTTAAGTGTCTGCCTTCGGCTCAGGTCATGATCCCAGGGTCCTGGGATCGAGCCCCGTGTCAGGCTCCCTGCTCAGTGGGGAATCTGCTTCTCCCTCTCCCCTTACTCCTTCTTTCTCGCTCACTCTCTCTCAAGTAAAAAAAATTGCAATAAATAAATAAATACAATTCTTTCCATCCTCATTTCCTTAAAAGAATCAAAGTAAGAACTCCTGGATATAGTAATATAGTATTTATGGTCTGAAATAAAGCAAATAGGTTACTAATAAAGTTAAGTAGCTTCCATTACTATGTGTATGTGTGTATACATAAATATTTTTTAAACATCATACACATCTTCAAAGAACTGTAGGGGAAGAAAACATTTTGGGGCAACATTTTGGGGCACCTTTGGCTCAGGTCATGATCCCAGGGTGCTGGGATCGAGCCCCACATCAGGTTCCTCACTCAATGGGGAGTCTGCTTCCCTCTGCCCCTCCACCTGCTCATGCTCTCTCTCTCTAATAAATAAATAAAATCTTAAAAAGAAAAGAGTTTTCCTTAATCCTCTCAAGGTCCCTGATAGGTCTGAAAATTAAACTGACAAAGATCAGCAACAGAAAAGCATGCAAATTTATTTACTGTAAGTTATATGTATAATAAAAAGAACCACAGGCCCCAAATGAAGTCACTTATGGTAAGACCCCTGTCAGCAAACCAAGACTTAATACCTAACCTAACTGCAGTTTCAACCCCAAAAGTAAGGTGGCCTGTAACCAGCCAACCTGGAGTTTCAGGGTCAGCACTAGGAGGTAGCCCACTGATAGGCCCCTTCCTTTCCCCTTAGGAAGGCAACTTTGCCTAAAACAATGCATTCTTTGCTAATAATTCCCCTTTTTTCCACTTCCTCTCTGCTTTTAAAAACCTTTCCCTTCCTGCAGCTCAACAGAGCTCCTTTCTATTTGCTGGATGGATTGCTGGGATGCTACCCAATTCGTGAATTGTTTAATAAAGCCAATTTGATCGTCACATTTACTTGGATGAATTTTGTTTTTTAACATGTGACATGGGAGGCTGCATAAGAAAATGAACACCAGAAAAAATGGCTAAACCTGAGTATTTTTGTGTTAGGTTTGATGAAGCGTGGACAGTCATTTAGAAATAGGATAGGTCAAGGAGTATGAGGTTAAGTGTAGTAAATTAGGGGGGCGTGTCTTAGGAAGGCCTGTTTGTTCAAATTCTTCTTGGAGTACCTTTGTCATTGGAGATACGGATGCTTCTTTCTTGTAGGTATAGGGAGGGCACCTCTCACATGTGGGTGTTTTATAACCTGCTTTTGGGAGTGGGGGAGGAGGAGGGATAATTCAGAATGACCTTCAAAGTCCTTCCACTTAAAATATTCAACATACCAAGGTGCCACATTTTGAACCTCATCATTTGCAAATGGCAGCCATTTCAAGGTCCCAAGTCCCATAATACAGGTAGCTGTGATTCATGTGTGTTCTCTTTGTCAATACATCAGTTCTGGAGACAGGCTCCATCGATCACTACATGTTGAATAGTAGGCAATTCCTTAATTGATTTAGGCTTCTCTTTCCTCTGTATAATGTGGAAAATAATCTCATTTAATCCTTAACGCCATCTGAGGGTTTAAAAGAAGATGACTGATGTCAAGGGCTTAGCACGCTGAAGAGTGAAATAAAATCTAATACGTTCAACTCCTCTGGAAAAAGGAAAGTTTCTTTTACTGAACAGTCCCCTCCCCTTTATCTGCCTTGCTTGTTTGGGGGAGATCAGCTGTAAAGAACCTGAAATGCATTTAATTTTTTTTTCCCCTCTAAGGAAATCCAAAACTCCCTGACTTGCTCTGTGCCTTGTGGTTCTCCAACTTAAGCTGCATCATCAGAATCACCCCGGAGGCTCTTAAAACAGGGATTGCTGGAGCTGGCCCCCAGAGTTTCTCATTCGGCAGGTCTGGGGTGGGCCTGAGAGTTTGCATTTCTAACAAGTGCTCCAGGTGCTGCTAATGCAGCTGCTCAAGAAACGTAATTGTATTACTCAAGAAGGGACTTGAAGATGATTCACTTTATCACATGCTGTATATTTCACTTGACTGTTCATTTGTTCACCCTTGAATGAACTCTATTAATTCAATGGCTAGACCACATGCATTAACAGAGTGCACTCCCAAAGAGAATCCACCAAGGGACTGCATCCTTTGGGCCTCTTCACCATCAGCCTGGAGATCCGTAAGGCTGCACTCATCCAGCCGAATGAAATGCATGCCTTGGCCACTGTTCACCTGCTCACCTACAGTCACAGACACAGCTAGAAGGAACTAATACTGAGCATTTTCCTATTTACACTTCAGCTTGAATAGAAGCAACAAAGAACTAGCACCTAAGTGGCTTCTCAGCCCGTTTTTTAATTTTATTGGCTCATTATTTATACACTTTCCTCGTATATCGTTTTGTTCTGTTTCCACATCCTCCTTGTAAATCTATGCCACCCCAGATTTCCTTCTCTAGTTTCCTAGTGGATGCGTCTCACGTCTTCCAGGAATAAGCAGACCTTCCCGCACCCTTGAATAGCATGCATCTCAAGTCATAGACTTTTCCATGAGACTGACTCAGATGCTATTTCATGGGTGAGATGCTTCTATTCTGCAGGGGAATAGTTATTTTCTACCCTTGTGAGGAAATGAAGAAAAGCAAACCCAAGGAAACTTCATGGAGAGGAAAAACATAAAAATGAAAAGTGTAATAAGCAAAAACAAATCAAACTGGAGCATCTTATAGAGAAGAAATACCAAAGTGGTTGACAGAGAAAAAGGAAAAGAAGTGGAGAATGACTAACCTAAAAATAAAATAAGACATTTGTAAGGGCAAATGATGAGCTCCAAGTAACTACTTGAACCTGAAAGTATCCTTACCACCCAAACTAATGTGTTATTCATCTCTGCTTAACATTATTTGTCTTCCGAGCAAGGTGTCAGCAAACTACGGCTTGTGGGTCAAATCCAGCATGCCCCCCATTTTTAAAAATAAAATTTCATTGTAACATAGCCCATTCATTCAATTATGGATTGTCTATGTTCTGTGACTGCTTCTATGCCACAGAGTTGAGTATTTGTAACAGAGACCGTATGGCTTATATAGCCTGATAAAGTATCTAGTCCCTTACAGGAAAAGTATGTTGACTGCTGTCCTTAGCCTTTCACCATGGGAGGACCGACTACATAAAGAGCACCTAAGAGAACTGTGGTTGATCACAAAGACAGCCCAATCCTTCATGCCTTCCTGCATCCACACCCCTTACAATGTGACTTATAGCTTCTCCCATCAAGAGGTGGAGTGTATGTCCCTACTCCTTGAGTCTGGATTGGTCTTGTGACTTGCTTTGGTCTAAAGAATGCAGCAGAAACATGGCTGACCTCAAGAGACAGCAAGCCTCGCCTGCTGGCAGGATGACAGATCAGGTGGACCGGAGAAGGCCTCGCTAAGGCCACCTGAAATCAGCCAGCCCCAAGTCAGCCCAGCAGACACCTGAGTGAGCCCAGCTGAGCCCCACCCAGATGGCTGACCCACAGAATCATAGACTATACAAACGGTTGCTATCTTAAACTTTGGGATTGGAATACATCACTCCCAAATATGCCACTTGGGCATATGGATTATGGTGAACTGAAAATAACTGAGAATCAACAGATGCAGAAAGAGGCCTCCTCGAAGCTCCCCTTATCTGATTAAAAGCAGAAACTTTTGAGAAATGAAGGCGGCCATAAATTCCCTCTCCAGGGAGTTTTATGGGCATGAAGACAGAAAGCCGGCACAAAGATGATCCGCACAAACAAACCTTATTAAAATAACCTCTATCTTCCATTAGTTTCCCTATATATATATCTACCTTCCCACAATTTATTGCCCCTAGAAGCCCAAATCCCCTTTATCTGGTCGCTTCTTCACAATTTATCATCTTTTGTTAAGATGGTATATAAGCTTCTGAGTCTACCCATTTCTTTGGGTTTTCACTTTCCTGTGAAGCCCCTGTGCCTGTAAAAATAGTAACATCAATAAAATTTGTATGCCTTTTTTCCTGTCCATCTGGCTTTTGTCAGCTTAATTTGCTAGCCCCAGCCACTGAACCTAAGAGGGCAGAGGAAAGCTTGACCCTGCTATGTCTTTAAGCTTTAGCGTGCTGTGGTGTGTGTAACAACACAGCAAAAGTTGATACAATTATTGACCAATCACTGATCCTTTTATACCCTTGTCTCTTCACTTTCCTAACTCATGCCTTTCTTCCCTTTTGGGCTTCAAAACTCCTTCCAGATTTGATGTCATATCTCCTAGTGGGACTTCAAATCAGGCTCACACTTGTTCTCCTTGCTGTAACTTTACCTGGTGGTCAGTCAAGCCTGACCTCTGGTTATTTCTTCTTGGGCCAACTGTCTCTTATAATTCTAATACTTTTAGACTTCTTCATTTCCAAATCCTTGGATAGGTCTGTACTTAGCACTCTGGAAAAAAAAAAACCTCTCATTTAACACACATGTTTTCATTGCTCTCATCAAGGCACACTTCCTTTTTACCAAGGGCAGCGGTTCCTTCCTGCAGCTTACACACTCAGAGGCAGATAGTGACAGAGGGTGGGTCCGCAAACCCTGTGATTTGAAATTGCTCTTCTAACCTTACCCACAAGTAAAGGAGCAAATGTGCACCAGGGATCTATGCAGTGAAAACCTGGGATTATCCTGGGCTTCTGTTAATCCCTCACTCTTAGTTAAGGTAGAAAATCAAAGAGGGAAGAGGTTCAAGCCATTTATTGGCAGAAACACTAGAAGTCTGATTATTTATGCCAAGAGTTTGCACTGCTATCTTTTGAGTTACTGGCTGAACATTGTACTCTAGACAAGCACTGGGACACAACAAAACAGACATGGTCTCAACCATGGTAGAGCCTTTGCTCTGAAGACACATCCCATCCACACACACGGGTGACTCATAGACTCCTACTAGGAACCTCTGGCACCAATATCCTAACACACTTGAGGCAAGACAGATGCTCAGACAGGTGAAAGGACTTGCTCAAGGTCGTAACTTGCAAATATCTGGGTCAAGGCTCAAACCAGAGTCTTTTGCCTTCACATCCACTTACTTTCTGGGATTTTCCAAACCATACAGACTTTTCCTCAAATGCTTCAGGCTTGGAAGCCAATGAGCTCTAAGCTTTGGGAATTTGAAAGCACAGGTAATATTATCAGAACTGTTGTTTTAAAATCTGGTCTAGGGGCACCTGGCTGGCTCAGTTGGTAGAGCATGCGACTCTGGTTCTCAGGGTCGTGAGTTCAAGCCCCATCTTGGGTGTGGAACCAACTTAAAAAGAATAAATTAAAAAAAAAAATTTAAATCTGATCTAGAGGAAGGAACAGGCCTGGGTATTTTTGCAAAAACCTGGCTGATGCTAGGTGGTGCAGTTTTGGGTTGTTTCCATGTTCAGACCAACTGATTAAGTGCCCAGGAACCTGGCCATAACTTTCTTATCCTGTGAGGAAGAAGTCACATGGCTGAGATGACAAGAAGGGTACTTGAAGGCAAGCAGATATAGAACTGCAAAATCCTTAGACCCACGCACCTTATCATCTCTACTGAGGCACAGGGATGGTAAGAAAATTGTCTATGGAGATACAGCCAGTAGGAGGAAGGAGTAAGACTCTAGTTCACCTTCCTTAAATTAAATTCCTAGTGTTCTCCAACCATGCACTCAGATCTCCTACCTGCTCTTTGCCCGTCCCCTCCTCCCAGACAATTTTCCACATAGCTACCAAAAGTAACTGTCTCCAAAATGTCTATCAGAGCACGTCAGTCTCCGCTTCCCATAACAACCAGAAAGAAATCCAAGCTCCTCGTCCTGGTTCTACACCCTTTATTCTCATACTTGAGTGTGCATCCATTTGTTCATCCTCTTGGATAGTTATGCTTCTCAATTCCCTTTCTGCTTAGTTTATTTTTAACTAAAACTTAGGCGATTTCTATTATAAGCAAAATGTTTCTTAGGTACTATGGAAGATATGATGATAAATGCCATTCTGATTTCAGGAAGAGAAACCACCTAAGTGCATCCACAAATGTAGCCCTTCTCTGGTGCTCTCTATGCCTGCGCCAGAGCCCACCCTCGCTTCCGGTGCCAGAAACCCCCATCTCACCTTACAGTCCTTATTTTCCTTCACCTTCTACACCCACTGGGTTAGAAAATCCTCTGATTCATTCCTATACCCAGCCTGTCCCCTTACTTCCCTCCATGGTGTGGACACTGTCCATGTGTAACTTCAACTTTTTCCCTCTAGCACCCTCCCCTCTGCCCCAGCTAGACAAGCCTCGCCCCCCCACCCACCCCACCCCAGTTCCACACCCATGCCCTTGAGCAAGTGGGCTCCTCCCTCATCTCAGCTATGTTTTGATCAGCTGGTTGACCATTCCATCAAGACTCAGCCCGAAGGGGGCCTGCTCTCTTAGGCATCCCTGGTCAGCCCCTCGCACCCGACACCCCTTCCAGCCTCTCATACCACAAGGAATATGACCGACCCACCACCTTCCTCATCACAACCTGACACTGGGGGAAAGCAGAGGCGTGAGGGTGGCAGGGCATCTAGGCCACATGCTGAGTTTCAAGATGAGACATCTGGAC
This sequence comes from Halichoerus grypus, assembly GCF_964656455.1. Lineage (NCBI taxonomy): Eukaryota > Metazoa > Chordata > Mammalia > Carnivora > Phocidae > Halichoerus > Halichoerus grypus. Next base: position 104,755,223 of record NC_135721.1, read on the forward strand.
TTAATTTGTTGGATAACGAAGTGATCTCAACACATTTTTGGTTTTGCTTTAAATGTCCAATTCTAGTGAGGACTGGAGTTTGAAGAAAGTGAGATTTGTGGCAAGACAAGCAATTCCTGAACTAATATCCCCCAGGCACATGTAGTAATAGGTTCCTAGGATAAAAATTCCAAAATTAAACTCCGTTGAACTCATTTCCCTACTTTTTCTCCACTCCCCCAGTCCAAATTTGAAATTATGTTATTTTTGGCTTGGTGATTGGCAATTTTAGGCTTTAAATAATAGATGTATGAGCCTCTATTCCACATACCATCAACTAACCATCAGCAATACCTCCCACTGAGAATATTAACCTTCTGGTCTTCCCTCTAATTCTCCAACCATTTCTACTTTCCAACACCTCCCTGCACTCCTACTGTGCATGGGTAAAATTAATTTTTCATTCGGTTTTGTCACTACATTAAATGTTTTGTCCACCTTTTAGATAAGTTGAAAGACTACGGGCACCTGGGTGGCTCAATGAGTTAAGCCTCTGCCTTCGGCTCAGGTCATGATCTCGGGGTCCTGGGATCGAGCTACAGGTTGGGAATCCCTGCTCAGCGGGAGTCTGCTTCTCCCTCTCCTTCTGCCCCTCCACACCATATGTGCTTGCTCTCTCATGAGTGAGCATTCTCCCCCGCCAAATAAAATCTTAAAAAAAAAAAGTTGAAAGACTAATAAACATTATGATTATTATTACCATCAGGGTGACTCTGTAAGCATCCTTCCCCGCAAATACAAGTAAAAGGCAAAATTCTCCTCTCTACTCTTTGAGCCTAATATCTGGACCCTGCCGGTACAAGTCAGTTTAAATGATCCAAAACTTGGGAAGATTTAAAAAAAAAAAAAAAGGCAATATATCCTCTTGACATTCTAAGGAAACACTGTCCAAGAGGCCTACCCAAGGAGGATTTATTTCTATAGAAGAATGTACTTTTGGTCGACCAACTAGTTACTATTTTTTAGGGCCCAGATTCTTTGCAGTTAGCTAGAACCGTTGCAAATGTTTTGTGTCCACAGAGATGCATGTGATTCGTGGCTGGTAGAAAAGACAACCAGGAGTTACAGTTTTATTGCCCTACAGGACAGCAACCAGCTCTGTAGCGAATTTTGTCAAAAACTTGCATCAGCTTTCCTCTCCTGACTATACATATTTGACCCTTAAACAGCATGGGTCCACTTAGATGTGGAGGGTTTTGTTTTTTGTTTTTGTTTTTTTTTTTTTTATAAATGCAGTACAGTACTGTAGATGGATTTTCCTTAGGCTTTTCCTAATAAGATTTTCTTTTCTGTAGCTTACTGGATTATAAGAATACAGTAGATAATATATATAACATACAAAATATGTGTTACTCAACTGTTTTGGTTATCAGTAAGGCTTCTGGTCAACAGTGGGCTATTAGCGGCTAAGTTTTGGAGGGGGTCAAAAGTGATATGTGGATTTTTCACTGCTCGGAGGTCAGGGCCCCGCCCCCTCAGTTGTTCAAAGGTCAACTGTCCAACTCTCCCTCCAATGCTCTTAGAACTAGCTTTACCATCCTGCCGGTGTCCTCATAGAGGGGTTAAATAAATCTTGAAGCCAAAATACTTTCTATGAGGGTTGTGTTTTCAGTTGTTTTTTTTTTTTGAAAATTATATTTAGAAAATTCTTCACTTCACTGATGAACAGCCTGGGGTGTGTAGGCTGTCTGGGCCTTTCGGAGCTTCGCTGCATGGCCCTCCATTCGATTTCAGAGCCGCCCTGGAAAGAGGCAACGTCAGCCTGTCCCACTCGGCCCTACTTTAGGCTGGTCCTGATCCTGCACTTTGATATTCCACTGGGTCTGGTGACGGCAATAACTGTTTCCCTTGTCCTGGTAACAGCTGGTAGCACCTAAAGATTCCACCCAAGTGTGTGTTGGGGGAGGGGGTTGGGGGGTAGAGGGTGGAAGGAGCTAGGAGAAAGACCAAGGCTTTGCCAGAATAGGGGGCTCTACCCGGGCAGCTTGCCTCAGTTACAATAAAGTCCCATGGGTGAGAAAAAGGGGTGGCCCCCACCTGGGGATCTGGGACGTGGGAAGGACGGGGACCTGAGGTGAATCATCTACACAATACTTAAATCTCTGCTCTCGCTGCCACCAAGGAGAAATGGCTGAAGCAAACTGTAGATTCCCATCAAGTGAACTGAGAACTCTGTGTGTTGAGAAATCTGGTTGTAGTTTCAGCTTGTTGTTGAGAATGGTGCTGCCCAGTAAGACGGGCACTGGCCACATGCAGCTAGGTAAGTTTAAATTAAAATTAGAGTGAAAAACCCAGTTCCCTCAAGCCCACCAGGCACATTTCAAGCACCGGCCAGCCACACGTGGTTAACGGGCAGCACAGATCAGACCATCTTCATTAGGCAAAGCTCCACTGGTGACCACTTATCTAGAAGGATTATGCAAGGTTATGCAAAAGTGAAGGTCTCAGGAAAGTCTGGCTCCCTTTTTACTTCAAACTCTCGCTTCCAAAATGCTCAGGATGAAAAGGGACTAAAATTTTCTGTTTTGCTTGAGAGAAAGAAAAAAAAGTTTTTTTTTGTTTTTTAATTTGGAGAAGAGACATGTGGAAAAGAGGACATAGGTAAATTGGAAAAGGACGCTGAGGGGGAGATTAAAAAAAGAAGAGAAGAGAAGCTGGAACGTGCATCTCAGTGTAAGAGAGGGAGAAAGGAGAAGACAATGAGAGCCACTCCCTGGTCAGCCTGGCGAAGGGAATTTGTTCAGCACCATCTCTGATGTTTAATCTTGAAGTGAGTCCTGTTGTGTGCTCCAATCCTCCTCTGCTACCACCAAATCTTATGTGAACATCTATTTCATACAACACTCTTGTTCTGGGGATTTGATGATATATACAAAGGACTCAGAGAGCGAAACAAACCAGAGCGGGGAACAGTCCTCGGAACGGAGAGGTAAGAAGGCACTGAGGATATGAGTCATCACCAAGAAAGTGTCAGCAGGTAGGAATTCAAAGACCGGGGAGGGCCCGGTGTAGCCAGGGCATAAGGTCTTCAGCCTTTTAATATGTTTTCAAAAGAAAGTCAGGAGACTGAGCTGGAGACATTTGGGTTGCAAGTGTTTTAAAAAAAATATTGCTATTTCTCGCCTCTGCAATAGAAAAATCTCTGCTTTAAAGACTGAATAACAAGCATCCTTTAGGAAAGAAAGTACATTTTGCATTTAAGTAACTTATAAATCAAGTAGAGTTAGATAAAAAGCAGATTTACAAGTGGCATGGGAATATAATCAGGGGCTACAATGCAAGCTGCTATGTTACAGTCTCTAAAAATGAGGCCTACCTCAAAAGCAATACAGAAATAATAAAATAATGCTTACATGCAGTTGCACTGATTACATTTATTGGCAAAATAACATATACTTTTAAAATAATGACTAGTAGGGGCGCCTGGGTGGCTCAGTCAGTTAAGCATCTGCCTTCCACTCAGGTCATGATCTCAGGGTCCAGGGATTGAGACCCACATCGGGCTCCCTGATCAGTGGGGAGTCTGCTTCTCCCTCTCTCTCTGCCCCTCCCCTGGCTTGTGCACTCTCTCTCTCTCTCAATAAACAAAATCTTAAAAAAAAAAATAGCAACTAGTAAACACTTTTTCTGACCTAGTGCATGCTCACCCACAGCCTGACACCCTTCCTTGCCTTCTTTAAACACATATGTGGAACATACTTTAATATTTGGCTGATCCCTAAGGCCCTCATGATAATGTTAGTTGTCACATGGTGCTGAAGGCATTTATGCCTCTTTGTAAGTGGTCCCTTTGCTATGACGCTTTTGGGATGCTCAGGCTGTGTTTTCTTGAATTTCTGTTCCTCCCGCTTGCCATCACCTGTCATTTCCCACTGCTGTTCACACACACCATAGAAACAAACCTTTTCTGCTTGCATTTTGTTGCCTTTAATATTTTAGCAGCCATGGCTCCAAAGAACTGAATCTCACAGGACTGGGAAACGGTAATAAAAGTGGCCACGGTCCAGTTTCTAATACTGTGACTTTCTTGTTTGATACGTTGTTATGAAGAGAGGCATCTATTTTATTAAGTGAAAACTTGTTTTGCTTAAATCCTGTTATCACTTAAAGTTGAAAGCTGAGCTGGGTTGTATTCAATCCTTGTTCAAGATTTTGACCTCTACCTCATTTGCAGAGGAGCCTGGGTGAAAAGCAATTATCCTTAGAAGCCTACGCAAATCAGTGTTTTCTAAATATGAGTGAGTTGTGATGATTAATAGCTAAAGAAAATCATCCTGAGAAATAAAAATAATAACCTCTTGTTCATCAAACCACAGTTCACTTGATAAAGCATAAGAACAGTACTTTTTTCCTCTAATGTGTTTCTGCTTATATGACAGTAGTCAAGATACTCAGCCAGTGATTATATTTAATCTTTTCAAAATGACCTTCTCTGAATTATTAGAAGCCATGTAGTATTTATTTTTAAGTAATCCTGTAGCTTTCTGGTGCTTGGGATGCTGCCTGAGGAAACTGCCAAACTCTTGGACACTCTAGTAGATCCAGGGAATGATGTCCCACCAGCTCATAACCAAGGGTCAATGGTGATTACCTTGGTGACTCTAGTACCCAACCTGGACCTGGCTTACCTGGGAAAAACACTTGTAAGTGCTTCTAAGCCAGTCCCTGGCCTTCTGGGTAAAGTGGATAAAATCAGCCAACTGCAATAACTTACTTTGTATTAAACTTGACCTACATCAAATTGTTGATATTGGTCATTTTTTATTTAAAAGATGAAAACTGTCACATGATTTACCCTAATATTTTGAATCTATTGAGGTTCAGGTCCCCATACAGCTCTGGAAGATTATCAAGTACTCGCACCATTTCACTTATCAAGAAAAGGAACAAGCAATAGAACCAGACCGAGTTGGAAACATTTCTATCTAAAATACTCTGTAATGCTACATCTACAGTGAGTTTGGCAGTTCCAGGCATCCTGATAGTCCCCAGAGAGAGAAAGATAAGTAAAAGATGGTCTTTGACCTCAAGAAACTCAGAATACAGTAGAAGACATAAAAACAATAAATAAAATGCGAATGCAGTGTAGTATGTGCAAGGGTAGGTGAGTGGTGGCACAAAGAAGTTATCAATTCTTATTGAATGGTTCAAGGAAGGGGATCAAAGAGGTAGAGATTTCTCATCTGGGTTTTGAAGGATGAGCAGGAGTTCGTCAGTCAAATTAGGAGGAACAAGTGCATTTTAGGAAAAGAAAGCAGCATGTACAAAGCATGTAACAGAACAGTATCTTGGGGGAACTGCCAGGGAATTTTTATGGCTAAAGCAGAGGGTGTGTGTAGGAAACTGGTGGGAAATGAGGTTGCGCTATTAGGCAGGAGCCAAATCAAGGAAGGCCTTGTATTTCACTTTATCCCGCAATACGGAGTCATGGAATCCTTTGAAATAAAGAAAAGCAAGTCCTGATTTAGATTTTCAAAAGATTACAATCACAACTTGGGAAGAGAGAAAAAAAGAACAAACAAAAAAAGACTAAGAGAAAACTGCCAAAGAATTAATAGTGGTTGCCTCCAGCAGGCGAAATATTTTCTGTGTCTTCTCATAGCAGAGTGAGGCTAGCTGTTCCTTCAGGGAAGGAGCCAAGCTTGTCCTATAAACAGCTGTCACTTCAATATTTTAATTCAGTACAAGGAATAGTGACCACACTGGGACCCATCCTTTGCCTTTCTCAATTTTATTTACTTACAAAGCAACTTTGGTATAAATCTAGCGGGTATTAGGAAACACATTTGGAAAAACCAAGTGGACAAGTACTGAGTCATGTCAGTCCACAGACCTCATGAAAAGGCCCGATGATCCAAACCTCTGAGTGGGCCACCACAATCAGCCACCACATACATTCCAGCGATTTCGAGGGGAACCAATTCTGACTGGAGATGATGTCTTAGCAAGTTGTACATTTCACTTTGCCTCAGAGGCGACAGTCTCCTCACCCTCCCTTGCCCAATCCACCTGAAACTCAAGTACAATCCAAGAAATACGATGCATTTACAATGCTGATGAGGTTTCAACTCACTGACCTAAACTTTCCCAATAGATTGGTGGCCCCAAGCCCCTGCTCTATAGAAAGTCTGGAGCCAATGCCGCCTTGCAAAGGGCACAAATAATAAATGATAGAAACCCCGGGCATGCAAAGCTTTCATCCAACTGTTCTGTACGAATGAAACCAGCAAAGCAAACGACTAGCACAAAGTCCAATCACTATTCCATTTATAACAAATACAAAGTTTTATGTAGAAAGCCTGCCAAAAGCACTTCGTTAGGCAAAAACTGTTACTACATGAAACTCATCTGTAAAACCAGGGTAATAATAGCAACAACCTTATAAGGTTGTTGTGAAGAATTAAACAAATAATACACACAAGTGCTTAGAAAACTGTCTGGCACACAGTGAGCACTCAATAATTTATAGCCTCATTATCGTGATTATATCTGCACACAGTAAGTGCTCAATAAATTACAGTATCATTATCATTATTATATCTCATAACTTGCCTCTTTCCAACTATTCCAACTTATAAATCTCAAAGATGTTCTTATTTATGTCAAAGACTATTTACTCAATACTGTAATTAAAATGAAATAATTATAAGAATGTTTTGAGAGAAAAGATTAATAACACTTCTTTACCTCTTCATATCTGTCAAAAACGGCTCCTTCTTGCAAAAAGGAAGGAACTTCCTTCTGCCAGTTAAATTCATAAGGTTTCGCCATGATTACACTCAAGACCTAAACAACGAAAAAGAACATCTCATTAGCGTGCAAAATTTAAAAACAAGCGAAGATCAAAAGTTATTCACTTTATATTTATGCGTTTGCAAAAGCTCTTCTTCAGATGCGTAGAATAAGCCCATAAATTGTCTCTTTCTTCTTCGTTCCTTCATCCGATTCCAACTTCCCTTCTCCTTGTCTCTAAACCTAGGGAAACACAGTTGGCCCTTGAACAACACGGGTTTGACACGGGTCCACTTATAGGGGCATTTTTTTTTTTTTTTTAATAAATATAGCATAATACTTAAATGTATTTTCTCTTTCTTAGGATTTTCTTTTTTTTTTTTTTTTAAAGATTTTTTATTTATTTATTTGAGAGAGAGAGAATGAGAGAGAGCAAGCACATGAGAGGGGGGAGGGTCAGAGGGAGAAGCAGACTCCCTGCCAAGCAGGGAGCCCGATGCAGGACTCGATCCAGGGACTCCAGGATCATGACCTGAGCCGAAGGCAGTCGCTTAACCACCTGAGCCACCCAGGCGCCCCTTTCTCAGGATTTTCTTAACATTTTCTTTTCTCAAGCTCACTTTATTGTAGAAATACAGTATATACTACATATAATATACAAAATATGTGTAACCAACTGTTTATGTTATCGGTAAGACTTCCGGTCAACAGTAAGCTATTAGTAGTTAAGTTCTGGTGGAGTCGAAAGTTATATGTGAATTTTTGATCACGTGGAAAGTCAGAGCTCCTATAACTCCCACGTTGTTCAAGGGTCAACTGTAATATCCATAGCAAGGTGATCGACCAGAGGTGATCATTTGGGAAGCTTCCCCTCCCTCTTCAAATCATATAAGATAATAAGGTACATATTTTAATCTGATGGCAACAGAAAAAAGAATCCACAAACCTGACCCTCTTTACAGGAGGGGCCTGCTGCAAAGGGTGGGTCGTTCTACAAGCCTACACTATGAGCCTAAAGGGGGACGCATGGACAGTGGAGTCCACTGGTTGTTGGGTTGCAGAATCAAGTAGGAATAACTGGTATTTTTTATTGCTCTTGGTTCTCTCCAAAGCCCTCTCACCCCTTCCTCACATGGGCCCCTCAGGGAACTGCAAAAGGTCTGCTTTCTAGCATGGGCAGCATATGACACTGAAAGAGAGCATGGGCATTCTTCAGGGTGGCTGCCTGCACTCAGGAAGAAGTGGGCACTCCTTCTACCCACACTTCTTAGCATTATGCACCATGGTGTACCTGTAGTAGTTGCAAGCAGGACATTTTCAATGAAAAGGTCAGCATCCAACAAAGAATTACTGAATATTTAAGCGATGCCAAGAACATGGAAGATGGACACCAAACCCAGTAAGCAGAACTGACACCTGAGAAAACAGAGTTAACAGGACCGATAGAACCTGACTTTGGCTTACGTGTGGCTAGTAAGTGTGGGAGGAAACATTGCATTCAGTTCCAAAAATATAATTAACTAGAAATTTCAAAGTGATTGTTGAAATCAAACTCTTAACAGGTAAGCTGAATTATAAAGAGAACTCAGATGAAGGGCTGAGCCAAGGGATTCTCAGAGAACACAACACAAAAAGAAAGCACAATGGAAAAATTTAGAGAGGTGGGAAATGGAAGCCGAGGGTTCAACCATGACCCAACAGAACAGCTTCTTCTATTAGAAGGCAAGAAAGCAGAGCCAATGGAAGGACTAATCAAAGCAATGGTGGAAGAACACTTCTGAAATCTGGATATTTGCATATTCAGATTTGAGTCCTCAGTGTGAATACCTGAGTCCTCATTTGAAAAAAATCCACTAATGCAAGCAGTATAAATGGTGGGGGGCGGAGGGGAGATACACACACCTAAACATACCTTTGGGGGACACTGAGACAAAAGACATGAAGAGAAGTTACAAAATTCCTCAGAGATGCACAGAAAGAAGACAATTCAGAGGTGAATGACAAGCAGATGGAAATCAGGCATACTGTCCGCAATACTGCAACCTCAAAAGCCTGAGGGGCAATAATTTTGGACTTGAAATTGTGTCCAATCAACTAATAGCTTAATGTTTAGGAGAAAATAGAGGTATTTATGGACTTGCAAGTTATAAGAAAGATTTAATGACCTACTTTGAAAGATTTAAGGTGTTACATGCTCTGTCAAGAAGAAAAATAAATGTAGAAAAGGGATAGAGGAAATAATGCAGACATAATGAAAGAAGAAGAAAAAAAGAAATCCGCTCTGAAGTTTTACTTACTATCAAAAAAAAAAAAAAAGATAAAGATAAAGAAATTATAATAATTTCGCTCCCAAATTGCTGATTATATCAATACAGAGGTTGTGGCAACTGACGTGGTGAGAGGAAAGAAGTACGGACCAAAGGGAGGTCAACCATTTTGGGAGTGGAATATCGGTATTTAAGACTCTAGACACTGGCAGAAAAATAGAAGTTTAAGGGGCATCTGGGTGGCTCAGTTGGTTGAGCGACTGCCTTCAGCTCAGGTCATGATCCTGGGGTCCTGGGATCGAGCCCTGCATCTGGGCTTCCTGCTCAGCGGGGACCATGCTTCTCCCTCTACCCCTACCCCCCTTCTTGTGATCTCTCTCTCTTTCATGCACTCTAATAAATAAATAAAATGTTAAAAAAAAGTAGAAGTTTAAGAATTTAAGAATTTTCCTAGAGGAAATTAAAAATGGAAAGTAAAACCTGTGCACTATTAGAGGGGGAAAACAGAACAAAGAAACATGGGTCCCCTTTAAAAAGAAAACAGATGAGGGGAGGGAGGGGAAAAAGAACACACTATAAATGGGAAACACCAAATAAAATGACAACATATCCCTAGCTATAATACATATGAGTTGGCTAAATTCACTTATAAAAAGAAAAGACAGAGGCTTTGACAGTAGGTAACATTATAGTTGTTTACCAGAAATATTTATTAAAAAATGACACAGGAAGTTCGAAAATGAAGGTATGAAAAAAAAAATGATCTAATAGACACATACTAGGAAGGAAAGCAAACAGGGGTCCACAGTAATGTAGCAGACAAAACAGATTCAGGGAAAACAGCAAGAGACAGTGACAAATCATATTAGGAAAAGGGATGATCACAATTATTTAACAGTCATTAACATTAAAGCATGTGAGTACATAGCATCAGAACATATACTGAAAAACTGGTAAATTACAAAGAAATTTGGCAAAGTCACAAACATATTAGGAGACAATGAATGATTCTCAGAAATTAATGGAACGAGACAAAAATGTAAGGATATTGAGGATTTGAATATCACACTGACTAGTTTAATCAAAACAGTTTAGATGACTTAAACACATTACTGAATTTAGACATGCCCCTGCCTCTTTCTTTACATATATGCATATATAAAATATATATATATATAATATTGAATCCTGAGTATAATAGATAATATATTATTATTATATATTTTCTTCACTCCCTCTTTGTATTCCAGGTACCCCCCACACACATATAATAATCTCAGAATCTAATCATAATTGGGCTATAGAGGAAACCTCAGCATTTTTCAAAAGGCAGAAATTAAGGTGGCCATGCTCATTGGCTCCAACTAGGCCAACTTACAAATTAATGAGCGCGCATAAAATCTATACGCATACAAGTTCAATATAAACATACACAGACTTCTAAATAATTCTTCAGTAAAGCAAAATAGTCAAAGCAAAAATTATAAATTTCTTAGAAATGAAAGGTGGGAGCACTGTACATCAAAACCTAGGTATGTAATATATAGCCAAAAACTGTTTAAAAATGATCAGTAAAAGTTAATTGCTTTCTGAATATTCACATATGAGATAAGCATTTGGCAAGTGTTGGGGAGAGAGAAGGATGGGGAAGGAAGAGGATGAGGAAGATGTATAAACTCACAATGTGCATGATGACAAGGAGGTGTAATTACAAACAGAAGAAAAACATGACAGAATACTATGTTTAATTTTAACCAAAATATCTAAACACCTAAATAAATTGGATGGGTTTTTCAAAGTTAAAATAAATTTGACTCAGAAAAAAAAAAAAAAAGAGAATACTTAAATTGAACAGTGACTTTGGAAGAAATTGAAAAAAAAATAAAATAAAATATTAGACCCAACATAGGTTTATAGGTGAGTTCTACCAAATTTTCAAGGAAAAGGCAAATCCTACATACCTAACATTTTTCCAGGACATAGGAAAAAATAAGTTACTACCTGACTCATTCCACAAGTCCCATGATCGGGTTCTGACAAGGACACCATAAGGTAGGTTAACAAAACACCAAGCAATGTTAGAGTTCAATTCTCACAGAGAAAAAGTTCTAGCAATATGAGCAAATCTATCCCAGAAAGCTGCTAAAAGAAGATGAACTCAACCTAAATGTGAAAGGTCTCTAACACATACCATTAAATAAAAATAGGAAACCACAGAATGATATATGAACAGTGTGATACCATTTATCTCCATACACAGCTACAGAATATTAACAATGTAATACCACCTATGTAAACACACAGACATGAGAAAAACCTATATATTTCTTTAGGTACATAAATGTGTATATAGATAAATTATTAAAACATTTGGAAATTTATGGGGCACATGGGTGGCTCAGTTGGTTATTAAGCATCAGACTCTGGGTTTTTGCTCAGGTCATGATCTCAGGGTCGGGATATCGAGTCTGGTGTTGGGCTCCATACTGCTGAGCATGAAGCCTGCTTGGGATTCTCTCTCTCTCCCTCTGCCCCTCCCCCCTGCTAACATACTCTCACGCTCATGTGCTCTCCCCACCGCCCAAAAAAGGAGTTTATGACCCTATCTACTTCTGGGGAAGAAATAAAGATTGGGGCTGAAAATCAAGGTATCTTAATGTTATCTTTGTGATGCACATTTTTATTATAGGAATGTATTCCTGCATGTATGCGCTGTGAGGAATTCTTAATCGCAGGAAACAAACAGGGTTGCTGGAGTGGGGGGGGTGGTGGGAGGGATGGGGTGGCTGGGTGATAGACACTGGGGAGGGTATGTGCTATGGTGAGCGCTGTGAATTGTGTAAGACTGTTGAATCACAGACCTGTACCTCTGAAACAAATAATACATTATATGTTAAAAAAAAAAAAAAGAAGAAGAAGAAGATAGTAGGAAGGGAAAAATGAAGGGGGGGAAATCGGAGGGGGAGATGAACCATGAGAGACTATGGACTCTGAGAAACAAACTGAGGGTTCTAGAGGGGAGGGGGGTAGGAGGATGTGTTAGCCTGGTGATGGGTATTGGGGAGGGCACGTTCTGCATGGAGCACTGGGTGTTATACGCAAACAATGAATCATGGAACACTACATCAAAAACTAATGATGTAATGTATGGTGATTAACATAACATAATAAAAAAAAAGAATGCAAATTTCAAAGAGAAAAAAAAAAGTTGAAATCCTACAGATAGGCAGATGTGTTATTCTTTAGTCCCAAACAATTTTAAACAGCAGAAGAATGTATTAAGTCATGTTTCAAGGCAGCTTCCTCACAACGGCAACCATTGCTGTTCGAAGGAGGAACTACTCCATTACTCACTACTGACCACGCTAAAAGCAGGCGAAAGCATGAAGGGCATCCTAACCAGCCCAGCTGAGGTTAATCAGCACCAAGGCTTCCCATGGAAAGCCAAGATGAGCCAGGCGGCAGATAGTTCGAGAAGGGAGAGGTGTTTCATCCCAGTCCACATCTCTGTATCCCCAATACTGACTGTCGTTGGGTCTCTCTTCCTAACTCTCTCTGTTCCTATCAGTTTGTCTTTCTCTCTGTCTTTCCAGGTCTTTTTCTCAGTGTCTGTATTGGAGAGACAGACACATACACACAGCCCGTTCACCCAAGGTGGGTTAGAAGCCAGCTTCTGGTACAATGCTGTGCATTCATGCTTTCTATGCCATAAAACAGATCTGCAGAGCAAAATAGACCTGTCAGGCTATCACGGATGTGTTAGTCAGTGATCTGTAATGAGAATAACCACCTACAGAGAACTAAGTGATAGCACTGAAGACAGATGAGAGAGCTAAACGGTGGCCTCCCCGGTTGTCCAGACTTCAGAAATCAGCGGGTAAAACACCTCTCCTTTGCAGAATTTTGTGTTCTATGATTTTTCACTCCTGCCAACCACCCCTTTTAATATTTCCCTTTGATTTTATTTAAAAGAAAACAGCAATGACAGGCTTCTGATATGAAATGTTCATATCGAAAATGAAAAGAAAGCTTCTATCAACTTGCATCATCTTTCATTGTTTTAACTGGTTCTCCCAGGATCTTTTCAGCAAAAGGACACACAACACGATCCCCAGTACACAATGTGTCTTAGATTTCACTATTATCTTTACCACTAAAATATTCATCTCTACCTTGGGCACAAATTTCATCACAATGGTCTCATTATGGGATGGACTTAGGTGGGGGCTAATGGAAAGAGGGTACTCTTGACCTCAATCTCTAAAGAGATCTGCAGTGGAGGTCGTAGCTCATTTCATGGCTTACTTTTTCAGAGCTTTGGGGTTCTGAACATTGTAAGTGGCATTTTCACAAAATGACACCAGGGTATCCTGAATCTCAACTTTGAACCGGTGTGTGGGGGCTGTTCTTTGCATTGCCCCGGAAATACGTTCTTGGGTCCAGACTTACAAGACCACCTATCCTAGATATGCTGGATCAATTCTGAAGTCAACTCTGCCCATCCCACACTGCCTCCCCAGACAGTTGGGTCAAAACTTCGGTGAAGTTTTTTGGTGAAGAATTTTTTGATTCTGGACACATGCCTCATGTTCTGGTAGAGAGTGAACAAGGAGAAGTACATGAAATCAGGTATATTTAAGGTCCTGGTAGGCTGGATAATGCGCCCCCCCTGCCCAAAGATATCCACATCCAAATCTCTGAAATCTGAGTGTTACCTTACATGGCAAAAAAGAACTCTGTAGATGTGATTAAGTTAAGGGTCTCGAGATGGGGAGATCATCTTGGATTATCCAAGTGGGCCCTAACTGCAATCATCGTAAGTGTCCTCATAAAAGGGAGGCAGAGGGAGATTTGACACAGACAGAAGAAGTTGAAGCAATGTGACCAAAGAGGCAGAGACTGGAGAGATGCCACCACAAGCCAAGGAGTGTTGGCAGCCACAAAGAGTTGAAAGAGTCAAGGGATGGATTCTCCCCTCTCGCCTGGAGGGAGATAGCCCCACAAACACCTTCATTTCAAACTTCTGGCCTCTAGAACTGTGAGAGAATAAATTTCTGTTGTTTTCAGCCACAAGTTTGTGGTAATTTTTTGTTGTTGTTTTTAAGAGCCCGAAGAAAGGAGTAAAGATATTTCTACAGTATATCTTTCCCAGGATCCAAATGTCTTTTAACAATTTTGCACCTCCACAATAAATATAAACTTTAAATATACCTTGCAGCTTCCCCCAAACCAACCCAAGACAGTCTCCATTTATTTTTTCTCTTTGTGAACAAATGAATCCGTTGGAAAAATCACTTGCTTCCACATGGTAACATATAGTTTTGAAGCAAACAAAAATGCACTGTGGCTCACATTTGAATTTCCTTTAGTGTAACTTTTATCTTCTACCTTCAACCTTATGACAAAAATGTTCCAGAAAAAAATTAATCCCTTTCCTATCCAACCATACAAATCCCATTAAACTAAATAACCTATGGCCTTAGGCGACCCCATGATGAGAACAACTAAGGTTGTCTTCCAGAACACAGAGGGCTGGGATAAAATTTCCACCGATTTAACGTGAATTAGTTGATTATCAAACATATTTCAATGTCTTGCTCTTCAATCTTTAAATAAGATACCCTTATATTCCTAAAACATCTACATTGGATCACCCAGAGCTTTGAATAAATGGCTTCCCTTCAAGGGAGAACCTAATTTGACACTGATATATTGCATCATTAATAAAAATTTTCCCCATTTGCTAAAAATACCTCCTTTTTCATCAAGCCATTAAGTAGCCTTTTCTAAAAGCACATAAAGTGTGCAAGATTATGAAAATGATAATACGCAATGCTGTTGAAGGTTGGGGGTAAGTGCATTCTTGTACAGTTTGGAGAAAATGAATTTTGCAATCCACTTCTATAGCCTTGAAACATCCATACATGCACATTTTTTACAACACAAAAAGATTAGCAAAACATATACCAAAACACAAGATATACAAGTAGTATATCTCAGTGATAGAATTTTAGGTGATATTTTAATACTTTCTGTGTGTTTTAAAATACTTACAGGGACTGTAATTTTTATATTCAGGAAAAAATGTTCTCTAAAGAGAAGATGCCATTAAAAATCTTAATTTCATATAAATAAATTTTTAAATAATGTCCATGTTTTCCGCCAGAAATCCTGGCAAGAACAAAGAGCAGGAAGAAAGAAACTAATAAAACTATAAAATGTTCTCCTTTTCAAGATTTAAAATCTTGACTGTACATTGGGAGCCTTCACACACACCGATTATGACTGGTTCCTAGGAAGAGTTACTTAATAATACTGATTAATGGGGCACCCGTGTAGCTCAGTCTGTTAGGCATCTGCCTTCGGGTGGGGTCATGATCTCAGGGTCCTGGGATCAAGCCCCACATCGGGCTCCCTCCTCAGTGGGGAGTCTGCTTCTCCCTCTCCCATTCCCCCTGCTTGTGCCTCTCTCTCGCTGTCAAATAAATAAATAAAATCTTTAAAAAATAATAATATTGATTAAAATTTGGGTATTAACTCTAAAGTCTCTACCGTACTTATCCTTGGGAGCAAAATAGATTATGGTCGTGCTTGATTTAGTCTTTAATGAACTCTGAACCACAAAGAAACCTAAGGCCTCTGCCATGATAAATCTATAAAATTTACCATAAATATGTAACAAATTTTTTATCAATAAAGCACCACCTGGTTTAAAATAATTTCCTGGCATTTATAAAACACACACACTTTATAGAAATAAAATGAGAACGGCAAACATCTGCTTTTTGTCTCTATCTTCCCCTCAACATTAGTAAGAGGCAGATGTAACTTTCTTAAAATTTAATAATTGTAGAAGAGATGAATAAAAATATTATGAATTTGCCTTTATAAATTTATTAGGGGATACCTATGATCATATTATTGGCTTTATTACATAAGAATTTTATAAAACACCTAGAAGATGTTTGGTTATCAGGACTATTTAGTACCAGCTTAATTTGAATATAATGAATAATTGCTAACATATAATTCAGTCTGTAATGATCAATTTGCAAAGAAATCAGAATATGACAAAGTATATAGTTTTCCAAGGAAAGAACTGGTTTGTTTCAGAAGATTGTTTGGATATTGGTTGTTTGCCTACAATAATTCCCTTGAAAAGGACATCTAAGTTCATGTGTCAACCCTTCAAGAGCCTCTTAAATACAGTGAGGGCTGAAACTGTATTAAAAGTAGTTGTCTATGGGTGCCTGGGTGGCTCAGTCAGTTAAGTGTCTGCCTTTGGTTCAGGTCATGATCCCAGGGTCCTGGGAAGGAGCCCCATGTCCAGCTCCATGCTCAGTGGGGAGTCTACTTCTCCCTTTCCCCCACCCCACTTGTGTTCTAATAAATAAATAAAATCTTTGAATGAATGAATGAATGAATGAATGAAGTTGTCTATGACTGGGATCCTCTGACCTGATGATGCCTTGCTACTCGCCTCTTGCCTCACAGTTAATTCCCACTAAAGGGATCAGCAGACACCCAGCTTTAGGGAGCGATACTGGTGGATGAGGCTGACAGCAGTGGGGGCCTATCTGCTTATGATGTCCTCTGAGGTTTCTGACTCCTAAATGTTTAGTGAGTCCCTGGCTTACCAGTATTTTGATCTTCCAGAAACAAAAGATGTAACTTGCATATTAATGATTTTTACAGTAGTGAATTACAGACATGACTTCTAAAAATAAATTTTTGTTTAATAGGATGCAAGATAAATCGACTTTTAGAATTTGAAAATATATAGTGTGAGGTAAGAACCTGGGGAAAGGGATACATAAATTAACTTCATGTAGTAACAAATCTGTTTTAGGGGGACTTTTCTTTTTTTTTTTTTTTCTTTATATATAAAAGTTCTGCAAAGTAAAGACATTTTATTTCTTTTGTGCCTCTGAAATAGAGTACCTATTTTTACTGACTAAGGGGTTACAACAAAACAGCAAAAGTTGTTTTATTACTACTGAGTATGTAAGTTAAACACAGTTAAACCATCAGCCCTGAGAATTATAACAGTCCTGAGAAAACAATTAGGCAAACCTGAAATACTTGTAAGCAAGGACGGGGCTTTTTTTTTTTCTCCCTCTCTCACAAGTGGAAGAATTGTCACTATTTTCAAGACCAGAACTAACAATATTCGGTGGTGCGTCTAGTTTACCAGGACAAAAACAACTTCTCCCTTAGTAGCAGGTATTAGTCACACACCACAACGTCTGAAGAGAGTTCAGCCCTTCTCATTCCCATAAGGAGGACTCTGATAAGGTCTGAGGAATAGAAAACAAAACTGCAAAAACTGTACTGACGGAGTAAGTACATTAAGTACATTTCGATGGAGCTCAAATTATACATAAATTATACAAATCACAGTCTCTCTTGGATCTTGTTTCAGGGTGTTCTTGATTGTGCAGCTAAGACAGTAGTCTGTAGTTTTGTTCTTGGAGAGCCCAGGGGTTCCAGGGTGGGGACTATGAGAATGGGGGCTTGGATTGATCTCTCCCTCACTCTTATTTTTTTCTTAACTAGAACATTCTTTGAGCTACTGACGATAATACCTGAATAGCCAAGGTGGGGACTCCAGGCAGGAGCACAGGGAAAAGACCAGAGAAGGCTTAAGTCCCATGGGCTTGCCTAGATCAGTGGTTCTCAGAGTGTGGTACCCAGACAGTAAATATCACCTGGGAATTGATTACGAATGCAAAATTTCAGGCCTCACACCCAGACCTTCTGAATCAGAAACTCTGGGGTGTGGGCCAAAACTCCATGGTGTGTCCAGCAGGCCAGGTGATTCTGACATCAGGTAAAGTTTGAGAACAACTGCCTTTGATCAAGTCTTCATCAAAAAGTAAAAGGTGAAGAAACAAAAAAAGGAAGGGAAAAGGATCTTTCGCTCTTCATCTATGGCCCAGACTAGCTCACGGGGAGAGAGACCTACTAGGCATTTGGGACTAAAGCTCAGGTGAGAAATAAAGATAGTCCATTTGTCTAGAATGCACACTCGTCTCAGGAAGGCCATGGAAAATCAAGGATATGGAAATTCTGGGTCCTGGTACTTACTGCTCCACCAAGATCAAGAGTAGATACCAAAGTGGCCCCAAGTAAATGGATAATTTCCTCCACCAGTTCTTTCAAGCTTCATCCTTATGGGTTAAGGCTGAAGAAACCAGCTTAGGGTGACAGGTGACTTGAAGAAAGCAAACAAAGGGTGACATACCCAAAACCCCAACACATCAGCTATTTAATCTACAATGTAGACAGTACAGTCACTTACCAAGTAACTTTAAACACTTCCTTCTCCTGGCCCAGACCTTTATGGTCCCTGATAACTACAAACTACAAATGCTAATATTTCTCCTAAGAACTTAAAAAAAAAATTGGGGAACTAAAGATTCGCATAGCAAACTCAATCTTTAAGAAGCTGCAATTAAACCAAACTGCTGAGGAGAAAGAGCACATTAAAACATGAGGGTTCTAGAAGAAACATGCCCTCAGAGGCAATGAAAAGCAGCAGCATCTCAAAAGACACTCAAAAAGTATCACTTTGCCATTTACATTCTTCTCTGGATTTATCAGACTTGATTCACTGCCCCAAATATACTGAGCCTTTTGCATTTTTTTCTTCCCTTTCCATTCCTGAACCTCTCTTTTAAACTTGGTTAGTTCTGCTCATCCTCTAGGTATCCTCAAGAGAAACTTGAGGTACCACTCCTGTATCTTCACTTAAACTCTCTGTACTTCCCTCTTTGTAGAGCTCACCCTGTTACATTGTAAGCAGTTGCTATTTATCTGTATCTTCACTGTAGGAGGAACTCTGGGAAGGCCAGTTTTGTTTGCTATTACAGATCTTCCTTGACTTATGATGGGATTACATCCCCACAAACCCACCCTAAGTTGAAAATATCCTACGTGGAAAATGCATTTAATATACTCAACCTACTGAACTTCACAGCTTAGTCTGGCCTACCTTAAACCTGCTCAGAACAGTTAACATGAGCTGCAGTTGGGCAGAATCAGCTAACATAAAGCCTATCTGATAATAAAGCGTTGAATCTCTCATGTGATTTATTGAGCATTGTACTAAAAGTGAAAACCAGAAGGGCTGTATGAGTACAGAATGGTTCTGAGTGTATCGGTTGTTTACCCCCGTGATGGTGTGGTTGCCTAGGAGCTGTGGCTCACGCCACTGTCCAGCAGCACAAGAGAGCATTATATTGCATAGCACTAGCCCGGGGAAAAGAGCAAAATTCAAATTTTGCAGTACAGTTTCTGCTAAACGCGTATCATCTTCACAGCGCCGTAAAGTAGAAAAATCCTAAGTTGAACCATCCTAAGTTGAAGACCATCTGTAGAGTGAGGGCACTCAGTAAATATAGGATGAATGAATGAATGTTCTATGGAAGAGCTCCCAACCAAGACTAAAAGCAGCCAGGGACAATAAGCTCTTCCCCCGTTACCCAAATGCGCATGTCAGTCCCACTTTTGTGTACACCCACCCTTTCCTCCAAGATCCTGAAATGCTGTTCCCAGGCTCCTGTTTCCAACTCATACCCTGCTGCCCCTCTCTCCCCCCAGGTCCCCCTTGGCGCCTGACTGAAACTCAGCCTGTGGAATATTTCCACTCCTCACCTGGTCCTGCAGCTGGTTGGTCCCACGCATCACTTCTTCATTGACTGTACATCCCAACCCCCACGTCTGCTGTGTCCCACCCTTGAGCTCAGACCTCTGACCACTGAAACCCCTTGAGGACGAGTCAGATTGGCACCTGATCCTGAAAGGTGGGAACACACCCTAGACATGCCCTCATGGGGTGTGTGGCTTTCTTTTCCATAGAGACTGCCTCTTTAGTGGAGACCCACCGGACTGCTCATAAGGTCCTCCTCCCTTGTGCCAGCCCTCCATACTTTGCCCTTCATTTGCCCTTGGACTGGCTCTACCACAATTAATAGGCAAAACATCACCAACATGAATCATACATGTCAAGAGAGAAAGCTCTCTTTAGAGGCTTGATTTAGCCTTAATTATCTGAATATTTCAAAGGAAAGATATTTATTTTATCTTTACTTGAATAATCTATCTGAATGGTGCCTCAGGCATGTGTATGGGATAAGTTTGATGACTGCAAGACAGGACTTCACAAAAACAGGGAAACTGCTTGGGACTAGGAGCAGGCACAAATTCAAGGGCTTGAGAAATCCTTTATTTTAAAAACTATTTTCTTATTAAAATAAACACATACAGACAACGGGCTCTTAAATTTAATCAAGATTCCTGATATTTAAGTGTTCTCCAAGCAAATTTATAAATAGGCCTTTGCTATTATTACACAGGAATCATAAGAAGAGGATAAAGTATAAGGCGGCGTATTGGAACTGAGTCCAGACCATAAAAGGAGAAAATATTTTTCCTTAGGTTTTGAGCTAAAAGGTATCCAAATTTAAGTTTTTTTTTTTTTAAGATTTTATTTATTTATTTGACAGACAGACACAGCGAGAGAGGGAACACAGCAGAGGGAGTGGGAAAGCAGGCTTTGTGCTGAGCAGGGAGCCCAATGCG
The DNA here is from genome assembly GCF_964656455.1 of Halichoerus grypus. Taxonomy (NCBI): domain Eukaryota; kingdom Metazoa; phylum Chordata; class Mammalia; order Carnivora; family Phocidae; genus Halichoerus; species Halichoerus grypus. The sequence continues at coordinate 104,775,844 of NC_135721.1, forward strand.
GGGCTCGATCCCAGGACGATGGGATCATGAACAGAGCTGAAGGCAGATGCTTAACGACCGGGCCATGCAGGTGCCCCCAAATTTGTTTTTCTATGTTCATACACGTACCCCACAACCTGAAAATAACCTGTGGGCAAAGAGATGTAATCTCTATAAACTCAAGTCTCACACAAATTTAATGATTTCCTTACATGTTCAAAACTGCTTCACCTCTGTTCTTGAAATGCCTAAACTAAGGACAGAGATGGAACTCATCAAGATAGGGAGGAAAAAAAGACCTGGAATTTGAGGTTTTACAAGGTTGATATTTTTTTTCTATTTGTGCAAATGCTTTGAAAAATCCACAAACTTTTCTCCCTTGTTTTTTATGCAATTTTTATACAATTAGTCTGATAGGAAAAAGAAGCAAAATCTTTAACCTCAGTTCATTTGTGGAAGAAATGTTATCTTTTCAGGTTTTTAAAAAAATTTTTTCCAGATGTGGCATCATAATGAATCATGATTTCCAATGAGGCAGAGAATTTACTGTGTGTTGGCTTATGTAAGCGAGAGGGTACATAAACACTAAGTGTACATCCTACAGGGCCCCTGGGGGGCTCAGTCAGTAAAGCATGCCACTCTTGATCTCAGGGTCGTGAGTTCAAGCCCTACGATGAGCGTAGAGCTTACTAAAAAAACAAACAAACTAGGTGTACATATTAGAATATACATTGTCTTTGACTTTGTCTGATAGACCATCAGGAGACCGAACACTTCATGTTTCACCATCATTTGCCTAAGAAATACCAGCACCAGTATTCACACCCTTTGAAATAGGTCTTACAATGGACATTAGAAAAGTGAATTGCGACGATCCAAATTTTATGGTTAAGTAATTTGGCCATGCCCTAAAAACAATAGGTCTGACTTTAATTATTTATTGCACTGTTTCCAAAATTAATATTAAACTAATAAGACTTGTACAGCCTGCTGGAATGGAAGGGGGGGGCAGTCGGAATGGATGAACTGGATTCCAGTCCCAGCTCTCTCCCAACTTGCTGTGGTTCCTGGAGAAAGACCCTTAAGCTCTGGGAGCCTTAAGTTTCCTTGTCTGTAAAAATCAGAGGCTGAAGCAGTAATTTTTTGGATCCCTTCTAGCTCCAGGTGGTTTGATTAAAAATTATTTGGGCTTCAAATAAATGTAGATGTTGTTTAAAAACCCTATGTGCCCTTCCTGAAATAGATTTTATTTCCTAAAATTAAAGCCACATTCAGATGGCTCCAAGTAAGATTAAAAACAATGCATTACTATTGTGTACTGAAGAGCAGCTGACGAGGTAATGACATGGTGACATTTCTAGAACAGCTCTTCAGTAGCAAAGCAGACTTTCAAGATGCCAAATGCTTGCCCAATTCTGGTAAGGTCAACAGCCCTCAAATAATTGCTCCTTTCATACGATGTGTGCTTTTACTGGATTATTTTAAAATGTGTTTGCTTCCATTGCTTATATAGAAACTGAAAAACATCCCTCACTCTCACAAAGCCTGGAGGCAATGGGAAGGATATCAGAGGTCAGAGAAGTCGGATGTGAAGCAATTCCCAAGGGTTCATGTCGTATTTTATTTTAGCAAATGTCTCCAGATTCTAATTCAGGCCATATCAGCAGGCTGGGAAAAAAGAGCAAAAACAGAGCTTCTTGAATGAAATTCCCTGCCCCTTTGTTGGATAAACCCATGGATCCCCCCACCCCATGTCAGCACTAACAAGAAAAATTGCTGAAAATCGCTTGGGTCCTTGTGTCTGCAATCAATTATTTTGTTTCTTCAGGGGTAAAGTTTGACCCAGCATATTTTAAAATGCTACAAGATTGCAGGCAAGTTTCAAAGACATCAGGAAGAAGTCAATGGCCTGACCCGGGGACTAGAAGAATGACATTCTCATTAGGCCAGAGAAGGGAACTTCCTGAAATAATGAGGAATGAACGTGGCTCCTGTTATCACTCAGCTCTGAATGCAAGTGCTGGGGGCTCATGCCGAGGGGCACACAGCTCTCCCAATAAGGGCACCTGACATTTATGTGATAGTTACATTTTACCCAATATTTTCACAAACTCTAAGTTGGAAGCCATGACTCAGCTGCAAAATGTGGAAAGCAGGGCTCAGAAAGCTTAGACTCCCTCAAATTATGGTAAGACTAGCACTTAAAGCCTTTGGATTTCAAACTCTCACTGTCTGACCTCAGTACTCATGATGAAAGTTCCTTAAATTCAGTAAAACAGTTTGAAGATATGGCCTCCAATGACAATGAGGGAAATTGGTCTTTTCTTGGGGTTGTGTTCAAGCTATTTTAATAAAAGGTAGTTCAACCACAAATAAGGACTGCCTTCATAAAGGAGATGCCTACATTACTATCAATATTCACTTTCTCACTTCAAACTCACCTGACAGAGATCCTTGTTATCCCAGCTTCCAAATCGGGAGATATTTTATATTAGTCAAAAGAAAACTCAATTCAAGTTCCTTTTATTTATTTTTAAATGCTTTCATAATTTTCACTTTAAAAGGATCATTGTATCTTTAATTCTTAGTTCTGTTTTTAGAGTCTTCTAAATGTGATAGAGAAAACTCCGTTTTATCGAAACATCAGGATCTAACCACTTAGTCCATGACATTCATTGACCTACAATGCTATTTTGGAATATCTGTGGTGGGCATTTTAACAAAATTAATGTGGTTGCTTATATTTAACTCCAATGAAATCACAAGGGTGAGTAAGCCATGATATATGTTTTTATTTTTCTTCTGCCCTAACTGAAACCAGCCCTAGAGATAAAACAGGAAAGGAGATAGGATCTAATTATGGCCATTGCATGAATGAGTTAAATCAGGTTTTGTGTACAAAACATCTACTGAAGTTTTAAAGACAGGAACGCTATCATTAAGGCATATTTTGACCATCTACATCACACGCTCCCGTGGCCAATTTTCTTTAAATAATAAAAATAAGTTGTGCTCCATGTCACCATATCCTATCACTTTGCCGTAAATGTTTTAAAATATGAAATCTAACTCAAATATTCTGTTCAAAATGACTTTTTGAGAAGCTGGGCCTGTAAGTCTTTAAACTTAATATGCTTATCTCGGTCCTGACGCTTCTAAACCTCTCCAGAATTTAACTCCTATCTTCACCCTATACTCAACTGATCCTTTTTCCACATGTGCCTGTTCCCCTTTGTTGGCCTCCATCTTTGTTTGCTCTCTTTCTCCCTCCTGTGGCAATCCTGTGGTATCACCGTTCATTTCTCCTCTCCAGAATTCCACTCCCTCATGTTCAACTGCCTCTCTAAGACATCTCCACCCATGCTCCCAGCACTTCAGATGTCCAGATATGTCCCAGCTGAGGTCTGAGGTCACTGCTACAAAACAACTGTTTGGAAGAATGGGTCAAACTATCAAGATCCATGTAAAAGTAATCAACACAAACATTTTCATGGAGATTAAAAAAAAAAAAAGGAACTACAAGACCAGATTAAAAAAAATATTGGCTTAAGAAACAATAGGTGTTGGTGAGGATGTGGAGAAAAAGGAACCCTCATGCACGGTTGGTGGGAATACAAAATGGCACAGCCCCTGTGGAAAACAGTTACAAATAGAACTACCCTACAATCCAGTAATTGCACTACTGGGTATTTACCCAAAGAAGATAAAAACACTAATTCAAAAGGATACATGCACCCCTATGTTTATAGCAGCATTATTTATAATAGCCAAGATAGGGAAGCAGCTCAAGTGTCTATCCATTGATGAGTACATAAAGAAGATGTGGTGTATATATACTATGGAATACTACTCAGTCACAAAAAAGAATGGAATCTTGCCTTTTGCAATGATATGGATGGAGCTAGAGAGTATTATGCTAAGCAAAATAAGTCAGAGAAAGACAAATACCATATGATTTCAATCATCTGTGGAATTTAAGAAACAAAACAAATGAGCAAAGGGAAAAAGACAAACCAAGAAACAGACTCTTAACTATAGAGAACAAAACTGATGTTTACCAGAGGGGAGGGGGGTGGTGGGATGGAGGAAATAGGTCATGGGGATGAAGGAGGACACTCGTTGTGAGTGATATGGGGAATTATTGAGTCACTATATCATACACCTGAAACTAACATAATATTGTATGTTAAATAACTGGAATTAAAAACTTTTAAAAACTGGCTTTTTTATACGAAAACCATCTGAACTTTCAGTGAACTACAACCTTCATGAGCTAATGGTAAAGTGGTCATTGTTTACATCCTAGTTTAGTCTTGGGGAAGACAAGAGATCGAAGAAGAGATAGAACCATCTCAGCAAACTCTTTCAGATCCCACCACTGCTTTATAGTATTTTGTAAACTCTGCTCCAATTTTAAGAAGACTATCAACAAAACAGAGAGCTGGTGAAGGAAGTCATACCATTTAAACAACAATTAATAAAAGATGTTTCTAAGCGATTTCAGAGTTAATCTGAGCTCTTCCTATAACTGGGTGGGAATAGAAGGCAAGAACAGGTGAACTGGCTGAGTCCCACAGCCCTACTGAAGGAGCTGGGAAAGAACCATATCCTTGAACTGCTGGTCCAATACCCATGCTATCCCTATTCTAACAGATGGCGTATACTGAAACTCACTCACACGGAAGAGGGAGTAATACAGACATGTGTCCATTCAGAGGAAAAACCATGTACCAAAGATTAGTGGTCTTTGGAATGTAGACTCTAAATCAACATCAGGAAAATTATATAAAAATGAAAATTGTGAATTTTCAGATTTCAGAGTTGATGTTTCTCATCACCTAAGGTTGGAGATGTCCCTCTGTTCTCGGAAGTTATAAAAGGACTGTTGCATGGGTCAGATGGGAATAAATGGCCCTCTCATGACTTTTCAGAAAATAAAGTAGGGTTAGTCCATCTCTAGATCTTGTTGGCCTCTTTCCAGATTCCTCTGACCCAAAGTAGTCTAAACATTCTCTCAACTGCAAGTATGCAGTGAAATGCTTTTTGATGTTTATTCTGTATAAGAATATTAATTAAAATTCGGGGTTCCTGGATGGCTCAGTTGGTGGCGCATATGATGGTGGAGCTTTTTTTTTTTTTTTTTTTTGGTAGCATATGACTCTTGATCTCAGGGTTGTGAGTTCAAGCCCCACCTTGGGTATAGAGATTGCTTAAAAAATAAAATCTTCAAAAAAAAATTCAAGTGATAAACAGATGCAGAATGATTGATTGTTTGGGAAACACTTGTCCAGTTTTGTATTTGCAAACAGTCTTGGAACTAATAAAAAGCACAACTTTCTACTCCTCAACAGCCATCATCTTGCCTTTGATTTGTGAACTTGGAAGAGTCTTGCAAGAGTCAAGCCATCAAAAAGACCACAGAAAGCAGTTTAGAAAACAATGATTCATGCTGACTATACTTATTAAGATTTTTTCCACCCTAAACTAGAACAAACCATATTATAAACTCAAAGTTATGGGCTTCAGATTTTGGTCATTTTTGGACATTCATATGCCAGTCTCTGGGAAACAGAGAATTTCAATTTCAGGATACCAGCCAACATCTAAATTTTGGGAAGTTGCAGTTTGTTTGCCAAACATCCATCACTTTAATTTTATAAACTGGATATGGTATTCTTACTCAACACTTGTCATAAGCCATTGTATACTGCTTTGCTGCTAAGCAGCTGCTACGTGTCATCCCCAAACTGTATTTTCAATATTAAATACCTGAAACTTATGGGTGAGATTTTCTAACCCGTTAACTTGTTTTGAACAGCATGGAGACTATTAGAATTATCAAGAAAACCGGCATGTCAGCAGTATTTAAATGACACTGGTGTAAAGAGAAAACAGGCCTTTGAAAATTCTCGGTCTGTTCTCTAGTTTAAATTATTCAAATTACTGTTTGGCTTAAGGGAAAGAAAAACACAAGAGATCGGAAGACATGAGATATAAGATAAACCATGAAATGCAGAGAAGTCGTGCATACTCTCGTTCCAGAAAGTTCCTGGAACTTTGAACTCTTCTGCAGTTTATATCACAAAGTAATTTTATTAAGATTTTATGGAAAGGTCGCTATTGCATTTCTGTAATATTAAAAACTATTTTAGCATACAGAAATCCCACATGAGCCTGCAATATTAGTTCAAGACTAAGGTTATTAAGGTTTTGGCAGGGTTCAATATTAACGTTCTCCAAACATTACAACCATTTCAAATCAGATAAACAGTGTGATAGAAAACTGCAGTGCATAAAAATAAAATCAAGAAAATAGCATCATTCCATATTAGTTTTTAAAGATTAACTTTAAATATATTCTAAAACTTTGAGGCAGCTTATTATCAAAACAGTTCACTGCGCACTGGCCTGGTCATTTCACAAAGGAATCAGCCACCAACCCAGGTAAGGTCTGTGTTAGCATTTACTGAAGTCAACTGGTATTTTTAAGACAAATTCTAATTCAAGTGCCAATAACTTGAGTTATCTATGCAACCCCTTCTGTCTCCTGATGTTCTCATGTATGAGTGCATGATAATTAAACAGAGACAAGTCTGGTGTGTCTGTACCTGGGTCAGGTGAGTCTGCTATCCTAAGTTCTCGGACTCCTGTATTTCAGGGAAGGCGTAAGGTTGATCTAACATAATCAGACCACAGAAGCCTGGTCTTTGGCAGTGTGGAAAATTACTGTCAGGGCTTTTTAAAAATAAAATCTTCATTAGCAACAAACATGTTGGAAAATGACGATGCTCCCTGATGAGTGATAGGCACTATCTGAAATTTACAGAGCACCCACCACTTCACCAGATACCCCATAAGTAGTGTCATTCTTTGACTCACAGGCCAAAGACTGAAGATATCACTTGGCCCACAGCTCTGTGCCCTGGAAGATGCCCCGGAAACATTCCTGATTACATGATTGTACAGATTCTAGGGATGGAGAGTCTAATGGAGATGCTGATGGCTCATGAAAATACCCTCTCGGTGGACCTCAGGCCCTCCCTTCTGTTATTTTGTTTCCTGCAGATTTTAACAGTTGGCTCAAATCCTCTCTCTGTAAGGTCATGACTCATGCTGACCTCCTTGGAGTGGGTCTTAAAGATTGGGACTCCCACTGCATTTTGTGGCTGTGTTTTAAAGTAGATGTAGTACCTCAAGGTACCTTCCTAGTTCTCTGCAAAGTAGTATATCAGATTCCAAAGCTTAAGTGATTGGCTGCAGACCTGGCATTTCCTTTCTTGGTCAAAAGAATGAAATGTTGGTTCTCAACTACTCTTAGGCATTGAACACAAAGGCTTTAAAAGCCTGAAGAAATGGATGCTAGGGATGCAAAACCAGAAGCCAAAGAATCTCCCCTAAATGCTAACCTCCAGCCTCTTCCATCATAACCTGTAACAGCCTCCCGGTACGCTAAATAAGGACTCACCTCTGCAAAAGTTTTTAAAAATGTGAGGGAGAAACACACCACATAGGTTTATAGGTGAGTTATATTTTCAGCCTACTTGATTATTAAGTCCAACTGAAGGCATCTGCATCCAAGAAATACATAGTAAGTGGGGGGGAACCCCAAACCCTAAACTCCAGCCTATTCTCAAATTTGCATCAATATACACAACTACACAAGACAGCTCACAATTACAATGAGGCACATGGGCTCAATCTAGTGGACAAGACTGCATTCAGAGTGGAAAGGGCTAATTTTAAGACCTGACTCAACCAATTACCATGAAACCAAAGGAGAATCCCACAAATCACTCTTCAAGGAGTTTCCTCGATTGAAGATGGACACACTTATCATCTCATTTTGAAGGGGTTTGCCAAGGGAGAAGAGATGACATACGCAGAAGGCTCTTGGATCAATGCAGCTCTCTATACATTATTTAAGGAATTATTTCTTAACAGACACTGATTCTGTTAGCAGCCACGGAGCATTCTAGCCTCTGCCAACCCCTAGATTTTCTATGAATTCCAGGACTAGGAGGACTACGTTGTGCCAAGGAGACGAAGACCAGGCTTTACATACTAAGGGCCACTGCAAGTAAAAATGATAATTCAGTTTTTTTCTCTGAAGATGCCCAAATTAGTCACATGAAACCAATAACTCACTTATAACCAAATTACCCTGGAAAGAAATGAGTATGTTCACAACAAGACTTGTTTGGCTTGGTTAAAAAAAATACCATTAGGAATTGACTATATTTCTAAAAACTCTAAAAATGTCTACATTGTTTATATTTATTATTTTTGTAACAAATTAAAAAATATATTCCTACCACACTTATACAGATAGCTCTTTGTGCTTGATGATTTTTCTTTAGAGAAGATGAGTTTGTGAAAAAGAAAATATTGGGACACCTGGGTGGCTCAGCGGTTAAGCAGTTAAGTGTCTGCCTTCAGCTCAGGTCATGATCTCGGGGTCCTGGGATCGAGTCCCGCATGGGGATCCTTGCTCTGAGGGGAGCCTGCTTCTCCCTCTGCCTCTGTCTTTCATGAATAAATAAAATCTTAAAAAAATAAAAAATATCTTCATGCTGGTTGTTTTTTCATGCAGAAAGTCAATGCTCACCCCTCTGGACTGTCCCATGTGCAGCCATATGACAGGAAGGTCATTTTAAGGTAAATAATTGCTTATTTTTACTTATACAGTTAGTTGGGTTTTACTAAAATTACTGAAGTAGAGCTATCTAGGCTTGGTTGAAAAAAACCTATCTTTTTGAGAACCTAAAATGTAATAAAGGCAATACATAAATATGGGACTCGTTTTTAGGAGGATCAGATCTCATAAAACGACTAGAATTAACAGCAAAAGATATAGTCTATTTGTCCTTGATCTGTTTCTGGTAGAAGGAACTATTTCTACACATGTCCAAATATCATGATATATATTTTCGTAGGTATTGATGATTTGCTAGCACAGAGTCAATCTTGAAAGTAGATTTTTCACAGAGGGATTAAGGTGAAAAACCTGTTTAATGTTGGAGGAGAGGGAGTAAAAAGAATAGGATAGAGATGCACAATGTCTCCCTTTTCCATCTCTCTCCCCAAGCCCAAGTAAATCTCAAAGCCTTTGGTTCTCTATCCTTTGCATATGCAGATCTTCCCTGCATGACTATCAGCATGGCTCTCTACAGGCCGATCACTGTCCTCATGTCACCATACTTGAGAGGCCCCCTCCTGGCCACTCATTTATCAAATAGCTTATCACCCCTCCCACCACCAGGAGTTCTCCCCTTGCCTGTTCTACTTTTTCTACATAAGACACATCAACATCTGATATCTATTATTTTATATATTCTATTTTCTATATCCCCCCAGCAGAGTAGAAACTTTACGTATCTTCTCTTCTGCTGCATTTCTGTCATATAAAACGTGTGACACCAAGTTGATGTTCAATATATACTTGTATAGAATGAATAAATGCCTCCCTCTTTTGACTTTTCCGCAGTGAAGGAATTAACAGAGGGATCCAAACCTTCAGTGGCCTGATATGTTGGTAACTCTACGTTGGTGACTCGGAGAGAGTAAACAATTAAATGGGACATTAACGTTTCCAATGCAAAAGGAATAAATGAGGGCACTAGGGTTAAATATAGCCTTCTGCCTCTTCCCCAAGGGATTATCTGTTAGTTATTTCACTGTGTCTCTGCTCGACTACGACACTATCTAGAATTTGATAGTAGGGAGGGCATAGGCCCCACACTTAGAAACCCAATCCAGCAGGGAAGAAGAGGTAGTAGATAATTCAACACAAGCAGTAAAATATTTTACAGGAATTTAGAGATAAGAGAGGTGACCTCTACCATCATTTTGCTTCTAAAAGCACAAACCACTTCATACAACCCTCTGCCCTCTCTCAAATCCATATCATTACAAGACTCGCCTCCAACTTCTGAAAGCCTGAAGATGGAAATTCCTGGTGTCTCTGAATACAACTGACTCTCAAAGGCCTGAATGGATTTTTGTTGAGTAAATAAGCGAGTTATAACTCATTTCAGACAGTGTTAACACCTAATTGCATAAAAGGTTTTACTTTCAGGGCACCTGGGTGGCTCAGTCAGTTAAGTGTCTGCCTTCGGCTCAGGTCATGATCCCAGGGTCCTGGGATTGAGCCCCGAATTGGGCTCCCTGCTCAGCGGGAAGACTGCTTCTCCCTCTCCCTGCCGCACCCCCTGCTTGTGTTCCTGCTCTCGCTATCTCTCTGTCAAATAAATAAATAAAATCTTAAAAAAAAAAAAAAAAAGTTTTACCTTCCATCCTCCTTTGCCTCCATCCTCAGTACGGCGCCACATGACTAGGTCCAGCCAAGGGGCTCTGACTAAAGATGAGGCATGATCCTTTTGGGCTAAAACATATACTGCTCCTTCTCCAGGCACTATAGACAGCTTGCAAAAATAGCCACAAAGTCTTCCCCTCCCCATATCATGCCCCTTGGCAATGTGACCCTGCAGCTTCTCCATTCAAGAAGTGGAGATGATTTCTCCACATGGATCTTGGATCTGGGTTTGGCATTGTGACTTGGCTTTGTTGCAAATCAGACACATGAAAAGCATGTACAGCCCTTGTACATTGGGGCTTTCTTTCTTGTTTCTTTTTGGAACTCTGAGACTACTATGTTAAAAGACTGAGGAAGCCTGCTGGAAGGAGAGGCCACATGGAGAGAAGCCTCCAACAAGCCAGTTATCCTGGCTGAGACCCGAAATACAAGATTCAAAGCCATCTTAGATCATCCAGTCCTAGCTGAGCCACTCCAGACTAATAAAACCTCCAGATGAATATGCAGAACTGTGAAAAATAACACAACTGTTTTTTTTTAAATCCACAAAATTCTGGGGGTGGTTTGTTACATGGCGAATGCTAACCGCTACACCTGCTGAACAAGGACGGGTGGGTTGAGAGGTCTCTACAGGACTCTAGCAGTAAGCGCACATTCTGGTTATGTTATGTAAACACTGCTGTTAAAAAGGATGAAGATGATCCAGGGAAGAATGAAGAGAATCCAGAAAAAAAAAAATAAGGGAGCAGTTAGAAATTAGCAAAGCAATCCAGGGTGTGCATATGGGAGAATAATAAAACCAAAGTCAGCTACCTGTGACTATTTCAAGCCAGGATTTAAAACTGCAACATCAGTTTTCTGGAAGATAGTAATTATTAGGAGCACAAATCTGTCCACTTGACTGTGAACAATTTGACATAGAAAGGTTTGTATCTTACCTGTCTTTGAACCTCCCCCACCTGCTTCTCCAAACTCTATACCGAGCAGAGTGACTGGTATTTTATGAGGCAATTAGAGACTCTTAGAGGAGGATGGAATATTCGAATGAGGAAAGAAACAACTCCGTTATGCAATGTGGTAACAAAGTGTTAAGTCTACACTTTACTCCACATCCCTTTGATGTCAGGCTTTGAATTCTCCCAAATTGTTCTTATTTATGGCTCCCATTCCGTTCACAGAAATAAGTAAGGCAAAGACTGTGTGATAAATAACAATCATGAAGGCTCCACATTAGGGCATCTGGGTGTTAAAATAGCATTTTACAGCCGGGACTGTAAAATAGCCATTTACAATATTTAGCTGCACTTTTTACTTCCGGATGTTTTACTTTCTGTTTCACCCAGATGGCTGATATTTGTAACTGGTACCCAGATAAATAATGTAGTTATGTAATATTTATTGAAATTTTTGAGCATTTAATGCTTCAATACTTTTTTCTAATTAAGCTAAATAAGAAATATTAGCCATCTAATGATATAGTTTTCCCAGGGACCCTAAATTTAATTCATTCTCAACCTAACTTTACAAAATCATTCAGCTCCACATTTCCAACTAAACATAGATTATCATTTTTAAATATAAGAACCTACACTTTGTGAGCAAATTTAGGTAATATGATATGTGATAAACATAAAAGTAAAACATTTTAGAATTTAGTTTAGAAATCTATTTAGCTTCACCGTTCAGTTGACTGACTTTGACCGTCCCAGGCTAGAGTGTTTTCATTCTATAATTTCAACCTAATATACCATGAATTGTTTTGAATGTGCTTATGTGCTTAGCCTATGGACCTGACTCATAGCCAGATAAGTACAGTTTCAAATTTTTCTTTTACATGCAGAATATCACTTGGATAATTCACAGATTATTAATAGTCACATTTTCAAGTATTTAACTTTATTTCCCATTGTGTTCTAAAATGTTTTCTCACATCTAACCTGTATCAATACTCTGTGTGATAGGTGCTATTATTTTGTCTGTTTTACAGATAGGGAAATTAAGGTCTGGGGCAATTAAGTCATTTGCCCAAAGTCACAAAGCTATTAAACGATGGGGCCAACATCTGAACAAAGCCTGCCTCATCTCAGAGTGGAGAATTCCACTTTCTCTTAAAAAAACTAATAGTATGGTTCTTTTAAAAAGTGAAATTTCTAAGAAAGTTTGGAGCATGATTTAATAGGGGAAATTCCAAAGAAACCTTCAAAGCAGCATATATTATGTAAAATGTGGTATAGCTTTTTTTTGCGGGGGGGGGGGTCTCATGGAGCAGATGTTTCTTTGCCTTAAGCTAATAGTCTCCTTCCTGTCTCCTTCCTTTGCTGAACCGTAACATGAGCAGGTCTTCAGGCGCTGTTATTACGAACATGCCCCCAGCATACAGAACCACGCTTCTGTACTGGGACTTATCTATGGATTTAATAGCTGGATTTACTGGAGCATGCTCGGTGAGGATTTGTGTCTCCCTCCAGTTCTCTTAGAGTGAATTTTCATAAAGGAAAGTTGGGGCCAAAGTTAAGAGCCAATGAAGAGCAGGTCAGACTCACAGCATACAATGAACAAGTCCCAAACACAGGTATTCGGTGACATTAAAAATCCAAGCAAGGCAAGCATGACTTTTCTTCTCATTTTTCTTCCTGAGGAGAATGCTTTCCTGGTTGCTGACTCCAGCTAATGGGATGAGAAATCTACTGACATTAGGACAGCATCTCACCTCCCTCCTTGCCCTCCCCATCACACCAGAGCATTCCATCTTTCAGGTCAAAGAAGGGAGCAAAACATACTTGCCCTTTGACAGGTCTTCCTGCCTCCTCATTCCAACTTGGGAATCCAATGTGAAGAGCCAATGTTTTGGCCCAAACTCCCCTGGGAAATGGGAGTAACCAAATGACCCTTGGGTCTGAAAGTCAATGAATCGCCTTCCAGGGGATGAACTCAGATCAAACTTCTCAGGGGACATGCCCTAATAGGGACTTAATCTTTACCCCCAGAAACTCCACAGCTCCCTTCTCTAGTCAGAGGGCTGATTTTTTGTGTACATGAGTCTCTTGGTTTCTTTTGGCTCCTAGCGACCAAACAAGTCAGTCCCCATCTCAGCTTCGGTATCTTGGCTTTACCATCTGCAAAATACAAAAGGGGCTACCTGGCCAACAGCCAGTCTGTTTATAGTGGAAAACTTGGAACACCCTAAACCTCCAACAATAGGGTGAGGTAAAGTGTGACAAAGCCCCACGATGGAACAGTACAAGGCCATTAAAGGTGACGGTTTCAAAGAGCTTTTCATAACATGGGTACATGCTGGTATTTTAAACTGTAGAACGTAATACATGATTTCAACTATTCAAAAAGATGCACACAAACAAAATGCAAAAGTCTTGAAGGAAAATACTCAAGTGTTAGCCGGGGGTTTCATTTGGGTGAAGGTTTCTTGCCAAGTTTTTTTCTTTTTATAATGCACTAAATTTTTAAATGATCACATCTTATTTAGATTTTTAAAAAATACTCCAATCTCCATAAGGGATTATCAACATGATGACGAGCTCTTGGAAGCTGCCGAGTAAGACAACTGTTGATACCCCTGACATTGCTTTCATATCTCACAGTTCAGCTTAATTTCTTGCTACTCACTCTTCCCTGGACTTTCTTCCCCATTGTTGTCTCTGCCTTAAGTGAACCCCCATCCACCTAGCTTCCTATCTTACAATCCGGTCTCTTCTTTGAAGTCTGGTTCAAATGTCCTTTCCTCCACCAGATGCTCTCACGTTCTCTCTGCCCTTGAACCCACAGCCCTTTTCACACATCCCTCCCAGGCAAAGAACCTTTCCATCTAGCGCTAGAATCACTTCAAGCTCATGTTGAAGCCTGAGAGAAATTTTAGACACATAGGAAACTTAATTCATCTTTGTATATCCCACACAACGCCTCACACACAGGAAGCACTCAATACTTGCAGATAAAGGAATAGAGATGAAATAAACAGGAAAAAGAATAAATTAGTAAGCAAAGTATTTAGTTTTAGGTTTTGTCCTTAGAGATCTTCCCAGTCTCTAGCCAGGTGCCAAACCCCAAATTTTGGTGCCCACAATCACACAGAGTTATCAGCCATCTTGCTTAACTGAAGCTGACCAGCATACAACATATCTGCATTAATATGCAACCCACCAAAGGAAAGAGATACAATAAAACTTATAACTAGATGGGGAACTCCATAGGGCAGGGCCTGTGAATCCTTCTCATTTTTGTGTTCTCCTGGAACATGGTAATTTCTTAATATGTGCTTGTTAAATGAATGAAATGAATGAGGGAACGAACAGTCCTTGCCTGAGATGCCCCACGACAGTCATGCATGTATGGATAATATTCATTTTCATGTCAGTTGTCAATGAAAACCCATAGCGATGACCACGTTAGATGACACTGGAAGTCCCACTCTCATCTCTGCGAGCTGCGAGATCCTATGCAGCTCCCTCAAGCTGCTGCAGGCAACAGTATCTACCTACTAAGTCCCTGTTACTGTGGTATCAGGTAAGTGCATGCAGAGGACTGAGCACAGTGCCCAGTAACAAGTGAAGCATGACATGAAAGGTAGCTCTTATTGTTATTGGGAGCACCCATTGGAATAACCACAGATGAATTACTAAGCAAACACCTTTGCTCAAAGATTTCCTAGCATGCCATTTTGGAATTTCATAAGTAGAGTTACTGTGCTTGTCTTGAGTAAAAGTACTTGCAAACCTAGAATAACTCAGTTTCTGGGTGTCCTGTGTAAGCCATGTACACCTTCACGCACCATGCTGTTCTTAGAAATCCAATCCTGCCCAAAAATCTTGCCAATAGAACATCAGTACCAACTCGTTTTCAATTTGACTGCAACGAAATACACTGGCCTGGGAATGGCAAACGCCTTCCTTGATTTACAGAACATCTCAGTAGACAGGAGAAGGGCACTGCCAAGTATTGAAGTCTCACAGTTCGCAAGCCATCCCTGATAAGTACTGTTATAACCAGGAGACTCCACACAACTGGAATTCTGCTCGCGTGACCTTAAGCAAGTTTCTGTTCGCAGTGTCCAGATCTCCAAGAAAATAAGATGGAAACATTTGCTCTGAGTGGCTTGTGAGATTTAATTGAATAAAAATAGCATAAAGTTACCTTCTAAGGCAATCATGCGGTCCTGTGCTAGAACAGGGGTACTGTTCCTGATTTATTTTAAGGAAGAAATCACATACACAGAGGAAAATTATCATGAGAAAAGAACTGTTGGAAAATAGTTTTATTTTATGGTTTCAAAACAGTAGTGTTTGGCCTATGCGCCTCTTAAACCGTGGACTTTCGGCCCCATTTGTCCTACACAGGTGGTTGTCAATGAAAACCCATAGTCACAGTCATATGTCATGGCATTTGGGGCCCTGGACAGGGGACATCCCCCTTCCTTCATCCTCTGCAGTGAATGATACCCTAAAGGAAAGGAGTACCATAAGACTCATAAGAGAACTGGTCTCACCACAGGAAAGACCCTTCCTGACACTCATCAGCTATTAACGATCTAACCCGCAGTGGCCTTTTTGTAACTGTAGCTCAGGGTTAACAGTTGAAACCCTAGTAATTGGACCGCTGTGGGAAATTTGGAATCGTAGGGCAGATGGTTTCATAGTGTGCATCTTTCATCTGTTTTTGCCCTAACGATAAACTGTAGCAGGGGAACTGCTTGGGCTGAGACTCGGAACTCAGGACTCTCATGTTCTCAGGAAAAGAAACAAAGGGGCTCTCTTTAGAAAAATCAAATTGTTGTTAACAAACCCAAACAGCAAAGTTCTCTTTTCTTCTGTTTTGTTCAGGCCTGTTTGGCTTATCTATGGAAACAGCACAGGCTTTTCAAAAACTGGCCTGAGCGGTCATTCAATATTATGTTGCTAAGTAGTCCTTTCTAGGTTAAACATGTTTATGCCACATAAAGGCTGAAATTTCACTCAACTGGTTATAGCCTGTGACTAACAGAGTGAATCTACCTCTTCTCATGCATGGAAGAAAGAGGCCAGTCACACAATAGGATCTGGTTGAGAAGTTGGATTACAGGAGCCGGGTCCATGGCTTCTCAGGCTTTACCCTACATCCAGACCACGAGCCTGTTAAAAATGACCAGTCCTGCTCAGCAAGTCTGGGGGTGAGGACTAAAACACACATTTCTAACAAGCGTCCTGGTGATCTCCATGCTACGGGTCCATGGACCATATTTTGAGTAGCCCAGGATTGGGATTTGGATCTTATTTTCTGGAATTGCTCCTTATCCAAGGACTTCGACTGTGGCCAGTGAGCTCGTGGTAATAATGTGTGTGGTAAGATGGGAAGAAAGAACAAGGCTCAGGAAGGAAACAGCTACACTGGAGTTTGGGCTCTACCAATTAATAGCCACATGACCTTGGGCGACTCCCCGAATCTCCATTCTTTGTTTTGCAAAATAAGACAAATGATCCTTCTCTCACAAAGCAGAGAGAATGACAGATACAAATATGTATACGGACGCGCGATTCTAATAGGGGCTTGTGACCTACTGCTGACAGATCAGCCAGATCCATGCATTCCTGACCTTCCGGGGCCCACACACAGCCCCATTTACCTGCTTCCCTTGCAGTTAGGTAGAGCTGTGTGATGGTTCTCGTCTGTGAAAGGAGAGTTGCAGTGATGGGTACCAGACCTAGGCATGCTCATAACATCCTCCCACATGCATTCATTCCTCTATGCAATCTGCCTCTTCTAGGTGGCCATTATCCCCTGGGGAAACTTGGAAGGTAGATATGAAAGATGTCAGAGCTTCATCAGCTTCATCCCCGAATAAGTGAAAGCACACAGCAGCCCCACCAACTGTTTCACCTGCCTCATACTGCTAGATGAGCAACACACACGTGAGCCATCATCTATTTGTGGCCACCTTTGTTAAAAGTGGCTAGCCCACCTATGCAATATCTTTCCCATCTTTTTCCTTCCCTTCTTCCTCTTCCTATTCCCTGCCTCCCTACTGTGCTCTCCCCTGCACTAGTCCCACACGCATCCTAAATTATATGTATTGGTTAAAAGCATCAACTTTGAAATGGAAACATTAGGTCCAAAATCATTTCCATTCTTTCCTTGTAACAGAATTGGACAAGGAAGGCTAGATAAATTTCCCAACCTCATTTTCTTCAACCCTGCAATAACCATCCCACTGCTCACCTCTTGGGAAGGTCACATAAGATAATGCGCATAAAGCAGTTAGCACTTTACTTGACCAAGTAAAGCACTCCATAAACCGTGGTCTTTCTTCTGTTCTTCTATTCTTTCTTCTGTCCTTTTTTTATTCTCATATGAATAGGGTCCCATTTGATAATAAGCCACCTGCTTCCTCCCCCCTGCCCTGTGTCATATGTAAGGAATATCATAAATCATTGTCCGTGTGGTTGACATCAGTATTATCCACAATATGGTACAATTCTAAAAGAGCCTCCATTACATTCAAAGAGTGCCAAGCTAGAAAAATTTTTCAAGCATAGTGAGCATGGTTATATCTTTCTCACACTTGAATGAACAAACATTACAAAGCTAAAAGGGGGAAGGAGGAAAAGGACTAGGTAATTAGTACAGATTTTTAAAATTTTACACAGGCAGGGAATTTACCATTTGCAAATCTGGATTGTACAGAAAAAGCAGGACTGTCAGCTAATGAGGGACATTTATGTGATACATTTATTTTCATACTGGAGCAACAGATAAAACCCATCAGCCAGGAGAGAAACCCTCTAAAGAAACAGCTTCTGTTGTCTGAGTGTTCCAGAAACAAAGCATAGAGCAAAATAAGGCCTGGCTTTCATAGGACAAATGATAGGTTTCTCTTTAACGCTATGGTATGTTTAAGGATAGCATTTTCCATTATAAAAGTGCATTGCCCAAGGTTGCTGGAAATAACTTTGTTGTTCCCAAACATACCCGTGAAGGTTCATATATGCACACAATTTCAAATGTGTTTACATGTGTAGAAATAGAATAAAGTCCAAATCTGATTATTTGGAGGTAAAGACATGTTGAGTCTTAACCCCTAAGGAGTACAGCACCCATGATGAGGGAGAAGATTCACAGAATCCCTTTCACCCTGCTGGTGGATTTTATTCTCTTTCTGATGGCAAATTAGAGAGATCAGCACTGCTATTCTTTAGAGACTGCATGCATACAAAGTCTACTAAAAGAAT
Organism: Halichoerus grypus; assembly: GCF_964656455.1. Classification (NCBI taxonomy): domain Eukaryota; kingdom Metazoa; phylum Chordata; class Mammalia; order Carnivora; family Phocidae; genus Halichoerus; species Halichoerus grypus. Next base: position 104,794,351 of record NC_135721.1, read on the forward strand.
GTGCCACGAGTAATATGACCTGAAGAAACTACAGATTTCTACAGGAAAGCCAAAAGGGCCAGCAGTGCACGGAGAACTATGCACATCGTTCTCTGACACTGAACTTGCCTCTCTCTTTCTAAAGGGAAATGAACTGTGAGAACAAGCGAATGCTGGCCTGGAACAGAAACTGTCCCACAACTCAGGGGGAGGCCCATTGGAGATCCCCCCCTCCACTCCTATTTCTCCTACCTTAACAGCAGACTTCAGTACTTACAACTATGGGTGCTGGAGTCAGACTGCCTGGATTCAAATCCCAGCTATACCTTTTATAGCTGTGTGATTTTCAGGAGGTTACTTAACCTCTCTGTGCCTCAGTTTCCTCATTTGTAAAATGGAGACAATGGGGCGCCTGGGTGGCTTAGTCGTTAAGCGTCTGCCTTCGGCTCAGGTTGTGGTCCCGGGGTCCTGGGATCGAGCCCTACATCGGGCTCCCTACTCTGGGGGAAGCCTGCTTCTCCCTCTCCCACTCACCCTGCTGGTGTTCCCTCTCTCGCTGTGTCTCTGTTAAATAAATCAATAAAATCTTTAAAAAAAAAAAAAAAATGGAGACAATCACGGTGCATACTTCAATAGGGCCATTTTGAGGATTAAAGGAGGTCATATAGAAATGGCTTAGAAGAGGGCCTGACATCTAATTATTGCTCAATAAATGTTAGGCAGAAGTAATCATAAAAGTGGTAGCAGAATCATCCTATGCTCCATCTATATATAGGTCTTTCACCATTCATTACATGCTTTGCAAAAATAGATCATCATCCCTCCTCCATGGTACTTGACCCATATCAAACATTTAATACATTATTTTTTTTTTTTAAAAGATTTTATTTATTTGGCAGAGAGAGAGAGAATGCAAGCAGGCAGAGCAGCAGGCAGAGGGAAAGGAAGCAGGCTCCCCACGGAGCAGGGAGCCTGATGTGAGGCTCGATTCCAGAACCCTGGGATCATGACCTGAGCTGATGGCAGATGCTTAACCAACTGAGCCACCTAGGTACCCCATAATACATTATTCTTTAATAAACATTCACTAAGGATTTAAACCAATCAAAGATTTCCATCTTGTCTACGAGTTTTCAGCCTCCTCTGAGTTACATGTGTAGATTTCCTCCCATGCAACTTTAAAATCTTTTTCAAAAAAAAAAAAAAAAATTATAGAAGCACCTCCTGTTGGGGCACCTGGGTAGCTCAGTCTGGTTAAGCATCTGACTCTTGGTTTCAGTTCAGGTTATGATCTCAGGGTTGTGAGATCGAGTCAGGCTCCATGCTCAGCACAGAGTCTGCCAGAAGATTCTCTCCCTCTGCCCTTCCCCCCACTTGTGCCCCACTCACAGCCACTCTCTCAGATAAATTAAAAAAAAAAAAAAAAAAAGTACCTGCTGTGTATCAGACACTGTACTAGGTACCAAAAGAGGCAAAATGAAAAGAGAAAAATGATTCTTGTAACCAGAAGTTCATTGTTGCTGGTAAATAAGCTGGGATGACCTACCTTTTTCATTAGAACAAATACCTTGCCTAATATCAACCAAGACCTCCTTTGGGATTTTAAGGGTATGTTCACCATAAAATGTATCATACCTACTCACCCTCTGGGACCAGAGTATCCCAAAACAGTGTTATTAACAGCCCCCAGAGCAGAGCTCCTATAGCTTATTTGCTTTGCAAAGAGCAACCTAGGAAATATACAACTTGCCACAATGAAATGTACTTAGAAAGTGCTGAAACAGTGTTGTCCAGAATAACATTTAATGTGGGGGTGGTGGGGGACTGATAGCCTAGGTTGGCAACTTGGCACTTTATAAGCACTTTAATAATTACAGCAGTGTATAAAGTATCAGTAACGCTCCATCTTGGATTTCTGACCGCCAATCAGCATCCTCATTAGCAGAGCATTTTTTTTAAAAGTACTAAAGCACCTACAAAGTTTAGGGTACAAGGCCCTGATCTTAGTTCCATCAAATTATTATTATTATTTTTAAAGATTTTATTTATTTGACAGAGAGACACCTCAAGAGAGGGAACACAAGTAGGTGGAGTGGGAGAGGGAGAAGCAGGCTTCCCGCCGAGCAGGGAGCCCAACGCGCGGGGCTCAATCCTAGGACGCTGGGATCATGACCTGAGCTGAAGGCAGACGCTTAACAACTGAGCCACGCAGGCACCCCCCCCCCATCGAATTATTTTCAAATGATACAGCAGAACCTGACTGCAACATAGTTCTGTTTAGAAGATTTTTATATATCAGGAGGTCAAAAGATGTCCCTCTTAAATCTAATAAGCACACACTCTAAAAGCCTCAACTGATGGAGAAAGCCTGGACATTAAATGCATCTTCTGACTCCAGGCACAGGTGCTGTAAAGAACTCCACTATGTTTGCATTTGGACAACCCTTCTTGGAAGAAGCTCAGTTTCTAATTAGCCATCTCACTGGTCCACAAACATTTTATGCAGAATGTATTAGTTACTCATACCTCACACTGTTCAGAAATGATTTATGGAAGTCATCTGGATAAGCAGGTATCATCTTAATTATAGATACATATAATTATATGTATACAAAATAGAGCTGACAATGTTAATGTCTTCTAAATGACATCAAGCTTACATGCAAAGGTAAAGCCAAAACTCAAACGTGAAAAGCATGGACTTTGTTACCAGGCAGCCCTGGGTTCAAGTTCTTGATGAGCTACATGAATTTTGGGGAAGTACCTAACTTCTGTCAACCTCAGCTTTTTTACTTGTTAAATGTTGATAGAACTACTACCTCCCTGATAAGGTTTTGAGGCAGTGAACAGAATACACGGGATGTCTGGAGTATAGTAAGCATAAGCAAACTTCTTGGTTTCTTCACCCCTATCTGCTCAGCTGAGCCTAAGAAAGTATAGAGCTGTCAGGGTTCAAATAAGATATAAAATGGACAACCAAGAGACTTGACATAACGAATGATCACAGAATCCTTCAGGAAGAAGAAGAAGGATAAGGCCTCAAACTAGGAGAATCCAAAGCTCATTTATTGCATTCTACCCACTAAGTCCATTGGGAACCTGATACTGGATGATGCAACCTTTTTTCTCTTTTTCTGAGCTGTTGGCTAACAGTGCTTTCTCCTACTGCAAATGATAAACCAATTTCTACAATGAATCATCAAAATATGCTGAAATCTGTCTAGAGGAAAGGCTCCCTTGAATAGAGCCAAAAATGTTTCCCCTTTTTTGAGATGGAAATTTAGGTGGCCTTGGTGGCCCTTCTGTTCTAATCTGGCACCAATCAAGAGATAATTCATTTAAAAAGTATTTCATCTTTTGGGAAACTCATTGAGGTGGTATGAATAGGCACCTGCTACATTGTAGGTACTTGGTCTAAATATTAGAATGGAAAGAATGGAAAAAGTTCCATTTCTTGAGATTTGTCTAATTAAGCTGCTCCTATTCAGGAATCATAATTAGACTACATAACCTGATTGTCAATAAAGAACACTTAGTTTGTGGTCACCCAGGAAAGGGAAGACATTTGCCTTCTTCCTTTCTTTATTGTGATTAAGAGGCAAAAGGGGATTCATAATACCCATGCTATTTTTAAAAATACAGAGATTCTGAGTAAAGGGAAATATGTGATATTCTCAAAAGTCATGAACAGCCTATGTGTACAGTGAAATACTACTCAGCAATAAAAAGAAAGGGATTATCTATACAAGAGACAAGATAGGTGAAACTCACATGCATTGTGCAAATGTCAGATTCAATACACACTGTATGATTTTACTCTAGGTCACTCTGGAAAAGGCAAAGCTATTAATGATGGAGAAAAGATCAGTGGTTGCCAGGGGTTAAGGAAAGGGCTAGACTACCAACAGGCAGCAGAGTTTTCTGGAATGTCAGAACTGGTGTGCACCCTAATTAGGCCCGTGGTTAAGAACTCCATGCATTTGTCAAAACTCCTATAACTTATACCAAAAATATAAATTTTACTATCTGTAAATTTAAGCATAATTTTTTAAAAAGAAAATACCCTTTTTACTTAGGTTTAATCTTAACACTATTTTAAACTTAGTAGAGAGAGGGGTTTCTCTTGATTAAAAGGTACTTCATTCATAAAATCCCAGGAGAACCTACTTCTTCCCTCACCTTTCATTGGTTTAACTAACAATAAAAATTGTATAAATTTAAGGTACACAACATGATGTTTGGATATAGGTATATATTGTGAAACGATTACCACAAGCAAGCTAATTACCATTATCATATCACATAGTTAACATTTCTTGTGTGCGGTGAGAACATTTAAGATCTACTCTCAGCAACTTTCAAGTATATGATAGTGTTATTAATGATATTTGCCATGCAGAACATTAAGTCACCACAATTTATTCATCCTATATAACAGAAACATTGTACTCCTTTGACCAATAGCTCTCCATCTCCCCCAGGCCCCGGCAACCACCATTCTACTCCCTGCTTTTATGAGTTTGGTTTTTTTGGATTCCACATATATGTGAGGTCATGTAGTGTATCATTCCATGTTGCCACAAATGACACGATTTCCTTCTTTTTTTAAGGCTGAATAATATTTGTGTGTGCGTGTACACAAATACATACATATGCATACACCATGTTTTCTTTATCCATTCATCCACTGACAGACACAGGTTTTTCCCACATCTTGGCCATTCTGAATAAGATGGCAATGAACATAGGAGTTGATAATAGAGATACTGATTTTATTTCCTTTGGATATATACCCAGGAGTAGGATTGTGGAATCATATGGCAGGTCCATTTTTAATTTTTTGAGGAAGAAGGAGAATCCATTTCTTAAAACTGCAGTATACACTGTGGATGGTCTCCGTATACTTCCATTCTATCCTTCCTTAGTTGGGTAGGCCAGCTAAATGCTAAATGTCCAAGACTCCTTTGCAGCTGGGTTCCAATTAGAATTGGAACCAATTCGAAGCACTTGAATATCTGAAGGGCAGTGACCATCTTCCTGCCATGAAAGAGGTCTTAGGGTGGCCCCTGCAAGGCCAAAAATGGCATGCCCTTGTACTGAAAAGTCCAGCGGTGGCCACACCATTCCTCAGTCTCTAGCTGTGCAAGCCATTCGGTAAGCACCTAATCCCCCCCACACTAAATCTTTCTCTGCTTGAAACACCTAGCGTGTTTTTTTTTTTTCCCTGCCATGATCTCTGTTGATATAAATTTGATTTATAAAATGGCCCCAAGTCATGATCCCTAAAGATAGGATTATTTGGAAGTTCCAGAAAAATTCGATTTAAATTCAGCAATCCATGGCCAAAGTGCAGCTACCTTCTGTCTAGATTTTTCAGTACCACTCAGTGCTTGCTGACTATGTTGGAATGATGACATATGTTAGTTTAACAAACTTGCTCTTAGTGGCGACAGCTCCAGGCTGATAACCCACAGTATCAATCAAACCTAGCAGAAAAAGACTACTTTCCAGGTATCTCAAAGTCTCAAATTGAGTTTGTGAATTCTGGTCGGTCAGATCTACATAGTTTGTCCATTCCTGAACCATTCCATCCCTAGCTTTGAGAGGTCATAGCCCAGGTCACTACCATTACTGACAAAGGAAGCCAAAACACAAACCTTTCATCTACTGCTCAACTGTTAGCCTGTTCTTCATAGGTTTTCTGCTTTTCATTACTTGGGGAGTTTAAATGCATCTTTCCTTCTCTGTTAACAACTAAGCACATTGGTTAAGCCTAAAGTAAGTGCTACAGACTTGTTTAAAGAAAAACTCCTCGTGAGACTTGGCAAACATAGCCTGAAGCTTTAGGAATAAGCCTCATTTTTAGATGCCTAGGGACTGAGCTACCTACGCTGTTACACTCTAGGGAAGATACCTGAGCAAATTCAATATGCCCACTCACCTTGCTCAAATGCTAGAACAAGCACAGCACTTTGCACAGACAGGTATGTGACAAGGTTCAGAAGAGAAATATATTAGTGAGGGTAAGCGTCACGGATGCATGGTTGAAAATGCCTTGCACAGAAGGTGCACAGTACATTTTTTATTAAAGGAAAGAATTAAGATGTGTATTTTGGACTCTGTGGGAGTAAAAAAGTTTGGCTTGAGCTAATTAGATGCATTTCTAGAGCAGAGGTTCCTCACGGGCAGTGGATTTTGGTTCTTTGCCCCTTAACACCTCCTCCCCCCTTTCTATTGATAAGATTGCCCGATGTTCTCTCCTCCTCTCAGTTCCTGAGGTTCCAGTAATATGGACTCCAGGAGGGAAGCCTGTGACCGGGGATGTGACCTCTCATAACTAGGGATGGAAGGTTCTTAGCTCAGGGACAGACAGAACACTTGGATCTGACCAGCCAGAATTAACAAGCTCAATTCTGAGACTTTATTTGAGATACCTGGAAAGTAGAGTCTGTCTTCTGCAAGGTTCGATGCTACGGGATATCAGTCCAGAGCTGTCAATGATGGACATGTGAAGCCAGAGAAGCATCCAAACAGAGCAGAAGGCATGTCACAGAGACAGAAGTGAAGTACAGTCATGCCATGAGAGACCCTGAAAACTTTTCAAGCTTTGTGAACCAAAAAGTTACCCTTACTAACACTCCTAAAGTCAACATACTAGTTAATAAAAATAAACCAACAAAATAAATTATCAAAAGAATCTTTACTGAAACAGTATCCTTCAGCCCAAAATGTATATCTTTTCATAGTTTCATGTGTCCAGAGCAGAGGTTCTTTGGCTTTCGTGAGATGATCCAATGAGTTATAATCCCTCAAAACCTCAGGAACCTCTTTTCTAAAGAGAGTACCTCAAAACTTGATGAAGAATTGTCCTTTTGTGGCACACTCTTATTTTTACAAGTAAAAAGAAAAACCTGACCAATTTCTACCTCTAAATAGAAAAAGTAGATATGGACTAACCACAGAAGAGAAAAAAAGGAAAAAAAAAATTAACCATGGAAGGCCAGGGTTTTAAGATCTTTATAGCTCTAGGAATGATTTTTTTTCTCCCCCAAAGGCACCCTCCCAAATCATATCAAACATACTAAATGGGCACCCATAGCAAGTGTAGTTTATGTAGTTATATATAAGTACATGAGGATGATTTAAGTTACAAGTTGGCACAATATCATAGTTGATTAAAGAGTTCATGAACTACCTTATTTGGAAGATATTTAATGAAACACTTCATCATTTTAATATTCTCATTTTCATCTCATGTTTTAGAGCCAGTAAAATTTTTTTCAGAACTCACCTATTTTTTGAGAAGGCTGAAAATAGGTCTTGGGAACCTAGGAACTATGACCAGAGTAACCAATAGTTGAAATGATTACAAAGATTATTTTTTTTAAGTTGCTACATAAGAATATGCACACAGTGTGCTGTGTTCTGTTTCCATCTATTTCATGCTAAATTTGCCTTGTTCGGATTATGAAATCCTCAATTGCTCAGGCCTACCCTGAGGAGGCCACTGCACAGGGCTAGCTCTTCTCTATTGTTAGTGTAGAAAGTTCCACTGCTGGAATGAACAGATCCTTTAATGAATTTTTCCCTTTTAAAAGGAAATTCTGCAATTAATCTTCTAATTTAGCCTTTTATTGGGACTGATACATACAGATATAGCAATGAATCAAAACAAAACAAAAAAACCCAAAACAACCCACCAATACTGAGCCTATCCATTTCTTTCCACCTATTTTAAAGAATTAGTCCAAATACCAGAAAAAATAAGTTAAACAATTATTTTCAAGTAGTATAAGAATTCAGATGGAGATGGTAGTTTTAAAAGAGGCAAAAAGGAAGAAAAAAGTAAAAGTAATTTTCCTCAACAAAGAATGGGAAGAACGGCTGAAAAGCCTCAAATAGGTAAAAAAAAAACAATGACAACAATAGCTAATAACTATTAAATTGAAAAAAGAGCAAACTTAATTTTTTTTTTCTGGATTTGACTACAGGTGTATGGGTGGAAGAGATTACTGAAAGGTATGTCATTAATATTATGAAGGCAAGGGCAAGCTGACATTATGGTCTTAATATCTTTATCCAGAGCAGTGCTTCTCAGACTTTAACCTGCAAAAAATTCTTTAATTGTTTAATATTTTTGTTTGGAAAATACAGAAAATGATCAGAGCTAAGTAAATAATATCATTCCATGATCATCTTTCTCTGAAAATTTATCAAACAAGAATATGAAACCCTCTCCTTTTGTCTGGCAGTCCGACTTCTGAGATAAGCAATGTACGCAGTAGTTGCATATGCACCTGTTCATATGCATACAAACATCATGTGCATACATATGGCAGCACATTTATGCACAGCCATAATTATAAAATAGACAAAAATATTTGCGTTTAAAAACCTGACATCAGCTTTAGATAGTTCTTTGTAGTGTGCATTTTTAAGAACACACAGAACACATTTCATAAAGGGAATCTCTGAATCGAATGTCAGACACATTTTAAAATTTAATACTGCCAGATTACACAAACAAAATGATAGGAGGTACCTTCCACTTAAAAAATCTTTAAAAGTGATTGTGGGGGCACCTGAGTGGCTCAGTCGTGAGCTTCGGCTCAGGTCGTGATCCCGGGGTCCTGGGATCAAGCCTCGCATCAGGCTCCCTGTTCAGCAGGAAGCCTGCTTCTCCCTCTCCCACTCCCCCTGCTTGTGTTCCCTTTCTCACTGTGTCTCTGTCAAATAAATAAAATCTTTTTAAAAAAATTTTAATAGTATGAAGTAATAAAAAAATTAAAACAATAGCCTGGAGTGGGGAGGGAAGAGTGCATTCAAAGTAAATGGGGAGTTGTTTTTGGTTTTTTTCCTTAAACTGGATGGTGATCAAAAGAGTTATCTTGTTATTCCTCATGCTTTTCATAGGTTTTACAAATATCCTTTTGAAACTGCTCAATATCTAGTAAAAACAATTTTCTAAAATACATACAAGTACAAAACAAAAGCCTCCGTTTCCCATTGCACCCAGGCCATTCCTGCAATGTGTATAAATAAATCGATCATTTCTGATTTCAGTTTCTCTAGTGTACCTCCGTATCTCCGAAGCAGGGGCTGTTCAACAGAAGTAGAGTGTAAGCCACATTTGTAATTTAAAATGTTCTAGTAATCACACTGATGATTAAAAAAAAAAGGTAAAACTAGGGGTGCCTGGCTGGCTCACGCTCAGATGGTAGAACATGCGACTCAGTCTCAGGGTCCTGAGTTCAAGCCCCACCTCGGGCATGGAGCCTACTTAAAAACATTAAAAAATAATGGTAAAATTTTAGCAATATATATTTCACCAAATACATCCAAAATTATCAGTTCAACATATAATTATTACAAAAATTATGGCGCTATTTTACATTTTTTTATTTTACACTAAGTGTTTGCTATCTGATGTATATATATTTACACTTATAGCACATCTCAATTTACACAAGCCAGTGGCTCAATAACCCCACTTGGCCAGTAGCTACTGGATTGGGGAATGCACGTTTAGATGATACCCTCAAACCCCTATTTCTTTGTCAACCTAAAACTTATTTGACTCCATGGTATGCCTTTTTCTCTCTTTTTCCTTCACTCCATCACTGCTACTATTGTTTCAGTAATTCGTTTCCCAATTGACCTTTAGACACCTGTATTTAACACCCCCCCCCCCTTTTTTCTCCTTCTCTCTGGTTTTCTCATTATTTAGGGAGTAGTAAACTACCTTCTGGAACTCCATTATGGCTGAAAGTGGAAAAGTGATCATTTATTTGTAAATGATTTTAAACCTCTTTTTTTTTTTTTTTTTAAAGATTTTATTTATTTATTTGACAGAGAGAGACACAGTGAGAGAGGGAACACAAGCAGGGGGAGTGGGAGAGAGAGAAGCAGGCTTCCCCCCGAGCAGGGAACCCAATGCAGGGCTCGATCCCAGGACCCTGGGATCATGACCTGAGCCGAAGGCAGACGCTTAACAACTGAGCCACCCAGGTGCCCCTAAACCTCTCTTTCTTAATTCACCAAATGAGGCACTCTTCTCTCCCCCTCTCTGTAAAATGAGAGATTAGGGTCCCTCTAGTTCCCTTCTGCTCTCTTTTCTGCTTCCCAACTTTTCCCCCAACAATTACACTATCACCAAAACGTGACCATTCCATTTCTGGCCACCTGTGAAATAGTTTTTGGTGATCCTTTCATCCTGGCACACCCCTAAGAACCATGAACCGTTTAGATTAAAAACTGGGTTTTCTTCTTAAGAGTATGGCCGGTGAGGGTCTAACGGGCATTATTTGGGGGTTAGGCTTTATCTGACAGATGAAGGCTCATGATTATACCTTAGCCATAATGGTTACATTAAAACAGGTTCTAGAATTCAGTATCATAGAAATTAGTTGAAGAAAAAAAAAATAATTTCACTTCAAGTCTAAACAAATCAATAAATGAATCTATTCATTTCATACTATTCCTATGTGTACCATTTTAGGATGCCCCACTAAAGCAAAAAGACATTAAAATTGTGTAGGTACCTCTATTTTTTTATTATTATTATGGTAGTCTATGCCAAATAAAGAACAAGTAAGTGCTCAATGGGGAAGAGAATAAATACCACTTCAGAGGGGAAGAAGAGAATCCCAAGATATGCAAGTAAAAATTAAAATGGTCTCTGGGAGCTTATTTAATTGCTTTTCTCTCAAACTTGTATCAGAGTCATCTCTTAAGAAAGTTACTGTGTAACTGTTCTCTCTTCAGGTGCTCGGAGCTCCCCAGCACCCTGCCATGAAACCTTGCTCTAATGTGCGCTCATCCCCCATCAGAGTAAAGACGTGCTTACAAAGCTGAATGTGCCAGCTGCCTTCTGCTGATTTCATCTTCACTCTTTCCTCAACCTTGCTAACCCACTCACCAAGGGCCACATCCAAACAAAGTCCTCCAAAACTGAAATCAAGTAAAATATCTTTCTGAAGTTCTTTCTGAAGTGATTACATATGCATGTTACATAACATTTACATAAGAATGTGAATAATGAGATTTAATTTTCCAACTCAGATGGAAAATATTGCTAAGGCTGGGGATACTTAAAAGGATATGCTGCCCAGGGGAGAAGACTATACAATGTTAAATATCTGTAATGAAATGTAACAGCCACCAAACAAGACCAGATGCCTCAGCAGATGGTCCAGCTTGACCTCCCAACATCTTTCTCCTGATTTCAATGGGTGATGAAAATCAACCCAATTAAAAATACCTGCTTCCTGAGGCTTCCTTAAAATGAGTGGCAGCCTTGTGACCCTGTTTAATCCAATGAAAGGTATGTTGAGATTTGCGGGTGGTAGGCTTCTGCTTTTCTAACAGACACAGTTGCTCCCTGCTTGCTTCTTTTGCTTTCTGCTGGGAGTATGCATGTGACACCTAGAGGCACAGCACACATCTTGTAACCATGAGGTAATGAGCTTCGGGAAGAAAGCTTATCAACTAAGGATGGTAGAGAATGAATCTGGACAGAGGCAGGATCCCTGAGGGAATGACTTAGCTTCCGAACAAGCACTGAACTACCTACCAGTGAACTTCTTGTTATGTGGGAAAAACATGAACCTATGTGTTTAAATACTTTCTGAATTACAGAACTCATTCCTGACAAAGGCACTGGCAATACCTGAATTTTATTTCTCCCATCATCTGTATACAAGGTCTTAATGCTTGACTAAAATGGAGAGAACTTTCTCTTCTACAAAACTTCCTCAAAATTTTAGATACAGGTCCATGATTCCTTATCAAAAATGCTTGAGGTCTGATATGTTTCAAATTCAGAAAGGTAACATATATCATACATTATGCATTAGCTGCAACAGATCTACGCATTTAGTCCAGCAGCTGACAAATGATGGCCAGAGGGCCAAGTCTGCCTGCTACCAGTGTCTGTAAATAAAGTTTTATTGGAAGACAGTGATTGCTTCAAATACATATTGTCTTTGACTGCTTTTGTGCTAGCTACAATGGCTAGCAAAGACAGTACGGTCCAGTAAAATAGAAAAAGTTTGCTGATCCCAAATACATCCGTATTTATGCAGTGAAACCTATGGCTATTCACTCTAAGTGGGATAAAGATTACACAAATCCTTCTGTTGGTTCAGACAATCTTGCCACAAAGTTTCTGCCAAATTTATAGGAAAATTAAGTTTTCAAAGCTATTATTTTTTAGAATTACAGAAAAAGGGACCACGTTTCTATAGTTCAGAGGGAAGAGGAGCAGTTCATCAGGCTGGTCTAACCCACGTGGTGTGTTCCAACTCACTGGCTAGTTCTTTCATGTCTAAAAGCCCAGGATGGTGCCTGAGGGCTCTAAGAAATAAAGAGACAGCATTCTGCAGTGAAGAAAACACCAGCTGATGAGTAAGAAGAATGATTTCTAATTCTACATTCTGCTAACTTGGGGTATACGTTGCTCTTTTCTGGGTCTCTGTTTTCAAATCCGTCAAATGGGACCAAAATGTTACCTACTCTGCCTCAGGCACAGAGGATGGTGAGATTATTTCTGATAGAGCTATGAACATGGCAAGGCACAACACATCCATCTGTTAGGTATATTGTTGCAGAAATGAGATCTACTTCATTCTACATGCAGGCATAAATACATATTTTACTAGCTATAATGTGCCTTTAATTATTAGCTTTTCCCCTTTTACTGGATAGTGTTCGATTGCAGAAGAGTCAAAATTTCTCTGACTCTCCACAATGTTAGGTTTTTCCTCCTATTTCTTAATTCTAAATTCTAGGCAATTGACATTATACTTTAAATATTCTGCTATTCTACACATAATTTGAGTCATGTGGACCATATTTTTCAGGGAGCTTCACTGAACAGCCATTGGACCACCTCCAACAAATACCTAAAAATTTCATGGGGACTTTACCATACTCATTTTTATGGCAATAGAAGTATTAGACAAACTTTATGTAAATGTGATAGATTTTTTTTTTAAAGATTTTATTTATTTATTTGACAGAGAGAGACACAGCGAGAGAGGGAACACAAGCAGGGGGAGTGGGAGAGGGAGAAGCAAACTCCTTGACTGAGCAGGGAGCCCGACGCGGGGCTCGATCCCAGGACCCTGGGATCATGACCTGAGCCGAAGGCAGCTGCTTGACGACTGAGCCACCCAGGTGCCCCAATGTGATAGATTTTAAAATGAGACATTTTTAATCCTACAACTTTTTTTTTTTTTAAGATTTTATCTTTAAGTCATCTCTACACCCAGTGTGGGTCTTGAACTCACAACCCTGACATCAAGAGTCGCATGTTCTATCAACTAAGCCAGGCAGGTCCCCCCCCACCCACATTACAACTTCAAATGTCAAAAATAAGAATTTTCTAAGACTCTTTTTAAATCATAGAATCTATACAGTTAAAATACTGACTTAATTTTTAGAAGTAAGATGAAAAATGGATTTTGTTGGCTCCTGTATTTTTCTAAATGCTCAGTTGTCACACACTTGTTTATACAACGTGGACTAAAAACATTTATATGTTAATGATTTCTAGAAACTGATAGACTTCACTTAAAATCTAGTTCTCTTCTAATAAATACAAACTAATATGTAGTTGTTTTATTTATTACACAGCCTAAATATCATGCAGCCTAAATCTTAGAGAAGTCTTTTTATTAGATTTGACAGCAATTACTCATCATGGAATTGTATCCTGCACAGAAACTGCTCTACCAAGGAAGAGGTTAGCTTTCAAAAGGTTGTCAGATCAGTCCCTTTGTTCTCAAGTCCAAGGCACCAGACAGCATCTTTTCCAGCTGGGCAAACTCAACACTTTGGTTTTAACATGGCTCTGTTTGCAATGGTGAGAACCTCCCAGGTGAAGATTCCTAGTAAGGGAGCACCTATTTTTCCCCAAGTATGTCCTGTTAAAGTCCCCTCCTCAGAAGAGAAACTTTGCAACAGAGGCACGAAAATGTACAAGGCCATGCTCTGAGGTATGTGCACGTTCTGAATCTCCAGGAGCCCCGAGGAGTGCACGTGGGCAGCTTACAAAGCACCCAAATACGATCATAAAGCTCACATCTCAGTTTGAGCTCATAGGTTCAGAGCTGCTTTAAGTGAGCAGACTTCATTGCCCACCTCATCTGACTTTCTCATCAGAGAAGAGGTAAAACACAGTATGCAAAACAAAGGCAGAATCATGAACACCTGAAGGAAATTAATTCTGGACATGCCATCGGGGAAGTACTAGAACTAAGAAAAGGCCATTGAGTATGAAACATGGATGCAGAGTTAATGAATAACAGCAAGGCAACAAAGCAGCGAGATGCGTTTTCACCGGGACTAGAGCAGGGATGAGGAGGCAGAATAAGATGGTAGTCACTGATGGCCTTCCAGATCGGCTTTGAGTATGGATTAGCACCAAGCAAGAACTCTAAAGCCCTACCCAGGAGAACAAAGAAGATAATCAATGGTGAAAGTGTTGAGAGGCAAACAGAGAAGAGTTAGCCAGTCATTGAATACAGAAAGGAGACTAAGTGTAACCTAAGCAGGTGTAGCAGATCCCAGCCAGAGTCCTCTCCCTGCTGGAAATCTCCAGAGAACAGAGGGAATCAAGTATGGAACCACTGTTGGTGACTGACCCTAGTACTTCTACTACGATATTTCTTGGGTTGCTGCAACTTGGGTTGCTCTGTGTCTGAATCTTAGGGGGAAGAATCCTAGATCAGTGCTTCTCAAACTTGGCTGCATATTGGAATAACGAATACTGATGCCTGGACCCCACCACAGAGAATCTGATTCTAAGGTTCTGGGGTTGGGTGTAAACATCAGTATTTCCTGAAGTCCCCACATTCATTCTAATTCATAGCCAAAGTTGGGAATATCATAGACTAATGCTGTTCAAATTTTGTGTGCATTAAATTAAAATATAGGTATTTCTTGACTAGATCTAGGGTGGGACTCCAAATTCAGTGGTGCTAACAAGTTCTCAGATGATGCTGTTACTGCTAGTCCTTGGACCATACTCTGAGTAGTGAGGGCCTAGTCCTGCACTGTCCAGTGTGATGGCAACTGGCCACGTGCAGCTGCTGAGCTCTTGAAATGTGACCAGTGGGACTGAAGAACCACATTTTTACTTGAAATTTAAAATCTCAAACCTGTTGGAATTGGAAAATGATGATACATGAAGCCATTTGGGCATGTGAATACTTTTTCAATTGTCACTTTTGTGGGGCGCCTGGATGGCTCAGTCCATTAAGTGTCTGCATTCAGCTCAGGTCATGATCCCAGGGTCCTGGGATCGAGCCACACGTCTCAGGCTCCCTGCTCAGCTGGGGAGTCTGCTTCTCCCTCTCCTTCTCCCCCTCCCCTCTCTCTAACTCACTCTTTCAAATACATAAATGAAATCTTTAAAATAAATTGTGACTTTCGTGAGACCCAAATACAGACTAAGTATCTCTGATAAAAATTTAGTGTCCGAGTTGAGATGTGGTATAAGCATAAAGACTTGATTTCAAAGACTTAGTAGGAAACCAAGAATATAAAACATCTCATTGGCAATTTTTGTATGTTGGTTACATATTAAAATGGTAATAGTCTAGATAGATTGCGTTACATAAAATATACTATTAAAATTAACTTTAGCTGTTGTTTTTTTAAAATATGGCTACCAGAAAATTTTAAATTGTATATGAGGCTAGCATATTTCTTTTAAACAGTACTGGTCAAGACTAAAAGCAATTAAGGCTTTCCTATTACATGTTGCTAGTATTGGTCTAACAGGTGGTCTAATTGGTTAACTGGATCATGTGACCCACACTAAGGTGATGGGAACTAAGGGGAAGTGTGCAAGAGGCCTTCTGAGAAGGAAAGTATCCCTTAATAAAAAGACAGAGCCACAAAAGAAAAAAGCCCTTTGCACCTACCTCCTTCCAGCTGTATTTAAATGCAGTTAGAAGAAGACAGAACACAGAGAGCTTTGGCAGCCATTTTGCCACCATGAAGAAACAAGACCCCAAGTTCTGGATGCCCCTTAGAGTTCCAATCAAAATAGGATCCTCTACCTCTGAATTTGTTACATGAAAAATTAATGTCCTAATGATTCAAATCAATGCTTCTTAAATGTCACCATGCATATGAATTACCTGGGGATCTTGTTACAAAGCAGATTCCGTTTCAGCAAATCTAGGGTGGGGTCTGAAATTCT
Organism: Halichoerus grypus; assembly: GCF_964656455.1. Lineage (NCBI taxonomy): Eukaryota > Metazoa > Chordata > Mammalia > Carnivora > Phocidae > Halichoerus > Halichoerus grypus. The sequence continues at coordinate 104,810,540 of NC_135721.1, forward strand.
GAATTTTTTTTTTTTTTGTAGTTTTTAATTTTATTATGTTAGTCACCATACAATACATCATTAGTTTTTGATGTAGTGATCCACGATCCACTGTTTTCGTATAACACCCAGTGCTCCATGCAGTACGTGCCCTCCTTAATACCCATCACCGGGCTAACCAATCCCCCCTCCCCCCTCCCCTCTAGAACACTGTTTCTTTCTCAGGTCCATAGTCTCTCATAGTTCATCTCTCCCTCCAATTCCCCCCGCCCATTTTTCCCTTCCTTCTCCTAATGTCCTCCATGTTATTCCTTATGTTCCACAAATAAGTGAAACCATATGATAATTGACTTTCTCTGCTTAACTTATTTCGAGTAGCATAATCTCCTCCAGTCCCATCCATGTTGATGTAAAAGTTGGGTATTCATCTTTTCTGATGGCTAATATTCCATTGTATATATGGACCACATCTTCTTTATCCATTCATCTGTTGAAGGGCATCTCGGCTCTTTCCACAGTTTCACTATTGCGGACATTGCTGCTATGAACATTGGGGTGCATATGGCCCTTCTTTTCACTACATCTGTGTCTTTGGGGTAAATACCCAGGAGTGCAATTGCTGGGTCATAGGGTAGCTCTATTTTTAAATTTTTGAGGAACCTCCACACTGTTTTCCAAAGTGGCTGTACCAACTTGCATTCCCACCAACAGTGTAAGAGGGCTCCCCTTTCTCCACAACCTCTCCAACATTTGTTGTTTCTTTCCCTGTCCATTTTGGCCATTCTAACTGGTGTAAGGTGGTATCTCAGTGTGGTTTTGATTTGGATTTCCCTGATGGCTAATGATGATGAACATTTTTTCATGTGTCTGTTAGCCATTTGTATGTCTTCTTCAGAGAAGTGTCTGTTCCTCTCTTCTGCCCACTTTTTGACTTGATTATTTGTTTTTTGGGTGTTGAGTTTGAGAAGTTCTTTATAGATTTTGGATACCAGCCCTTTATCTGTAGTGTCATTTGCAAATATCTTCTCCCATTCTGTGGGTTGCTCTTTGTTTTGTTGACTGTTTCCTTTGCTGTGCAGAAGATTTTTATCTTGTTGAAGTCCCAAAAGTTCATTTTTGCTTTTGTTTCGCTAGCTTTTGGAGATGTATCTTGAAAGAAGTTGCTGTGGCTGATGTCAAAGAGGTTACTGCCTATGTTCTCCTCTAGGATTTTGATGGATTCCTGTCTCACATTGAGGTCTTTCATCCACTTTGAGTTTATCTTTGTGAGTGGTGTTAGAGAATGGTCGAGTTTCATTCTTCTGCATGTGGCTGTCCAATTTTCCCAGCACCATTTATTGAAGAGACTATCTTTTTTCCATTGCATGTTTTTTCCTGCTTTGTCAAAGATTATTTGACCATAGAGTTGAGGGTCCATATCTGGGTTCTCTATTCTGTTCCATTGGTCTGTATGTCTGTTTTTGTGCCAGTACCATGCTGTCTTGGTGATCACAGCTTTGTAATATAGCTTGAAATCGGGCAACGTGATGCCCCCAGCTTTGTTTTTCTTTTTCAACATCTCCTTGGCGATTTGGAGTCTTTTCTGATTCCATACAAATTTTAGGATTGTTTGTTCCAGCACTTTGAAAAATGTCATTGGAATTTTGATCAGGATGGCATTGAAGGTATAGATTGCTCTGGGTAGCATAGACATTTTAACAATGTTTATTCTTCCGATCCATGAGCATGGAATATTTTTCCATCTTTTTGTGTCTTCTTCAATTTCTTTCATGAGTGTTTTGTAGTTCCTAGAGTATAGATCCTTTACCTCTTTGGTTAGGTTTATTCCGAGGTATCTTATGGTTTTTGGTGCTATTGTAAATGGAATCGTTTCTTTAATTTCTCTTTCTACAGTTGCGTTGTTAGTGTATAAGAAAGCAACTGATTTCTGTGCATTGATTTTGTATCCTGCCACATTACTGAATTGCTGTACGAGTTCTAGTAATTTGGGGGTGGAGTCTTTTGGGTTTTCCACATAAAGTATCATGTCATCTGCGAAAAGAGAGAGTTTGACTTCTTCTTTGCCAATTTGAATACCTTTTATTTCTTTTTGTTGTCCGATTGCTGTTGCTAGGACTTCTAGTACTATGTTGAACAACAGTGGTGAGAGTGGGCACCCTTGACATGTTCCTGATCTTAAGGGAAAGGCTCTCAGCTTTTCCCCATTGAGGATGATACTCGCTGTGGGTTTTTCATAGATGGATTTTATGAGCTTGAGGAATGTTCCCTCTATCCCTATACTCTGGAGAGTTTTAATCAGGAAAGGATGTTGGATTTTGTCAAATGCTTTTTCTGCATCAATTGAGAGGACCATATGGTTCTTCTCCCTCCTCTTATTAATGTGTTCTATCACATTGATTGATTTGTGAATGTTGAACCACCCTTGCATCCCGGGGATAAATCCCACTTGGTCGTGGTGGATGATCCTTTTAATGTATTGTTGGGTCCTATTAGCTAGGATTTTGTTGAGGATTTTGGAATCCATATTCATCAGGGCTATCGGTCTGAAATTCTCCTTTTTCATGGGGTCTTTGCCTGGTTTGGGGATTAAGGTAATGCTGGCCTCATAGAATGAGTTTGGAAGTTTTCCTTCTGTTTCTATTTTTTGAAACAGCTTCAGTAGAATAGGTATTATTTCTTCTTTGAATGTTTGGTAGAATTCCCCAGGGAATCCATCAGGCCCTGGACTCTTGTTTTTTGGGAGGTTTTTGATCACTGCTTCAATCTCGTTACTGGTTATTGGCCTATTCAGGTTGTCCATTTCTTCCTGTTTCAGTCTTGGCAGCTTATAGGTTTCCAGGAAGGCCTCCATTTCATCCAGATTGCTCAGTTTATTAGCATATAGTTGTTGATAATAATTTCTAATAATTGTTTCTATTTCCTTGGTGTTAGTCGTGATCTCTCCCCTTTCATTCATAATTTTATTAATTTGGGTCCTTTCTTCTTTTGGATAAGTCTGGCCAGTGGTTTATCAATCTTATTAATTCTTTCAAAGAACCAACTTCTAGTTTCGTTGATCTGATCTACTGTGTTTCTGGTTTCTAATTCATTGATTTCTGCTCTAATTTTAATTATTTCTCTTCTAATGCATGGCTTAGGCGTCGTTTGTTGCTTTTTCTCTAGTTCTTTAAGGTGTAGAGTTAGTTGGTGAATTCGGGATTTTTCTGTTTTTTTGAGTGAGGCTTGGATGGCTATGTATTTCCCCCTTAGGACCGCCTTTGCAGTATCCCATAGGTTTTGGACTGATGTGTTTTCGTTCTCATTCATTTCCATGAATTGTTTAAGTTCTTCTTTGATTTCTTGGTTGACCCAAACATTCTTGAGCAGAGTGGTCTTTAGCTTCCAAGTGTTTGAATTTCTGTCAAATTTTTTCTTGTGATTGAGTTCCAGTTTTAGAGCATTGTGGTCTGAGAATATGCAGGGAATAATCTCAATCTTTTGGTATCGGTTGAGACCTGATTTGTGACCCAGTATATGGTCTATTCTGGAGAAAGTTCCATGTGCGCTCAAGAAGAATGAGTATTCTGTTGTTTTAGGGTGGAATGTTCTGTAAATATCTATGAGGTCCATCTGGTCCAATGTATCATTCAAAGCTCTTGTTTCCTTGTTGATTTTCTGCTTAGAGTGGAAAATTGCTGAGAGTGGAGTATTGAGGTCTCCTACAATTAACGTTTTGTTATCAATATGACTCTTTATTTTGGTTAACAGTTGGCTTATGTAGATGGCTGCTCCCATGTTGGGGGCATAGATATTTACAATTGTTAGATCTTCTTGTCGGATAGACCCTTTAAGAATGATATAGTGTCCTTCTGTGTCTCTTATTACAGACTTTAGTTTAAAATCTAATTTGTCTGATATAAGAATTGCTACCCCAGCTTTCTTTTGAGGTCCGCTGGCATGGAAGACGGATCTCCATCCCTTCACTTTCAGTCTGGATGTATCTTTAGGTTCAAAATGAGTCTCTTGTAGACAGCATATGGATGGGTCCTGTCTTTTTATCCAATCTGCAACCCTGTGCCGTTTTATGGGAGCATTTAGGCCATTCACATTGAGAGTGATTATTGAAAGATATGAATTAATTGTCATCATGTTGCCTGTGAAGACGTTGTTTTTATAGATTGTCCCTGTAAATTTCTGTTGTAGATCACTCTTGGGGTCTTTCTCCTTTTATAGAACCCCCCTTGATATTTCTTGCAGGGCCAGCTTAGTGGTCACATATTCTTTCAACTTCTGCCGGTCGTGGAAGCTCTGCATCTCTCCAACCATTCTAAATGAAAGCCTTGCCAGATAAAGTATTCTTGGCTGCATGTTCTTCTCATTTAGTACCCTGAATATGTCTTGCCAGGCCTTTCTGGCTTGCCAGGTCTCTGTGGATAGGTCTGACGTTATTCTGATGTTCCTCCCTCTGTGCGTAAGGAATCTCTTCCCCCTAACTGCCCTTAAGATGGTTTCCTTGGTTCTAAGATTTGCAAGTTTTACTATTACATGCCGGGGTGTTGGCCAGTTTTCCTTGATCTTAGGAGGGGTCCTCTCTGCCTCTAGGACTCGAATGTTTGTTTCATTCCCCAGATTAGGGAAGTTCTCAGCTACGATTTGCTCAAATACATCTTCTGGCCCTCTCTCTCTCTCCACTCCCTCTGGGATTCCAATTATTCTGACATTGGAACGCCTCATGGTGTCACTTATTTCTCTGATTCTATTTTCATGGATTCTGAGTTGTTTTTCCCTGGCCTCCTCTTTTCCCTTTTTATCTATTATACTGTCTTCCAGATCCCTTATTCTCTCTTCTGTCTCAGTTACCCTAGCTGTTAGATTATCTAGATTGGATTGGATCTCATTGATAGCATTTTTAAGTTCTGCCAATTCCCCTTTTATTTCTGCCCTTAGAGACTCTATGTTGCCATTAATTGATTTCTCCATTCTAGCCCTTGTCACAATTGCTAGCCTGAATCCCATCTCTGACATCTTGGTTATGCCTGCATCCATTTGTAAATCTGCAGCATAAGTCATAATCTCTGAGTCTTTTCTGTTTGGGGGGCTCCTCCTCCTAGTCATTCTGTTGATGGGTGTTTGAGGGAATGTATAGAGTCCAAATTATTGACCAGAACCCAAGCAAGATGCACCTGTTTTCTTGGGACCTTAGGGTTGCTGGCCTCTTGTTTTCCCAGCCTGTCTTCTGCGGGAGGGGCCTGCCGCGCTGTTACTCAGGCAACCCTGTTTGGGCGGAGTTGCCCTGCGCCCCTGCGGGGGATGGGCTCAGCGGGAATCAGTCTTTGGGGCTTTTGTTCTCTGGCGCCTTTCCCTGGCGGCTTTCCGCATCTCTTCTGCGAGTCAGAGCAGAAGAGACCGTTTCCAACCCTCTGCCTCACAGCAGAGACCTCAGTCTGTTCTTCAGTGAGCTCTCCAGTCCACACTGTCTCCGTTTCTGTCCCTGCTGCTATAAACTGCAGTGTCCTGGGTTGTGCGCCCCTCCGCAGCGCTCCCAGTCCTGCCTCCAGGTCGGGCTCGTCTCTGCCCTTTGTGCTTCTAAAACCTCCAGCAGCTCCCAGTTCGCGCGCACGCGACTCCCCCGTTGGGGGTTTCCACCCCGGGGGTTGCAGTTCACCAGCGGACCCCGGCGCACCGGTTTCCGTCTCGGAGGCTGCAGTTCGCGTGCACGCAACCGTCGCTCCGGTTTCTGTCCAGGGGGGCTGCGGTTCACGTGCGCACGACCCCGCCGGTCTGGTTTTCCACCCCAGGGGCTGCCCTAAAGTTCTTTCCTGACGCTACAGGTCTGCAAGTCTGTGCCCCGTCCGCAGCGCGCGAGGCTGTCGCTCACTGGCGGTGTAGGATCCCCACTTCCAGGCACCCTCCCGCTGCCGTTTATCCTCCGATATCTGCCCGCAGGATCACGGCTCTCCGCTTCCTACCTCAAAACCAACTGCCTGCGATATTCTGTTTGTAGAGATCCAGATCTTCTTACATCTCAGGCTGGTTTCGTGGGTGCTCAGAGTGGTCTGGTAGTTATCCAGCTCAATTCCGGGGACCAGTTGAGATAGGGTCCCCTACTCCTCCGCCATCTTTCCCCTCCCTCCTGAAATTCTGAATTTCTAACAAGTTCCCAGGTGCTATCTATGTAGCTGATATAAGCACCATACTTTCATTCCCAAGGATTCCAACCAAAATCACTTAGGTTCTTTAGTAGTTGCTGCTGAAAACATTCCTAGTGGACACAGAGGGCTAAGCCAACCTCTGCCCATTAGCGCCTCCATTTGCACACTGTGACTGGTAGCATGACCATGACTAACCAACTGGGAATCCAGGACCTAAGAATCTGTCCCTTCCCAAAAGATACTAGCTATTATGGGAGCAAGGGGGCAGAAGGCAAGGGTTCTGTGGTCTTATGAATTTGGAAGATGCTGGGGTAAAAACCTAAAACATTTCTCTATTACTCGATTTTGCATGCATAATCACTACTAAGCTAGTACATGCTTTAATTTTTGAAGTATTGTTAATTACAGACTTGATAACAAAATACTTTCTTTTTAAGAAATTAAAATCCAGGGAATATCACTGGATTAATGTGGCATGGAACACATTTTCTGAAATGCTGTGTTATTTAGATCATGAATTAGTAGAAAACACGAAGGCCAAGAAAATGCAGTCTGTGTTGTACTCAACTGTTTAAGAACCACGGAGCTTGGGGTTAAGTAATCTAGATTCAAATTACTCACTGTGTTGCACACATCATATACTGTGTGATGGACAAGGCACTTACACTCTGGGAGCTGAATTCCTCACCCGTAAGAGAGGAAAAGAACACCTGCCCACATCACCCAACTATGGTAAAAATAATATGTGCTCACACTTCTCAAAATGACACTGCTTGCATTTGGAAGAGAGCTGAAACTTTTTCAAGATCTATTTAGAACTACACAAATACATCAGGGAGGAGAATAACTCACATGCAGTCTAAAGATAACACCTGGGAGAAACTCTTGGCTTTCTGAACCTCTTGGGGGAACCATTCACCTCCTTCTGCTCTTAAGTGTACATACAGAAAAGCTTCATGTATTTAGAAGCGCTTGAAAGCCAAAAGCTCTGAGTTTGAGGACAGCTTGTGGGTACCACTTGGCAAGGGTGGGTGAGCTACTCAGCTGGTCTCCCCACAAGGTGTCCACCCCCTCGCGTGGCCATCACTTTCCAACGTCTGCAGATTCAGACTTGAGAGGGTAGGCTGCCCAGAATTCAGAAGGCTTTGAAGAACTGATTCATGGTGAAAAAGCCAAGATGCAGAAGGATTTTTTTTAATGCCAAAATATTAATATATAATGAGAAAAATTGTAATAACTCCATCAAGTGGATGACAGGCTTTCACCAGCGACTATTTGCTTAGACACCATGACACACGTGCAACTATTCTCCTGGGGGTAATACTGATGATTCTCTGTCCATTTTTGCCTGCTTCCATTTTCTATACTTCTGTCGTTGACTCTCCTCCCTTCTAACTTATTCATCTTTGAATAAACTTTATATGGAATCATGCATTTGTTCTAAATATGTTCACCTGGTTCTTTCAGTGTCGCAATATACTATAGAGGGCACAAACATCATGTAGACATGGTCGTGTCTTGTCCATAGGTTAAAAGACAAAAAAAAATATGTAGAAAGGATGTATGTGAATAATAGCAAGTTGAAACAGAGGTCACTAAAACCAGCGTGAAAAGCACACGAATCATTTCTGGTTTAGGGACCACACTAGGCAGAATAACAACTCCCTAAAGACGCCCTTCCTAGTGCCCAGACCTGTGACTATGTTGTGCTACATGGCAAAGGAGAATTAAAATTGCAGATGGTATTAAGATTGCTAATCTCCTGGGACGCCTGGGTGGCTCATTCGGTTAAGCGTCTGCCTTTGGCTCAGGTCATGATCCCAGGGTCCTGGGATTGAGTCCTGCATCGGGCTCCTTGCTCAGCAAGGAGTCTGCTTCTCCCTCTGCCTGCCTGCCACTCACCCTGCTTGTGCTCTGACAAATAAATAAAATCTTAGGGAAAAAAAAAAAACCTGCTCATCTGCTGACCTTAAAACAAAGATGATCATGGATCCTCCAGGGGGACAGAATGTCATCACAAAGGTCCTTCAAAGGGGAAGAAAGAGGCAGAGGAGTAATAAGCAGGAGAGGACATTGCAAGAAAGACCCCACAGGCCACTGATGGTTTTGAAGACGGAAGGGACCACAAGCCAAGGTGGCCTCTAGAAACTTCAAAAGGCAACAAGGAAGCAGGATCCCCTAGAGCCTTCAGATAGGAATGCATCCCTGTCAACACCTTGGTTTTAGCCCAGTGAAACCCATTTTGGATTTCTGACCTCCAGACCTATAATAAATCAGTGTTGTTTTAAGCCACTAACTGTTGTAATTTTCTACAATAGCAATGAGAAATTAATATAAGGGATCAGAGCAAAAGTTATGAAGGAAGCAACCTTAAGTCGGGCCTTAAGGAATTTAAAAGACTGACTGATTGATTTAAGAGAGAGAGAAAGAGAATGCAAGCAGGGGGAGAGGCAGAGGGGGAGAGAGAATCCTCAAGCCAACTCCCCACTAAGTGCAGATCCCAAAACAGGACTCGATCCCAGGACCCTGAAATCATGACCTGAGCTGAAATCAAGAGTTGGACGCTTAACTGACTAAGGCTCAGGCGCCCCAGAGCCTTAAGAAATGTGAAGACACAGCTATGATACTCAAATTTAAAATAAATATATAGCTCTTGATGTTTGGAAGGATTCACTAGGTCAGATTTAAGTTTTTCATCCAATGAGACAAAAAACAAAAATAACACAAACTCTTTAGTTAACAAAGAACTAGGTACTCCTCTGAGAACTTCAAGGGATTACCACATTTATGCCTAATCTTACAAATTATCTCTTTCTCCCACCCATATCAACAACCTATTCAAGTTAACGCGGTGTATGAAAAGGTTTCCAAATTTGGTATTAGTCTCAAAGTCAAGAGGATTTAGATGGCTTGAGAGATAGAAAAATGTAAACGCGCATCCCCTAAAGAATTGCCAGTGTTCAGGTTAACACCATTCTATGTGAGTTTTAATCATTGTGTATGTGTGTGTATATATACCTACATGCAGATGTTCTGTGTATGTGATTATATGTAACACATATTGTGTGTATATTATGTGTATATACTACATATGGACACAGTAACAGATAGACATAGATATGTAATATATATCATATAGGCATTCATCTTATATTCATAATTAACACAGCTAACAGGTGACTGATACAATGAGAAACATCACCCACAACACTGCAGTTTTCAGTGTTAAAAGAATCCCTGCACTGATCCAATTTGATTCCACAGATAAATACCGTGGTGCTGGAAACCAGTGCTTCGTACAATGAAGGAATGTATTATGAGTTTTTTTTTTAATGGGCTTCTTTTAAGGAATGAATAAAAAATGTTTTCATAGAATTTCTGTCAAGAGGGAATGGAAGCTGCATTCACAACATGCTTCCCAGTTTACATAAGCCCACAGAACTCGGACCACGGGGCAATGTCTGGGAGGGGCAATACAATCACGTTAAGGCCTGAGCATCTGCGTCCTCAGCAACTGCAGGAGGCCCAGGCCGTGGTATTCTACCATAATCACTCCACTCTGCAGTTTCAGATGACAAGCTGCCCCAAGCCCCTTTGGAAGTAGAAAAACAAGCTTCCGTAAATATCAAAGGTACTTATGCTTAGAACACACTATATGCAAGCAACTGGTTAATCCAGTACCATTAGGGAGACCGTCAACTAAACAACTCAATTCAACTAAGTAACTTCCCAGGAGATTTAGAAACAGAAATGTGTCCAAGTGGGAGCATGGGCCACAAGTTATAGCTGTTTGAAAGGCCTCAGTTCCCACCCTATGGGAGGGGATGCACAAGAGTTCTTTTCCATCTGCCCTTGAAGGCGGCTGTGTTATTATTCAAAAAGGTTTTACACCGTGCCTACAAGGTCTTAAGTGCCCCAGTATACATGCAAATGTTCTTAAATTTCCTGCTGACCTGTAAACCCACAAAGTACTTCAAAACATTTAGCATAGGCTCTGAGTGACATGACAATTAAGCTACACAGAGACTGGTTTTAGAGCTATTTCTCAAACAAGCTTTGCAGGCCCTTAACCTGGGACCTGGAGAATTCAAGGGGTGGGGGTGGTTTCCATCAACTAAGACAGGAACAGAGTTTCATATTTACACTGGCTTCTCATTAAAATCTAGAGTTTTTTTCAATTATCAACATAGGCAACAAACCACAATAGTCTTAAGCAGACTTTGTGATTCTGTCACCAATAGAACAACAGATATTGGCATATCACATTATGGTTGTTTCAAGTGTCTTGAAATCCTGTGTACTCTCATCACTGCCTTGAAATCATAGTAGCTAATAGGCCGACTATGAAGTATTATTTTATTCATTAAAAATGAATACCTATTATAATATCACAATTCACAGCTATAGTGCAATAGAACGGATTTTTGGTCATCCTAGTTTATTTTATTTTATGCATTAATCATAAGAATTATTCTGTCCAGGATCTACAGGCTTCCCCAAATGCCAAATGGGTTCATGACACAACCATATTAAGACTTCCCTGAGCTAGAACAACCAGTCAGTTCACCCAATCAATTTCAAATTCAGGCAAATTGAATGGGATCCTATATGAAAAGACAAGGCAATTAGAAGTATTTTCCTTTTTAACCCATGTATTCACTCATGCAGCAGATACTAGATACCTTCAAAATCCCATGGCAGATGATGTGGAAGGTACAAAGACAGGGAAGGTAACACTGTCCTCAAGGAGCCCAAAGCCTCGCAGAAAAGAAATGACACAGATCAGACAACTTTTTCTACAAAGGTATTGACTGTTGAATTAAAGAACATTTGCAACCGAACTTCGCTGAGAGTGTTTAGCCTGAGGTGACTTGAGGGGAGATTTTTCTTTAGAAAACTAATCTGGGAGAGCATTCTGTACAGTGGGCTGGAGGGAGGCTGACATGATCAAGGGGAGGACTATCCTAACGCCAACAAGAGATACCATGGGCCTGATGGAGTACAGTGGCAAGAGAGAAACTGGAATGGTGATTCAGGGCACAGGGCTATCAATGTTGCCTTGAGCACATGGCTTCATCTGAAAAGCCCAAAGAATTTAGTTGTCAGCAACAAGGAAATGTTTAGCCAGACTAACTTAATATACGTTACATATTACCATGCAATTACTTATGTATTGTATTATGCATATATATATATATATATATATGCATACTGGACCATGCTATTTTTTTTTTTTAATATTTTATTTATTTATTTGACAGAGAGAGAGAGATAGCAAGAGCAGGAACACAAGCAGGGGGAGTGGGAGAGGGAGAAGCAGATTCCCCACTGAGCAGGGAGCCCGATGCAGGGCTCGATCCCAGGACCCTGGAATCATGACCTGAGCTGAAGGCAGATGCTTAATGACTGAGCCACCCAGGCGCCCCTGGACCATGCTATTTAAAATAGTGTTTTCAACAGCTCTGTAACATGGGAAAATGTTTTCTCAGGTTAAGTGAAAAAGTACTATACAAAATTATATAAATTTAGGAGTATATGCAGATTATCGCAAAAATGTCTTCAATTCTTTCTCCCTCCCTGTATCCGTGCCTGTGTTGCTCCCAGTGTGTGTCATGACAAATTAACAAAACTAAGTAACTTAAAACAACAGAAATTTATTCTCTCATAGTTCTGGAGGTCAGAAGTCTGAAATCAAGGTGTGGGCAGGGCCACATTTCCTACAGAGGCTCTAGGAAATATTCCATTTCTTGTCAATCCGCACTTCTGTTGGTTGAGGCATTTGTTGGCTTGAGGCCCCATCACCCCAATCTCTGCCTCTGTCTTTACATCACCTTCTCTCCCCGGGGGGTTGGGGGGGGGGGTGTCTCTCGAAAACTTTGCCTCTCTCTTATAAAGATGCATGTGATTGTATTCAGAGCCCATCTGGATAAAAATCCCAGATAAACACTTCCTCTCAAAATCCTTAATTTAATCATACATTTTGCATTCTGCTACATAAGGGTAACATTCACAATTTTCAGGGATTTAACATGGACTTCTGGGGTCATTTTGTGGCTAAACACAAGGCCCTTTGTCATGTGATTCTGTGGCTCCTCCCATCAAGAGGTGGAGTCAGTTGCTTCATCCCTAAATCTAAACTGACCCTGGGACTTGCTTTGGCCAAGAGAACACAGCAGAAATGATCTTGTGCCAATTCCTAGCCTAGATCTCCAGAGACCTTACCCACTTTCAGTCTCTCTGCCAATAACAAGGAAATGTTTAGCTAGACTTAATTTGCATTATGTATCAGCAGGCCAAAAAACTTGCCTCACCATGTGAACAGACCTGGGCTAGCCTTCTGGATGATGAGAGGCATGTGGTCTAGCCAGCGCATCCTCAGCTTCCAGCTGGCAAATGCCCAGAGTCCTGAGGGAGGCCATCCTTGACCAGACAGCTACAGGGTACCAAACACATCAGCTGAGGCAGACACAAGAGCAAGGCCAGTGGAGATCAATCAAACCACATCCACTTACTCAGAACGGCCCGGTGCACTGAGACTCAGGAATAATAAATGCTTAATGTTTTAATCTACTGACATAGACACCACAGTGCAGTTCCTGTTTTGAAAGAAAGAGAACCATGACCACTTATTGTCAGAATTTGAGCCCTGCAATACTAAGTGCTTGTTATTTGGTAAATTCAAAAGGGAGCTTCATTTAAAGAACATGTTTAAACTTTTCAACAAAATAACAACTTAAGAGTTTAACTTTACCTAAACACTCATTTTACTGACCAAGGAAATACAGCTGAGTCCTGAATAGACTGACAAACCTATTTTCTAACAAGGCCATAAGAGGCTTCAGTCGTGTGCAGACTGAAATCACACCAGGTATGCGGCTGATATTACCGATCTTTTTTTTTTTCTCTTTAGGAGTTCAGAAAGAAGATCAGCTGATTTTCACCTTCAAAATTCAGTTGCCAAACACAACTAATCTCAGTTGGATCCGTAATTCTGATACAAGCTAGTCGTCAGGTTAAAATTTTTCCATGACTAAATCTGTGTCCTTCCTAGCAGGACTGAACTGATTTAGAGTTCAAGTTTCTCAAAAATATTTTGGAAATGTCATTATGTTCTCTGTGACATTATATGGCATTCTTTTATAGCTTTTTAATTGAATTCCATTTGTAATGGGAAATGAAACCTAACTCTCTTGAGGGGCTTCTGGAAGATGTGGGAAAGAAGGAGAAATGATTTAGGACTTAGAGGCAGGGATGTTGCAGAATACTATCCCTGAGAGTTGAAGTCAGCACTTCAAGATTAGGGGTCACAGAGAGGGGCAAGACATCACTGCTCACAAAGGACAACTCCTCTCTCATACACAACAATGAACTGACCATTCAAAGCCAGCATTTGGCTAAAACAGCCTCTGAATACCCAGCACAGAGACGTCCAAGTCCTTAATAATGTAAAATAACACTGAATGAAGGCTCACCATTTTCCACACACAGCTCTTACGTTTTACATAAATAAGCTCAACTAAGCTGCACAACAACCCATGAGATATTAACTATTAATCATTCCCATTTTACAGGTAAGAAAGCTGAGGCACTCATTCCCATTTTACAGGTAAGAAAGCTGAGGCACAAAGTAACTACCATAAATTCACACAGCTAAGAAGTGGCAGAGCTGGGATTTGAACCCACGTAGTCTGGTTCTAAAGCATCCTCTTAACAACGGTCTTATTATCTTTCCTTCATGTCCATGTTCTGAAAAACCAAACTTCCAGATAAACTCTTAAGAGTTTAACAAAACAAAGACAATGAAGACACAATTTTTTTTTAAGATTTTATTTATTTATTTGACAGAGACAGACACAGTAAGAGAGGGAACACAAGCAGAGGGAGAGGAAGAGGGAGAAGCAGGCTTCCCGCGGAGCAGGGAGCCCGATGCAGGGCTCGATCCCAGGACCCTGGGATCATGACCTGAGCTGAAGGTAGACGCTTAACGACTGAGCCACCCAGGCGCCCCTAGAGACAAATTTTTTAAAAAGGATGCAAAATGGCAAATTCAAACAATCTGAAGAGAAGTCACAAAGGAACCTTGAGAGGTAACATGCTCCAGTCCCCTGTTGGCAAATGCTTCTCTAAACTGCTCCTTCACAAACACAGGTCAGAGGCTGCATCACAATCATGTGAAATTTCCAAATGCATCTGACTACCACTGAGAATCACAAAATCACTGAGGAACCCCCACTGCAGTCATTCATTGACAGGAAGTCCTGCCTCTTTCTAGAAATTTCTTCTGGGTTAATTTGAGCAGCCGTATAGAACAGCTCAGCAGCATTCCCTTTAAGTAAAATCCTCCAAATTCATAATCCCACCAGTGTCCTGCTCTCTGGGCTCACCAACTTGATTTCTTTAACCTTTTCTTTCTAGAATTTCCATCCTGCTAATGATCTTGATTGTTGTTCTTTGAACCCCCTACAATTTTTCTAGGCCTCTTTTTAGGGTTGCCACAGAAAACAGAAGACAGGTAAAACACAGGATGCTGCTGGTCTAAGGACCACACTTGGAGAACCTGTACTCTTAATTCCCCCAGTTATGTAGAATATGGGAACGGAGCACCCCCAAGTCTATAAAAGCCCCAGCTAAACTGCACAACCTCAGAGGAGAACATGGATGGGAGTCTCATCTATGCACTATGAGCATTCAAGTCCCCTTCCCTTAACATTTCTAAAACACCAGAAAATGTCGGACTGAAGAAGATCCAGCCACTGTTCACCTTGGATTAGACTCCCCCAGATGGAATGAACCTCCTTAAGGTTCAAATGATTTATTGTCCGAGGCAAGCTTGTCAAGGAACCCATGGAGCCATCCCTTTGTTTTCATCTGCCCCTAAGAGAAGCTGTCCCTAGCCCCCAAGGAAGAGCCTGGAGAGAGCTCCAGCCTAATTTCTCTCCTTAAAAGCAGATCTCTTCATAATGACTATTTGTTTTATTCTCTGACCTTTCTCCAACCTATGAGCCCCGGTCAATCTCCAAGACCCAGGAGTCTGACCAGATAACTGTCCAGTCCCCCAGGCACAATATTTGGTAGAAGAGCCTGAGGCAGACTGCTTTGATGCCTTAAATTAACAGTCTGTATCCTTTTCCATTATTCCTGTAGCTCAGAACTCTCTGAATTCTGGCTCTGAAGCTGGACTTGGGACTTGTTCTGGCCAACAGAATGAAGCAGAAATGACGTGCTGACTCTGAGTCTAGCCCTTCAAGAGGCCTTGCATGCTTTTGCTGCTTCTCCTGGAACCTCGCTCAGCCACAAGGAATGAGGCCAGGCTAACCAGACAGAGCATGAGAGACCATACTAAACAGAGGTAAGGCATCCCAACTGAAGTCATATAAGATTAGCCAGCCCCTAACTGACCCACAAGCTGACCACAAAGGCAAGAGAAAGCCCAAAGGTGCCGAGCTCAAACTAGCTAAAATGCCCAGCTGGCCATGAATTTGTGACCAAAAGCAATTTATTGTTATTAATAACAAGTTAATAAATTCATTATTGTTGTAAACCGAGGTTCCAGGGTGATGATTATGCAGCATTATCGTGGCCATGGGAAATGGGTAAAATGTCTGATAGTCTCATCATGCCTCAGCTCTGATTTTGAGGATTTTGTCAAAATTCCTCCCTGCCTGGCTCCTACTAAGATTTGCTCTCTAGGGAAGGAGCTGTCCTCATTTTGGCCTCTTCAGGTTACGCCCTTGGCTTAAAGCCTCCCATTTCCTTTGGTACCCTGGGTATATAGTCATTGAATGTATCAGCTGATTCAACACACAACTATCTTGAACTGGACAATCTTATTCAGGGTTGGTCAGTACTAATCACAGTTCTTTCATTTCCATTTCTTTTATGCTTGACCAATTTTGTTTCCCATTCTGCTTTTGGCTTACTGGTTCTTCTTATGGAGTTTTGAGGACGCATGTGTGCGTGTGCACTCATGTACACGTATGCATGCTGTTGGCATTATGCCACGAAAGAAATAAGAGAATGATTGACAGACTGATTCACCAATCCCTGCTTCTCAGACACCAAGAAACACAAAGGAGATGTACGAATGGGCAAGAGAAACCGGGAAGGGGGAAGAGAGGGAACAGTATTTACCCCACCCATAAAATTTTTACTTATATCAAAGAAATCAGAGAAGCCTTCCCCATTCAAGTGAATAGTTCTTTTGTAGTCAAATAAAACTAATTCCCCTGCAAATTTTTCCTACTTACTTTTCATTTACTATTTTGCTTCTATTTCAAAGAAAACTATGCCTAAACAGTTCTTCCACTGGTATTAACTTTCAATGCCATAACCTTAAGAAAAGAAAGGATATGGAGGAAGAAATGTAACTGATTCAATGGGTGTAATAAGATTTCTGTGACTCAAATAATTCAATTCTTCGCTACCAAGGGGAAACACGGTAACAAAGTTCTGGTGCAAGCCACAGGCCATCAGAGCAGACAAGAAAAGTATAACACAAGTGGCTAGGGCTGTTGGACTGAACTCATGTGTTTGTCTCCCCTCCCTCCCTTTCTCCTTTCCCCCAGAGATTCTCCCAAGCGCCCCCCACCCCCAGTGAAAGCAAAGGAATAAAGAACACCACGGACTGATAACCAACGAGGAGAAAGTGTCCAGATTAAGCAGGATTAGAAGGTAGAGACAAAAAAGAAGGCAAAAGTGTGCTGAGATTAGAGCAGGGAAAGGTGCAGCCCAGAATACGGCGGGACAGGGTTGCAGTAGGCATGGTTTGGGGTTGGCTGAAGCAGAGGCTAAGAGGAAGAAATCAAGCTTAGACATAGCACAGAAGACTCAAAAATGGTTGCATTAAAAGCAAATGCTAAAAGGCTGAAGATCCAAAGTTATTTATAACGAACTGGTAAAGCAGAGAGAAGGGAAGAGAAAAGTGGGCAGAAGGGAAACAACATGGTTAAGGAAATAAAGAGACATACTTAACACTCCATACTATGCCTCCATTAAAATCAAGTTTGTAGTGAAGATATAATGGCATGGGAAAATGATCATGATCTAAGGTGTGAAAAAAGAACAAAGGAAATGCTCTAATATTTGACAATATAAAAGTAAGAGGACTATTCAGACAAGTGGAAATGACAGAAAGTTCCAGGAAAAAGATAGTGGAATCAAACACCACCACCTTACCTGGTGGGCAAGTCAAGAGACTTTCAAAAGGTGGAGGAAAAAGAAAGAGAGGTTCAAGAATGCTATATAAACTAACACAGGCCAGTAGCAGAAGGAAGACACGCAGTAATGTAACTATTAAAAAAAAAAAAAAATCAAGGTTGTCATTTATAAGAGTTAAATCCTTACTTATTAAGTCAACAGCTAATGTTCAAAAGTGACTAAATGCTGGAGGATGAGAATATAATTTAGGTTATAGCTATAACCAACATAAGATTTAAAAACAGATGGTTCCAGTGATTGCTTGCAAAGCACTGGGGGGTGGTGGTGGAGGAATCGATCTATTTTGTCTTTCTTCACTGTTTTATTTTTTTACATATGGATATATTACTCTTATGAAAAATGAAATTTAAACGTTCCACTCTCCCTACCGAATAATTCAACAGATGACCCAGTTGTTAATCCAGAGGCACCAGGAGGGCACTTATTGAGGTAAGTCAGGAAGTCCCTCAAATATGACCTGTCTTTGAGCACCACCATTATAGCAAGGAAAACGGCACCAAGAGCCTCCTCAGTCACGAGGAACTGCCAACAATTGCATTTTCCTTTTATGCCCCAGGAAAATCACAGAGACAGGTATTGTGGGAGCAGCCACCCAGAAATGCGGTGTTGCCGGGAGACAGTGTCATTGTCGAAAGGCCTGGAATGGTTAAGACCAGATTTGGAAATCGAAGGCTGGGCTGCTTCCCAGCTCTCGGGCTCTGGGCTGAAGGACAACTATGCCTACACAGGAACGGACGACATCCTCCACAGCGCAAGCCCAGCAGCCTGTATTCACCAACCGGGCAGTCCCTCAGGCTGTCAATCCACAAGTACATCCATTTTCTGAAACCACCTCTATGGGCCATCAGGGCTTTTGCTTGTGGTGAAGTAACAGCAGAACATCTCCAGAGTTGAATGTGAAAACAGTATAGGCTGGTGCTGTATCACAGACTAAGTCCATCCATCCTGCAACATCCGGACTACCTCCCCGCCCTGCCCAACCCCACACCGCCATGATTCCAGTGCTAGCTCCCACCTGGACCACTCCAGGAGCCTCCTCATGGCAGGGCAAGCTCATCATTTCCTTCTTCCCAAACCCCCAGCCCCTGCTTCCAGCCCCCCAACCAACCCAACTGTCTGAACCCACAATAGACTTCTACGTGGTTTTTCACAGAATCTTGCTCCCTTCAGGTTATTCCATTCCTTTCCTGATGATAAACTTTCTTTGGCTCATCATTGCACACCGCAGTAGGTCCCCAAGAGTGTAAGGAGCAATACTAATGCCCCCACCAGTTCTTATTAAAAAAAAAGAAAAAAAAGAAAAAAAAGCTAAAAAAGAGAAGAAAAGGATTCCATGGAAAAACAATTTGCAAAACACTACATACCATAACTCCCCTGGGGAGATGCGCAATTTACATTAAAATACCTTGGGTTCTGGGAATCCCATGGTAAAGAAAAGCATCTCACTTGTTCAATTCAGCGTTTCACTTCTGCACAAAACAATTATTAACACCACTTGGAATTCCTCTTCTGTTGAGCAAATTTTGGCAACACTATGGGTCTGTGATCTCAGGAGCTATGGGTGTGGTGTGGTGCTTCTCAAACCTGAGTGTGCGTAAGGACCCCCTGGAAGGCTTGTGAAGAAACCCAGATTGTTGAGGTTTACCCCAAAGATTCTGAGGCATGTAAACCAGTGGAGGCACCAGATTCAGCATGATGCTCCTGGCCCCTTAACAATACCACGAGTGACAAATTTCTCCAGGAAAAATCCAAACTCCTAGCACTATATTCCAGTTCCTTCTTATTTTAGTCAAGACCCTTTTCACCTTCCTTTTCTCCCATTACTTCCCTTTCCTTATCATATGCTGTAGCCCAAAGAAGCCTTCTTTGTCCTATATCCTAATCATCCTTACCTGACTCCACGACCTCCCTCTGTTCAAACGCTTCTGTCTTCAAGGTCTAGAACAAATAAATGCTTGGTGGGCTTGGCTTGACCTTCTTTACATAGTTTAGAACATCCTGTCCTGATCTGTCATTGCTTATTTGCATTGCTTAACTTCTACTGTAGTCTAGAAGCTGTAGGAAGGCATAGTCTCTGTCTGACTTATGTTTATAGATAATATCTGGCAGAATGCTTTGTAGACTGTCAGGGCTCAAAAAGCACTTGATAAGTAGATGAATGCGTGGCTAGCAAAAGCAGCTGATCTGAATTAGGGGAAACCCTTATTAACCCCAAATGGCAAGATGGGTGGGCAAACCCGCTCTGGTTAAATGAACTCTGCTAAATTTAGTGAAAATCCACTAAGCATCTCTTAGAAATTAGGGCTTAGAAATTAGGCTGCCCCAAATGGTTTTGTAGGTTGTTTACTGCACAACAGGGGCAGCTACACACGGTGGCCCAGGTTAGAAATATGAGAAAATGATCCCAAAACACACAGAGGCAATAAAGGCTATGGGTTGTGTGTGTATGTACACGTGTACATACAGGTCATTCAAATACACACACGCATCTTGATCTGCGGGTGTATATACCATATAAAGTCATGAACAAAGACAGACATCTCCCAGTGCATAAATTATACTCCAATAAATAAAACACAGTGAAGAAAAGTGAGGAAAAATAAAGTATAGAAGACAGAAAAGACCATGTTTTAAAGTTCTTATTTTGTCTTTTTTCATCTATTCTCTCAAGACCTGTGGGAGACTGACCCATTGTTCCATAATCTGTATATTTGTGACACACTAATAATATCAGCAAGTGTTTATTTAGGGTAGTAACTAGAGGCAAAATGATCACGTAGGTATCATGACGGCATATGGGGGGTAATACATTACCAGAGGAATCTGTACGCTGGTGGGTAAATAAAAGTATCTCAGTTGTCCTTTCCCATGAAAGAACTTATTGTTTCTTCCGGGCCAAGTTTTATCCAAAATCATATCACCTAAGCCACCTTTGGAGGAAACCGCATTCAGCAGTTGATCTCATCAGACATTGCTGGTTTCCATAGAAACTCCTGGAGAATGCTCCTGCTTGTCTGGACTAAGTGCCTCTCCCATCAATTCAAAATGAGTCCAGGAAAGCCCTGCCTTGGCGCCTGCCATCTCCCAGCTCTGCTCTGTTGCAGAAGAACAGAAGAGCACTTAAGTCAGCATCTGCTATCCTTATCAGAAGAGCCGTCTCCATTACGGACACACAAAATGAAAGATTAAACACTGCCTTGTCCAATTAGCCTTGGTCTAAATAGGTTGTTCCCTGCAGGAGTCTCGTAAAAAATGTTCCCGAGGTTCATATTTGAAAAAAAAAAAAAATTAAACCAAAAGCAAAACCAAAAGGAAAAAGCCTGGATACTACAAAAGGAACCCTGTGTCCTATCAATTTATATCATTACATAATTACCAACAGACTTTGAGGGTAATGGCTTTATGCTAGAAGGTTATTCTTTCTTGCTGTGGGAAAGGGAGGGGAGGAGCAGCAAGAATTTTCGGCCTTGGAAGGGAGGTCATTTAAACATTTAGTTTTTTCTAGCATACCTGCTCAGATAACTAGGTTCTCTCGTGCAAACATCAAGACATCAAGAGACAAAATTAATCTGTCGTGTAAGAAGTCAGGAAAGATGTTACTCTTTGGGAAGGGATAGTGACTGGGAGAGGTCATGAAGGCGGGGGGGGGGGCTCCTAGGATATTGGAGTATCTTATTTCTGCAGTAGGTTACCTGGGTGCATTCACTTTATTCAAATCCAACGAATTGGGGCGTCTGGATGGTGCAGTCAGTTAAGCAACCCACTCTTGGTTTTGGCCCAGGTCCTGATTTCGGGGTTGTGAGGTCCAGCCCTGCGTCGGGCTCCACGCTCAGTGCAGGGTCTGCTCCAGACTCTCCCTCTCCCTCTGCCCCTCCCACTCATGCTTTCTCTAAAATAATCTTAAAAAAAAAAAAAAAAAAAATGAGTTGTACACCTAGATTTGTGCGCTTTCCTAATTGTATGTTAGTTATACTTCAATAAAGAGATTTTATGACTAAAGAAGTAACAGACAAAGCAAGGCATCGGAGAGATCTGGCCTGGAATAGATAAGATTTTTTTTTTTTTTTTTTTTTTTTGACAGAGAGAGACACAGTGAGAGCAGGAACACAAGCAGGGGGGGTGGGAGAGGGAGAAGCAGGCTTCCTGCTGAGCAGGGAGCCCAATGCGGGGCTCGATCCCAGGACCCTGGGATCATGACCTGAGCGAAAGGCAGACACTTAAGGACTGAGCCCCTTAGGCGCCCCAGGCCTAGAATAGATAAAGGCAATTACAGCCTGCTATGTTTCCTGCTGAACTAAACTGGAAAGGTAAGTTAATAACAAGATCCAGACTCCTCGTGAAATGCCAACAACAGTGACTGTGGGACCTAAATTATATTCATTCTTCAATAAGAGTTTGTCCATGAAGTGTGTCTAGCCTGAGCCTTTCTTCCCCACCGAACGATGTAAAACAACTGGTGTTTGTAGGAGGCATTTATGGGATTATCCGCCCACCAACCGGCCTCTACAGCTGGGAATTTGGCCAGCCACCGATGGCTGGTTCTGCAAAAGCCTCGGGATCAGTGTTAGGCCATTCATCGTCTTCCCAGGGAATTTTTTTTTTTTTTAAGATTTTATTTATTTATTCATAAGAGACAGAGAGAGAGAGAGGCAGAGGGAGAAGCAGGCTCCCTGCCGAGCAGGGAGCCTGATGCGGGACTCGATCCCAGAACCGTGGGATCACGACCTGAGCCGAAGGCAGACGCTTAACCATCTGAGCCACCCAGGCACCCTTCCCAGGGATTTTTGAAAACAGGATTGAAAAGTGCTTTGTCTTTCTGGATGCCTGAGGCTATGACACGTCTAGTTTGTGGGCTGTCGGAAGCCACATTTTCCACTAACGGGAGAAGAAGTGTGGTCTATATAGAGTACCTTTACATCATTTGCAGTCAAGGGGCGGGGGGTCTTGGACACAATTATGTACTTTTCTATAAAACTGGGATCAATATAATTGAACATTCATGGCCTAACAGAAGATGCTTGATTTGTTAACCTCCAATGGTATGTTCGTCCACCCAACTTCAGTCACACATGCTCATGGGCCTTTGCTTCACCCTGAAATTATGCCTTTAAAAACCTTGGGCAAGCATCCCTTCCCTGCCCAATATCTTCTCTATGGTTAGAACTCCCAAGCCCAACAATTCCCAATCTCACGGAGACCTGTGACTCAAGGACTGTATCACTTTTTTGTTACCTATCACAGCCCTCAGGCCTCCCTCCCCTCTTAGCCATTCCAAACCCACTGCCCATCACACCTGACAACCACTCTTCCTCCTCCCTCCACCTCCAGCTTCTCCCTCCCTCATACCCCCTTGGCCAGTTTCCCAACATGGCTACAGCTCCTTCTCTGTCTGCTAAGCAGCTGTGGTCACGGAGGTGAACGAGGCTGGAGAAAACCCCACAGCCAGACTGAAGTTCACTTCACTTTCAACTGAAGACCACGACTCTGAAATGAACACCCCAAGATTGTCCAATAGTCCCTCTTTAGTATGTTTACTCTTCTACTTCTCTCTTCTACGCTCTCCTCAAAACCTCGAGTCTCCCCTCCCTGTGCCCCTTTTCAATGATGTTGACTCAAACCCAACTTCCTAAATGTGTCAACATAAACAGACTTCAGTTCCTCACCTCTCTCTCTCTCTCCTCGGACCACTCCACTGAGAATTCTCCCCTCCTGTCAACATCCTCAGTGACCTCCCTATTGAGAAATTCAATGGTCAGCTTTCTGTCCCCATCAACCATCTCTCACCAGCTTTGACCCGATTAACCACTCTCTCCTTGAAACAGTCTCTTCTGGTGATGGCAATTCCATACCCTCCTACTTATTCTTGCTTTCACCAGCCATTAGTCCTCAATCACGACCTCTTTTGCTTTGCTTATTAACCTTCACACATGTCGGTGACCCAGGGCTCTTCTCTCTATATGCTCTCTTCCTAGGTGATCTCATAGATTCCTGATGCTCTAAATTTCTGTCCATTGCTCACCTTTCCATCTCTAGCCCTCATACATCCAAGTGCTCCAGACTCTATATCGGATGACTTATTTGACATTTCTACCCAAATACAAAGCATATTAAAGTGTAAAGCAGAACACTTGATTTTTCAAAATAAAATCTGTATTTTTTCTCTAGTCTTTTCTGTATCAGTAAACTTCGTATCATAGACCCACATGAATCCTCATCTATAAATCCAATTGAATCATCTACCCCACCCTAGTCAGCCTCTACCATTCAATCTCATTTTATTTTCTTAATGCTTATAACTATACAAAATTCTCTTGTCCTTCCATTTGTTTACTTCCTTATTATCTACTTCCCTCTACTAGAAAACCACCCTCTATAAGATGAGGGACAGGTCTCACTGCTTTCTTCCAAGTGCTCAGGGCTGGCACACTGCAGACACTAGATAAATATCTGCTGAATGAGTAAGTCAGACACAAAATACGAAAAAAAAAAAAATGACCATTTAGAAAACCCTAATGAAGAAACTATAAAGTTTCTCTGAGTCAGCATCATTATCATTCAATATTAAAACATTAAAGAGATAAAATCTGAAACTCATTTCTGAATTACCCAAACAAAACTAAAATGAGATATATTTTAGTCACTCCGAGCAGACTGTAATTTGGCTAAGAAGCAAAACAAAATCTGCTTTCATTTTAGCATCACCAGTGTTTGACAACATAAATCACTGTCTCTAGCACTCTGGGGCATGAATGACATCTGCGAATTAATAAACCCTTTGATGCTAAAAGGAAAAAAGTTGCTCTTACTAGGTTACATCCAAGTACTGAATCTAAATAAACATATGACAAACATTTTTCTCACAGCTCTATCTTTTAAACAATCAGAGAGCAAACAGACCAAAAGAGGCTCTTAGCAGCAGGTTCTGCATGACTGGATTGGACACTTTCACATAATTTTAAGGGACTCTTTTTCCCCTGTTATTTACTTTTGTCCCCTCCAGGACAGTATACACGAAACATTTACCCACTTTTAAAAACTCCGGTTTTCAAAGAACAGGATTTGACTGATGTGAATATATGATCTATGAACCATAAACTTGATCTTTACTCTCCTTTGCACTGCATCAAATATTGAAAATGGTCTGTTAATTTTACCCAGCTGTCACTCCCATAATTCAGCTATAGAAGTGACGTGCCCCCAATTCTGTTACAGAATTTTCCAAATTTGGTTTTAATTAAAAAGATGTTGGCTTAGCCACTTGAGCCAGGTCTACAATATGATGAGACACTATAAACATTTACTTGCTTGTTCTTGCCCATGGTTTCCAACAATGGACAATTTAGAGACAAATAGGTCTAACAAATAAGCTTCATCTAATGGTAGCTTCTAGAAAGTGTCTAGACACCTTTAATCTTTTCAAATCTATGTTCCCTCTTGGTGATCCTAAAAATCTTACATTGCCCTAATGTATGTCTATTTTATGAGCAATGTGTCCAAAAGAGCAAAATCTATTGAGGTATAGGTTATATAAAATAAAATGCACCCATGTAACTAGTACCACAACCAAGATACTGGAAGCTTTTCCATCAACCCAAAAGTTCCTCAGGCCCCCATGCCATCCTCATCCCCACACCCTACCCTCTACACACACTGGCCACAAGCTAACACTGATCTGCTTTCTGTCACTACAGATTAGATTTGCCTGTTCTAGAACATCCTATAAATAACACCACATGTACCTTTTTATGTATCATTTACTTTCACTCAACAGGGTGTTTTTGAGGTTCACCCCAGTTGTCGTCTGTACCAGTAATTTGTTCCTTTTTCACTGCTAACCAGTATTCCATTGCACGCACACATCATAATTTGTTTATCCATCACCTGTTGGTGGATATTTGGTTGTTTCCAATTTTTGCTATTATGACAAAAGCTGCTATGAACATTCATTGACAAGTGTTTTCGTTCCTTTGGAAAGAAAACTTAGGAGGGAAATTGCTGGAGTCATAGTGTAAGTGTATGTATAACTTTCTAAGAATCTGCCAAATGATTCTTCTACGGAAATGCACTAAAAATGTTTATTGTTGCTTTCCAGATACACAACTTTAATACTGGAATTTTCAGACTCTACACACCAGTTGCCTTTCTCTGCTCCAAAAGATGCTTGTATGTTCTTCTCAGTCTTTACGGAAATTCAGTGTACTGGAGTCATCCAACATGGGGCTAAGGAACAGCTGCTATACACAGCATTTTGTCTTGTTTTTTTGTTTGTTTGTTTGTTTGAATATAAGATACTGAACTAATTAGAGGACAGATTCCTTTTAAATAATATTTGTAAATATTTTTTATTTATTTTTTTGACAGAGAGAGACACAGCGAGAGAGGGAACACAAGCAGGGGGAGTGGGGGAGGGAGAAGCAGGCTTCCCACGGAGCAGGGAGCCCGATGAGGGGCTCGATCCCAGGACCCTGGGATCAAGACCTGAGCCGAAGGCAGAAGCTTACTGACTGAGCCACCCAGGCACTCCGAGGACAGATTCCCTTAACGGACCCCCATGTAGGTACGACTAGTAAATCTGGTGAGAAGGAGGTAATTCTCTTCTAAGAGGGTTATGAGGCATATTCTACCATATAAGGTGTCAGAATTGAA
This sequence comes from Halichoerus grypus, assembly GCF_964656455.1. Taxonomy (NCBI): domain Eukaryota; kingdom Metazoa; phylum Chordata; class Mammalia; order Carnivora; family Phocidae; genus Halichoerus; species Halichoerus grypus. The sequence continues at coordinate 104,836,513 of NC_135721.1, forward strand.
TTTGCTCAATATCTTCCCTAGAGAAGACCTCAGAGATCCTGTTTCTCCTGCCTCAGCTTTATGAGGCCTATCGCCATCAGTAAGAGCTGAAGGTTTCCACTAGATGATCTTATTTCTGGGGTATTTAGTATTCTAAGTAGCATAAGGGAAGAAAACTGAGCTCTCCCTTAGCATTCTCCCAACTAGGATCTGTCCCAGTGATTTGTCTAGACCAAGCCATGCAAGAATGACACCCGTGGTTGACATAAATGTTCTCATTAAATTATTCATCCCAATTTGGGAACAAAGAACCACCACCACTCATAAATAAATGCACTTGCAATTCCTTCCCAGAATGTTATTTTCTGATCCATGAGTATAAGCAAAGTCTATTACGAGTATAAAAGAAAATGGGCCACAGAACTTTGACAGTCAAGTAATCCTCATCTCAAAGCCATTTACCTGAGAGGGTCTACACTTCCCCACCTCTTGAATCTGGGCTAGCCTGTGACTTGCCTTGGTGAACAGAATGTGGCAGAAATGATGGGTGTGCTTTTCACACACTCACTCTCTCCCCCTTGCTCTCGCCTTCCCTGTACTTGGCTCCTGCCATGTGAACATGCCCAAGCCAGCCTGCTAGAAGTCAAGAGACAAGAGGAGGAGAAATGAGCCATTCCAGCTGGGGCCATCCTAGACCAGCCAGTCCTCAATATATCCAGTGGCTGACCACAGATACTCAAGTGAACCCAACAAAGAGCAGGAGAACTTCCCAGCCAAGGCCAGTCCACATTGCCAACGCACTGAATTGTGAGCTAAATAAATGGTCATGGTTTAAGCCACTATACTGACCAGGAGCGGGGGGGTGGGGGGGGGTGGGGAGGGGGGCTAGAGATAGTCTGTTATACAGCAAAAGCTAAGCGACACATTGATCACTAGGGAAACAGCTTCCCTCATGGCCCTGAGCTTTTATCTACTTTCCTGGTTCTAATGTCCTACTTCATCTATGCCTTCCTCAACATACCTAACGCTGCCTGACATGGGCTGAACTGTGTCTCCTCAAAAATTCTTATGGTGAAGCTTCAACTCCCAGCTACCTAAGAATGTGATTGTATTTGGAGACAGGGCCTTTAAAGAGGTGATTAAATTAGAATGAGGTCATTAGGGTAAGCACTAATCCAATCCGGCTGGTGCCCTTCTAAAGAAGAGGAAATTTAGGCACACAGACACCAGGGCTGTGCATGTACAGAGACAAGTCCACGTGAAGATAAACAAGAGAGTGGCATTTGCAAGCCAAGGACAAAAGTCTCATGAGAAACCACTCCTGATGACACCTTCTAGCCTCTAGAATGGTGAGAAAATAAATTGCTGTTGTTTAAGCCACCCAGTTGGTGACATTTTTCTATGGCCGCTCTAGAGGACTATACTATGACTACATACGGCCTGTGAGGGGGAAAATACGAAGTTTTCCAGTATTGTCCGCTTATAATCACTCTGATGATTCCTCCCTTAAGCTTCTTCAAAGACCGTTCTAAACACAAAGAATCCATATTTGTTGCAAAAGGTGTTTTTTGGGAAAAGGAAGTTACCTCCAACACTCTCCCGGCATCTTTCATCCGAAATCCATTTCTTGCTACCTTTGTTTCATTTGTCTAATACTTGTCCCTGGATAGTTATTTGGGTTTTTCACTCAGTGCTCTAAATGAGAGTTCATTAATACATATACATGTATACACATAAACACACAATGTAGCTGCTTCTAACTCTTACTCTAATGAGGGTCAAGCAGAAAACACATGCCTGTATCTCTTACCTTCCCATTGCGGAGTATCTAGGGGTTAAAGCAGCTTTCTCCCGCCCCCCCCAGGAGCAATCTCTCAGCTTCTATTAGATGAGGACTTTCAGGGCCATCTGGAAATGCTTAAAAAGCAGTTGCTGAGGATTCACAGATCAGAGTTATTTCCAAAAGGAAAATCCTACATATTCTCAAAGGAATGGACCAGAGGTCAAACATACTGGAAACCAATGTGAGTCATCCCAGCAACCGATCCTGGCAAAATCACCCTCCCCCCTCCCCACCCTGCTCTGTCTTTCCACCTTTTGACTGTTTTCTGATTTTGATGCCTAGGTCAGAGCTCTCCTTTATAGGAGAGGGTTTTTTAAAAAAAAAGTTTATATAATTGAGGATCGTGACTAATACAACTGAACATATGCACAAACTAGAAAACAATATCTAGTTATCATAGCAAAGAGGAGGCTGGGCATTTGTTTTTTTTTTTCCCCAAAAGGCTGCCTTGGAATTCTAATGAGCAGCTTTAACCCAACAGCTTGTGCCCTGGGTTTGCTTTCAATACCACCAATGCAGCTCTTGTCACGGTTCCTAGGGAATGACCTTAAGCAAAAAAAGCCTTTGGGTTCTACCATGCCTGTAATAAACCCCCATGGGAGTACATGACTATTCACTGGGTTGCTGCTTTGTCCTGAGGTCCAATACCCCACTTCAAGAATCACTATAGGACAAAATAATAAAAGAGGAGGATGAGCCCCAAATAACCAAAACAATATTGGGGGGAAAAAACAAGGTTGAAAGACTCATACTTCGTGATTTCAAAACTTACTACAAAGACACAGAAAATCCAACCAATGTGGCACTGGAATAAGGATGGGCATATAGGACAATAGGATAGAACTGAGGCTCAAGAAATAGGCTCATACATCATGGTCAACAGACTGTCAGGAATGCCATAGGATTTCCACTCACATGTGGAATTTAAGAAACAAATGAACAAAGAAAAAAAGAGACAAGCCAAAAAACAGACACTTAACTACAGGGAACAAACGGACAGTTACCAGAGGGGTGGGGGTTGGGAGGATAGGTGAAATAGGGGATGGGGATTAAGAGTTCATTTATTGTGGGGCACCTGGGTGGCTCAGTCAGCATTGGCATTGGGCTCCTTGCTCACCGGGAAGTCTGCTTCTCCCTCTCTCTCTGCCCCTCCCCAGTCTCACGCTCACGCTCAGTCACACGTTCTCTCTCTCTCCTCTCAAATAAATGAAATTCTTAAAAAAGAGTACACATATCATGATGAGCACTGATTATTGCAGAGATTTGATGAATCACTACTGTATACCTGCAACTAATATAACACTGTATGTTAACTATACTGAAATTAAAATTTTAAAAATAAAAAATAAAAAAATAAAGAATGCCAAGAACTGTTTCTTCAATAAGCGGTGCTAGGACAACTAGATATCCACATGTCAGAAGAATGAAGTTGGACCCTGACCTAACATTATATTTATTTTTATTTTTTATTTTTTTTTAAAGATTTTATTTATTTATTTGACAGAGAGAGACACAGCGAGAGAGGGAACAAAAGCAGGGGGAGTGGGAGAGGGAGAAGCAGGCTTCCCGCGGAGCAGGGAGCCCGATGCGGGGCTCGATCCCAGGACCCTGGGATCATGACCTGAGCCGAAGGCAGACGCTTAACGACTGAGCCACCCAGGCGCCCCGACCTAACATTATATTTAAAAAATTAAGTGAAAATGGATCAATGACATAGATATAATAGCCTTAAACCACAAAGCTCTTTGAAGAAAACATAGGGGTAAACCTTCATAACCTTGGGTTTGGCAGTGGATTCTTATAGAAGACAATGAGAGAAAGAACAACAACAAAAAAGTTAATACAACTTCATCAAAATTAAAAAAATCTTGTGCATCAGAAGACATTATGAAGAAGGTAAAAAGACAACCTACAGAATGGGAGAAAGTATCTGCGAGCCATGTACCTGATACGGATCAAGTATTCAGAATAAATAACTTTTATCAAAAGGCAATCGACCACTTAAAAAATGGGTCAAGGAATTGAACAGACATATCCCCGAAGAGGGTATACAAATGGCCAACAGCCACATGAAAAGATGCACAACATCATTAGTTATCAGAGAATGCAAATCAAAACCACATGTGGTACAATTTCACACCCATGAAGATGGCTATAATAAAAAGAAAAAAAGTAATCGTTGGTAATCACGTGGAAAAACTGGAACTCTCGCGCATTGCTGGTAGGAATGAAAAATGGTGCAGCTACTGTGGAAAAGAGAGTTGCAATTCTTCAAAAAGTTAAACAGAGAATTACGACAGGACCCAGAAATTCCATTCTTGGGTATATACCCAAAGCAACTGAAAAGAAGGACTCGGACACATGTATGCACATGTTCAAAGCAGCACTATTTATAATAGCCAAAGATGGAAACAGCCCAAATGTCCATTAATGGGTGCATGAACCAACTGGGGCCTATACATACAACAGACATTATTATTCAGCTGTAACAATGAATGGAGTACTGACATAGGCAATATAACATAGATGAATTTTAAAAACATTGCGCCTAGTGGAAAAAAAAAAAGCCAGACACAAAAGGTCCTGTATTGTATCATTCCATTTATATGAAATATCCAGAGACAGAAAGTAGATTGGTGGTTGGTAGGGGCTGGGGAAGGAGAAAGTGGGGAGCAACTCTTTAATAACTGTGAAATTTTCTTTGGGGTGATGAAAATATTTTGGCACTAGAGAAAAGTGGTAGTTGTACAAGATTGTGAATGCACTAAATGACACTGGATTGTTCCCTTTAAAGTGGTTACAGGGAGCCTGGGTGGCCCAGTCAGTTAAGCATCCAACTCTTTGTTTTGGCTCAGGTCATAGTCTCAGGGTTGTGAGATCAAGCCCCACACTGGGCTCCACGCTGAGTGTGAAATCTGCTTAGGATGCTCTCTCCCTCTCGCCCCTCTAAAAATTAATTAAAACCATAAAAAACAAACAAAAAAATAAAATGGTTACTTTTGGTTATGCAAATGCCATTTCAATTAAAAAAAGAAAGCTGAAGGAAGAAGAAAAGACAAGGCAGGCAAAGCAGCCCAGGTCTTTAAGACTGAAGCCGCCGAAGATGGCAGAAATGAGCACCAGCATGGGCAGTGGTGCCGGCAAACGCGGATGGAGGGAAGAAGTAGAAATACTGTGAAACCACGAAAAGAAAATGGTCAGTACAGAGATGGTCTTCCTAACTGAAGAGCAGCGTCTGTACACAGGCCGGAATCCACAGAAACCTCACTTTGTAGCGTCCCAGAGGGCAGAGCACCCTAGGTAGGAGAAGGTCCTTAACGTGAGGACAACATGCTACCTGGAGCTCTTCAAGGCTGGTCCTTTCCAGACTGGTTATGCCTTTACTTTCTTATGGAAGAATGAGCACGGGGCTACAGGGGAGCAGAAGGAGGCCTGCCAGTTAAGTAGCAAGTAGTCTGGAGCCTCAGCAACATCCACGGGAAAGGAAAGCGTGAAGGAACATACTGGGTATAAGACAGGTCCCATGTATGCACCATCTCGTTCTCAGGAACAGCTTACAGAAGCATCTCTTGCATTTCCCAGATGGGAAAACCAAGGCCCTGGGCTTCAGAGCTCCCATTCTGACTCCCAAACCGTAAGACATCCAGCCAGGTGAGAAATTAAAGTCACCAGGAGCATCATCCAGCTTTAAAGTAAACCTCTAATTGCTTAGGGATGTGGGATTCACTTCTATTTTCCCATCAGTTCCACAGAGACCCTCTGAGAGATCTCCAATGAGAAGGTGTACTGCACCTCCTCAAATTCAAGAACGCTGTATTATTACTCAAGGAGTATAAAAAGCACTACCATCTCATGAGCTTCCTGCTGCTTTTCTCCCAGCAACCTGAAGGCTCGCAGTGAAGCCACACGTCCTCTGGCTAAACGGGACGGGTCAGCACTCTCCCCAACAGAGCCGCCAAGTCCTCCTCCAACTGCCCTCCTCCTGCCTTCCTGACATGGACTCCCCCCAGGGGCCACAAAATATGGCAAGAAAGGAAGCAGCTGATCGGGGAGGTGGTTAACAGCCCAAGGTCACAGGCTGGTTCCTCTCCCGGGAGGGTTTATTTTAGTCCTCAGGCCTCAGTCAGTTGCCCTTTCCCACCTGAGGGGAGCAGCCAGGATGCCTGCTCCTCTTTTCATTGCGGAAAAGTACGTAAGGACTTTTCAGATGCAACCATTTCCACTGGGCTTTTGCCATTTTGTTGTTAATGTCACAAAAAAATGGCAAAATGCAGAGAGCATTAGAATTTATTTTTTTCTCCTCCCTTTTATAGAAACATTTGCAAATATTTCCATTTGGCAGGGGGGGAATCCGTATTTCAGGCCTGGAAAAGATTTCAGATGCTCAACTCAAAATGGGACCCTGCAACACTGAGGGGAGAAGTTTTTGGTGTTGCGACCACACACGGGCCCTTGGGAAAGGAGACACAGGAGCAACTGTATTAGCGTAATGACTTCAACAGATCGTCTCACAAGCTACACGTGAAAAGCCCAAAGAAAATGAGAAATGGAAGGGCAAGAGCTAAAATTTTTTGTCTAGGACTGTTAGGCATTTTCTAGTTTCTTCCAATATTTTGGGAAATCAGCTGGAACAAACACCTTTGCTAATACCACAAACTTTTAGAAGCTTGCATCAAAACTTTTTTTGGGGGGGGGCTTGAAGAACAGGACAAACCTTAAGCACTTACTAGAGTAGAAAACTGACCTTTTTTGTCAAATGTATCCCACTATAATTTTATGGTTAATATTTTCTTCTCTACCATATTTTTATTGAAGTATAGTTGACTCTAACATTTTAAAAAATAAAGAAAAGCTGTAAGCTGTTTTTTGTTTTGTTTTACAGTGAACAACTGTATTCCCACGACCTACCTTTTTTGAATAGCTGGCTTTTTATCCATCCATCAGCTCTTTTTTAAAAGATGTATTTCACAGTAAGTTGCAGAATTCAATACACTTCACCTCTAAACCCTTACACTGCTGGCATTTTAATCTTTTCTAGTTGAAGGTTATGACTTCAGAAGAGGAAGGAGGGAAAAGAAGTCAAAGTTCATTGTACCTAGTTTCAGGGTCCCAGCTGAGATAAATTTGAGACTGTGGCAAGGAACAGAGATCTTCCTATGAAACCGAGGAAGAACCAGGAAGTCCAGAATGCTGACCTCCGAAACTGTAAGTAAGTTATCTTCCAAAGTCATGGTGTTGGCCCCACACCGATCTTCCCTCCTTCCAATCACCTTGTGAAAAGAAGCCCAGTTGACCATGAAGAACCAAGAAATAGGCAACAGACAGCCATCCCAGAAATGGAAAGATGGTGAGAAAAACCCCTGTTGTTGGCCAAGGTGGAGAATTCTCTCTTCTGAGGAGGACATCCATGGGTGGTAAGAGGAGTAAAGGGTTAGAAAGGGTTATAAAATTTTTCCTTCATTTTTGCTCTTTTCTCTTTCATCTTCCAATTCCCCCACAAATCAGAAAAGGGAGGAAAACATTTGAGGCTGGGGTATGCCCACCACCTGGAATGCCTCTAACAATAAAGACTAAGTGAAGATAACGAAAAATGAATGGAAGGCCAGGGTTGGCCACTCATTGCCTAAGCAGAAGACTTTAGATTTTTCCTTAGGGCAGCCCAGTCCAGCTGACCAGGAAAGGGAAGGAGAGAGAGCCACTGTGCAGAAGTATGCCCAGAAAGGAATGGTCTGTTCATGCTAGACCATTCCCAGAGCATCCAAAGGGGCCAAGATGGGTCTAGCAGTGACACTGGAGAGGGTGCCTGTGGTAGATGGTATCTCCAACGTTGTTTTCACACAATGTGACTTTAACACTCCTTCCACTGAGAGGTTGGCTTTAAATCTCCTTCCCTTAAAACTGGGCAGGTTTCTGATTCACCTATAACCAAATAATTTGATGGAAATAATGCAACAAGACTTCCATGGTCAAGTCATAAAGTAATGCTGCTGCCACCTCGACTGCTGGAACCATCACACTGGAGCCCATGTAAGCAGTCGGGATGCCCGGAAGCCACCATGCTGTGAGGAGGCCCACAGTTGCCCAGGAAGAAATCCTGAGTCTATGTTGAGAGAGAGAGGGGGGCAAGTCAGCCATCAGCTGCTCCAGCCTCTTGCTCTTTCAGCTTCAGAAGCCAACAGAATGCAACCACTAGAGTGACCCCAAGCCAGAAGGGCACAATGGAACTCTACCCAAACCCCGGACCCACAGAAGAAGTGAGAGGTGAAAGAGAGACCACTGTTGTTTCAAGCCACTATATTCTGAAGTGATTTCTTATACAGTGATAAATAATTAAAACAGACCCCAGCATATAAACTGGATCATGAGGATACCTTACTCCATGCATTAGAAAATCCAGTGTTTTTAACTTGGTATCAATCTAGCCATGACCTGCCTTTCTTATTGTATATTTAGTACTCCAGCCTCATCAGTTTACATGCAAGTACCCAAACTTTTTGAGAACTTTCTAACACACATTATATACATATACACACACTTTCCCATTACCCTCTTTGAAATCTTTCTATATATTACCCTTCATTCATGATCCATTTTCCTCCAAAAAGTGACCCTAGGATTCTGCATTCTTGAAGGTTATCAGTGACATCTCAGCTGCCAAACCCAATCATTTTATTTAGAGAAAGAGATTGGGGTGGGAGGGGTGAAGGCAGAGAGAGAGGGGGAGAGAGAGAGAGAGATCATCTTAAGCAGGCTCCATGCCCAGCACAGAGCTGTCTCATAGACCCTGAGATCATGACCTGAGCCAAAATCAAGAGTCAGATGCTTAACCAACTGAGCCACCCAGGCGTCCCCAAACCCAATCATTTTAATCATCATCTGTGACTACAGGGCATTAAGTTAACAAATGCAAATAGTACTGGCTCCTCCAAGACAGATCAGCTCACTTTCTTTGGAAAACAGTGCCGCCTCATGTCTTTAATGAACAGTTACCAAGCTGGGAGATTCCAGAGTGCTAACAAAGTCTTATCTCAAAGGAAGTAAGCCTCTTACCGGAGGCTATAACATTCTGAAGTTGCACAGTGTCACTAGCCAAATGTGGCTTTTGAGGGCTTGAAATATGGTTGGTCTGAACTGAGATTTAAGTACAAAATACACACCAGATGAAGGAAATGTAAAATCTCATTAATAATGTTTATATTAATTAAATGTTAAAATAATAATTAGGATGTGCTAGGCTAAATAGATTAAAATTAATTTCAACTGTGATCTTGGACTTCCCAGCCTCCAGCTCAGGCTGCTATAACAACCTACTCCTTTCTACTTTTTTAATGAGGCTACAAGAAAAACTGGAATTGCATGTGCTGCTCACGTGAAATTTCTATGGGATTGCAATTTTGTGCTCTACTGAATTGAAGGCGCCCAAGGAAACACATCTATATTCCCCTAAAAAGTCTGTGGAAGAAAATACTCTTAAAGACAAAGGTCAAGTATTAGGGAATAAAAAGGATGGTTAAAAGAGAATGAAAAATAACAGACTTAGTATGTATGCTCAAAAACGCCACTAGCAAGAATAATTGTCAATCATACAATCATACAATATCCTTGCCTCCTTTTTCAGGGCACTAAAATCATTATTCAAGATGACATTCATCTAAGGAAAGCCTTTGAAATTCCAGATTTTATTTTTTTGACTCTAATATATGTAGAAATTTTATTCACCGAAAATTACCTAGGTATCTCTCCACACTGCAATCTCTTTAGGACTTGGATATTTGAAGCACTAGCTTATTACCTTCTCTAGGGAAGAAAGTGCATTTAAAGTGCTTCTGGGAATGCCTGGGGGGGCTCAGTCGGCTAAGCATCTGCCTTTAGCTCAGATCATGATCCCAGGGTCCTGGGATCAAGCCCCTCTCAGGCTCCCTGCTCAGCAGGTAGTATGCTTTTCCCTCTCCCTCTGCCTGCCGTTCCCCCTGCCTGTGCTCTGTATCTCTCTCTCTCTCTCTCTGACAAATAAATAAAATCTTAAAAAATAAGTAAATAAAGTGCTTCTGAAAGTGCAGAAGACTTGTCCCGGGAAATGGTTGAAAGCCTAAGGGATGAAAAATGGGTCTGTAGGAGTGAGAGATGACCTAGTATGCTGCTAGGGAGAGCAGACAATCCAGGGTCCTGTCCAGATACCACTAGGTCCCTTTTCACTGTCCTGTGTGCCAATCTCCTGGCTTATATGTGCTTTGCTTCTGAGAGATGGCACTTGCAAATTTCTTCAGAGGAACATCCCTTAACCTATTGGAGCTGCTTTGTAGCAGGATGCAAAGAAGCAAAATGCTCCCAAGTTCACAGCCCCCCTCCCAACAGTCCACAGCCTAAGGCTGAAGCAGAGATAGGAAAGCCCAACCCCTTGCCCTGAGGCAGAAGGAAGAGGTTCTCAGAAGCCATTATGCTCCAAAGCTTTCCTCCAGGATGAAGGCTGAGGCAGGGACTTGGCTTGAATTATCCCCCTGCTTGCTTCTTCTCTCTCTCTCTCTCTCCAACTCACTTGTTTCTCCTGGGAGCACTGCCTTAATAAGACACTTGCACAAAAATCCCTCATCTCGAGGCTGCTTCTGGGGAGCTCAGCCCAAGACTCTTGTCATGCATGAATGGGCTCTAGGAAAACATGAAACCAGATTCTTGTTGTTGTACCAGGAATAAGAGCTTCTATATATAATACTTAAGAGTTTAAAATAACTGCACTATCCACATTGTAATAAGAATCATCTTTGATTCTAAAGAGCACTGCAGCAATGGTAGAACACAGGTCTTAGGTCTAAAAAAAGATGCTAACAGCTGGCTGTGTGTGTGTGTGTGTGTGTGTGTGTGTGTGTGTGTGTGTAGTTGTCACTATATATCTAGCTCTATATCTCCAGATGTGAGAGAAGTTAGAACAGCATCTAAGGCTCCAAAGTAGAGGTAAAAAGAAAAAGAAGTCAACACTAAAGTTTAGTGAGCTTCATACCTGATGTTATAAATTCTGTATGTAATCAATATTTAATAAAAACAATTTAAAATCATTCAGAAAGCAAGCAGCCCCAAATTTAGGTAAATCTTCCAAACTGCAATACTGCAGGAAAGAAGGTATTGAAGGTTGTTTTCTTTCTTTCCATAAAATTTGAAGACCACCGTTGGTTTGACTAGACTTATAAATTCCTCTTTACCAAGAGTCACCCTGAAGCTAGAAATACAATGGCGAGGGTAATTAATCCAAAAGTAGTTCATTTGGTCTCTATATAAGTATTTTCTATTTTAGGAGTTGATGCCTACACTGATAAAAAGCCAAGTTGAATGAGACATAAATAATATATTCACCTTTGTGCCATTACAGGAATTAAAACATATTCTGAATGCCTACTGTGCATGCAATAGGCCTAAAACAAATGTTCTGAACTAATGTACAGTGAAAGGTAGTCACGATGGGAATCATGGAGAAATAAAGCAGGTGTTCAAGATAAAACCAGAGGAGTTCCAGCTCCCAGGTCTAGATGTTTCCAATTTTTAACATGGGAAGAGATTATAAAAGAATAAGATTTCAATTCAATGCAAAAAACAAACAAAAAAACTGTCTCTTAATACAAGATACCCAACAACCAAATGTTCCTAGAGTTGAACTTTTTAAATTTTTTAATAAAGGACAGAGGGAAAGAAGAGGGGAAATTCTCTCTTTGGAAAGAGGGCAAAACTAAGGTAAGGATAACCACCCCCCTGGTGACATGTGGGGCCCTGATTCCAATCAGATCCTATTTTGAGGTGGGAATGGAAAAAGAGCCCACATACTATAGTAGCTGTTTTAGGACGTGAATCCATCCAGAGCCTTTGTAAAATGAAGCACATGGCATTTATACCACTTCATATAGAGAAACTTCTTCTTGGAACTTAAAATATTTAACAAACAACGTCTGTTTTTTTTTAAACTTTTGCATCACGTGTTTATTTTTGCTAAGCACATAATTCTTCATGTATAATACGCCGATGAAAATGATCTATTTCTTAAGAATAACAACTATTATGCAGAGACAGTGAGCAGTCCAGAAAAATGTAATAAAGGCTAAAAAGCAGATGTCATGTCTGCACTAATTTAAAGTCCCTGGAGAATTATTTAGCAACCCCCTACCCCAACACTGGTTTGCCTGCTAAGTAAGACATGGTTTATGAGTCATCCATGGGAAGCAGTAAAATAACAGTGCCCTTGACTAAAAATAGGTAGGGACATTCAATAATAAATCTACTTTCCTGATATTCTTGTGTCACCATTAAATACTGATCACTTAGAGAAATGTGATTCTTCTCTCCCCACATAGAAAGGCTGGAAGAAAATCAGCCACAGACCCCACTGGAAGTTAACAGAGTGTCCCAAAGGACTTGCAATGTGGTGGGGAAAAAATACCATTGTCTTCAAATGCCCAGAACCTGGAGTTCACCTACCAGGATAAACAGTCAAGTTGGCTATCTTTTTCATGTGTTCACTATAAAATGACTTCTCGTCTGTTGAAGTAAGAAACTATATATATATATATATATATATATATATTTTCCAAGTATTTCCCTTGGACAGCAATTAGAAAATAGGAATTTGATTAAGAGGTCAGAAAAGAACCATCTCTCCTATGCACCAGAATCCCGGCTCTAGAATGTAGCATTGGCAAGTTATAGTTTATAAACAAAAAGAATCGGCCGTATAAAGATATTTCTGGCTCCCATTTCAGAATTTCTTTAAAGATTTATAAATGGAACTCTAGAGGGGCAACTGGGAGAATCTATTTATGTCATCTCCATAGGTAGTTTCCCACAAAATGGACAGTAGATTCTAGCTGACAATGAACATAGTTGTGATTTTTTTCACATCTGTGGGAATCTTCTTAAACAATACTTACATAGGACTGAACACAAGTCATGCACTTCTCTGCAGAAAGAACTGCAGAGAACAGTTACTTAAATAATACCTGACTGCTCACCAAATGCAGGCAGTATTACCATAGACAGCAAGTAGAAAATCTTGTAAAGGGTGAAGTGGAATGAATGAACCAGAATCTGGAAAATGCCAGGGCATTAATGCTCCACTGCATGAAGGAAAGAGTTTATGAATCAGTTTTGAGAGGCATCTCAGATAGTACATCAGTATAAATCAAGGGGGATTCACTGTGTAGAAAGTTCTAGAACCCCACAAGTAGAAACTCTACCACGGTGTGCAGAATACTCACCAGGCAGCTCTGGATGGACTGCGAGTGATGTCCACTCAGTTAAATTCACAGCGCCGGACTCTGTGAAGCAGACACAGACCAGAGAAAAATCAATGTGAAGGACCTTTAGGATTCTCATGTAAAGAAAGAGCTTTTTTGCACTTCAAAATCAGAATCTATAATATTAAAAAAAAAAAAAAACACTAGAAAGGCACATTAATATAATAGTAACATTAATTTCCAAATGAACAACAAAGTTACACAGTCATCAAATCAGAAATATTACTGCTATGCCAGCCTACAGGGTTTATACAGCCTTTTTACTAAGCTGATCTATTCAGCCTTTTGTCAAGATAATTAAAGAGCAACTGAACAAGGCCACCTAAAATCTTTTAGAATATAATGATCTTTTCCTGATTAACAGGAAAACGTCCTTAGATGAACTGTAATTTTAAGAAAGTTTGCTCTTTCAACAAAGACCAGTGCTGAACACAAAAGATTTCCATCTAACTACAAAAAAAAGTATTTTTGCTGCGTGTTTTTTGTTGTCTTTGTTAACAAGTTGTTTATGTAGATTCTAGATTTGACACTGAAATTTTGGTTTGGTGAAAATTTAGATTTTGAGATCCTTCCAAGATGGGGTTGGCGGCGCAGGGTGGGGGGGTGGGGGTTCCAGGTAGTATCAGAAGCACACAAAAGTTAAGAGGAAGACCATTTGCATTTGGGAAGAAGGGCAGAGGCAGAAAATTTGACAACTGAGACATGGGAAAATGATGTCTGTAAAATTTAAATTGGGATATCATGAACATCATCATTGATATGTAGAGAATTCTACAGTAGGGTCCTAGGTAGGCTGGTACATCCACAATGCAAGACTAGGCCATTAAAAATAAAGAAGTGCATAGCCAAACTATGGAAAGAGCCTAGATGTCCATCAACAGATGAATGGATAAAGAAGATGTGGTGTATATATATAATGGAATATCATGCAGCCATCAAAAAATGAAATCTTGCCATTTGCAATGATGTGGATGGAACTAGAGGATATTATGCTAAGTGAAATAAGTCAATCAGAGAAAGACAATTATCAAATGATCTCACTGATATGTGGAATTTGAGAAACAAGACAGAGGATCATAGGGGAAGGGAGGGAAAAATGAAACAAGATGAAACCAGAGAGGGAGACAAACCATTAGAGACTCAATCTCAGGAAACAAACTGAGGGTTGCTGGAGTGGAGGGGAGTGGGAGGGATGGGGTAGCTGGTGATGGACATTGGGGAAGTTATCTGCTATGGTGAGTGCTGTGAATTGTGTAAGACTGATGAATCACAGACCTGTACCCCTGAAACAAATAATATATATGTTAATTTTAAAAAATTAAAAATAAATTAAAAATAAATTAAAAAAACATTGAGCTATTAGGTTTAAAAATATGAAAACTACTTAGCAAAGTGGAAAATGTTTATGATGCAATTTAATTGAAAAAATAGGATATGACAAGTTCTACAGTATGATTATGTCTATATTGAAATTATGTATGGCCACAGAATAGACCTAAACATGAGAAATCTAAACATTTGATTGACTGGAATAGCAGAACCATAAGTTGATTTTTTTAAATGACGTTATCAATTTAGATTCTTGGTTATACAATGCAATGTATGCACTATTTTTTTTAAATGGAATGACAAAGCTAAATTTAAAGGATTCTTGCTTGGTAAGTTTCTTGAAGCCAGGCTAGACAGTGTGTGTGGTTAACATCACCAGATTTAGGAAATTAAAAAACAGGGTTCCCAGTTAAATGTGAATTTCAGATAAACAATGAATATGTTTTTGCTTGTGGAAAAAAAAATTTTTTATTTTGGCTCATTTTTCTCACTGTCCTGAAAATATTTCACTTCAAAGAGAATTAAACTCTTTGTCTGCTTTTTTACTGTAAGTATGTCCATTTAAATATTTGGAATAGGGGCGCCTGGGAGGCACAGTCACTTAAGTATCTGACTCTCAGTTTTGGCTCAGATCATGATCTTAGGGTCTTCAGATCAAGCCCTGCGTAGGGCTCCACGCTCAGCAGGGAGTCTGTTTGGGTTTCTCTCCCTCTGCCCCTTCCCTCACTTGTGCTTGAGCTCTCACTCTAATAAATAAATAAATCTTTAAAAAAAAAAAAAAAAAAGAAGCAAACAGATTTATGTGGACAGATATAGAAAAAAAATCAGGTCATAGTATTAATTTTTCAAAACTCTAATAGAGTAGTATGTGTACCATGACCCCACTGTGTTAAAACAAACCTCACAGTCTATGTATAAACATCGTTAGATGCAGAGAATATATTCGAAGGGATAACAAGAAACTTGAGTTTGGCTGCCTCTGGAGAATTGGTACTGAAGGGAGGTAAAAAAAGGAAAAAAAAAAAAGAGGGCACCTGGGCAGCTCAGTTGTTTAAGCCTCAGACTCTTGGTTTAGGCTCAGGTCATGATCTCAGGGTCCTCTGAGCCCCAGCATCAGGCTATGCTCAGTGCTGAGTCTGCTTGTCCCTCTCTCTCCCCCTCTGCTCCTCCCCTTCCCCGCCCCCTTGCACCCCTGTACACGCTTTCTCAAAATCTTTAAAAAGAAAAAAGAAAGAAAGAAAGAAAAGGACCTTTGCATTTTAATCTAACATTTCACCATTATGTAATCTTTTACCATGAAACCTATTCCTTTTACAATTGAAACTGAAAGACAAAAGAATCCAATTCATCCCTAACTCTCTAGAGGAAAAAAAAATCCATTTTAAATATACAGAATTAGAGAATATCCAGTATCATGTACATTTACTGATTTAGTGAATATTTACTATGACCCAGGTTCTAAGCATGGATTGTATCATCATGTTTAATCCACACAAGAACTCTAAAATGTATATACTGTGATTATTCCCATTTTATAGAAAGCTGAGAAGTGACTCTTCAGAAACCACACAGAGCTGACATTCAAATGCAGGCACCTTGACCCATGTTTAGCATTCATGGTACTGCCTTCTCTATGGCACTTACCCTTTCTTCATATTACATTTATATTGTAATGAGTATCATAGAAAGTACTGAAAACCATCATGGATACCCCCAGCACCTAGCACAATGCCTAGCATGTAGTGTGCTCAGTAAATCTTCATTGAACAAGTGAATAATTAGGTGGCCCGCCTACAGCTGGGAAAGTAAACTACATAACTACTTTCTGCCTCCTGAGACTATGAAACAAGCTGAGTTCTAAAAACACCCATTGATCAATGACCCTACCATTCCATGCTCCTCATTTTGAGAAACCACTTGCCACCCAAGTCCTCCTGTAACAAAAGACTTGAAAGACTGGACATGTTTTCCTTTTCCTTCTCTAATGCCCTGGTAACTATCCAGCATAAAACTGATGCATCGTTCCATAAACCTTTCTAATTCTGCGCATGACTAGGATACTGCAACATTTAAGAAAGCCAATGATGACGTACTTACCCATCAAAAAGTGAAATGGTATAAACAGTTTGTCGTAAACTATTTAGCTATTGGCATATGGCAGATGAACTATTATAACTGACTTAGTGTTGCAATCATATGAATAAAGGCTTCAACTTACTTCCTTCTTCTAATATTATTACTCTAGGTGTTAAAGGATACAAATGGGTCCTTGGTAAAGGAGAGACTGTGCATACAAGTGAGTCTGTATAAGTCTCTGGATGTCTGTGTTTATGTGTATCTTTGTAGATGCTTTTGGTCTTTCAAAAGTGGAATATTTTTCTATAACATAGAAACCTAATAAATAGACAAGAACCCAAATCCTAGAATCCTATTGGTGCTGATAAACAAAAGCTGGTTTTCATTCAACAAGGGTGCCAAGACTATTCAATGTGTAAAGAATCTACTCAACAAATGTGTCTGGACAACTGGATATCCACATGCAAAGGAATGAAGGCGGACTCCTACCTCACACCATACACAAAAATTAGCTCAAAATGGATCACACATGTAAATATAAGAGCTAATACTATAAAACTCGTAGGAGTAAATATAACATAAGTAAATCTTTGTGACCTTGGATTAGGGAATGGTTTCATCGATATGGCACCAAAAGCACAAACAATGAAAGAAATTATTTGACTTCATCAAATTAAAAACTTTTGTGTTTCAAAGGTCACTATCAAAAAAGAGAAAAGACAACCCACACAATGGGAAAAGATTTTGCAAATCATTTATCTAATAAGGGACTTGTATCCAGAGTATGTTAAGAACTATTGCAACTCAACAACAAAAAGACAACCCAATTTAAAAATGGAGAAATGGTCTAAATAGATATTTCTCAAAAAAGATATACAAATACACAAAGAGATGCTCAATCATCAGAGAAATGCAAGTTAAAACCACAATAAGCTACTACTTCACACCCACTAGGATAATTATAATCAGAAGACAGATTATAACAAGCATTAGTGAGAATTCAGAGACATCAGAACGCTCATACATTGCTGGTGGAAATAAAATGGCGCAGCCACTTGTGAAAGCAGTCTAGCCGCTCCTCAAATGGTTAAACATAAAATTACCATATGGCTCACTAACTCCACTCTTAGGCATACACCCAAGAGTAATAAAAGCATATACCCATATAAAAAAATCACATGCTGGGGGGTGGGGGGATGGGTTAGCCCGGTGATGGGTATTAAGGAGGGCACATATTGCATGGAGTACTGGGTGTTATACACAAACAATGAATCATGGAACACTACATCAAAAACTAATGATGTACTTGTGTGGTGACTAACATAATAAAATAAAATTTAAAAAAAATTACATGCTTTTTCACAGCAGTATTCATGATAGCTAAAAAGTAGGAACAATCCCAATGTCCATCAAGTGATGAATGGATACACAAAATGCAGATAGAAGACGATGGAATTTTAGTCAGCAATAAAAGAATGCAACGTGGAGATGTGTGACATCATGGATAAACTTTAGAAAGCATTATACTAAAGAAAGAAGCCAGTCACAGAAGACCACATGTGCTAGGATTCTGTGTACATGAAATGTCCTATTCTAGGCAAATCCACAGAGATACAGAGCAGATTAGCAGGTGTGTAGGACTGAAGGGGCAGGGAAGACGGAAGCACTGCTCGTGGTTGTGAGTGATGGAAGTGTTCTAAGATTAAACCGTGGTAATGGTTGCACCAAAACCCACCGAAATCGTACATTTTAAGTGGATGATCTTTATGGTAGGTAAACTGTATTTCATTAAAGTGGTTTTTTAAAAGGCTGCATTTCAGTGAGTCTGCCTGTGAATATTAGTTGGCTTCTTTCAAAAATGACAAAGCACTTATTCACACTCTTTAAGGAAACCCAGTAAGTGGTGAATATTTACACTTCTAAAAGATTTGCTGTCGAAATTCTCCACGGGATTCCTTGTGATGGGAAATACACATGATCATATTTCACCCTCCCTAAAGAGGAACACATGCATGGCACTGCTTCCAAGCCATAACAAAGGACCAACAGCTCACCACAAACCACCAGTAATGAGAGATGCCTCGGTGTTTGCGATATGGTCTTATTTCAAAGCAACGGGGGTGCTGGAGCCCAGGGTGAAGCTTCTATTTCTCGGTAGAGGGAGAAGAAATGTACAAATCTTTGAGGCCAGTTTTGGTAAATCTACACACTGAACACAAAAAGGACTGGCATTTAATACCCTCCCCGAGATATTCAGTATTGAGATTTCTGTTTTCAAATGAAGAATGACTGGGCAAGACTGAATCAAAACAGCATCATTTCACCCTGATCTGCTACTGAACATGGAAATGACTGTTTTGTAAACAATGTTTGAGAAGAGTCATGTCAGTGAGTTTGAGCATCCTGACAAACCACCTCAAAACTTTGTTGCTTCAATCAATAACTCTCTTGGTTCACATAGTGATCTCAAGTTCACAAGAACAGCAAGAAGTCAGGACCCAACGTACGAGCACTTTCCAAGCCTCTGCTGTGTCTGATTTGTTAACATAGCTTTAGGCAAAGCTAGTCACATGGTCAAGCCCACTGAAAGGATGTAGAAACAGGCTCACCCCTTGCTGGGCCAGTGCACCCTTTTGGCATGGGTGCAGGGACGGGAAGACTTCGTGGCCATTTTTACAATCTGCCGCAGCATCGTGTCCCAACACGGAACACACTGCCATTAATGGTCCATGGAGAAATGTCTTACAATTTCATTACAGTTTATTATTAATGGTGCAGCTTACATGTAAAATACAGGTAACTTACAATGGTACATGGGGAGATAAGGTGCGGTGCATATTTATTAGCACTTGTCTTCTCTTCATGGAAAATAGTGTCATTTTTCTATTGAAGTTATCACTATAAATAGAGTTTCATAGCTATTTACTATAGTCATGTTACCATAGTGCCACACAGTTGCTGTTTGTTTTTTTTGTTTTGTGTTTTTTTTACCTGTTACCTTTTCTTTTTAAGCAAATATATGGAAATGGAAAAGATGAGTAATAAGTTGAGGTGAGAGATTTGGCCAAATCCATAAAAGTGGCTCATGAATAACCCAAGTTTAGAACCCTGTCGGGTAGGACAATGCTTCCCAAACTTTAATACGTACACAAACCATCAAGGTACGTGGATGAAACGCAGATTCTGTTTGGGATAGGTCTGAGGTGGGACCAAAGACTGCAACTCTAACAAGCAGATGCTGCCAGCTGGCAAACATGCTCAGAGTAGCAAGCAAGTAGAAGGGCAGAGGCCTGACCATCAGACAAAGCGGAGGGCAGCCTTTACTAGCTGCGTGGTCTCCAGCAACTGACCTCACCTCTCTGAAACCATCTCCTCCTCTGTGAAATGCAGGTCATATTGGGACCCACCTTAGAAATCTGCGTCAGGGTGAAAGGAGAGGAGACGTACACCAGGTACCTAGGAGGGTGCCAGCCAGATAAAAGGGCCCAATATTGGCTTTGTCTTCTTCCATGGTTAATGACTTCCCAAACAGTCTTTGAACGGAACTGCAGGTTAAGAAAGGTAAATGGGCAGGCCAAAAGGACACTGCGTTAGCCCAGAGTGGTACCTTGTCACTACACTAAGAGTAAGTGGATTTTAGAAACATGATATATCACCAATGCAATCACATTTGATATTTTTTTTTTGCAAATTGACATTTATTGAGCACCCACTGTGTGCCAGACCCTGCTCCTCGCTCTGAGGACAGGACGGTGAACAAAACACTCCAGGTCCTCACTGAGCTCACACCCTCCCATTCTCTGTCTCCCCAACATATCCTCACTCCTCCGGGCTGTACCGGGGAGGCTGCTAATCAGCCCATCTCACTACATACATGTTTAAACGATCACCTTGGGAACCTGTAAGATTTGAGCTGGTTGCCAACATTTAAAAATCGGGTGATTTCATATACATCTCTGGAGCCCCAGCTTCTCTTGAAATCTGGAAGATTTGACATCATAGACCCAGAGTGCTGTGGGTAAGGCAGCTGCAGCTGAGAGGCATCTGTCTCTTCTAAGAAGGTCTGGGTTCTAGTTCCCCCCCACCCCACCCCCTGCCCCACCTCTTCCACCCAGACAACTCCCTTCCCTATGTTCTCCTGCTCCCCTTCTCCCCCAAGTTTGTGAGCCCTAAATTAAAGACATAGTCAGTAACATTGATAAGCATGGAAGAAAGGGGCTTCCATCTCCCTGTTCTGCATATTCTTTTCACCATCATGCAATAAATGTCCTGCAAGAGAGCAATTTAGCACCTCTCTGAGTCTATAACTGCCAGTTTGAGAAACCACTCAACTCTGTCCAGGAAAGGTAATAGCTCCTGTACCTGTCAGTTACTGTGGCTAATCAACTTTAAAATCTGTAACTGGGGGCTCTTATAGGAGCTTATTATGAGTTTATTTTTGGATTTTTTTCCCTAAGGAATGATAACTGTTTGCAATTACCCACCTACATTCTTTTGCCTGGTTTCCCCCGTGTACTGGTTTTCTAGGCCTGCATAACAAACTGCCACAAACCCCGTTGCTTAAAACAACACATATTTATTAGCTCTTAGTCCTGTAGGCCAGAAGTCTGGCACGGTTGCTGGGTTCCCTGTTCAGCGTCTCACAAGGCTAAAATCAAGGTGCCTTCGAGGCTTCCTTTCCTGAGGCTGAGGAGTAACTGGTTTCCGAGCTCAGGCAGGTTGTTGGCCAATTTTATTTCCTTGTGGTCATAGCACTGTGGACTCATTTCCTTGCTGGCTATCAGCTGGGGGCCACTGTCAGGTCCTAGATGCCACCCCCACTCCTTGCCACATGGCCCCCACCATCTTCAAAGCTGGAGGTAGAGAATCTCCCGTGTGTGGAATCCTCTCTCTCTTTGAATCTTTCCTTCAGTCCTTTATAGGGGCTTAGCTGATTAGGGCAGGCCCACCAAGGATAAGCTCTCACTCTTCAAGCCAACTGTGCAATGCAACATAACCTAACCACAGGAGTGACATGGCCCCAGTCCTGGGGATTAGACAGGGTGCACACACCAGTGGGTGGGTGCCGTGGGGCCATCTTGGAATTCCGCTTACTACACCTAGTAATCATGAGCATGCATTTGTCTCTGCATGTGGTTTTTTTCTCAGGCTGGGAGCTGAGGTCCTGTCACAAGAGAAGCTAACCAGCCAGCAGAGAGAATCTATGAAAGTTAAAACCAAAGAGTATATTTTTTAACAACTCTGCGTTCATCACTAGAGCTGTTAATGTTCTTAGGATTCCACTATCTTACCCCAAGAATGAATGGACTCACCAAATTCCAACTCTACAGCAGAGGTTTCTCCCCTTTCACTTAAATTGAACCGTTATGAAACTAAATCTCTAGAGTATTGACATTCTAGAAAGAGGAGGAGGAAGAAACAAAGATAAAAACAAGCACATACTTAGTACCTAGAAGGACAAAAAAAAGTTTTTAAGACAAGTGACCAAAAAAATAATGCCATGGGCTGAAATTTTTTTAAATCAAATTATGTTTTCTACATGATGTCAACCAATGTAACTGCTTTTTCAATCAACTGACTTATTTGTAAGTTTCATAGAGGCAACCTATACAAAACCTTGCTGATATTTAAAGGAAAAGGATAAAGATAATTAAAAGTGTACTTCATACATCTACAAGCACAAGACATACTAGTTTTTTTTAACAGACGAAAAGGAAACTTTAAGAAATCTCCCTTTGAAAACACATTAGGTTAGAGAGCAAAACAGAGTAAGACTAATAGTAATAATTACCAGTTAATGAGAAATTACTACGTCCAGGTATTGCTTTACGTGTATGAACTTATCAAATCTCACCAAACTCTATAGGTAGAAACTTCTTACTGAAGAGGACACAAAGGCGTAGCACTTATCCAGAGGCACATGGCAAGTGAGCAAAGGAGCAGGACTTTAAACCCCCGATGATCTGGCTCTAGGACACTTCCTCTTAAGCGTTGCATCTGCCTGTGCACCCATCTGGGCTTCCAGCGTTGTGAGACGGGGGCGCTTTCCGCACCTTCTGTACCGCACAGGTGGTGGCTAAGTGCATATGCACTATATTCAGATAGATCTGGCTCATGGCCATGGCCAAGGGGCAAATGGGCACCGCCACCCTGCCAAGGGGTGTGTTTCTATCATTTGCATAAAGACACCCTATGTACCAGTAGCAGCCTTATCCAAGGAAAGCTATGAAATAACCCAAACATTCCAAGATCTTTATTTGAAAGGTGGGAGGCGGGGGCGGGGGGGGGGGGGGAGAGGAAAAATATAATTGATCCCTTTTTTACTCCTTCCAAACCCACCCTTTTCCATTACCCTGCATTCTGAAAATTCAGAGATTATGAAAAGATAGGAACAAAGCAAAAGCTAACACTAGAAGCAAAGAAGAAAAACCACCGGCTCCCTTTCTTTCGTCAAAAAGAAAGTGAGCTTTCCTCTAGGTCACGAGAAAGGAAAAAGGTCTATAGTTGAACAACCTCATACCTTTTCCATTAACTTCCACCGAGCCACCAGCAGCACAGACCCCACGAAACCCAGGCTTAGCAGTTGTAGTAATAGGTCACCGGAGGTGGAGCTAGGATGGGGAATGCATTTGCATGGAAGATGCATGTGCATTCAAGATTCATTTCCACAACTAGGTTGGATGAACCCACAAGTTCAGTGGCATTTACTCAGAGTTCTTCCCTGGTACTTGCAAGGCATGACCAAGGACTGTTACCTTGCCAGGGCCATCCGTGCAAGGAGTAAGAGACTAGAACTATACTTCACTCAGTTCTCTCTATGGTTCTCCTATGATCCCCATCTCAGCTCCAATGAATGTCCTGGTGGCAGTCACAGAGCAGAAATCACAGAAATATAAATTTAATTATAATATAACTATATTTTATGTATTTAAAATGTTTTATATTCTCTGTATTTGTAATATATTTAATATTTTTAGATACGTATTTTTTATATTATATATAAATACAAATTTTGTCAGAGAAACCTCCCTTTAGGATGATGCTTTGCGGTGTTGCTTGTTGTGGGTCTTGGTCTTTACATGGTTTTATTTGTTAGAATTTCTCATGCTACATAATTTGCCTTAAACTTGCCATGCACTGAAGCCAGAATACTTAAATATGTTCAGGATGGAACACAACCCTTACGGTCCCCTGGCTGCCTGTGGTCATCAGTGAGCCTCAGAACATTCAAGCAGGGTCTTAGTTTCAGAAACCTGGATGTATGCCAACCCAGGTAATTACTCTCAGCCTACCTAATTTCCCCAGGCAATTTAATTGAAAATGGTATTATCCGTCACTTCAGTTCTCATCTGCTCTGAAGTGTCCCTGTGTCCTGCTTCTTCCCTCCATTAGAAGCTAACGGAGCTGGTTTCTTTTTGAAGCTTAAGTTGAAAGAAAAAAAAAAAAATGTTTCTGAATCTCTCTAGGGGGAAAATATCAGATAAATACGAGCCATTTAATTAGTTGCAAACCAGTGTACTCAACAGCGTTGGCGGCAGCAGCAGCAACACAGCCTTCCTTGCTGCCTACCCTCATGAAAGGTCTCCTTTAGAGACAGAAATACAAAGGGTGTCTTACTGAAAAACTGACTTAAAAAAAAAAAAATGGGAGGGAAATGTGAGAGACCCTGAGAGGATTTTACTCTCCTGAAATAATTTTAAAAGGCACTGTTCCATTGTTCATTTCCAAATAAGCTGATTTAGAGTCAGCAGAACAAAATATACCATTTGACAGAGGAATGCCTAAAACTCAATGAAAATGCAACAGAAATGTGCTTTCTGATTACTTCCAACAAACATGAACTTAGGCAGTGCTCTCCAACAGAAATACAATGAAAGCCACGAAGGTGAGTCGCACATGTAATTTTAAACTTTCTAGTAGCAATGTTTAAAAAGTCAGAAACGGGGCGCCTGCATGGCTCAGTTGGTTAAGAGGCTGACTCGGGCTCAGGTCATGATCCCGAGGGGGGGGGGGGGTCCTGGGATCTAGATGGAGTTGGGCTCCCTGCTCAGTGGGGAGTCTGCTTCTCCCTCTGCCCCTACCCCCACTCGTGCTCCCACCGGGGCGTGCTCTCTAATAAATAAAACCTTAAAAAAAAAAAAAAAAAAGAAGAAACAAAGACTACTACTCAGCAGTAAAAGAACTGATAACAGCTTGAATGGATCTCAAGAGAATTTTGCTCAGTGAAAAAAGCTCATCTCAAAAGGTTACATACTATAGGAGACTCCCTTTATATGGCATTTGTGAAATGACAAAAGTATACAGATGGAGAACAGATTAGTGATTCCTAGGAGTTAGGGGAGAGGGAGGGAGGGAGGGAAGCAGGCAGCTACAGCTATGGAAGCTTAGCACAGGGAATCCATGTGATGGAATTCTGTATTTTGACTGTGGTGTGGTCATATGCATCTATACAGGTGATTAAACTGCACAGATTTACACAGATACATGCACGCACACACACACGTGCATGAAACTGATAAAATCTGAATAAGGTGAGTAGATTGGATCAATGTCAATTTCACAGTTGTGATATTATACTATAGTTTTCAAAGATGATACCAGTGGGGAAAACAGGGTGAAGGGTCTGGGGGAATCTCTCTGTATTATATTTTACAACTACATATGAATCTACAATAAGTTCAAAATTAAAAGTTAAAAAAAGTGAACTGTAATAATATATTTAACCCTATACTGCAGAATTTTCATGTAATCGATATAAAAATTGAGATATTTTACTTTTTTTTTTTTTTATTCTAAGTCTCTGGAATCCAGTGCATAGTTTACCTCCACAGCACATTTCAATTAAAACTAGCTACATTTCCAGTGTTTGATGCCCACATGTGGGCTGTGAGTTCCAGTACTGGGCACCAAAAAATACCTTAAACTAAGCCTAATATCCATTTCCCAGTCCTGTCAAGTGGCACATTCTAACATGAAACATCGTTACTTTCTGAAAGTCTATACAGAGCGGGTTCATAATGAAACCCTTAGAGCTTGAACAATCAGTGAAAAATATGATCTGACTGGCAGAGAAAATTTCATCAGTGGTACCAACCTCAATTTGTTTTGGACCACAGTTTCATGACAAAAATAACTAATCCCTATAAAAGAGACATCTAGTAGCTTCTACGAAATAATGCCTAAGAAGAGTTTCAAGAGCTATATAGTACACAACCCTGAGATCAAGACCTGAGCTGAGATCGGAGAGTCAGATGTTTAACCAACTGAGACCCCCAGGTGCCCTTTAAGAATTAAGATTTTTAACTATTTTTGAACCTTTGTGATTTTTTTTTTCTGTTGTTCTCTCTGCTTTCCTACTTCTCCTTGGTAATTAAACTTCTTAAAATGAGAAGGTCTTATGGGTTTGTTCTTCAGAGCCATGAAACTGTGAGACTCCATCTTCTTTTACAGGTAGTCATGGAGGAGAAAGAAACAAGTGTGTAATGGCAGCTTTGAAAAAATACATAAAATTAGGGCAAATCTCTTGGGACTCTGAAAAGTAAAACAACGAGCAGACCTGGTTCTCAGACCAGGTCTGACAAAAAGCTCAGGGCTCAATCTCAAAAGACCAGTGTCATCTCCATCCACCAAAGAAAGTGGGAAAGCAGTGAGAAATCACTATTCCCAAATGGAACCTTCAAGAGTATAAAGAGAGCGGGTTATGGAATGAGAGAGGCCGATCATTGAGAATACAAGACAATTAACCTCTCTTGGACCTAGTTTCCTGGTTTGTAAAGCAGCAAAATTATCTACTTCAGTCACTGTTGTGAAGTTAAATGGAATAATACACGGAAAGTGCCTATCACATTCCTGCAATCCCGAGCGGGTGTTCAATTACTGTCCTTTCCCACTCGTTTCTATACTCAAGGAACTACCCATGGAGAGAAAATGATCTGTGCAAAGGAAACCAAGAATAGTAACCTCAGAAACTCAAGAACTATTGCTCTAGAGTAATGCCAAGGAGAAAAATGTCATTTTAATCTATTGTGATTCACTTCTAATCTGTTAGTAGGAAGCTGGTTTCACAATCAAGCTAGGTTTATAGCACTCCTGAGACAGTGGTAGAGGCGCAGGTATGCCTAAGGCAGAAGCCCCAGAATAATCTAAAAAATGGAAACTGGGCCAGTTTCATCAGAGAATCAAGACCTCAAGAACTTTCATGTATTCACATTCTTCACAAACATACAGTGTATCTTCCAGTCAGCAAGTGAGAATAGAAAAAAGAATATGGCACAGCTTAGAAGAACCACTCAATGCCTGAAGTTCTCTTGTTACAAATGATAGAATTTTGAGAGTGGTATTTATGTTTGTCAGATAGTTTTTGGCCACAGACAACTGACCGCCCATCTGTTCCAAGAGAAATCACATTGTGAGCTGGTCCACTGGTGCCCAGAATATAGGGATGCAAGAGTAACTTGGTTTTTATTGATACAGCTAAACTCTGCAAACTCTTCAAGACCCAGAACACAGCTGCCAATATCAGAGCTCTGGGAAGGGTACCATATTGAATAGAAGGGAGTGCATGCACAACTTGGGAGTGATTTGTATGGACAACAGCCTGCTGTAATTCTGTTTCCTGTTCACGTCTCTTTAGTTTTATGAAGGAACTAAAACAGACAATCTACAACTCTAATATGTGGGACAAGATCCCAGATTTTTTCAGCATCGTCACTACTGCTAGAAGTGAAGATATGAAACAGCTTCTAAGAGAATATGGGGACATTTTCTGCCATTGCTCTTTCTGACATCGAAGTCAAAGTCCATCATGCTACAAATACCACGTGAAGCAGGACAGAGTCTCTCTAGAAAACCACAGCAACTGAAGTAAAATGAAACAAGAAACTAAAACTTAGATGTCTCACCCATCTAAGACGTTCAGGCTTCATCAATTCCTGGGTTCAGAGGCATAACTGGTTTTAACAATCAAAAAAATTCCCCAGCTCCAAATTCAAGATGTTGACATAGAAAGATCCTGAACTCACTTCCTCCTACAGACACATTAAATCACAGCTATATATGGAACAATTTCCTCTGGAAAAAAAAAAAAATCCCTAAAAACCGGCAAAGTGATCCCTTCACATTGGGCAAATGGGAGGAAAACCACGCTGAAGTAGGTAGGACAGGCTGAAACACCATCTCGCCATACAACCCTGCCCCTGATGTGGCAACCTACAATCAGGAGGGAACTCAAAATCTGGAGCTTCTGAGGAGAAAGGGGTTCATACCCCACCTTGAGCAACCCAACTTTTAAGACCAGCACCTGAGAAATGAGCTCCCAAAACATCTGGCTTTGAGAATAATAAGGCTCATGCTCAGAAGAAGCCCAAGGGGATGGTAAACCAAGGAACACTCTTAAAGGGCCTGTGGGCAGACACCTGACTCACCCACCAGGGCCCAGCACAGAAGCAGCCCATGGGAAATTGCCCAGACTTCGTGTGAAAGAGACTCATTTCCTAAGTTGAAAGCACTGGTCTGAGGGGTAGGAACCTGCACTGAAATAATTTCTGGGGTCAAAGGTTGGTGGGAGCCATCTTTCTACTCTCCTTCTGCTCTGCTAAAGCCAACAGGCACCATCATGTTTGGTTTTGTTTCCTTTCCAGCATGTGTCATTTTTTGCTCCAGCAGATAGGTGTCATTTGTAAGTTCTCTCTCTCTCTCTCTACAGGGAGGAGATTGGGGTGGGGGGGTCCTTTTTCCTTGCCCCCCCTTTTATTTCCTTTATTCTTTTCCCCCCTTTTGGTCAGGTGCCATCTTTTTGCAATCCCCCTTGGCCTCACTCCAGCCCGTGTCATCTTCACACACTCCCTCTGCTACACACCAGAATGCCAGTAGCACCCACAGGGGAGCTTCCACACATGTCTGGTGCCCCGGTTTCTATGTCTGGTGACCTGGTTTTTGCAACTGCTGCCCAAGGGACACCCCTTGATTGCCTGGCTCTGGAGGCCAGTGGCAGGGGTGGGCGGTACTTACACTTATGGGTCCCATGGGAATGTAACAATCAGAAAAACAGTTCTTGGCAGACTCCTCCTCCTAGGGTGCTGCACAGACAGCAGATTGAAACACACCCCAGCCTTCCTGGGAAAGAGGCCTATTTGCTCATCCTGGAGGTCTGGCTCGAGGGTCAGGCTTCTGGTTTGGTGCACTTAGAAGAGCCTACAGAAGAGCTCCCAGGGAACAGGCTGGTGGATGCCACCTCTGTAGTTTCTCTCTACCTTGCTTCCACAATTCACTGGTATCCTCTAGAAAGGAGCTTATATCTTTGTCTGGTGCCCTGATTTTTGCAGCTGCTACCAGGGAACACCTCTGTATCACCTGGCTCTGGTGACCAGCAGGCTTCTATTCACGGGTCCCACAGAACTGTAACCCAAGAAAGAATGAGTTCTTCAACAGCTACCACACCCAGGGCCCAGCAAGGGATAAGAGATTGAGGAGCTCAGTGTTTCTGTGAAGGAGGACCATTAGTTTACCATCCTACCAGCCCTTACCACGGGCGTCTAATTAAACAGGAATCTAAGGGCTGACTGGAATATTTCCTGAGGTTTTGGAAGGAAGGCACTATCTTTGTACTCTCTTTGCCATCCTCCAGAGGACAAGCATGTCTAGGAAGGGAGCTGTTATACATTATATATCTGGTATCCCAGTTTTTACAGTGGGTGCATTGGTTTTTACAGCCAGTGCCCAGGGGATACCCCTTGGTCACCTAGCTCTGGTAGCCAGAGGGGCTTAGATTCCTGGGTCCCACAGGACTGTAATAAGAGAGAGAGTTCTTGGCAGGCTACCACCCACAAGGCACCACATAGAACACAGGCTGAACCATACCCTGACTTTCTGTGAAAGGGGCCTACTTCCTAGTCTTGGAGCTCCAGCCTCAGAGGCAGGATTCGGGTTTGGCATACATCTAGAGGCTACAGAGCTGCTCTCAGGTAACACAGGCTAGGGGACTCGGATCCTTATGCTCTTCCTCCACCTCAATACAGCTTCCTGGTATCTCCCAGAAAGGAGCTCATACATGGATCTGGAACCCTGATTTTTACAGCTGATGACCAGGGTACACCTTCAAATTGCCTGCTTGGGGGCCTGTAGGACCTATGCTGACAGCTTCACAGGACTATATATATTTGCAGTCTTTAAAAGCTGTGGCCTGAGGGTCTGGCTTCATTCAGGTGCTGACTGACATTCTCTCCTTTGGGACACTGACTACTGATCTTGGCACACCTTCAAGAGCTCTTAAAAATAAAATAGGTTCCTTGGACAATCACAGAGGTTTGAGAGACAACCAAGACCTAAAGCAAGATTGAACAATAAGGTTCATCTCCTACACAAGGCCAACCCTTCCAGATTGGGAGAGGTATAGAGACCAACAGAGAGAGTCAAGCAAAATGAGGAAGGAGGGGACCATGATCCAAATAAAAGATCATAAAACCTCAGGGAAATAACTTAATTAAATGGAAATAAGTAATTTACCTGATAAAGAGTTCAAAGTAACAGTCTTAAAGAAGTTGCACCAAGCTGGAGAGAAAGAGATGAACACACTGATAGCATCACAAAGAGACAGAAAATATGAGAACGTTCTAAACACAAGCCACAGAACTGAAGAATACAACAATTAAACTGAAAAATACACTAGAGGAGTTCAATAGCAGATCAGATAAAGCAGAAGAAAGGATCAGTAAAACAGGGAAGAGGAATTCACCCAATGTGAACAGGAAAAAAAAAAAAAAAACTGACTTATAGCTTAAGGGACTTATAGGACAATATCAAATGGGCCAACATTTGCATTAAAGGGGTCTCAGAGAAGAGAGAAAGGGGCAGAAACCCTATTTGAAGAAACAATGACTGAAAACTTCTCAACTTTGGTAAGAAGACAGATATCCAGATCCAGAAAGCCCACAGATTCAAAATATGATAAAGCCAAAGAGACCAACACCAAAGCATATTATAGTGAAAATGTCAAAGACAAGGACAGAATCTTAAAAGCAGCAAGAAGAAAACAACTTGTTATGTATAAGGGAAACCCCATAAGTTCATCAGCAAATTTTTCAGTAGAAATGTTGCAGGACAGAAGAGAGTGGTAATATATTCAAAGTGCTGAAAGAAAAAAATTTCCACCAAGCATATACTACCCAGCAAAGTTATCATTCAGAATTGAAGGAGACATAAAGAGTTTTCAAGACAAGCAAAAATTAAAGGAGTTCTTCACCACTAAATCAGCATTACAAGAAAATATTGCTAAGTGGAATTCTTCAAGTTGGAAAGAGAGATAATAATTGTAACAAAAAATATATGAAAATCTAAATCTCACAGGTAAAGGTAAATGTATAGTAAAGGCAATGGATTAACACTTATAAAGGTAGCATGGATGCTGAAAGACAAAAGTAGTAAAAATAATTATAACTACAATAATGAGTTGAGGGATACACAAGAAATGTAAAATGTGGTATCAAAAACAAACATGACTGGGGGAGAGTAAAAACGTAGAATTTTAGAATGTGTTATCAACTTAAAACAGACTGTTATAAATATAAGTTGTTACATGTAAGCCTCAAAGCAAAACCACCAGGCAAAACCTATAGTAGATACACAAAAAATGAGAAAGGAATCTATGCACACCACAAAAAAATCATCAAACCATGAAGGAAGAGAGCAAAAGAAGACCCATGGAACACAGGAACTACAAAACAGCCAGAAAACAATTAACAAAATTGTAATAAGCATACCTATCAATAATTACCTTAAATGTAAATGGACTAAATTCTCCAATCAAAAGAAAGAGTGACTGAACTGATAAAAAACAAGACCCATCAGGGCACGTGGGTGGCTCAGTTGGTTAAGTGACTGTCTTCGGCTCAGGTCATGATCCTGGGGTCCCAGGATTGAGCCCTGCATCAGGCTCCCTGCTCAGAAGGGAGTCTGCTTCTCCCTCTGACCTTACCCCCTCTCATGCTCTCTCTCTCTCAAATAAATAAAGGCTTAAAAAAAAAATCTATATGCTGCCTACAAGAGACTCACTTTAGATATAAGGACACACACAGAATGAAAATGAAGGTATTCCATGCAAATGGAAACCAAAAGAAAGCTGGGGGATAACCATATTTATTAGACAAAATAGACTTTAAAACAAAGACTGTAATAAGAGACAAAGAAGGGCATTACATAATGATAAAGAGGTCAATCCAAGAGGTTATAACATTTGTAAATATTTATGTACCCAACACAGAAGCACTAAATATATAAAGCAAATATTAACAGACATAAAGGAAGAAAAAGACAGCAATAAGATAACAATAGGAGACTTTAATACACCATCCATATCAATGGACAAATCATCCAAACAGAAAATCAATAAGGAAACATCAGCTTTAAATGACCTGTCAGACCAGATGGCCTTAACACATACACACAGGATATTCCATCCAAAAGCAATAGAATACATATTCTTCTCATGTGTACAAGGAACATTCTCCAAGCCGGATCATTTGTTAGACTACAAAACAGGTAATAAGAAATTTAAAAAGACTGCAATCACATCAAGCATCTTTTCTCACCACAATGGTATGAAACTAGAAATCAACTACAAGGAAACTGAAAAATTCACAAATACATGGAGACTGAAACAACATGCTCCTGAACAACCAATGGATCAACAAAGAAATCAAAGTGAAATAAAAAAATACCTTGGACAAAAAAAAAGATTGAAGTACAACATACCAAAGCTTATGGGATACAGCAAAAGCAGTGCTAAGAGTGAAGTTCATAGCAATAAATGCCCTCCTCAGGAAGCACAAAAAAATCTCAAACAGCCTAACTGTAACGTGAAGGAACTAGAAAAATAAGAAAACAAAACTAGAAGGAAATTTTATTTTTTTTAAATTTTTTATTGTTATGTTAATCACCATACATTACATCATTAGTTTTTGATGTAGTGTTCCATGATTCATTGTTTGTGTATAACACCCAGTGCTCCATGCAGAACGTGCCCTCTTTAATACCCATCACCAGGCTAACCCATCCTCCCACCCCCCTCCCCTCTAGAACCCTCAGTTTCTTTTTCAGAGTCCATAGTCTCTCATGGTTCGTCTCCCCCTCTGATATCCCCCCCTTCATTCTTCCCCTTTTTTTTTTTAACATATATTGCATTATTTGTTTCAGAGGTACAGATCTATGATTCAACAGTCTCGCACAATTCACAGCACTCACCATAGCACATACCCTCCCCAATGTCTATCACCCAGCCACCCCACCCCCGAGTCCAGCAACCCTCAGTTTGTTTCCTGAGATTAAGAATTCCTCATATCAATGAGGTCATATGATACATGTCTTTCTCTGATTGACTTATTTCGCTCAGCATAACACCCTCCAGTTCCATCCACGTTGTTGCAAATGGCAAGATCTCATTCCTTTTGATGGCTGCATAATATTCCATTGTATATATATACCACTTCTTCTTTATCCATTCTTCTGTCGATGGACATCTTGGCTCTTTCCACAGTTTGGCTACTGTGGACACTGCTGCTATAAATATCGGGGTGCACGTACCCCTTCGAATCCCTACATTTGTATCTTTGGGGTAAATACCCAGTAGTGCAATTGCTGGATCGTATGGTAGCTCTATTTTCAACTTTTTGAGGAACCTCCATACTGTTTTCCAGAGTGGTTGCACCAGCTTGCATTCCCACCAACAGTGTAGGGGGGTTCCCCTTTCTCCGCATCCCCGCCAACATCTGTCATTTCCTGACTTGTTAATTTTAGCCATTCTGACTGGTGTGAGGTGGTATCTCATTGAGGTTTTGATTTGGATTAGAAGGAAATTTAAAAAATCAACACAGACATAAATGAAATAGAGGCTAAAAGGACAATAGAAAAGTTCAATAAAATCAAGAGCCGGTTCTTTGAAAAGATAAACAAAATTGATAAACCTTTAGCTAGACTCTCCAAGAAAAAATAGAGCACTCAAATAAGTAAAATCAGAAATGAAAATGGAGACACCACAACTAATACCACAGAAATACAAAAGATCAGAAAAGCCTACTATAGTCAAACAATTATATGCCAACAAACTGAACAACCTGGAAGAAATGGATACATTCCTAGAAGCCTACAACCTATCAAGACTGAATCAGGATGAAACAGAAAATCTGAACAGACCAATTACTAGTAAGGAAATTGAATTAATCATTCTAAAGCTCCCTACACGCAAACGTCCGGGACCAGACAGCTTCACTGGTGAATTTACCTAACATTCAAAGAATACCAATCCTTCTCAAAGTCTTCCAAACAAAACAAAACAAAACAAAAAACAAGGGGAGGGAACACTTCCAAACTCTTTTTATGAGCCCAGCATTACAACACACAGACACCGTAAGAACAGATAATGACCGGCCAACATCCCTGATAAACACAGACGCAAAATCCTCAACAACATATTAGCAAACTGAGCTCAGCAATAAATTAAGAGGATCATACGCCATTATCAAGTAGGATTTATTCCAAGTATGCAAGGATGGTTCAGCATCCACAATTCAATCAACGTGATACACCACATTAACAAAATGAAGGATATAGATCACATGATAATCTCAAATAGATGCAGAAAAAGCATCTGACAAAATACAACTTCCATTTAGGATAAAAACTCTCAACAAAGTAGGTATAGAGGAAATATACCCCAGCATAATAAAGGCCATATATGACACACCCACAGCTAACATCCTACTAAATCTAAGATTACATTCTCTGTTGGTGGGAATGTAAATTAATAGCGCCACTCTGGAAAGCAGTATGGAGGCTCCTCAAAAAATTAAAAATAGAACTACCATATGATCCAGCAATCCCACTGCTTGGTATTTATCTGAAGAAAATAAAAACACTAACTTGAAAAGATACATGCATTCCCGTGTTCATAGCAACATTATTTTTAATATCCAAGCTATAGAAACAATTTAAGTGTCCCCTGGGGGAATGACTGGATAAAGAAAATGTGGTAATGTGGTATGTATATAAAATAGAATATTTAGCCATCACAAAGAATGAAATCTTGCCATTTGCAACAACACGGATGGACCCTGAAGACATTATGCTACATGAAATAAGTCAGAGAAAGACAACCTATGATTTCACTTATATGTGGAATCTAAAAATAAAAAACAGTATTCATGGATACAATTGGGTGGTTGCCAGAGGTAGGGGTAAAGGATACATGAAATGGGTGTAGGAAGTCAAAAAGTACAAACTTCCAATTATAAAATAAATAAGCCATAGGAATATAATGTACAGCATGGAGACCATAGTTAACACTGTATTGCATATTTGAAAGCTGCAAAGAAAGTAAATCTTCTAAGTTCTCATCACAAGAAAAAACTTATGTAGCACAGGTTGACTTAACTGTGATCCTTTTGCAATATATACAAATATCAATTATGTTGTACACCTGAAACTAAATGTTGTATGTCAATTATACCTCAAGTAAAACTTCTAAAAATTCTTTATTCAAATACATTAAAATTCATTCTGGTATATAGTTCTATGAGTTTTGACAAATGCATATAGTCATGTAACCACCCTATAATCAAGACATAAAACCATTCCCAAAACTCTCTCCTGCTGCCCCCTTGTAGTCAGCCCCTCCTCTCAATCCCAACCAAACCACTGATCTGTCTTCTGTTCTTATAATGTCACCCTTAGTGTATGGAATCATACATCTGTAGCCTTCTGAGTCTGACTCTTTTCACTTAGCATAATACATTCTGTGGTCATCAATGTTGATGTTTTCATCAATAGTTTGTTCCTTTTAACTGCTGAGTCGCATTTCACTGTATGGATGTACCAGCCTGATTTTTCATTCCAGCTGAAGGACATCTGGGCTGTTTCTAGTTTCTGACAATTATAAATAAAGCTACTATAAATATTAGCATACAGATTTTGGTGTGAACAAAGCTTTCATTTCACTTGGGTAAATATCCAGGAGTGGGACTGCTGGGTCATATTTAAGTGTATGTTTAACAGAATAAGAAACCGCCAATTTTTCTCCTGAAGTGGATGAATGATTCTGTATTCCCACCAGCACTGAATGAATGAAAAGTCCAGTTGCTCTGCATCCTCACCCACTTGGTACTATCCTTTTATTTTTTTTATTACTTCAGCCATTCTAACGGGAGTGTAGTGATATCTTATTGTGATTTTAAAATTATGAATCTTCAAGATGCAGATTTCACAGTACTATATATTTCTACCTTTAAGTCAATAATGATTATATTCCTTTTGGAGATAAAGCAACAAGCACAAACAATTAAGTGAATTCACAAAGTCACAACATGAGGACTTTCTCGTTGTAAAAGAAATGTTCCTTCTACAAGTTTGCATACGTGTATCTAATACCTACAAATAATAATAATACATCAATAATAACAGATTCCCAGGGTTCCTGGCTCAGTTGGTAGAGCATGCAACTCTTAATCTTGGGGTTATGAGTTTGAGCCCCACACTGGGCTGTAAAGATTACTTACAATGTAAAAAAAAAAAGAAGAAGAAGATACCAGGAGGGGAAGAATGAAGGGTGGGGGGAGTTGGAGGGGGAGACGAACCATGAGAGACTATGGACTCTGAAAAACAAACTAAGGGTTCTAGAGGGGAGGAGGGTGGGAGGATGGGTTAGCCTGGTGATGGGTATTAAAGAGGGCACGTTCTGCATGGAGCACTGGGTGTTATATGCAAACAATGAATCATGGAACACTACATCAAAAACTAATGATGTAATGTATGGTGATTAACATAATAAAAAAAGTCATTAACTTGAAAAAAATAATAAAAGTTATGTCTATACAAAATCCCATAAAAAAAAAAAAGACTGCCAATTAACAAGAGGAGATAACTCTCTAATCCATAACTTTCATTAGTGTAAAAAAATCATGAATTATTGACAATTAAACATGTGTTACATATAATTGTATATATACCATACACACACAGATATATTTTATTATAAAGGGTAGTCTGTCAAGTACATTGATAATTTAAATTTGATCACAAAAGGAGAATCTAATATTTTAGAAAAAGGATACCAATGATACTACACATTTGCATAAATTAGTGATCTGATTACAAATGTTAGCTGTTCCAAGGAAGAGCTCTATTTTTTAAAAACATGAGTCCTTGTCCTATTACTGTTTGCACTTTAAATTAACTAAATATATGGTTTAGAAGTTTTACCATGTCTTATTTTTACCACTCTACTGTAATATTTATGTGTCATATTCTGCTAAAGATCATATTATGCATTCCTTATCTATTCCCATAGATGAAACAGGAAATTAAATGTCTTCCATGAAAAATAGTTACTTCACCCATTCAACAACTATTTATTGCATTCCTAGCAAGCGGGGGGGGGGGGGGCGGGTTCTATTTTAGACAGGGACTTCAGGAGGGCCTCTAAAAGTGGCATATAAGCAAAGACCTGAGAGAATGACAGAGTAAGCCTTTCGAAGATGTGGAAGAAGGGGATTCCAGTAAGAAGAGACAGCAGGTGCAAAGGCCCTGAGGGGAGTGTTTTACAAGGTCGATGTGATCCATGCAGCTGGAGCACAGCAGAGTGCGCAAGGGAACACTAGAGGGAGATGAAATCGAAAAGGGGAGCCAGATCATGCAAAGACATTGACTGAATCTGATACTCAGTTAAATGGAAAGCAACTAGAGAGTTTTAGGCAGCAAACTTATGTAGCCTGAACTATAGTTTTAAAGGATGCATGCCTCGCTATTTGGAGGACTGTAGTAGGCCAAGGGTGAAGCAAAGAAACCAATTAACAGGCTGCTACAAGAGCCCAGAGGAGTGAGGACAGTGCCTTGGTCAATGCTGATGACAGTTGACACTGAGAAAAGTGGTCAATTCGGTAATATTTTGAATGTAGAGACAATAGGATTGACTGTTGGGTTACATGTGGAGTGTAAAAAAAGGAAATGACTTGGAAGTTGAAAACTAGCATTGAAATGTTAAATGAGGGGTACCTGGGTGGCTCAGTCAGTTGAGCGCCCAGCTCTTGATTTCAGCTCAGGTCATGATCTCAGGGTCCTGGGATTGAGCCCTCTGTTGGTCTCTGTGCTCCGTGGGGAATCTGCTTGAGGATTCTCTCCCTCTCTCTCTACCCCTCCCCCTGGCTTGTGCTCGCACACTTGCACACATGCGCACTCTCTCTAAAAATAAATAAATCTGTAAAAAAAAAAAAAAATATTAAACAAAATCATTTAGTCTGAAAACAATGAAGTTTCATTTCAACAAGAATCTTTAAGAAACACACACAGTAACTGTACTGACTAGCTGGCATCCAATTTTTGAGAGCCAGGAGTGAAGATAAAAAAACTGTCATTTCCAACAGCTAACTTCTGGAACACCTGTTGTCATCAGTCACTGCAGGAAGAGTCACTGAGAATTCCAAATAAAGCTCAAAATCAGAATGCCATTCTTTGTCTTCTAACCTCAATGAGTCTTGTGTAATATATTCCATATCAGCTATTGTAGCCAAGTTTGGCAAGAATTATGCAGATGAATAGATTAACAACAGATAAACAAGATGACTGAAATGTAAATTGATGAAGATTAATGCAGTGGAGTGCGGTGAACCACCATGCAGGCAGAGATAAAATTCAAAATAGTAAATTATAATTCCAGAAGTTTCATACACTTTATCAGTTAACTGAATTAATAGAAATCTGGACAACCTTGAGTTTAGAATACAACTTTTTTTTCATTTCTGTCAGAAACTGAAGGATACTGTTAAGATTAAAACCATTTGTCGGGCTCTGTGAGTTAAGCATCTGACTCTTGGCTTCTGCTCAGGTCATGATCTTAGGGTCCCGAGATCAAGCCCTGCCTCTATGCTCAGCAGGGAGTCTGCTTGAAGATTCTCTCCCTGCCCCTCTGCCCCTCTCCACACATGCTCTCTAAAATAAAATCTTTAAAGAAAAAAAAGAAAGATTAAAACCATTTGAAATGAAGATAACCTAATGCTTCAAACTGAGAGTAATGATTTTAAAGAAATTCAAGATGGTTCTGAAGAAGTAGAGAGGCTGAAATTATAAATGGCATTGAACAACTTTCCCTTAGACTTTACTGTCCCCACCACCTGAGATCCACAAGTGAGAAGCAGTCAGTGCTGTGCTAACATGGTCCTCAGGACTCCACCAGAGGCAGGGGATATTGAAAAAGCCAATGTGGAGCCAAGTCCTCATCATACTGTCCTCTAGGGTTATTCTCCTTCTTTACAGAGTGTTTCCACACCTTACAGTACTTAATAAATGCTTACTGCATGAATGAAACTTCCTACCACCGTTACCTGGGAAAACCTTAGGATAGTGACTAATATATCTGGCAGAGTAGGAAAGTAAACCCCTCCACTTTACAATCCTTCCCCAAGGCAGGCCCAATGTACTTCCCTAAGTTAGGATTCTGGGTGTTTGTCAAGGCAACTTGGCGTTATAACCCAGAAACCTACAGCATTAAAAGAAAAAAAAAGGGGGGGGTAGAAACTACTTTGGAATTTCTTAAGAAAGTTAAAGTACTTCAACATTTAGTGACACTTAAATCACTAAATTGTACACCTGAAACTAATATTATACTGTATGTTAACTAACTAGAATTTAATAAATTTTTTTTTTTTAAAAAGGAAAAAAACATTTAGTGCCAAATATGAGTAGAGTCTCCCTGGTAATACACGTTCTCGCCGCCCACACCACAAACAGCATAGCCCAACTACACCTAAGCACCCTGGAAATGCTAAAACCTCTCCCATGAAATTACCAGCCTCAGGATGTCCCTGCCAACTTTGAGGATTCACCGAAGGTTGAATGAGGTTGAAAAAAGCCCCTCTACTATTTCCATAGATGGCCTTCAAGAAAGAGAAATGGCATGTTAAATCAAAATCCGGGGACACGGGGATATGCTGGTGAAAGAACTCATGGGCCATTCTTCAATCCCAATTAATCGACCCGCCATCCCTCCTTCTCCCCACGATGAGAGTGCAACGTTCATCATTCCCATCTCCGGAGCTGAGATAATCTAAGGACAAACAAGTGACCAAAAATATTCCATTAATAGGACTACTCAAGCCACATCACAGTATTCATTTCAAGTTCAGAACCATAACTCTATTTAATAGCACAAAGCCCTCCATTTATCTGCATCTTCTGAGCGATCCGTCAGGAGCCTGAAGAAGCTGGCTAAATCATCTTGCCCCCTCTCCTCATCTCAGTTCTGCTGCAGAAATCGGATTGCAGTTTGCTTTCAAGAACTCCCTGACAACTTAGAACCTGAAAGATTCAATTTACTTTGCTGACTCCCTGTATTCCATGAAGAAAGAGAACCGATAATTGTGACACCATTTAACTGATGCAAAATTGCCTTTTATTTTTACAGTAAGATCAATATTGAGCAAAAGTGCACCGAGTAACTTTTCTTTTGTTTCAATATTCACTTACCGCATTTGTTTCTGTGTGTTTCAGAAACAGACACCCTTCAATAAAACACTGTCTCTTAGATAACAGTTGTCAAATGCTGACTTAGAACCATGTTAAGAAAAATCTGAATGTAAATGATGTAAACACTTTGAGACTGTATCTGGAAAGACTTAATGTGTTTGCCATAAAAATATCATTACCTTGCACAGTGTTCCTTTTGCTAAGAAAGGACAACAGAACTCAGATCAGGAAGCTCCTCTAAGCCACCACGAAGTTTTGTTTTGTTCCTGTTTTGAGACAGGGGAGTTTGAGGATTTAAACCTCTCCAGTTAATGCCTAGATGGGTCTCTTTCAGCGCAGTCTAGACCAGCACTGCTCAATAGAAATAAAACGCGAGCCACATGTATAATTTTAAATGTTCTAGTTGCCATGTTAAAAAGGTAAAAACAGGGGCGCCTGGGTGGCTCAGTCGTTAAGCGTCTGCCTTCAGCTCAGGTCATGATCCCAGGGTCCTGGGATTGAGCCCCGAATCAGGCTCCCTGCTCAGCGGGAAGCCTGCTTCTCCCTCTCCCACTCCCCCTGCTTGTGTTCCCTCTCTCGCTGTGTCTCTATCAAATAAATATTTTTTTTAAAAAAAAGGTAAAAACAGGTCAAATTAATTTTAATTATTTTAAGTCCAAAATATCACTTTAACAAATATTTTTGTACAAAAATTATTAATGATATACTTGACTTTTCATACTAAATCTTTGAAATCCAGTGTGTATTTTGCACTTGCAAGCACATCTCAACTTGAACTGGCCACACGTTGAGTGCTCAAAGCCACACGCACTGAGTGGCTCCCATATTAGATGGCACAAATGCTAGAGCGGGCCCTAGAGAGAATCTGGAATTGGCTATTGGGTAGTCAATGGGTTTTGAGTGGCAATCACAGTCACTCTGTTACAAGGTGACTGAAAGAGAAAGAACTGGGGAGCCTCACATTGTCCTTGGCTCAGAAGCACTTAGGAATTCTGTAAGTTCTTAGAATAATCAGAACTTAACTCTCCTCTGATCCTTATAGCCCCAGACATTTCACTGGTAACCCCAATGTGCAAAGGGCTCAAAAATTAATTTGTCACATTTGCAAAAACTATTAATTTACTGTTGTCCTCCTACTTTCGGGCATCTTGCTTTCTTGACATCATGTATTCTCTATGACCTCTGTTATTTTTGTTGCTATACTCAATTGATGAAATTCAAATTTACATTCAATTCAGAACTCCAGCTCTCATCTTGAAATATAATCATGAGCTATAGCTCAGAAAACCTAAGGTAACTCTTCTACCTACTGAAAAGCTATATACCAAATATTCTCCTAGACACTTCATGAAAGTCATCTCCAACCCACTGAAGGGAGGCATTATTGCCCTCACTATAGTAAACCAACACTAGAAGGATAATAACCTGATCAAGGTCACAGGACGAGTTCTGTCTAGTCCTCAAGTGCATAACCACCTTCTACAGTCCTTCTTTGCCTTGATTTAATAATCACAGCCAATGTCCTTGTATTCCTAAATTGCCCACGCCAAAGCAAGGATCTTTGTA
Source organism: Halichoerus grypus (assembly GCF_964656455.1). NCBI lineage: Eukaryota > Metazoa > Chordata > Mammalia > Carnivora > Phocidae > Halichoerus > Halichoerus grypus. The sequence goes on from NC_135721.1 coordinate 104,878,081, forward strand.
TAGGCTTGAATTCTGAACACAATTCCTACTTTATTCCTCTGGGAACAGAAACCAGCAAGAAAATAAGAACCATCTGTCATTACTGAGCTTACAAGCAGCAGAGGAAAAACTTTTCTCCATCCAAAGTCCAAGATAAAGAAATTCACTGAGTACCACCTACACTACACAATCCTCCCACCCAGGTGTCCATTTATATGCCCGACAGTCATTTTAATTGCAAATTTGAGGTCACCCCTGATAAGGCCCTCCTCTTCCATTCTCGGGGCACTCTGGTCCCCAAAGTCATTAGTGCAAACTTACTTCAATTGCTTTTGACTCTGTCTGCACACACATTTCTCTGTAGGGACCGCTGCTATTCCAAGCTTCTGCTCCCTTTGCTTGGATGGTTGCTAAGGAGAAGAGAGTGCTGTCCTTGTAATTATCACCGGAAATTCTTTTGTAATCTCCACCAGTCCCTTCCTTAATATCAATGGCCCCATACTGCTCAAAAGTGTAACCTCTGCTTTTTGTGTTCCTGAGCAACGCCCAGCAGCTTCCATATGAGGTCATAAACAATGGATGCCCTCTACTACGAATGCAAATCAGTTACTTCAGGGGCCTCCAAGCTTTAAGGAACCCTCCCTCCCTGGATAACTGTGGGTTTGGGCAGAGAAGTAGCAGTTTAAATGTTCTCAAACAAGACTAAAAAAAAAAAAAAAAAAAAGAAAGAAAGAAAAAGTAAAAGAAAAAAGAAATCAAGCACATCCCCCCCTTACCACATCTCTCCATTTCACCTGCTCCTGGGAAGACAGGTGCTCGACCATCACATATGTATAAGAAGGGTTTTCTGCATCCGAAAAATTTTCAGGCTGACTTACCTTTAAAATCTTTTTTCCAAAGCAGTCAGTCCCTCCCCCAGGTATAGCCTGGCCCCACAGTCAAGCAAGATGTGTCCCAAAGCAAGTTGTCTCCAACTGTGCTTCTCTATGGATGCCCATGGACCAGCAGCATCAGCACCATCCGGAAGCTTGTTAGAAATGCAGAATCTGCATTTTAACAGTGCCAGGTGATACGTATCCACATCAGAGTAAGAAGCCCAGTCCAAGACACAGCTGAAAAGAATCTGACTTACGGTTTTATAAATAACTAGCCAGGTGATGCAAAACGCAATTGTTCATTTAATTTCCATTATGCTAGGAATTGTTGGGTTTTGTTTTTAGCCTGTTTTTCTAACCTAAAACTGGACTGAAAATAAAAGAATTCCCAGAGAAAAACCAACTTTCTTCATGTGGTGTTGAATCCTGCCAGCTCTTCCTTTATTGAGATGAAAGTTTATATTCTGTGACCCCATATGTACACAGAGAGACACTAAGGACTAAAAGATTTTTGCAAATGAACTTGAGGACAATGCATGGAGTAAGTGCCAAATAAACAAGCAAACATGGTCTCATCACTAACTAGCCCTACACATTTTCCTTTTGTGAACACTGCAAATTCTATTAGGAGGACTTATGAGAGATACAGTTTTATTAAAGAACTATCTATTTGAGTGGAAGGAAAGGAGAAAACATGGGGATTTTAAGCTATATGAAACTACGTTTTACAGAAAAATGTAGCTAAACCTTCCTGAGTTCACCCTTCAGTGCTCTTGCAGTAGAGATACATTTATAAAATTTATTTTAATAATAATGCCTATATGGTTTCTAGACAAATTAATTTTGGAGCCATTTTATCATAAGTTTTACCGTGAACACTTTTCACCATGTTGTTCAAATAAGAATCATTTTTTCTAATGTGAAAATTTACATTTATGTAAATAATGTGCAAATTTAAATTTACATTTTACTTCAGTTGTGGCAGTTACATTTTTCACTTATTATGTGTTCAAAAACACAAAGAAATAGCAAGTTAACAGTGAACACACATAAAGTAATATAAAGTTTCCATTTTTCAAAAGTAATTCCTGTTTAAGGATACTTTCCCCACACTTTAAAGAAAAAATGATTTTGCTTTTGAAAATTTTAATATTCTGATTAACGGTCTATGACTGAAAAAAACCTAGAATATAGATGAAAGATGCCACAGTATTTTAAGAAATCATCAAGAACCCCAGCAATCAAATGACCAAATACTATCTCAAAGTTACAAAGTTTTCAGAAAACCAAACTCCCAAAGATCACAATGTATTTTCACCTTTTGTCTATTAGGTATTCTCTATGGTCCTAGCATTCTACTTTTCCTCGATGGGTGCCTCTCATTATTAAAAAAGAAAAAAGAAAAAAAAAGACATTCCTCATTCCATTTCAAAACAAAACAAAACAAAACCTGCACAAAGCCAAAAATCCAAAACATATTCTGATTCTACTCCCTCTTTGGTCTCTGAGTTTCCAGTTGAAAGCCACCACCTCATTTCCAGCAGCCGCCATTTTATCACACTGGATAAACAACAGAGTGGAAAGTGCCTCATGTTATGACTGCTATGAGCAGGTCAACTGGCCCCTGGCCCTTCCTTTCTCTCTCCATGGGGAGAGGAAACAGAATGATGGACCCATGGGGTCCTTAGATCTAAAAGCTGGCTCAGTGAGCCTCAGCAAAGAAGGGTGTCCAGAGTGTGAACACAAAGACAGGGACTACCCTGTGGAATCCCAGTGCCTGGCATGGCAACTCGTGCCCTATCTGTTTATGGAACATCCCAGGCCTTCCCCTGGTGGCATCTCCTACATCTCCACTCTACCATGGCCCATTGGCTCCTTTGCAGCCTCAGCAGGAACCCTGCTCCACCTCTTTCCCAGCCCAAGTGCTCAAGAGAGGACAAGGCTGGTGGACTGGGAAAGCCATGGCAGGTCTTTGCCCGATGCTGCTTCTAAGTCAGATGTCAGTGACTCACAGCCTCCGTAGTCTGTGAGGCAGCGAATCAATGGAGCCAACCTTCAGTGACAAGAGGATGAGGAATCTGGTTGTGTGAATCCTTTTGCTACAAACCAAAAACCCCCAAAGCTCGGCTACAATACACTGAAAGATAAAAGCGAGAAAAGCAGTGTTCACATAAATGTTCCAGTGAAATCTTTGGATCTCGCAGTAACCGTGTGTCAGGGCATGGCGAGAGCCGGAGTGGGTGTCGGAGAAGCACTGAAGGGCAGGAGCGATGGGAAGAACTAAGGCTGCTGGTGGCCCTAAGAAGGGAGAAGGGGTCCCATGATCGGGAAGGGGGCTGAGAGGCAGGGCCCCTCAGAGCAAACAAAAATCAAGAGCTGTGGCCTAAAGCAAGAACACAGAAGCAAGTCAGGATGCAGCTGCTTGGGCTGGGTGTATACACTGTTGTCCTAATAAAGCACAGTCAGCTTGTCCTTTTGAGAAATTCTAGACCCTTGAACTCTGAATTCTGATCAAGCAGCAGCATCTCCCTGCTTCTCCCTATTGCCCCCGGCCCCAGTCTGTTCTCCACCCAGAAGGGAGGACGATTCTTTCTAAAATTTAAATCTGATCATGTCATTCCTCTGTTCAGAATTCTCCAATAGATACCCAATACACTCTGAATACAACCCCAAATCCTTACCCTGGTCCCTGGGTACCCTATTTATCTTACTTCCCAGCCTTCTCTCCTTTGATTATCCCACTCCATCCAAAATAGCCTCTGTGCTCTTCCTCAAACCCCCTCATGTGCTGCTGTGTAGGGTCCTCCCACTCACTGTTCCTTCTGCCTGGGATATCCACAGGACTCTTAAACTTCATTCATGTTTCTGCTCAAATGTCACCTCTTCAGGAAGGCCTCCCTCTACAAACCCATCCAAAATGGCAGCCTCACCTCTGTTATCCCCTCACCCCTGGAACCCACCCATCTTATACTCACCCACAGTCTCCTCCTCCAAGTGCTTGTGATTCTTTGTCTAAAACCTTTCTTTGGCCAAGAGCTGTGTTCATCCTTGCACAGAGGGGCAGGCCAAAAATGCCCAAGGGGTGGCACTCAGCCAAAGACGGGTGATGGTTAGTGGGTAAATAACCAACCTCCAAGTCCTTCTATGGACTATTCCAGGGCCTGTTCTACACTGTCTTCCAGTGGTCCCCTGTGGGATTGCGAGCTGGTTGCCCCCAGAGGTAATCTACCCTTTATTGGATTCCTTCATGTCTATGTCTCACTTGCTTACTCTCCTGCCAGTATTTCCAGGGATCACTTCCCCAATAAATCACTTGCACCCAAATCTTCTGTCACGGGATCAGCTTTGGGGGAACTCAAATTCAAGATCCTACCCACTCTCTCCTCCTAGCACAGTACCCAGCACATGGCAGGTGCTTAGTAAGTATTTGTTGAATGAATGAACTGTCATAATTAATCTTCACCTTGGTGATGCTGCCAATCAAGAAGTATCCTGTATCCTACCTAAAAGCTTATTTTATATACAGATGATCGGCCCTTGTTTCAGCTAGAACAAAGACTCTGAGAAGGGCTTAGGATCCCACATCACTTCCTTAGCAACAACTCAGTGCTATTTATGACAGCCATTCCTCTACTGAATGGGGTCCACCATCAAGAAACATGTTCTTTCTTGGGGCACCTGGGTGGCTCAGATGGTTAAGCATCTGCCTTCGGCTCACGTCATGATCCCAGCGTCCTGGGATCGAGCCCCACGTCTGGCTCCTGGCTTGGCGGGGAGCCTGCTTCTCCCTCTACCTCTGCCTCTCCCCTGCTCATGCTCTCTATCTCTGTCTCAAATGAATAAATAAAATCTTAAAAAAATAAAAAAAAAAACATGTTCTTTCTCTAAAGTCAATGGATACTCCAATTCTCAAACCCTAAACTGTAGCATGTAAAGAAACATGAGATTAACATTGTAGGTGGTTCTTAAATGCCCTCCAGATGCAAAATCCTTACTCCTTTGTGTCCTCCCCCTGGAAGCTAGGAAGTCAAGGACAGGGGCCAGCTCTTAGAATCAGGACTAGCTACATAATTTGCAGGATCCACTCCCAAAGGAAAACATGGGGCCCTTTGTCATTAAGAATTTCAAGACCGTGAAAACAGAGCATTAAACCAAACACAGAGCCCTTCTGAGTCTGGGCTCTGTGTACCTACACAGGCCACATGCCCATGAAACCGGCCCTGCCAAGGACTCATGAAGGATAAACCCTCAGAGACCTCCTAAGACTGCTCCCTTGGCACTGATGGTTCTCAGAGAAAGGAGAAACAGCAGCGGTCTGTTTTAGGTTAAACCACAGCAAGACTACCCAACTCGTAACAGCAGAGAGGCCTGTGAGCAGCTCTTCAGGGCAGTTCAGTTCACGTCACCTTCAGACTTCGCAAATGCCCAAGGAATCAATCATGGCGCACAGCTCCCCACTGCCTGCTCCGTGGTTCAAACTGCTGACAGCTCCTGGGTTGTAATTACCCTGTTGAGTCCCACAGTTTAAATGCACAGATTATATAACCAAAGAGAAAGAAAACCTGCTTTTAGACAGAGGATGCAAAAGATCTCAGGATCTAGTTCAAGAAGATCCATTCCCATTCATCACTCGGGGTCTGATGGCTGCCTAGCTAAAAGGTCAGAAGGGTCTGCTAGAAAAATGAAAGGGGTACAGAACAGCCTGTTAATGTCATACCTAGGCTTCAGGGACACGTATAATTGAGAGAACGTGCAGATCAAGGGGGTACCAGGACACAGCCGTGACTAGGGCAGACCCATAGAAACACATCCAAGATGGGAAAATGGTGTAACAGTATCCGTGCCTACAAGATGCTTAATACATTTCAAGGGAAGAACAGAAGCAGTCTGCTAACATGCACTGTGGATCCCCAAGAGAAGGACCCAGGACATGCTTCCAAACCCAGCCCACCAGAGAACCCTTGATGAGCCAGGCAACTGGTACGGCTCAGGACAGACTTTGAGAAATGGTTACTTATATGCAAGCAACCACAAACCCGATTTCCTGGTATGCCAGGTGGCTTTACTATACACAATCATTTCTAAAGTTTGTTTTCAGTCTTGTATAAGATGCAAAAGAAATGACCGTCTCCATTTAAAATGTCAGCATTTAGCTGAACTTCAGTTCATGAAAAATTGCTGAATGAACTCCTGTAGGGCATACGATACTAATGGCCTCGTGTTGGGAACTTCTGGAACCATACAAAAGCACTTTCAAGAGTATCAAGGAGCTGGGGGTTAGTAGGCAGCATTTCAGGATTAAAATTCTGTTCGTGTTCTGTAGAGATTGTGTGACTTGGTACAGTCAACTAACCTTCATGGGCTTCAGTGTCCTTTTATTGTAAAGGAAGAGCATACCCACTTCCTAGGGGTACTGTGAGGGAGAAATCAGAGGACTATCAATGTTCTTAAATGCCAGATGTTCAAACCAAACTCTAGACGTCCCCCCAAAACCAGTGTCTCACCTGCAAGCTCTGTGCTCGGACCCACCTCCTTGTAGCTAATGTTGACTATGCTTTGACACCCAACATCCAGTCTGTCACAAATCCTGGCGGCTCTTCATTCAAAATATATCAAACCTGATCACTCCTCACCAACCCCAGCCCACTCCAGTCTTGGTTCTAGGTGCACTCACGTCCCTCCTGATCTTTTGCCAAATTCCTCCCGGGCTTCTTTCTCCCACCTGTGCCCTATTCAATTTATTCTCAACATGGCAGCCAGAGGAGTCTTGTTAAAATGAAAGAATTACCCCAAGTAACAAAGTCCTTACTTTGATCTAAAACGTTGGTTCTAAACTCCAGTGTGACTTCGCACCTCAAAGGACATTTGGCAATGTCCTGAGACATTTTTAGTTGTCACCCATGGAGGGCGGGGGCTGCTACTTGCATCTAGTAAGTAGAGTCCAGGGGTGCCGTTAAACAGCCTACAATGCATGGTATAGCACCCACAGCGAAGAATTATCCAGCCCACAATGTCAGTAGTGGAGAAATGCTTGTTTGAGGGACTGAAGTGGTCTGAACTCCTCCCACCTCCTCCAACACATCGAGTCCTCCTCCCCCATGCTCCCTGCTGCAGAGCCGTATCCTTGCTGTTCCTGCATAGGACAAGCCACTCCCACACACAGCCACTGTTCTCTTGGCCTAGAATGTTCTTCCTATAGATATCCTCAGGGCTCATTATTTTGCTGCCTTCAGGTCTCTGCCAATCATCTTGTTTTAAGTTGCAGCTCCCCTCCCATCCTGCTCAGCACCATTCTCCCCCTTTTCTCCAGAGTACAGACCTTCCAGCACACCTGTCATTGTACTTTGTCTTCTTCTGCTTCCTGGAATGCAAGCTTCATAAGGTGGGAACTTTTGACCGATTTATCCGTATTATGTACGTGGTGCGTAGCAGGCACTCAATAAATATTTGCTAAAATGAATGAGTGAATGTATGGCTACTACATTGCGGCTGGGAGAAAGCTTCTAGTCTGAGTGGGGAAAATATGTATTTCAACTTATTACCGAGGCCATATTCATAACTTGTTTTGTATCAAAACAGAACTTTAAAAATAATTCCCAAATGGACCCCTTAATGCTATCATGACAAATGCATGGAGGGTAATAACGGGAGCCAAGCCCACCCACCCCTGAAACTTCCTTCAATCACAATTCATAGATATGAAGGATTAAACTAGTTGATGTCTATGGCAACTGTCGTTTTCCAAACTAACAATCAGTGTGTGTTGTTGGAAAAATACAATTGTATTTATGGAAGATAAAGGGATAGAGAATTTTAAAATCAGGACAGTTCCAGAAATCCCAGACTAACCAATGTTTCTATGCTCAGAATACCTCCAATCAGCAATATTCCATGATTCTATGAAATGCTTACCATACACAGCTAGGCATTACTCATGGGGCCAGACATTATAAAGAACACATAGTCCTTGCCCTCAGAGTGTTTACGGTCTGGCATGGAAGTAAAGATGGTTGTAAAGATGGCTGACCTGAAGCACACCATGACCAACAGTAGGCTGACTAGTTTCAGTGTTACAGGAGAAAGACAGAAAACGTAACTGCGGTCTTCTGCAGATGGGGGGGGCGGGGCAAGGAAGGTGGAGAGGGGACAAGGAAGGTGGAGAGGGGACAAGGAAGGTGGGGAGGGGGAGGTGGCCCTGGTGTTTCCTGGAGAGTGAGCACAGGGAGGGCAGTCCTGTGTTCTGGAAGTGGTGAGTCTTCCCATTTGGTCGGAACCACAGGCCACCTGAAAGGAAGTGGCGGGAAGCAAGTAAAGGGTCCATGAGGCCAGTGCACAGAGGGCTGAGCACCTGGGACAAAGGGCTCTGGTTCGTTTGGAAAGGAATGGCAGATGGCTAGAAGACCATGCTCAGAGGCAGCTGGGCTGGGTTCATCTCCTGGGTTTCCCTGTACTTTCCCGGGAGGCAGCATGGCTGGAAGGAAAGGAAGCGACCTAGATAAGCAGGTCGGGAAGGGAAGCAGAGGATAACGAAATAATCTTAGCTAGACAGAGGAGGAGGAACCTGGCAGAGAGAGAAGACAGCCGGTGTGTGCAGAGAGGGCCCGGACCATCCCAGGGGAAGCAGGGGAGAAGCAGCTGTAAAACGGCCCGTCCTTTCCCACACCCACAAGGCACACAAATAGACAGGAAGGCGAGAAAGGGCGTTCAAGCAACGCATGACCTCAGGACTATTCAAGCCATTTTAGAACATTACAATGCCCAATGTTCCCATTCGGTTTATCAGGTGGTTTCAGAGAAGTGGAATCAAGGGTATGGGATTATTTTCCACAGATGTCAGAACAGGCCCTTCCTGAGAAGGGCCTCACCCTGATCCTCTGAAACCTCTGCAAACCAAATGGAAGTTTCTAGATTGTGTTGGCAGAACCTAATCTCTCATTAACAGAATCATCAAGAATGGGTTATAACAAATACTATTCTTTTTAAATTTCTTTTGACTCATCTCATTAGTGGATATGTAATAAGAGGAAGTCTGAAGCTGAAACAATAGGAAATGGCTTTAAGACTTAAAGCTGATTTCTAAAAAGGAGGACTTGTAGTCAAGGGGCGATACGGGCCCATCCATCACCTTGAGTGAGCCTTCACTTATGTAACGGGTATTCAGAGCCTCCACTGGGAGTCAGGCACCAGGAAGGTCCTTGGGCCACTTCAGCAAACAAAAAGGAAACCTGACCCAGGGGGACACACACATACTAGAGAAGAGGGAGAGAAAGTCAACACTAAACCCAATAAGTTGCTAAGTTATAGAAGCCGAAAAATGGTCAGTGCCCTGGAAGAAGGACAAAGGTAGACAACAGGATGGGGGTCAAACAAAAGGTACGCAGACTTGAAGGAGGTAAAGGAATCAGCCAGGGAGACAGGAGGAGGGGGGAGGAAGCGCATTCGTGACAGAGGAAGCAGCCGAGGCAAAGATCCTCCGAGGACAGCACACATGTGTGCGCAAGGAACTGCCCGACGCCACTGTGGCTGAGCTGAGGGAGCTTGGGAGGAGGTGATGGAGGTAACAAGAGTTAGGATCACACAGGCCCAGGAGCCCACGGTGGAGATCCTGACTGGTACTGGGAGTAAGAGGAAGACCCGTTGGAGGAAGCTAGGAAGGGAGGGGCTGGGTTGAGGTTCTGCTTAGCCGGTCGCTCTAACAGGAGTGGGGGTGCAGGAAACAAGCCCGGGAGAAGAGAGACCAGTCATCCAGGTGAGGAAAAACAAGGCCTACACCACGGTGGCAGAGTACAAGAGGTGAAATAGAAGGTGGGTACCTTCTGAAGGTAGAACAGTCAGGATTTACCAACAGACTATGTGCAGATGAGGGAAAAGCAAGCGTCAAGGACGATTCTAGGAACAAAACTGTGCAACACACCCTTGTTAAATTTCAGCAGAAATACCCCAAAAAGCTCTAGAAAAGGTTTTCATTCGAACACCAGGTTTCCATTTAGCACCTGCTATTTATTGAATAGAGGATTCCAGTCCAGGAAGTGTGTAGTCAAAGCAAGTTTATGGTCCGCAAGTTGCACCTACCTGTGACTCTGTTCCGGCAGAAAAACCAGAGTGGTCTATAGGAGTAAGCATTACATAAATTAACCCGTGTGACTGCCAAGGTCCTGGTTCTGCTCATAAAAGCATGCACGTAGAGTTATGTGTCATGTGTACGTAACCATCCATAAAAGTACGTTACAGCCCATAATCCAGTCCAGAGTGCAAGGTTTCATTTCTTTAAAAGTCAACTAGTTGCATAAAAATGTTTCCTAATCATAAAAAAATCTGATTTTTTTTTTTTTTTTTTGGAAACAGGATACTGGACTATGACTCTCAAATGCCTTCTTTTGATGCTAATTTAAATTTCAAAACAACATAAAACCCACGGTCCTAGTCATGTCATTGATCTGAATTATTTCTAGAACTACAACTATGGATGGCTTCCCAAACACAGCACATTCAAGGACATCACAGCATGGTATCCGCCACACCGGCGTGTTTCACGTGGGGCTTCAAAGGAAGTGCTTCCTACAATGAAGAAAACAGTTCACAAAAAACCCGCCTTGAGCTCATTCTGAGCCAAATAACGCAATGTACTCAAATAGGAAAAACTGAACTGAAATGAAGTCAAGAAAGAAGATAAAGGGTGTTAATCCCTCTTCTTCCTCCCCACCCCACCCCCCTCCCTGCCATTGCCATAATATCGGTATGACCATTTTTGACCAAGGATTGCCCTCAAAATCACTGCAGTAGGTGCTAGGACTTTTAGAGTCATTGCATGGAACAGGTTGCCTTCTACCTTCAATTTCATCCCTTCTTTGAAAGTTCTCATCTTCTAGTAAGTACATTCCAGATGCTTTAGAGATTTGAAATTAATTTTGCCTCTTTTAAAGGAAACCCAGGAAAAGAAAATTTGAAGTTGCAAAAATGACAGAGCAGGGAGGGTAGTTCTTGTTGAAGTAGATTCTTCAGTTTATTAATATATTCACTACAGAGTTAATAGCTTTACAGATTAATCTACTTGTGTCTAGATAAAAGACCAAGGATATAAATATATTAGGACGAACCATGTGAAATTATGACTATTCAATCATTTTGACCAACAAAAACATCAATTTCATGCAGCTCAGCCTAAGACTCACCAGTGATCTCTCAGAATGTCCAATTCAAAATCAAGATGTTTCTCCAAAGCACCCATGAACAAGGAAGTGAGATTCCATTTCCCCTAATTTGATTTGCATTCAACTTTAAACATCTGCATACAGTATTTCCCAAAACCATAAAAAACACTTCAAATAGCATTCATCACTCTGATTGCAATCACAAACAAGAAAAACTTAAAAATGATAATTTAGATTAGACCTGCATTCTTATCTAAATAAATATCTCGGGTTCGATGGTCCCTTTTGATGCTGCTCCAAAACTTAACTTTGAAAATCCAGCAGATCTTTCTTCTCCCCTACCTGTGGTCACAGGAAAGAATACCTACTTCTGGAGTATCACAGCTCCTGTGACCTGCCCTACCTTGTTTCAGAGTTGCCTCCCCTATCTTCTTCTGCAGGAACCCCACCACTCCCTTCCTGACTTTATCCCCCACAGCCCTAACTGAAGGAGAGAAACGTATCATCAGAGATGGGCTCAGTGAGCCGATCTACGGTCACCCTATTATACTCAAGGGCATCTCAGGGCACAAACGACAGCATATTTTCATGGGATGGGTGAGCCCCCAGCCCTGCTGGGCTGTAAGAGACACTTGGATTGGAGAGGAGAGACCACCTGTGTTTGGACAATATCCTCCAGGGGCAGGAGGGGTTTTGAATCTTATTCTCACTGCAGTTTAATTAACACACACAGATTCTTCCTGGTTTTGCTGTGAGGAGAGCACTTTGACTCCCCGGCCCCCTGAAGAAAGAGGTGTTGGGTTCTGAAGTCCCCACTGAGTGAAAGCTTCAGGTCCCAGTAAACATATTCTTCCTTATAAATACAATTTGAGGTGAGCCATTAAATGTGACTCCAACTGAGTGGTATTTTACTTTCCCTTCACATGTACCCCTAAACTGCTCCCCCCATGATGCCTCGGAACACAGACAGGACTCAGGTGAGACAGATGAGCCAGAAAATCTACACAGGTCAGGCTGCTTATGGCCCAAGCAGCAGAGGGACAGGGATTTCAGCCCTAAGTGACCAACTGGTCCCGCACTGAAAACTGAAAATCCCAGGCCCAGGAGCCTCTCTCTCCATCCCAGGCTCACTTCCTGGGCTATGACAGGTGAGCTCCATTTTCTCTTAATCTCAACCTCTGCCAGAAGTCTCCTGTCACTGGTTATTAGTCAAGCCAGTAAACTGTCCACGTATGTACTCAATAAATACCACAAACGCATCTTCTGTAACAATCCACAGGGTGCAGAGGCACAATTTGAGATTAGACTCACGGATGGATGACTGGGTAAATTCCCACCGGCCTTCACTTTTGGACAAAAAAGGAAAAACAAGGTTCCCTTAAGTACTTCTGCCTGGCTTAATGTAGTTTGCAGCCCAGCCAACTCTAAAGAGTCCCAAGTGATTGATATCATAAGGGTGATAAAGAACCTTTAACCCATTACTTGCATGAAGTGGGCTCCAAGCATGGCACCCAAAGCTGACAGGCATTAAAGATAAGAAATAGGGCACCTGGGTGGCTCAGTCAGTTAAGCATCTGCCTTCAGCTCAGGTCATGATCCCAGGGTCCTGGGATCAAGCCTCACATTGGGCTCCCTGCTCAGCAGGGAGCCTGCTTCCCCCTCTGCCTCTCCCCCTGGCTTGTGCTCTCTCCCTATCTTTCTGTCTCTCTCCCTCACTCACACACACTCTCTCTCAAATAAATAAAATCTTTAAGACGAAAAATAGCTCTTCAACAAGTTAGTTATTGCTGTAAACCATTTCAACTCATGATCAATTCATTTAAACAAAATATACTTGTTGAATAATTACCCTGGGCCAGGCAATGAGATGCTATGGAAAAAGAACAACAAAACAGACAACCCCCTCCACCCCACCCCTACTGTCTTCACGGCTGTTCTAAAAATCAGTTACTTATTCTACCCCTTCTCAAAATCACTTCAGGATGTAAGCCCAAGATCTGAAAGTAATTCCCAAGTCCCACTATTATCAATCTTCATCTCCTTCCTATAGCGACAAAAACAAAACAACCCCAAAGAATGGGTATCTTTTTGGGGATACTGTATTAGTGTTATACTAAAATCTCTACAGATCAATTTGTCTCATTTTCTTGTCCTAGTGAGACTGTTATGGACTGAAGGTTTATGTTCCCTAAAATTCATATGCTGAAGCCCTAATCCCCAAGGTGATGGTATAAGGAGATGGGACTTTGGGAAAACAATCAGGGTTAGATTAGGTCTTTAGGATAGGGCCTCTTAGTGGGATTAATGACCTCGTGAAGAAGAAGAGACACAAGATCTGTTCCTCTCCACGTTCACGCACCAAGGAAAGGCCATATGAAGACATGGAGAGAGGTCTCCCTGCAAACCAGGAGGAGGAGCCTTAGCAGACACTGAATCTGCCCGCACCTGAGTCTTGGACTTCCCCGCCTCCAGAACTGTGAGAAATAAATGTGTACTGTTTAAGCCACCCAGACTCCAGTATCTTGTTAAAACAGCCAGAAAGGACTAAAATGGAGACCCAGAAAGTGCAGGGGAAAACACATTACCAAATAGTCCTCAAGGAAATGCTTGTGATTGTTGTACATTGTGGAGACGTATTCTGAGATGTCTTGAATGGTGATGGATACAATGAGAGCAGACCATGCTTATCACCGAGTCCACTAAACAGCTGTCCCATGACACTGGCAGTCTATCTGCAGACATTAAGTGGATCATTCTCCCGTGCCTACATTTTGATCAGCTATTCAAAGTTTGGTCAAGGTCATAATTTCCAAAGAACATTCCCCAGCAACACAATCAGACACAACATATGGGCCCTGCAGCTTAAGGGGCTCATTCACGGTGGACTTAACCATTTCAAGTCTCACCACAGCATGAGGCAAGCCCAGGTCTGGACAAGTTCAAGGGCATTTGTTCAATTACTGCTCAAGTGCTTAAATAATTGTTAAAGTTTTTCAGGGTAGAAAAGCAAAAGCTGATCCAGATGGAATCACATTTCAAACTCCCTGTCAATGAGATAACTGTTAGGAAATCTAGGGCCTTTTTTCCTGCAGAGTCTGCCTTTGGGAGTCCCTGAATGGGTGAGGATAGGTATGAAGGTGATCTTCAGCCAGGGAAGCTGACAACACTGAAGTATAGCCCACATGACCCCGGTGACTACAGTTCACCCCTCAGCTTAGGAAGAGGGCCCGTCTCTGTGTTCAAGACAGCAGTTATATTAGAAATTATACATCTTCCCCTGTGCAGTAGGGGATTTTCGGTCAGAGCAGTACTCATGCTAAACTGGGGTAAGACAAGAGGTGGCCTAAAAGACTGACTTTGACATGCATTCTCTACCCCCCCCCCCACCGCTCTCCTATACATCCCTACCCCATACAGAAGGCCTATACCTTACAAACTGCCCGCCTGCACAATCCAGACTATAGCACCAGCTTTGTAACACAAGTTTTCCATCAAGCGGCAAATGCTCTTTGTGAGATTTACAATCTCTGAACAAAGGAGCACCATGGCTCATGGCAGGAATGCTTTCAACATCTCCCCAGATTATGTTATTATGTGGATTAATAATCCACAGGGATGTCAGAACACAGAGATTTTTATGACGGTGGGTATCTGGCCCCCAAGCTAGTTAGGACAACACATGCTTCTGTTCAGAACCTTCTAGTTCACTGACCTTGATGCAAAATGAGTGATTTCAGCAGAGCACATGTTGATTGATGGCTAACATTTAGGAATGCTGCATTTCTAAACAAGGCACTGGAAGCCCATGCTCACATTTTATAGTGAATGCTATGTTCCTGTGTTCACTAACAATTCTTGCATGTGCTTCTATTTTCTTCATCCTCACCAGAGAGGAGACTGTCCTGGGTAGGGATATGTTCTATTCTATGGAAGGCAAATAACTTCAGAATTTTCAAGCTGAAGGGCATCTGAGGTCCTCTATTCCAAACTCTAATTTTGAGGAAGAGGACAATGAAGTACAGAAAACTGAAAACAAGTAAGCTTCAAATAAAGTGCTCCTTCATAACTATGTTCTCTCATTTGCTAAAGCAAGCATGTATTCAAAGAGGTCAGAATGCTCACAGCCCTAGACTGCTAATCCCTGGCACCTCTAATTCAGTATCTCGTGAAGAAATATGCATTCCTCAGTGAAAAACCTGGGCAAACCAGCTGCATTCGTTTCTTATTGCTCCCATAATAAAACCCGCAATCCTAGTGGCTTAAAACACAAACTCATTATCTTAAAGTTCTGTAGGTCAGAAGTGTCACACAAGTCTCTGAAAGCTAAAATCAAGGTGCCCACAGGGCTATGCTCCTTTCCGCAGGGTCCAGGGGAAAAACTGGTTTCCTTGCTATACCCAGCTCCTACAGACCAGGCACATTCCTCGGCTCCTGACTCCCTTCCTACATCTTCAAAGCCTGCAACACTAAGTCAAGTACCAAGTTCCTTTCATACTTTGGATTTCTCCTGCCAGGTCTTCTAATGTTCCAGTTAGCGCTCTCCTCTCTCTCTGACAACAGTGAAGGTTCTCCACTTTTAAGGACTGATGATTAGATTGTGCCCATCCGGATTATCTAGGCTAATCTAGCCCTCTCATGGTCCTTAATCACATCCACAACATCCTTTTTGCCACGTAAGGTAAAATTTATAAATTCTAGAAATTAAGACTTAGACATCTTGGTGTGTGTTGGGGGAGGCATTATTCTACCTACCACATCTGCCCACCCTTCTGACTCTCACATCATTAAATGGCCCCACAATCTATCTGGGGACCAGGTCAGAAACCGGGGAGACATGCCTAAGTTAATCCCACCTGTTTATACTCCACACCCTGTTAGTGACTAAATCCCATGGACTCCAAATCCTAACTGCATCATGTAATGTCCCATGGTGCCTACGATTGGGGCCTCCCTGAATTCTTTACCACTTTTCCTTCTTCTGCCACAGCCTCATTTTTTTTTCCAGTTTTATCTACACTGCCCTTCTAAAGGCCATGTGCTTCAGGCAAGGTGTGCTCCAACCCCAGGTTCAGAGGATAGGTTCTGATTGGTCTAAACCAGTCATGGTAGCCCATAAGCCCTTTGCCATTGGGTAAGAGCATAACATACAGACCTTAATTCACTGAGGTCATCAACACAGTCATCCTACCTTGAGCTTTCTTGTTGGGGGACATAATTATTTTGTTATTAAGCCAAACTGAAGTTTCCTCTTACTTGCTGTTAAAAACATCCTAAATGGAAAAAAAAAAAAACCATCCTAAATGGTACATCCCTCATTAAAGTGACTGTGAGATTCTACTCTTGGTTTTACTTGCTCCTAGTCTCTCATTACCTCCGACGTTTGCATTGCACCCTCCCCATCTTCCACCTGGAAGCAGAGCACCTCCTCTTCAAAGCCATCAATCCTGTAAGGCATTCCCCTATCCAAAATGTTTGTCATGTCCCATTACCTATAACGTTGGTTCTCAAAAATCTGTACTTCTATCCCTCAAGAACAATCTAGAAATAACTGTGTAACCAAAAGTCAATTTTAAGTTAGTATCTTAATTTTTTTCATCATACGTTCAAAAGAGTTGTTAATGATGTAATTTCTGGCATGCTGTCAATGTTGACATTTTTAAGTACAACAGCTGTTGTATCACTCAAAGCCATAAGAATCTAAACCCAGGAGTGAATTGATACTCATGATTTCCCATTTAAAAATAAGCTCTTCTTGGGGCATCTGGGTGACTCAGTCAGCTAAGCATCTGCCTTCGGCTCGGCTCATAGTCCCAGGGTCTTGGAATTGAGCCCCGCATCGGGCTCCCTGGTCAGCAGGGAGTTGGATTCTCCCTCTCCCACTGTGTGCACACAAGCTCTCTCGCTCTCGCTCTCAAATAAATAAATCTTAAAAAAAAAAATAATAAGCTCTTCTTTAACATTCATGTTTTATCATTCCCTTTTCACATTTCCATTTTGCTCCCCCTGCAAGTTTTATCCTAATGAGTAGATCTTTAGGATTCCAAGTATTTTATTCACTTAACTATCGTACATCCCTACACACACCAAAAATAGGCATATCATTTAGAGCTTTTAGCTTACTTTGAATTTAGCCCCTAAGGATGAAATTTCTCCTGAATTATACATTTACTAAACTTTATTTGAAATGTACCTCTTGATACAATACATAGAGCTTTTTAAAAAATTAACCCACGTATTCATGAATATTCCTCAATGCTAAAATAACAAAAGTTTGGTGTCAATCTTATTCCAACTTTTCATATTTCTATATACGAATGCTGATAAATCCTTTTAGCCTAAATAAGCAGAGGAGTGTAAAATCCCGGAACTCCTTTGGAGCTTCAAGCCAAAGACCGTGATCCATCATTAAATTTATTTTTAATTGCCCATCAATGGATGATCCAAATAGGTCTTTGATTCTGTCATAAGAAAAGTGTCCTTAGGTTTAGCACTTGGGATGTTTCACATCACAGAACGTACCATAGTGAAATTCTGAGAAGACGAGAGGAATGTCTTCTTCCTTCAGTAAAAAGGGAGAAAGGAAAGCAAATGCATTCTCTGGCGGATCAATTTTGGGAAAGAGGATGTAAAGAGCTGAAAACCTGGACAGCTATTCCCTTAAAAGTCTCTGAGCCCTTCAATGTACCCCACTGGAATATCTTCATTTATGGCCAATGGTATGCCTAAAGTCGTTTGGAAAATGGCTGCCCTACAGAAAAAATACAAATGTCTCTGCATAGAACACAGCATCTTTCACGACTGGATGCAGGCTCATGTTCCATCACCCACCTTTATCCTTGTACACCCGCTTGAGCAACGCAATTACGTATGCTGGTTCTAAGTTTGCTTTCGAGAGGAACATGTGTCAAAAGACTTCCTTCCTTGACTACACTTTGACCCCTCGCCTGCTGCTATTTTAAGACACAGAGATGAGTCACTGAAATTTATACCAGCACCTTACCCCTGGCTCAGGCCAGTCCCAGGGACTCTGCTCATTGTGGGACATAAATTAACAGCAGCGGCTTAACTAGTCATCACACCTTTAGGATAAAATTCTGTCCGAACCAACCATAGATTTTATTCCCATACTCTAGGAACACTATTCAATAACTCCAGGATTTCCTATATACAGATGGAATTATTTTGATTATTCTATTGTTTTTGCTCCACTACTAACTGCTGTTCCAGAAGCTTTCCTCAATTTTCCCCTCCCCATCTCAGTCCTCATCTCAGTTACAGGAGTCACGCTCTTCCCTGACACCATGCTGCTTCTACTTCTATTGGATATTCTTCACATTCTGCTTGGTGTCACGACGATACATGTGTAAATCTGGTTTCCATGTCTCCACAGTGGCCGCATCCATTGGTTCCATCCTCATTTGATCCCTGGGTCCTGACCACCCCTCCTTGAAAATCTCTTTCCTCGCTGCCAGGTCCATTCTTCTTGTTCCTTGTAGGATCATTCTTCCTCAGTTTCCTTCATCTGCCCCCCCACGCCCACTGCTTATCTCATAGCTCCTTGCACCTTGCATCATGCAGTACTGGAGGTCTCAGCTATCCCAAAGTAAGCTAACACCAACCTCCTAGGACAGTTACCTTTTCCCAAGTCAGAGGAAAAAAAAAAATGACCATCTTCTTGTGTTCAGGTTGCTATTATTTTTCTAAAGCTTGCCACTTAACAGTCAATAGTAATAGCCAGCAAATGATAGAAGTAAATAAATACTAAGGAAAAACAGAAATCAATGACTTATACGTAGTTTAAGGGTTTGTGTATATAAGCTCATGGGTTAGAATTTTATATTCCATATAAAATATTTACTAACAAAATTGATGTTCATCTGAAACATATCCACATTTCTATGTGCACATATACACGCATACACTCACTTATACACGTGTGTAATGTAAATATATACACATTTGATAGCAACACAAAATTACATTTCTATTTGTCTGACATCACAGCATGTGAAAGTGGCCCAGGGGAAACTCTCAGGCATTGCTGGTGGGCATGCAAAATAGGATCCCAACCATCTGGGAAGCCAGTTTCTCATGCAGCTGAACATGAATAGGACCTAGCCATTTCATCCTTAGATATTTACCCAAAAGAAAAGCATGTCCACACAAAGATTTGTACATGAATGTTCATAGCAACTTTAATAGCCTGAAACTTGAAAAATACCCATTGCCATCAACAGGTGAAAAAACTAGGATGTATGCACACAATTAACATCCAGCAATTAAAAAAAAACTACTTGTACACATAACAAAGCAGAATCTCAAAAACATTAGGCTAAAAAAAAAAAGCTAGATGAAAAGAATAGGATTCCTTTTGTAAGAAATCCTAGAAAAAGCAAAAAGAATCTATAGTGACAGAAAGCAGACTAGTGATTGCCTGGAGCCAAGGAGGTGGGAGGGATGGTTTGCAAAAGGGCTCGAACAAGCTTTTGGGGGTAATAGAAGGTTCTATGTAATGACTGTGGTAATGGTTACACTGGTATACACATTTGCCAAGACTCACTGAAATGCATAGTGGATGCTAACAATGGATGCATGTTATTGCATGTAAATTATAGTTCAATAAAATTAAGTGGCCCCATGGATTTTTCACCAAATTTGGAGACAGTGTTATGGATGACCCAATTTGCCATGGACACAGCCTGATGTGGTAGATATAAAATTTATTTTGAATGACTTTTTAGGGGCAGATAAGGAGAGAGAATTTTTTTCTTCTACACGGAGTAACTTGGTGTTTCATTTTAAAGGTTTCAGGGAGTTGAAACATCAACGCTTATGGAACCTGCTATATTTAAAGATGGGAAGTGGGCCTGAGATGAACAAATTAGTGGGTCCTAAGAATGAGATTTGTGTTTACTTTGGTACAACCTAAGCTTTAAGCCCTGTGGGTAGACTCTCCAAGTAAGAACTATTTCTTCTGGACGCCAATCCATAGATTACTATTTGAGGTGAAATAAAGGGACTTTGGACAGTCTACCGGAATTGTAAATATTTTTGGTGAACATAGTTTATTGGAAGTGATATCCCTGGAGACTGGGACTAGTGAATAAAATGATCTAGAAAAAGAGACCAAGAAGAGTTCATCCTTCTCCCTGCTCCCTAGGCTGACAATACAATATACTAAGGGATCTTCATCTTGATTTTGTATCAGAATCTCTTGGAGAGCCTGTTAGAACATAGACTTCTGGGCCCCACCCCAAGGAGCTTCTGATCCAGTAGGTCCAGAGTGGAGCCTGGTCATTTTCATTTCTAGCAAGTTCCTAAGTAATTCTAATGCTGCTGGCCTGGGAACCACGTTTTGGAAAACCACTGCTATATGCTCTCGTCTTTTGGACCAGTGTCTTTGTAAAATTCTGTTAACAGCCTTACCCATGAATTAAGTAAAAAGAAGTCTGACTATTTCACTAGTTGCACTATCAGCCCTAACAACAGTAAGAAAGGTCAAAAAGGAAAAATCTCAATTCTTAGAAAACATGGGACAAATTGTTCCTGCTGCAGATACCTTTGTATATGGATGAGTTTTTCCCTCAATTCTTAGGTTACTAAGCAGCTTATTTCTGACATTAATTTTGCCACTCTCTTATCAGCAAGAGCGGATATTATACTAGGTTCTGCTGATAAATTGCAATGTTGCAAGTTCAAAATGTACATCATTTCCTATTGTCAGATGAAAAAGACAAAAGATACAAGAATTGTGAGGGAGGAACCAGAGGGTGAAAAAAAACTCCATGAAAAGGTGGAGAAACCAGGAAAAACACAAGTCACAACAGAACCAGAAATTCTTGGGAAAAAGACTAGAGTTTGAGAGATTCATAGTCAAGGGACCAGGAAGGGGAGAAACTGCCTTATGAGTGGGAAGTTTACTCTATAGATGAGAAGAAAACCACAGTGTAAGAAGCACTTGAAATTCAATGTCAGGAAAAATAAACACAGAAGAAAAAGTCAAGCCAAGAGAAAAGGGAAGAGCTATTTTTTTTTAATTACTGAACATTTAGAAAATATACCAATAGAAGTATACAGAAGATATACCAGTATCAGTGATTTGTGAAGAGAGAGGAAAACATCAATTTTGGAAATATTTCCATCTTATCTGTTGGATAAATATCCAACTCCAAGTTAATGGAAATCAATTGCAGTTGTTCACTTTGGAGGGGACAGTCTGAAGGGGTCAGCTGTGTCACTGGAGGGAGGGGGTAGACCTGGGGTGTGGTAGACAGAACCATGCCTCCCTGAAGATGCCCACATCCTAATTCCTAGAACCTGTGAATATGTTACTTACATGGCAATAAGGACTTTGGAGACAGGATTAAGTTAAGGATCTTGATATGGGTGGGCCCAATGTCATCACAAAGGGTTCTCTTTTTTTAATATTTTATTTGAGAGCAAGAGAGAACGAACAGGGGGAGAGGCAGAGGGAGAGGGAGAAGCAGACTCCCCACTGAGCAGAGAGCCCAATGCGGGACTCGATCCCAGGACCCTGGGATCACGACCTGAGCTGAAGGCAGACGCTTAACCAACTGAGCCACCCAGGCGCCCCCCAAAGGGTTCTTATAAATGGTAAACGGAAGCAGTAGAATCAAAGAAGGAGAGAGGACAATGCAAGCAGAGGTCAGAGTGACCCAATCAGGAACTATGGAATATGAGCAGCCTCCAGAAGCTAGACTAGGTAATGAAGAGATCCTCCCCTCGAGTCTCGAGAAACAACAGAGCCCTGCAGACCTATTTTAAACTTCTGATCTCTAGAACTCTGAGACATTTGTGCTGTTTTAAGTCACTAATTCATGGCAATTTGTTATAGCAGCAACAAGAAACTAATACAAAAACCTCGGGGAGGCTGGGTTGACCTAGAGAGCACATGCCTCCTCTAACAGAGAGAGCACAAGTCCCAGTTTTGCCAGGTTCCCCAATTTGTCAGGACATGTGGAAAATCTGCTGGCGTAAAGTTAGCAACTAGTAACACTGTGCAGGACAAACATTGTTGACTTTTTTTTTATTGACTATATCCAATCATGTGACACAGCTAGATGAAGGATGGATAAACCAATGCAACGGTCTTTTCTGGCTCAGTGCTCCGCTCCAGACCTTGACCACATCAAACCTTGCCCAGGCAAAGAGCTCAGCTGTTAATGGAACCCCTCCAGAGAGAGGTCATGCACGAGCTGGAAGGGAGGGGCTAAGAGAAAGAATCTTCAGCAGGTTCCACACTCAGCATGGAGCCTGATGCGGGGCTCAGTCACACGACCTTGAGACTATGACCAGAGCCAAAATCAAGAGTCAGGCACTTAACCAACTGAGGTCCCCTCTATCTCGGACCGGAATACACAATGCAAAGTGTGATCCATTTTCTGCTCACAAGCCATTCAGAAGCTGAACTTCAGAGTTTAGATTTTTCTTACATTCTAGATAATCAGTGCAGCCTACCAGCTCTAAGGAGTCATTCTGGAAAATAAGATTATTTTTGAAAAACAACTTGCTCTTCACAGATGAAAGGAGTTATTAAAGGGGTAGATGTTGGGACTATTACTGAAATATGGCCAGCTCCATGGTAATAACTTATAAATGAAGATAAAAAGAAACAAAATCCCAAAGGATTCTGCCTCAAAGTCATCCTTCTATTAATTCTAAGTTGGTAGAAGAGGGGAAAAATGAAGCTAATCACATTCATAGAGACAAGTGGCCTCTCTTAATATTCAGACAATCAGCCAACAGTATTTATTGAGTGAAGGCTCTCCAAAACACTAAAACAAAAAAAGGTAGAAAGTGTAAAAGAAATGTAAGAGGGCTCTTGCACAGAGGAATTTATCATGTCACTGGGAAGACAAGGCTAATATATAGAGAGTAATTAACAGTCTGCCCTGAAGAATGATGCCAAGAGGTTTGTAAGTCAATACAAGAGGTACACAATAAAGGGAGGAACAGGCAAGCGTTTGATGGGAGAAAAGCTTCGTGCTGAACCACCCGTTAAAGAGGAGGTAAATGCATGTAGGAAAAGGGTAAGCTATCCCACTCAACAGAAGTGGGTTTGAGGACTTCTCTCCCGTCCTAGAATCTTCAATTTTTAATTGAAGCTGAAAATATAATAAAAACCTATACAAATGGCAGCTTTCTGTTCTAATATGAACATATAATAAATACAAGAGCTCTGAAGGACTGGAGAAAAGATAACGGAGATTTCTTTCAACTCCATGAGGGCTTGGTATTATTAGAAGGGGAAATTTCTCCCACCATCTCCCACAATACTTTGTTACAAGGTTTGCATAAATAAATGCAGAGGATATATACATACATACACACAAGCCTCTGGTGCCTCCAATTACGTCATAAAATATCTAAGTAGAAGTCTCATACTGTTGTAACCCAGCAGAAAGCTGCTTAGATTTATAACCTGAATTTTTCTTAAAACGTGGTTCTGAGTTATTTTAACAGAACTGACTTCACCAAGTGCTTGCAAAAATTACTCCTGTCATCTCAGAAAGAAGCAACAATAAATTAAATAGTTTGGAAAACAGAGTAAATACGCATGAAAGGATTGTTTCTTCTGGCCTATAGGTAACTTTATTATACATTTTCCCTAATGATGAACAGCCATTCTCTGATTTACCTTTTTGAATAGATAACCTTTGAGTATTTGTTTAGTTTGGTTCTAAGGGTCATACACTGTGCTTTTAAAAACTGCTGGGATATTTTCTTGCATTCCTTTGCAAGCAAGAAAATAAACTTCCTATTAAATGATGTACCTCTGGGGCACTAGCGTGGCTCAGATGGTTAAGCATCTGCCTTCAGCTCAGGGTCCCAGGGTCCTGAGATGGAGCCCTGCATCAGGCTCCCTGCTCAGTGGGGAGCCTGCCTCTCCCTCTCCCTCTTCCTCTGCTTGTGCTCTCTCGCTCTGTCAAATAAATAAAATCTTTAAGAATAAATAAATAAAATGATGTAACTTTAAAAATCACTATAAATTTCTACCGAGTATTCTGGGGCAACACTGTAAAAAAAAAAAAAAAAAAGTGTCTGAGCACCTACTGTATAATTCTATAACTCTGAGTTATACTCTGGGTATTTATTGCTAAAAGTAGCTGAATAAACCCGCTGCTTATAGCTCAGTATTCGCTGAAAAAGATATTCCCAAATGTAAGTAACAGTTGAGGGAGCTACATGGCCTTTCAGAACATGAGTCACGTGTTCAAGTGTGTTAAAGTGACCCATGTGAACGAAAAGAATAAGTGGGAGTTTTAAGGCACTCTGAAAGAACTCAATTTGAGTACTTTATAGCCCCTGAACAACTTTATGAACTCACTCGTTTTGACTATACCCTTTCGGCTACGCTACTTTCCTGCTAGATATTAAAACACTGTCTCTTTGTGACCAAAGACATTGTAGGGCATTGTTTGTTCTCTAGTTACAGGTCATTCTGAGAACCTGGCATTTGCAGCAAGCTGCTCTCTGGATAGTGGAGGTTTTACACAGCTCTGTGTACCCACACCAAGGGGGATCCAAATCAGCCCCATACTTCGTGAAGTATTAAGGGTAAAGCAAGCACAAACTGCTGCCCACAGACGTGGAACATGAGGAATTAAGATGATCCTGGGTACAGAGCTTTGTGTTCCAGATACAAGCTTTCAATTCTGGAATGACTAAGTCATGGGGAACAGAGGCATACCACAGGGAGTATAGCCAGTGATATTGTAATAGCTTTGTGCGGTGACAAATGGTAGCTACATTCATGGCAAGCATAGCATAATGTATAGAGAAGTTGAATCATTATGTTGTACACTTGAAACTAATGTAACATTGTGTCAACTATACTCATATTTAAAATAAAAATGCATCTAGATTTTTTTAAAAAGTGTGAACCAACATATATATCAGGCGAAATCATGAGGTGAATATATTCTCAAGTAAAACCTTCACAGCAAATAGCTGGCCAGAGAAACCAGGTGTGTTGGCCCAAAGAACCTCTTAGAATATGGCTACCTCCAGAGCTCCAGGTCTCAATTTACATGATCTCACCATCTTGTAAAATGTTAGAAGAATCAACCAAGTCATTGGCAAGTAATCTGTGCCAGAAACCAGATAGTCTAAGTTACTCTTAAAACTTTAATTTTTGCCAGAAATAAGAACACCAGGAGTTAATCCAAACAAACTAAATATTAACTTGCTAGAAAGTGTTGTACAGGGGCACCTGGGTGGCTCAGTTGGTTAAGTGACTGCCTTCGGCTCAGGTCATGATCCTGGAGTCCCGGGATCGAGTCCCGCATCGGGCTCCCTGCTCAGCAGGGAGTCTGCTTCTCCCTCTGACCCTCCCCTCTCTCATGTTCTCTCTCTCTCAAATAAATTTAAAAAAAAAAAAAAAAAAAGAAAGTGTTGTACAATCTGTATTTCAAAGCATGAGATTAACCTGTATGAAATAAAACTGATAAGTATAGTATGAAGAAATAAACTGACCACAAATCACTCATTTGTGATCAGTGAGTTCCTTTGTAGGTAAAGATTCACAAAAGCACATAAAAGCTGAGAAGGGGCCATGAGGGAACTTTCTCAGGTGATGGTAACATTCTGTATCTTGCCAGGGATTTACATAGGTGTATCCATTTGTCAAAGCTCAACTTACATATAATTAAGGATGTGTTATATATGATGGTTCATCATATATAAATTTCATATAAAAAAACTCAATACTGAACTCTAGTTAAAATAGGCATGTCGAAATATGCAAACTGATGCCTGTGGTTTATTTTTAAAAGATTTTTATTTGAGAGAGAGAGAAAGAGAAACAGCTTGAGAGGGGAGAGGGTCAGAGTGAGAAGCAAGCTTCCCGCTGAGCTGGGAGCCCGATGCGGGACTCGATCCCAGGACTCCGGGATCATGACCTAAGCTGAAAGCAGTCGCTTAACCAACTGAGCCACCCAGGCACCCGCCTGTGGTTTATTTTTAAATGCATCAAAAATAAGATAGGAAAGGGAAAGGTGGATGGATATGTGAGGATGTGAAGCATTAATGGTGAAATCTAGGTGGTGAACATAGAGTTGTACATTGTAAAACTCAAATTACCAAATGTGTGAAATTTTCATTAAAAACGCTGAAGAAAATATAATGGAAAGGAATCACTGAAGAACGCAAAGTAGCACACTGCCACCCCACTGCCCACTTTCTTCAATAGTTTACATGGTATCTAGGACACAGGAAGAATATTTAAGTTGAAACTCCAAAGCTGAGACATGGAAGGTGTTTTTAAACACACACAGAGACAGACAGACGGGGCACCTGGGTGGCTCAGTTGGTTAAGCATCTGACTTTGGCTTGAGTCATGATCTCAAGGTCCTGGGATCGAGTCTGAGGCTCTGTGCTCAGAGGGGAGTCTGCTTGTCCCTCTCCCTCTGCTTTCCCCACCCTCCTTGTGCTCTCTCTCAAATAAATAAAATCTTTAAACACATACATACACTTGCCTGAAACTGGTTGATTACATGGGAAAATGGCGTGTTAAGTGAAAGAAAGAAGTAGATCCCCACAGATAGTTTTTACATTTAAAATCAGTGAAGGGCACCTGGCTGGCTCAGTTGGAACATGCATTTTTTTTTTTTTTTTTAAAGATTTTATTCACTCATTTGACACAGAGAGAGGGTACAAGCAGGGGGATAGCAGAGGGGGAGGGATAAGCAGGCTCCCCACCGAGCAGGGAGCCCGACGCGGGGCTCGATCCTAGGACCCCAGGATCATGACCCGAGCCAAAGGCAGACGTCTAACCCACTGAGCCACCCAGGCGCCCCAGAACATGCGACTCTTGATCCCAGGGTGGTCAGTTCGCACCCTCCTTGGGGATTAAAAAAAAAAAACAACTTTAAAAAAATAATAAAATCAGTGAGCTGAAGTTGGGCAGGACACGCTATCAGAAGACTCTGGTGCAAACACGAGTCCAACCCAATGCAATAAAAGGCTCCGGACGGGTGGGAAGTGACAGCTACCAAAGGAGCAGATGAGGCCTTGGTGGCGGTGGCAAAGCAGAGGGAGAAGAGGCAAGGGGCTGGGCCGCCCACGATGAGTCCCAGGCAAGAAGGGCTACGGCAGCTCATCAGAGGTTACGATGCCACCGGTTCCTTCCAGAGCAAACAGCAGGTCACTCATCATCAGTTACATCATCTATGAAGGGGTCAGTGTCTCCAGCTCGTCAGTGCACCTCAATCACAGTCTCAGTTATTTGCTTCGCAGATTGATTGCTTGATATTGACTAGACAGCGTCCATTCAGTTAATAACCACCTGAGCAGGTATTTGACACGGCGGAGCTGCTCACTGGTGACGGTGTGGTCTCTGAACCAGGGACACCAGCAGCCCCTGGGGGCTTGTCAGAAATGCAGCAGCTCGGGCCTCATCCCACACCTGCTGCTTCAGCATTTACTGTTTAACCCAATCACGGAGGATTCACATTCACATTAAAGTGCAAGAAGCAGGGAGGGGTCTTACACGCCTGCAGACCAAGCCTCAGTAACTGAACACTTCTCAGCAGCGGCTTTAACTTCAGACAGAGGACAGTCGCAGGCCAACAGGTGAGCAATAGTAAGCCCTGGACACCTGTCTCCCGTAAACACCTTCCCCTGCCCACTGCTACCTCCTCTCGCCCTTTCAGTCCCAGCCTCCACCTACGCAGGAGAACCGACCCCAACCCGGAGGCCCCCGGAGTCTCTCCAAATAAAACACGGTTGAGCTCGTTCTGAACATCTGGGAAAGTCTCTTCTTCAATAGGGCTAAGAATATTCTGGGTATCTCTGGAGAGTGGATCACTTTTGCATGTGATTGCTGCTTAATATAAAAAGTATATAAAATGTTTTCTCCAACAGGTAACTATCAAAAGAGCTCTCTGCCATCGTCTTGTCTCACAGCTGTAAAAGTTCAATCCCCTTAAAAATAGCCACGGAATGTCACATTTTATTCAGGTACAATCTGTCTAAGATAGTTTATTTTAATGCTGTCTTGTTTACTTCAGTCATTATAATACAGACTGTTTTATTCTCTACTGTCTGTGGCTAGTCAGGATTCACACAAAGCTAAAGGTTTTACCTTTTTTCCATAATGACCGGTCTTTAAAGACTCAAATTCCTGACAAAATAAAGAACGCAAACATGAAATTGTTCTAAAGCTATTTGAAGCCAGTTCTTCTATGCTAACTGCAAGTTTCATACTCTAGCATCACTTCTTTGTCTAGGAACACATGTAATCACACGTATTCTGTTTGTAAAAAGACCATTCCCAAACGCACAAACCAAATCTTGAATTATTAATTTCCATTCCATTATTTCAGGAAGGAATTTTACATAGTGTCTGATTAACTTTCCAAGACCATGAATAAATACATTTCCAATAAGTACAAAGTATATTTTCATGCTTTTAGAAAAAAACTTTTAAAAATAATCATTTTGCCTATCTTAATAGGGGTGAACCGAAAAAAATGGCAATCAAAACATAATATTGAAACAGGTCCTATACTTTTATTGCCAATTACAAAAAATGAAAATGAATCGGTTTTGTAACAATGTATACATGATGGAAAAAATGTTTAACCTGCTGTATTGCATCATAAGGAGGTATTCACAGAAAATATTCAAGAGACTGGTTAAATTTTTTGCTAGACTTTATTTTTTAATTTTAGGTTCATAACAAAATTAGATGAAAGGTATAGACTTCTCATATGCCCCTTGCCCCCACATAGGTCATTTTTAAAAGAGATTTGCAAAATGCTAAGACACACACACACACCCTAACAGCCAATAAACTCATACTGATAAATGCCTTATTAAAAAATCTATTTGAGTTACAGTGAGGTTTAGGGATATTTTAAAAGAGACATTAAATCAGTGAGGTTTAGGGAGATTTTAAAAGAGACATTAATGCCAGAATTACCACAAAACAGTGTCTAATATACTTTGCTTAATTTTGTCTTGGGTTTCTCCCTTACTAGAAAATCTTTTTAAAACATTGATAATGAATAAAACAATCTTCATTAAAAAAGTTTGGTTGAAGAAATTTCAAGGCAGAAGTATTTTCTTTTCTACCACTACCCCTTCAGGAACCACACAAGGAAAATTGTGACAGCCCTTCTCCAAGCAATTAAAAAAAAAAAAGAAAGAAAAAGAAAAACAAACACCAAACTTACCAAAACTACTCCCCTTTGTAAATCTTAACTGCCACTCATAAAGCTGAAAGTATGTTCTCTTACCTGAAAAGGAGTGAGTAGGATTTAAACTTCACCCAGTCAGAAGCAGGCTCTCGAGAGCATGCCTGATGCAGGCTGAGAATTGCAGGGACAATCACAGTTCTTGGATAAGCTCACTCTTTCCAGAAGGGGAGGAGGGGGCAAAAGACTGGCGATGAGCAAGATCATGCAGCCAGGAACATAAGACTGGTCCTTTAGGCAGAGCCCCACCCCTTGGCCACAAAGTGAGAGGTTGGGCCAACAGTGCCCACAGCCACAACAAAGTATCCAGACGGAGCGGCCCACAGAGACTCTCTTCACCATTCTAAGCAGAACAATAAATACAAGCAAATGCTTTTTACAGGCGTCTTGCCAAGTAACTGCCCAGGAACGAGTAAGAGGTCCTGCACACTTCAAGTACCACCGGATCAGAGGTTGGGGTTTATCAACAGAAGAGTTCAATTTGAAACCTACACCTGAGCTCTTCCTTAAAACAAAGGCCACAAAAAATTCAAGATATAAATGTAAAGGAAAGCAAAACTGAATGTCCACAATTCAGGAGATGTAGTAACTTACATGCTCCCGAGAATCTTTGTTTCCAATTCCCTTTTGCCTATTTACCTCCTTTATAATCCCTTCAGGGCTCAAGAAAGGAAATAAAACTTTTTAAACTTTCACATTACTAGTAATGCTGATATAAAGACAAATCGGTAAGAATATCTAAAGTGAGATCTGGAGATGATCTCCCTTGCACAGATAGTGACATAGAATTTTGTCCTCTAAAAAGATCAAGAGGATTTTAATTATATGTCAAATTAAGACGCTAACACATGCATACAAGATTTACCCATCCATGAGTGGCAATAAAAAAAAAAAAAAAAAGACATCAGCTTTTGCCAGAATGTGCCAGAGAACATAAAATGTTTCACAAAACAAGGTTCCAGGGTTAAGTTTTAGGATGGTCAACCTATGCGAACATTGCCACAATCCTATACTGCAGGATTTCTCTGAGTTTTTAATAGGTTCATATTCAATCTATTAAGTTTTGTGCATGGTTTCCCAAACTTATTTAATCAGGAAACCCTTCGAGGGCCATTCAGAGAGAACTGTATCTCTTGAGACAGATTGGGAAAATGCTAATAACTAGATTCCACTTGCCAGTTTTTAAGCAACAAACCTGCCATAGTGATTAGTTTCCAAAGCACTTACAAAAGCTATTCAATTCTTAGGCTTTCCATCTAGCTCAACTCACACTATTACAACGGGATTCATTTCTACCATACTCCATATCATAAGGCTAAGCCTGCTTTCCAAATGAAAGCATGTGGAAGGGAGGCATCCTATACGTGTATTTGAGAGACATCTATATTCTTCGAATTATGCAGGAAAAAAGGAGGCAAAGGATAGCATCTATCCTCAAGAGGCTGGACATTTTGTTTTGGACCTCTGCAGTGACAATGGTGGTCATGCAGGTGCACCATGGTTACCCATTTGCCCTCAAAAGTTCAGTGTCAGACCCCAGAGGTTAATATTCAGCCAATGTATCTTAGAGCACCCCAGCCAAAACACGGACACCAAGCCAGGAGTAACCACTAAAACCACCACACGAATGCAATACCAACTGCATCCAAATGTGCGTATTTCAACCTCTTTCGCACATAGACTGAAGAGGAAGAAACTGAATCGTGTGCCTTCAGCAAACCATGTGTAAAAAACCGACTCCCACCTCAAACGCTTCCATTTATCTCAAATCCTAGAGTCCTGCAATCCCCACACATACCCACAGTCTATCACTCTCATTTGTAGGAAAAAGGAAGTTTTCAGGATAGAACCAGAATAGACTGGTGGTTCACAGCTACTCCACCGAGATAATTAAGTCAAGCCTGAACCCCTGTCACTCCACACAAGCAATTCTTCCCAATCGTGTCACTTTAAAGACAAACCTTCCTACAACGAGTTTACATTCCTCCAATCCTTCCAGTAAGAAGATATTTAATAGGATTGCCTTAATTCATATAGATCCTACTGAACAGAATCATAACATTCTATTGAAGAGACCACTACACACTGGAAAAAAAAAACTTTTACTTAAAAAATGATTCAAGAGCTATAGGATGGTATGATGTTGAGCAAGCAGCTTAATGTCCCTGAACCTGATTTTCTTCATCTGTAAAAAAATAAGCAATAAAACTCACTTGTAAAATAATAATGTCACAAGGCTGCATGAGAATCACAAGAGAAAAATACAAACTCCAAAGCTCTGTGCAAATGCAATATACATATCATACTATTGTGGTATCTCAAGATGTTCCTTCAGCCACTATTTACTATATCAAAAAACCAGGAGCTAAACAGTAAACACTGTTTACCATGAAAAACACCCATCTGTGTCTCATTATAATAAATGGATATAGGCTGAGATGTCCTAACAATTGTGAAAGTAACGTGGACTTTAAAAGTTCAGACCACAGAAGGCATAAAATTAAAAGTAAAAACTCCCTCTCATATTAATTACAACCACTGCGGAGTTTTACTGTACATTTGCCTATAATCACTTTTAGAGGTCTCATATTCAAAATATAGTTTCCTTCTAATGAATGAGTTTATCCCATCTAAATTAAGGTTTCTAATAGCCAGGTGATCTGAATTCTATTTTTTTTTTTTTAAGCTTCCTGGTTTGACATGATGTTTTGCCTTTTTTTTGCAACATAATTTAAACACGAAACAGAAGCCAAACAATCATGGTACACAGAATGTAATGAAAATGTTATAAGTTGTCTCACCCCCCCACACACACACCCCCACACAGTAACTATGTGAGGTGATGAAGGTGTTAACTGCAATTACTGTGGCAGTCATTCTGCAATACTTATTCAGATCATCACGTGGCCATTCAACTTACACAATGGTATACGTCAATTAGGACTCAATAAAGCTGGAAAATAAATACAGCCCTACTAATCAAATACAGCCATAAAAAAATTATGAATACGTATGTGTGATGTATAAGAAGATCAAGGTCCTCTAGTTTCAATAATCTCCCCCAACATCTTTAACCTCTCCACTTTCCCCTTTTATATTCAACTAGCCAATGTAGTAACAACAACGTTCAAGAGGGAAAAAAAGGGGTATGCTTTGAATGTTAAATGTGTACACTTTAAACTTACAGAAAGTTATGTCCCTTATATCTCAGTAAAGCTGGAAAATAAATCAATATAGGTATAACTATATAAAAAGAAAACTAAATCTTCATATAAAAATAACAAGTAATATAATCAAGAGATTGGATGAAAAGAGGAGAGGAAGCAGGACTATTTGTTTTTTTGTTTTTTTTTAGTTTTCATACCTAGGAGTCAATAAATACTATATAAAGTTAGTAAATCAATGAACGTAAGATTTTATGTTATTACTCAGAATTGCAATAATTACCACAAAAAAGGAAAAGACAATTTTATACACCTAAATTATAGGAAAAAAAAAAAGGAAACACGGAGGATACTAAGCCAAGACACAAAGAAAACCTCTAAGTCGAGCAAGCAGGGCTTCTCGGGAGACCCACCTGTGCCTTCAACCTCTCATTCCAAGGGCTGGCTTTCTGCCTTGGCTTTGAGCCTCCACCAGCCGGGGCTTTAGGAGAGCTATGCCTGGACTCTCCTTGGATTTGCTCCAAACATCACCAACTTTGGCAGACATGCTTCAGAGAGCCTTAACATTTGGGAGTCAGCCCTTTCCTACTTTCAGGGAAGATTCTTTCCCCCACTTTTCCATAAAGGGTTTCATCTCCACAGTTCCAGGGAAGAGAAGAGAACCTTTCACTCAGCGTCCTTTACCAGAAACCCCCACCTCCCAACTTGCTCCCAGTTTCTAATTAATTTTCCCCATTCTTCTGTTTTTCTGCCTCTCCACCGCCTCCCGCTAAACACCTCTTCCCCTTCTAATCTCTTGGTGCCAAAAAGTCAGTGGTGTGCTGAGCCAGGCTGTGCTGCTAGCAAGTCACAACCTTGGGCCTCTCCTCCCATGTCCAGTTGGATGGGGGCACCTCCACCCCAGCAGGCCCGTCCACAGACTGCCCAAACCAAGCTCCCTCCCCAGAGCCAGGTGTTAAGTGTTGACCAGCACACCACCAGAAAGGCCTGGGAATTAAAAAAAGTTTTAGAACTGTGTGTAAAGGAAGAACATAAAAGTGTTTAATGAGAACAAGACAAGGCTTCTGTTTGGGCTTTTTCTTAATTAGTTGATAAAGACAGTTTACCTATTTGACAAGGCGAGATAAGGAGCCTCAGCAAGACAGAACAGTAGGACTATAATACTATAAAACCAGTGAACACGAATGAAGGCTGTGTTTCCAGGGTAAATGGCATCCTTTCCAATTCCCTTTAGTATATTTAAACAGCATCTTTCCCCGTAGTAGCTCTAAGCTGTCACTAAGGCTATTTTTTTTTTTTTTTTTTGAATTTACAGAAGTATCAGCATATTCATTTCCTGGGACGTGATAAACAAGAAAACTTTCAAGTTCGGGCAGATCTGCCCCTTTCCTTTCTCCTTCCTCTCCCCCCAAAGCCCAACACACACACAAATCATGCTTTTTACTTCTTCTCCTCAAAAGCGTATTGATTAAAAAGACAAACAATTATTTAGTAGCGCCCTTGATCTTTCGACCTTGCTAAAGATTGAATTCAAAGCCAACGCCTCAGTATACTCAAGGTAAAGTCAACTCATTGTTCCAGGGAACAAAGGACAAATTAGCAGGCATGATTATTTTAAAAGTATGGTGAGAACATTGTAACAAACACTGCCAATTCCGTCTGGCTAGATCAACCACCTAGTGAACCATGGAACAAAAAGATGGGACAAAAACAAGAACACTCTTTGAAGAAATAAAATATCATACGAACTTACATACTCACCAACATTCTTCTAATTCTTCATTCAACATCTTTCACTGTATCACTGGTTATCCCTACTCTATCAATAGTATCAGTTTTACTGAATCATATTATTATCAGTAACAAGTAGAATAGTTCTGTTTAAAGTTAGAACAATCCAGGGCGCCTGGGTGGCTCAGTTGGTTAAGCGACTGCCTTCGGCTCAGGTCATGATTCTGGAGTCCCGGGATCGAGTCCCGCATCGGGCTCCCTGCTCTGCAGGGAGTCTGCTCCTCCCTCTGACCCTCCCCCCTCTCATGTGCGCTCTCTCTCATTCTCTCTCTCTCAAATAAATAAATAAAATCTTAAAAAAAAAAAAAAAAAAAAAGTTTTAAAGTTAGAACAATCCACAGACAAAAATGCTTCCTACGTTTTGTCTATACATTTTATCCTACTCCAAGAAAAAAAATATACAGAGCATGATACAAACACTGCCAGATATTATTCGAGAGAGAGAACTTCATTTTTGTCTCACTATTTAGAGTCAAGGAAATACAATTCATCTCATGGAACAGAACTTGCGAACGGGTACAGTTATACGTTGCAAGTCAGACCTTCCTGCCATCATGGACCTGACGTTGGGAACCCAGAGTTCCTGGCTTTTAAGGTAAGCTGGAGAGCATGAGATGGTAGTCAGAGCATCAGGCTGGAATTGGATACACCTGGGTTGGCATCAGAGCTCTTTGACCTTGGACACGTTACTTAACCTCTCTACAGCTCTGCTTTCCCGTCTCTAAAATAGGAAGAGAAATACCCACCTCACACTGACAATTTTAAAATAAGAAAATCTACATCAAACACTTAGCGTATCATCTGGTACCTAGGAAGCACTCAGTACACTGGGATAACAACTCCTCACTGTCACTACCTAGTAGTTACTGATTTTGCACAATATGCCAACCACTCAGCTGCCTTGAATATACGGTGGTTTAGGCCAGAGCTTCTCAAACTTTCACGTGCATACAAAGCACCTAGGGATTCTCCTAAAGATGCAGACTGTGATTCAGGAGGTTTGCCCTGGGGGCCTGAGACTCTACAGTTCTAGCGAGCTCCCAGGTGATGCCGATGAAGCTGGTCCGGGGACCACACTTTGAGTACTAAGGATTTGGCCCACCTGGATATTCCCCACCACCACTTCCGCACTCCACACAAACACACATGCACACCCAGGCATAGCTAGCGAAAATGCAAAACACTGAATCCACAATCCAGTATCACCTTCCCTGTAAAAACTGAACTCTTTAAAAATGGGAAAAGCAATGAACCACTCGGGATAACTGCTAAATATAGAATACAATTATAAGAAAGGAAAGGGACTGCTTAACCCGGGGGAAGAACTTGGGTTTTTGAATCAGACAGGCCTGGGTTCAAGCTCTAGATGCCCTGCACATACTAGCTGTTAATGCAGCTTTGGATTAATTATAGACCTCCTTATAAACTTCAATTTCCTTATTTGTAAAATGGGGATAATAGTATCTATAAAATATAAGACATCTCAAATTAGCAGTTGTCTCAAAACTAATTATTTATAAGTATATCCCATGGTTTGACACACAGTAGGTGCTAAGAACATGTCAGCTGTCTTTCTGCCTCCAACTGCACTTTTAATTACTTGCTAATATAATTCTGGCTTTCTTTCTTTCACTCAACTTGGGCCCTTTTTCCCTCTCCAGCTAACTATCCGAAGACCTGCCACTACCAAAAGTCTTTTTCATGCTATTTCAAGCTGCCAGCTTTAGTAATTTCCCAAGAGAAAGAACCTTATTTCCTAGTATGTTCTACTAATCCTCAAGACCTAAGTCTGGAGGAAAACTATCTGTTTTCCACATGGCTTCTCTCTATTCTAAATCCTCGCAGGCTCTTTTTTCTTGCACAGATACAAAAAGGAAAGGAAGAGAAGTCCTGCCCATCTTTTTCTCTGTCCCTAAAGAGACTGTAACTATCTTTTTCAATCAGGGAAACTTATTGTGGGAAAGCAGCCACTCAACTCCAAGCTAACTCTCTCTATTCTCTTTGAGTTCCAAATGCTGAAATTGATTCTATTTCTTAAGGAAACTATAAAACACACACACACACACACACACACACACACACACACACATTCACACCCCACCTCCCACAGTTTTGCTGTGGTTTCCTGTCACCAAGTAAAAAATGATATGATGCCATAAACATCAGTTGGCCAGTTTAACTCTGTTCCCTCATTGATTGGCCACATTATTTCCTGAGTGCCTGCCATGTGCCTAGCGCCATGTCCCATGCCAAGTATATACTGGTGCGCAACAGACATGACCCACACCCTTGAGGATTTAACTCTCCTGACCTTCACCAATCTTATTCCTAGAACCAGGCCACACCACCAGCACCCAGGGCAGAGTAGGACCACCTCAGGCTGCATCTAAATAAGCCACAGCAAAACGCTTAGAGATCAGCTCTGGCCACAATCTACTCATGACACGCAGCAGGGCACCACCCAATGAAATCTGCAAATACAAGAGGTCTCTACTAGACCACCAAACAGTGGCCAATCCTTCCCACCACGCGGTCCTGGCGGGAATGGAGTGGAGGCCCCTTGGAGACACAGATCCCACATCAACGTTAGTGTGAAAAGATGTTCCCACAATCCGCCCACCTCTTCTCCCTGACCATGAGCATCTAAACAGGCTAAAAGCTATCAGAAGCTTTCCGAAATTCACCAGAACACTGAACGGCAAACAGTGGGAACATTTCACCAGCCACACAAGCCACATTTAGTATCTTGATGCGTATCTGCAACTATAACACTTAACTTTAATATTTAACTATAATATTTTAAAATAGGGGGTGCCTAGGTGGCTCAGTCGATGAAGCCTCCAACCCTTAGTTTTGGCTCAGGTCATGGTCTCAGGGTCATGAGATGGAGCCCCATGTGCTCAGCTCAGAATCTGCTTGAGGATTCTCTCCCACCCCCTCTGTCTCTCCCCCTGCTCACTCTCTCCTCCTTCTCTCTCTCTCAAATAAATAAATAAAATCTTTTAAAAAGTAAAAATAAGATAAAATAGAATACAGGGGTGCTGGGCAAGAGGAAATCAATTTTTTTCCCCATCTTCAAGTCTGTTAAAACTTTTGTCAAGCTGAGCTCTGTCCATTACAAGGCTCATCATATACAGAAGTGCTGCTAATAGGATCCTCTTGATTAAGAATTCATATAATGTAAAGAGCATCAGAAAAATGTAATCAAAATATATGGAAATTATGTGAACAGATAATCAGTAAAACCTTCAGATGCAGATTAATTTATTGTTCACATTGATGAGTCTAATTTTGTCTACGAATTGCTTTTACAGAAACCTGTGAACAAAAGGAAGATCCCTCTTCATTACATGAAAACACGCTAAGCCTCCTCATTTATGTTAAACTGGGAGATGAAAAGATACCTTTTACTTTTCCCACCATCACCAAATATAATAATCCTGTATTAATCATGGAGAGTGCATGTGTAAAGGGAATGTCATCTTGGTAACAGAGGAGGGGACATTATTTCCAATGATCTTCCAACAGGTATTTGAAAGAAGCCCAAAGCCCTCTGATATTTCAACCCAAGAAGTACATGTCCAGGATGAAGCAAGGCTCAATTTAGGGCCATTTTCTAAGTAGTCTGGTTTAAAATCCAGGGGTAACCACACCTTCTTCTATAGATAACAACTTAGGTAAAAATTACCCATTGGACTTTCTACAAAGCAATCTGAAAGTTCTTCTAGGAACCAAATGAATACTTCAGGGTTAATAATTCAGACAATAGCTTTACTTGGACTGGCTGAACTAATACACACCTGAATTCATTTCAACATTCCCCTGCTTCACTTTCCCCAAGATAATTCTGAAGATGGTACAACATCTCTCTGTTTTAATGTTTTGTTTTGTTTTTTAACTGAGCTTTATACCCAACGTGGGGCTTGAACTCAGAACTCTAAGATCAAGAGTCACATGCTGTACTGACTGAGCCAGCCAGGCACCCCAACAACTTCAGATTTTAGATAAGTGATTCCCAGAGTGTAGGAGACCCTGCCAATGGTGAACTGCAAGATGATTTTAGGTGATAGACAGCTTGAGCCTGGAATAACACAGAACGCCCCCCAGCAGGAAAGGTGGATACTTCTCCCTTCCCTTCTCTCTCTCTCTCTCTCCCTCTCTCTCAATAAAGTGAGCTACGGTCCCCCATCTCTTTGACCTCTCTCTCTCTCTTTCCTTCTCTCTCTCTCAATAAAGCCAGGGCAGGCCTCTCTCTATTATTTGTGGCACATCAGAGTTTTCCATTTAAGGTAGCAATTTAAAGATTTTATTTATTTATTTGAGAGAGAGAATGAGATAGAGAGAGCATGAGAGGGGGGAGGGTCAGAGGGAGAAGCAGACTCCCTGCTGAGCAGGGAGCCTGATGCGGGACTCGATCCCGGGACTCCAGGATCATGACCTGAGCCGAAGGCAGTCGCTTAACCAACTGAGCCACCCAGGCGCCCCTAAGGTAGCAATTTAATGTTTTCTTTTTAACTACATTTATTTGTGGCCAAAAAAGTAAAAAACATGAAATAATAGAGGTGGAATACAATCATGGCACAAGGCATGAATGATAGTTGGGAAACACTGTAGTGTATGGATTAAGATGGTCTGAGTTTAAATAGAGCTTCACAACTAACACTGCTGTGTGACTTTAGGCAAGGTACTTGAGATCTCTGTGCCTTGGTTTCCTCATCTGTAAAAGAGAAGTAATGCCAGTACCTACTTCAAAGGGTTATCATGAGGATAAAGGGGATATTACAGGTAAAGCACTAATTTGTTACCTGGCATAAAGCAAGAATTCCATATAAATGAGGTATTACAGTATTTTATAAATATATCTAGGTAAATAATGATATATTCAAATTTGACCCTCTGGCCTGTGAATAACAAGGAAAATAGACTTCTTCATGGGCTACTGTTCAGGTTAAAAAAAAAAAAAGCTCCTTCTGTTTTGTTTTGTTTTTTGAATTAAAAATGCCGCCAATTGAAGAGTATTTTAAACCCATGTGATCTTCTGGAAGGCAGAAAATCAAGTGCACTATCTTGAATTCCATTATAATTTCCTTTCCTCTCTACTTAAAAAAAATCCCAGTGTTTTAATTACTAAGAATTTAAATTGAGGCTGCCATTCCTTCTCCATATGACACCAACTAAAATGTATTTACAACCAGGCATGTGGTTCCTCCAACATTTTCACATTCTGCCTAATTCTTGTAGCATCTCAAAAATTGCTGTTTTCGGGCACCTGCGTGGCTCAGTTGGTTAAGCGACTGCCTTCGGCTCAGGTCATGATCCTGGAGTCCCAGGATCGAGTCCCACATCGGGCTCCCTGCTCGGCGGGGAGTCTGCTTCTCCCTCTCCCATTCCCCCCTCTTGTGCTCTCTCTCTCTCTCACTCTCTCTCTCAAAAAAAAAAAAAATTGCTGTTTTCTTGATATTACTCCAGTAAATGACTTTTTGTCCAAATTATGGCCACCTTATGTGCAATGGCTTTTTAAAAATCTACTTGAACATTGCTATGGTCTGAATGTTTGTGTCCCCCCAATACTCATAAAATCCTAATCCCCAAAGATGATGAGATTGGCAGGGGGGGCCTTTGGGAGGTACTTAGGTCACGAGGCCAGAGCCCTCATGGATGCGATTAGTGTCCTTATAAAAGAAGCTCCAGAGAGCTCTCTAGCCCCTTCTCCCATGGGAGGACACAGTCAGATGTCTGCAATCCAGAAGAGGGCCCTCACCCCACCATTCAGGCTTTCAGCCTCCAGAACTGTGAGAAGTAAATGTCTGCTGTTTATAAGCCACACTTATGGTTTATAAGCCATAAGTCTGTGCTATTTTGTTACAGCCCCAATAGATGAAAACATAAAAGCAAATGGGCATCACTTACTTATCTTTCTCCTCATATGATTTTTCTCTCTCCTTGGCTCCAGGGGAATTCTCCTATTGTTCATGTAGTTTAGTGTGACCCCCTTGAGTGAATCATAGAATGGAGTGGGGAAGGCACTCCCTATCAACGTCATATACCTTCTTCACCCCACTCCAGTTTAATGGGCCCTTTGGACTGAAATGAAGAAGGACAGAGAATACTGCTCGGTGATATTGGCTTAGCGCTCCACATGGTTCAGCCACGCTCCTGAAGGCGAGTTCACGCTCTGTGCCTAATACGGCTTCCTGAACAATAAACTTTAATCGTCCCATCGAATCCCACAAATTATCATCTCTGCTAGAACCCAACTAGAAAAGAAGAAACGACCCTGTATCTAATGTGAAGGAAAATGGTTAACAATGAAATTAATGATGATTGCAAATGTAACCTTCAAGATGCACAGAGCCCAGTAATCCCTCCAAGAAGAGATAACACAATCTGATTGCTTCTGAATGTCAAATGTACCTGCAAGAAATAGCTATGTAAATTTCCAGGGCAGGCTGGGTAGAAGAGTCCAAAGTTAATTTTTTAAAATCGAAGTCATTGTTCCCATCCCTCTCCATTCTGTCAAAATTTGACCTTTCCTTCTTTCATTTTTTAAACGATTATGTACTCACACCCCCAAGGTAGCTCTTCAGCCTGACTTGGAGACGGGACCATGGGGCCAGGCACGTGGGTGCAAACCTCAGGTCTGTGAAACCTGGGCATGTTACTTAACCCTTATGTGCCTTAGTGACATCACCTATGAATGGGATAAGAGCACCCTACCTCACAGGACTGTTGAAAAGGGTTATATTTATGTAATGTATCTTATTCCTTGACAGTTCAGCTAGAGAGCACACAGGAAATGGAGCGATACTTCTGTCCCAAAGAACAGCAAGTGATGTCACAGAGCCCCCTACACCAAAGTCTGGGTGCTCAAATAAATGTGGGAAATGTGGTTCTAGCTCCTGTGTCCTGCTAAGATCTGGCGTAGTATGTGGCACATGGCAGTCGATCGATACTTGAATGACATGAAGTTAGCACGCTGATCTGAGTATTATTTCCCCTAGGAAAGGGGGCCAGAGTGAAGCACATTCAGGAACTCTCTATTCTGATGACCATCAGCCCCCTGAAGACTCTGTGGATTATGAGGACAGCACACCGACAAAATTCACCTGTGCGTGCTTCACGCCAACATGTCTAAAGTTTGGACCAAGGCATTCATATTACCATCCCAAATGTGGCACGACTGCTCGTCATTACTCCCCATCCATTCTCTGCTCCATCAGTCAGACAGCCTCAAGTGTGCTCAGCTGAAGACTCCAGTTTCGGGCTCTCTCGCAGCTAGGTGTGACCGTGACCAAGTGCTCCCTAGAACTTCCAGGAAGGCTGCAGAAATGGAGGGGGTCACCTCTCAACTGAGAAGGCGCCTTCCTTCTAATTCCCTTCTGCTGCACATGTGGGCTGCGGACACACTTAAACTGGCCCCAAGTGACCTTGATAAGGGAAGTCACATGACTAAGATGGTGGGACAGAAAGATGAGAGTCTGGGCTCCTGATCATAGCAGGAAATCATGGAGTGCCTAACTGAATTTCTCTGCCATGAATTTTCCATCTGAAGTCACTGCTATTTTAGGGGCATCTGGGTGGCTCAGTGCGTTAAGCGTCTGCCTTCGGCTCAGGTCATGATCTCAGGGTCCCGGAATCGAGACCCACATTGGGCTCTCCACTCAACGGGGAGTCTGCTTCTCCCTCTCCCTCTGCCCCAACTAGTATGTTCATTCTCTCTCTCTCTCTCTCAAATAAATAAATAAAATCTTTAAGTCACTGCTATTTTACATTTTCCTGCTATAAACAGTCAAAACTAATCCTAACTGATACATCGAACAAATAGGGCTCCTGGGAGCACATTCTTAGGAATCCCTGACCTTGCAGGTTCCCAGATTTCTCAGGACAATTTACCCTGTTTTGAAAAACTATCTTTTATAAAGGAGGCATTGCTTTAATTTAGATATAAAGAAATAGTGACCTAATTTGCTATGCCCCAACAATGATGAACACCCACTTACCTAAACACCCACTTTGCCTGTGGGGCTTTAGTTGATTATATTAATCATTTCCTAATAAAGAGCAGGGAACCAGATATTAGGAAGCAAAACTGCCGGATGACTCCCACCCATGCACCTGCGCTTCCCTTACCGCATCACTTGGCGAAGGAAAACATACCTGGCTTCCCATCTTGACTCTTCCTCGTGGCCCCTCTTTA
The DNA here is from genome assembly GCF_964656455.1 of Halichoerus grypus. NCBI lineage: Eukaryota > Metazoa > Chordata > Mammalia > Carnivora > Phocidae > Halichoerus > Halichoerus grypus. The sequence continues at coordinate 104,920,456 of NC_135721.1, forward strand.
AACAGCCAATTATACAGAAATTTATTTATTTAGGCTTATTCCTCAGGGAAATCCCGAACTGAAATCGCTGCTTCGCCAACAAGGCCAGGAAAACAAATCATTTGTGTTGTGGCTGAGCCATAAGGCTCACATCATAAACACAAGCAGAGGCTGAACAGCCCTGCTCTCACAAAGCCATTTGGGAGAAGATTTTTATGGCAGCAGCTGAAATGTTTCTACCAAAACAACACCTACACTTTGCTAGAGTTATTTTCAGAGGAGAAGGTTTCCCCTACTGCTGTTTAAATTGTTGCAATGTTTAGTTAAAAGCGTAGGTTCGCATGAGTCTGGGGCTGCGGCCCCAAAGGGGGAACTTGGCTGCCACTTCCTAGCTGAGTAACCCAGGGCAGGTGCCTTAACCTCGCTGAGCTCAAGTCCTCTGCAGGAATCCGAGCATGCTAGAGAGTCGTCCAGGGAACTGATAAGACATGCTTAGTGTGGGGGCGCCTGGGTGGCTCAGTTGGTTAGGCGTCTGCCTTCCTCGGCTCAGGTCATGATCCCAGGGTCCTAGGATCGAGCCCCGCGTCAGGCTCCCTGCTCCGTGGGGAGCCTGCTTCTCCCTCTGCCCCTCCCCCTGCTTGTGTTCCCTCTCTGTCTCTCCCTCTGTCAAATAAATAAAATCTTTCAAAAAAAAAAAAGGACATGCTTAGCGTGATGGCTACATAATGAATATTCCAAAAATGAAAGCTGTCTTCTTTCTTACCGTATTTGATGCTAAATGCCTTGAATCACTTGGGGAATAAAGATACAAGGACCTAGGGGTAAGCCATATTTAAAGATACTGTATCAACATTAATACAAAAGTATACCTGTGGTAACAGTATATGTGTAGAAGCCAGAGAACACTGTTTATCCACAGACCATTTACACAGCTCTTCCTGGACCCTCCAGGACAGAGTTGCAACAAGGAAGTCAATAAAAACTCTGAACAGCTAAGGGCGCCTGGGTGGGTCAGGCAGTTAAGCACCTGCCTTTGGCTCAGGTCATAATCCCAGGGTCCTGGGATCGAGCCCCGCATTCAGCAGGGAATCTGCTTCTCCTTCTTCCCCTTCTTCCCCCTGCCCCTCCCCACTGCTCCTTCTCTCTCTCTCTCTCAAACAAATAAATCTAAAACAAAACAAAAAAACCTCCGAATAGCTAAACTAGACAGCATACAGTCCATTTATTGGCTATATTTAACCTATTAATAATGATAAATAAATATTATTGAGCATCCCCAGGTCCTGGGCACCCAGCAACCCACTTCTCATGGAGTAATGATCTTTCACAATGATACACCAAGAGACGAGCCAGAGACACTGTGATAAGGAGACCCCACTTTAGGACTAAAGAACCGATTTCCCTGCTCTGCCAATCCTGCCGGCAGAATGCAGACAACGGCCCTCAGCTGAAGAAAGCTGTCCACCCGAGGTCAAGCACCCACCCTGCAGCTGCCTTCAGTTGCTGATATCAGTCAATAAAGGCCCAACCTGCTTTAGAGCTCCCTGTGGGGCTAAGACTTCCGTTAAGATGGCTTTGTACCCCAACTTCTCCCTCAGACCAATCCCAAGTCCCCCCTTTCCCCTCCTTAGGTGTGGGTCTTAAGAGACAGCATAGGGTCTGTAATTACTTTCAGTCTTCAGATGAACACAGTGAGTCCCAGAGAGGTTGAGAGGCTTGCCCACAGTCACACAGCCAATGACCACAAGGCTGGGATTGGAACCCAAGCATTCTGATGCCAGAGCCTGGGCTCTAAATCACCCCGCTCTACGGCTCATTCGAGTTTGCACTTTTAGGTCCCATCAAGTAAGCTGGTCGGGTTGGCTGCTATCCTCACAGTAGACTGCAAGAAGCCAATCAGAATGAGAGACAGTTGCGGGAGAAGGCAAGTTCAAGAAAGTTACAAAAGACAACTAGCAACTACATCTTTCAAACCAAGGGCTGGGTTACAGAGTGAGGGAATGGCTGAGAGGCCACGGAGGGACCAGGGAGACAGCCCAGACACCAGCAACCATGGAGAGTCAGGAGCTTGTCTGGGCCAGAGGGATAAGGGAAGGAAGTGGGGTTTTTAAAGCCCAGACACTGGGGCCCACTGGTTGAGCTCCACACAGCAGCATTGGCTGCAGTGGAAGAATTGGAGGGAGCTCTGGTGGGGGCAGAAGCCCATAAAAGACACACAGCTGTTCCTAGAGTTACCGAAGAAACACAGAGACATAGGGAGTGATACACTCCTGCCTCCCCTGGGCCACCAGCCAGGGAACCAGGGAGCCCGGGAACCATCGTTCCCTCCAACATGGAGCAGAACCAGACGGAGATGGTCCAGGAGTGGATCTCAGAGTGAGTCTGTGCTTGAGCAGCCCGAAGATACCACTGATCAACTGGCCATGAGGAAGCACAGAGAAACGCTCTGAAAATAAAATACAGGAATTAAAGTAGATCTGTCGAAACCTAGCTTAATGGGCAAGTCGTCCTACATCCTCAGCAGCCCCCAATCAAACAACCGCTGCAACCATGACCCACGGGCAGGGCCCTTTACAAGGCACGTCGCTTTCTCACTGTCCAGTTCAATCACTGCGGTCTGAAGGAATGAGGCGGAGAAGTTTCAATGATTCTGTTTAGTAAGTCGGGGGGATATATGTAATATTCTCAAAGTATTTCCATCATAAAAGTAGCAAATTTATTGTACAGTGCTTAAATGGACAGAATTTCAGGATCAAGATTTTACTTATGTAGAACAAATCGTTCCCCGCCACCGTGAGCTAAATTAGGTGTCAATGTAGCTCCTATTCTGGAAGGCTACATACGCCTTCACAATTTATCTGCTGTTTGACAAAGCAGGAGCTAGAACACAAATTCTTTCTTCTCACAAGTCCTCTGCTGACTTCTCTGATGCAGCAGAAATTCTCAGGGGAAGGGAGGGGGCAGAGGAGAGAAAAACTCTGCAAATGAAAACATATTACCCAGAATCTCCAAGAATCTTCAGCAGCACAGATACTAACATTGGAGTGATACAAAGATTAGCATGGCCCCTGTGCAAATTCGTGAAGCCTTCCATAATTTGCTTTTCTTTTGCTAATGTTCACAGGTGGGAAAACAAAGGCTCTGATTAGCAAAATGCCTTATCTAATTGAGGGCCCCTTCCCACTTCAAACTTTTCCTCTATCCCCAACTTTTCCTCCAAAAAAAAAAAAAAAAGGATCCCCAGTGACAATATTCAGCAACCACTCAGTGTTTATCCACTTTGCCTTTCCAAAGACCTCTAACATCTATTTTAAAAGTTATTTATATTCTAGTCCCCTCCAGAAGAAATGTGATTTGTTCATATATCAAGATTGTGAATAAATTTCAGTCCCCTCCAACCCCATTCTGCCTCACCCTCCCCTCCCCCAAACAAAGCTACTTTGACATAATTAAAACCCAAATAGCTTGAGAGATCTGGGTTTGAGACTCAGCTTTGCTTCTAGGAAGCTGTGTGGATTTAGGCTGGTCAATTAACCTCTCTGGGCCTGTTTCCTCATTTCCAACATGACGCTACCAGAACTAGCTAATGTCCACAATCCTCTCAGCCCTGAAATGATTCCACAGAAAGATAATAAAAGTCCTGTGCAGAACCAGATGAACTCTCTCTCACTTGACATGGCCTGGACATCTGCTGGTGAGATTGCTTATCAAAATTAAAAATACAATCTGTGGCCATGGCACAGAGAAAAAAGTCTGACCTCATTCCTTGCTCTCAGTTGACTGTGATCTCACCCAGCAATTCTCGAGTTGGGTTCTTGGGTGGTCTGATGGCAAAAAGAGCCCGATTATTCTCCCTCCCTGTATCTACACCTTCTGCCATTTACCCCTGTAGTGCCCTCCCACTCTGAGACCAGTCTTTTTTTGGTCAACAAGATATTAACAAATATCATACAAGCAAATGCTTGAAAAGTGCATGCACTACTGGGCTTGTTCTCATTCCTGCTCCTTTGTCATGGCCAGGAGAACACGCTAGGTCAAGTGTGCTTGAGGATGAGAGACAGATGTAGCAGAGATGAGTCACCCCAGTCTTCCTAAAACCATCCTAGATCAGTCAACAGCCGGCTGAGTCCCAGACATGGGAGCAAACCCAGCTAAGATGAGAGGGGCTTCTTGCTCAACTCACAGCTGCCCAGACATGTGAGTGAGATCAACTTAACCCCTCAACCTGTAAGCTAAATACGTTTTTATTATTGTGTTCTGCTGAGGTTTTGTATTTTGTAGTTCCTTGTTACACAGCATTATTGTTATTATGTCAGTAGATAACTGACACACAATCCTTGAAATACCAGCCAGACCATAACGACTATTTCCAGAACAAAGGTTCTTTAGTGATAAAATGAGTCTGGGATACACTGCACAGCTTAACTTTATATTAAAGGTTCACAACACACATTAATGCTTTTAAGGCTCTAAGAAGTCCCACAGTAAATAAACGTATTTAACTTTGTCGAATTCATGTTTCCCCCAACGTATTTGACTACAGACCCCCAAGTACAATGTGCTAAAAAAATTCTCCCCCAATCTTAGATCCCACGTCTAGGTTGAGCTTCTATCGTACCTTCTTCCTAGTTAGGCCATGTATTTTATTGCCTCTTCCAAGACAGTTAATGAACATTTCAAAAGCAAACAAGACAAGATAAAAACCTACAGGTACTTTGAAATCAGGAAAGCTTTCATTGTTTATATCCAAAGTCTAATGAGAAATGAAAAGGAATGTTCCAAAAATATCTGAAACCCATATGCAGCCTTGGTCTAAGATCAACTTTCCCATGATAAAAACTGTAACAAAAGCTTCAGGCTGACTTGCCATCGAACATTCTTCAGAGGTTCTCCATTACCATCTTCCTACCATGGCTCACAAGCCTGTGATAATCAGGGCCCTGATTTCCTCTTCCACTACTCTTCCTCCCCTCTATCTTCTTCCTTTCTGATCCCTACTCTTGGGTGTACATACTATCCATGAACTACTTTCAGTTCCATTTCATAGGCCATGAGCTAGTGCTCTGAAAGTCTCCAGAGTTTGGTGCTATTTGATGTGAACTTGAACTATGCAGCTCTGAAATAATATAATAGCAATGATATGGTCTCATATTAATTTCAATCAATGTTAAATCCACGCATAACATTAATTTTCTTGGAGAGTTGTCCCTTGGAAGCTGGCTGGACCTAGAGAATGCTAAACTCTGTTTACAGAGTGGCCACAGGGTGGCGCCACATTTGCTGGTGAACGGAAATACCCACCATTTTTTGTCAGAATTATTACTGAATTATGAGAGTTCTGAATTTGCAAAGACTTCAGAAACACAACCTTCACATAAAATGTGACCTCTAGAACATGGAGTTTCTTCTGCTGGAAACTCTCCTTACCTCTTCATTACACCCAAGTCCAAACACACAGAGTTCATCCGGCTAACTTTAATTCATCCTTCATGCATCAGTGGAAACAGTACTTCTGCCTGGAAACTTTCCCTGAAACCCCCAAGAACAGATTGCAAGACCTATCCTATAATAGAGTTTACCTGATTCTATATAAATGCCTATCATTTGGCCTAGACTCCTTCATGGGAAAGATCCTAGCTTATTCCATCTTCAATCCAGAGCCCAATACAAAGCCTGGTTCATAGATAATCACTGAATATCAGATGGGCTCATGTGTGGATGGATGAATGGAGAAATAAACAAGCAGGATGGGCCACTGAATACAAAAGACTGATTTTTGCTGTATATTCTCTCATCCTCTCCTCTGCCCAACATCAAGGAAAGATCATTACAAACACTAGGCTACGGCTGAGGAAAGAAGATAAAAAGAATCTTGATAACCATTATGAGCTGGATAAGAGTGACCATTATGAATTTAGAATCAACGCAGACCCCCATTTTTTGAAGTGAAGGCAATTGTCAAAAATACAAAAGATAATCAGAAAAAAAGTAGGGTGCAATAGTGTCTTTCTCTTCCTAATCAGAGAAAATCTGAAGGCACGACTTTTATTTTTTGGAGCTAAACAGTTTAATTCATTTGTTGAAAGTGAAGAATTCACTCCAAGTGTTGTGCTATATGATGAATGTGACCTCTCTGATGTAGCAAACAAAAATGTAGGAGAGAGCTTTCTTTAGAGTTCCACGGGGCCAGATTTCCTGCTTCCCATCACAAAACACCCTTGAAATATTTTGTTTCTTGCTCACTTTCACCTTGGACACCAAGTACGTGATCTTTGTTACCCCATGAGTGTCCTCTTTAATGGGGGCAGAAATGAGTGCAAACACAGATAAGACACTTTGAAACCCCCAAAAAAAGCCTTGTCTCCGATGTTTCTTCTCACATGGCTTTGGACTCCAGACCAAACACCCACTAAGCCTCTGGCACTTTCAGGCAGAGCTTGGAAAATAGCTCTGCCATTGATTTGTCCTGCCAGCTGACACCATGCCGTAGTCTCAGGGAATGCCACATGGATGATCTTTAGGCCGTGTGTCAATACAGCCTTGTTCTCTGGGCTTTAATCTTATTTGAACTTTCTTTTGACTCCTTATAGACACTATATTTGAAAACAAGGGATGTACGGTATTGTCACGCGCTAGAGAAATCCAAAACAATTTTCCATGGATTGTTTGAACCCTAACGTTAAAGCAAAGCCATAATCTTCTGCTGCTGTTTTTCAGGTTCCTCCGTGCTCTATTTCCCTACTATCTGAATTCCCTTATGTGTAAATAAGAACCTGGTCATTTAGTTCAGTCCCACATGGCATCAACGGCGGCAGTAAGGAACACCATCGTTGGCTCTCCAAATCTTAACCTGAAAGATGTGAGAACAGCCCAGTTTCTTGGGGCAGCTCTGTCCTTCAGCAGCCTGTTGAGCTTTCAAGAATTCATTTCTGCCTCCTCCAGCCTGTTTTTCTGCATGCATTCTTTCAAAAGACATCTGCATCCCCTGGTAAGAGATGAGAGTGATACCAAATAAAACAAAAAAGGAACTTCAGAGGGGCTTTTCAAGCAAAGGCTCCCAAATAAGGAGTAATTTCTTCACTTTGTTCTTCCCTTTCTCTCTTTAACCCCCCTACAGTTAAATTGCTGAAGGCTGTTTATGCTCTCTCCCTTTTCTTTTCTTTTTTTTTTTTTAAATAAAAAGTGCCCACCAGGTAACCAAATCAGGATCCCTTTTCACAGAAGGGAGACCAGACAGCTGCTTCTCAGAGACCATGCACCATCACCACCAGGACTCCCACAAGGCCCAACTGAATCCACCCTGTGTTACTTGCCAGTGTTGTTCCTTAATTGGCCACGAGTACGGTCAGCCCCAGGAATTTCTGCGCCCTGTATAGCATAATCTCCTAAATCATCAGCAGAGAGTTGAAGGGCCAAATTTTTAAATAGCATCCAATTAATAATTGTAGTAATAATGAAAGAAATGCCAAACTGCTATGTGAATTCTAAAGCCCAAAGTGGAAGCTCAGCTAAATGAAGCAAAACTATTCTTCTACACCCCTCCCCTCCCTTTGCTTTTCAAATATCCCGTCTAGCAGGGGAAATTTCTGGAGCTAGATCGTGCAAAATGTTAGGATTTCGTATTTCAGGTTCTATGCACTTTTCCAGCTTTTATTGAGCGCTGACTTATCCCTGGATATAAGGACGAAAATTCTTGACAATAGATCTCAAGAAAGTCACAATTCTATTCAAACACGGAAGCTGCTAACAGAATTTGTTCATTCGCTTAACAAATGATTAGTGAGTACCTGGCACTGTTCCAGGCACTGAGGATGCCACGGTGAACAATATGGGACAGAAATCCCTACTCTCGTGCAACTTCCATTCTGCAGGGGTATACCGGCCACCCCCAAATAAGTACATAAACTGGACATCAGGAGATACCGAAGGCTAAAGAGGAAAGAGGCAAAAGTGGGGAAAGGGGACAGGAGTGTAAGTCACAGGGGGTGGCAACATTAAACAGGAGGGTAAAGGAAGGTCCCAGTCGGCAAAGATTTGAAGGAGGTAAGGGAATAAGTCCTACAGAAACTGAGAAGAAGAGCTTCCCAGGTGAAGGGAGGACAGACAAAGGCCCTGGGGTAGTTGCGTCTAGCGCGCGCACGTGCGTGTGTGGGGGGGGGGGAACAGCAGCTGACAACGGTGACCAGCATGGAGGGAACAAGGGAGTGTAGTAACAGGTGACGTCAGAGATAAAAAGGAAGGGATCATGCGAGCCCTCGAAGGCCCTGGTAAGGGCTGCAGTTCATGCTTCTAATGAGGTGGGGAGCCACTGGAGGCTAGAGGCAGAGCAACATGACCTGGCTTCTATTAAGAGGATCACTTGGGGCGCCTGGGTGGCTCAGTTGGTTAAGCATCTAACTCTTGGTTTTGGCTCAGGTCACGATCTCAGGGTCTTGAGATGGAGCCCCATGTCGGGCTCTGCGCTCAGCAGGGAGTCTGCTTGAGGATCCTCTCTCTCTCTCCCTCTCCCCTGACCCCTCCCGACTCACTCACTCACTCTTTCTTTTTCTCCCAAAAATAAATAATTCTTTATTTTATTTTTTTTAATAAATAATTCTTTAAAAAAAAAAAGCGGGGGGATCACCTGGCTGCTTTCTTGAGAATAGACTGTAGGTGGGCAAGGACATAAGCAAGGAGATCAGCTTGAAGTCTACAGCACAATCCAGGTGAAGGAGGACGATGATTCCGCCAGCAGTAGTGATGGAGGTAACACAAACTGATTAAATTTGGGATAGGTCATTTGAATCCAGAACAGAATTTACTGATGAACAGGATTTCGGTATATGAAGGTAAAGGTTTTTTATTTTCTGAATTAAAATGCCCAAACTCCAAATTTGTGTTCACTGTGTTTAGGTACTCCAACAGGTTCTGATGATGCACTAATTTATATCTGCAGCTTTTATCTTTCCACTGACCCATAGTTACCTGCCAGTGCTTCTAAGATACTTCATTGCTCTGGTCCACTCACCCTCAGCAAGACCATCTATTCCCAGCCTCAGTATTGGTGATCATGAAACTGATCTTCCACTCACCGAGGGCCAATGTCCCTTTGTTTCTTCCACGGTTGTTTTCCCCACTGTGAGTCCAGATATGAAACTCTACTAGTGCTTCCTCTGACCCTATTTTGTGCATCTCCCTCCCTCTTAGTTCCAATTGCTCCCTCTCTCGTGCCAACCCCTACAATCTCCCAGGCTGCCTCGCTGGCTCCAACCTCTCTCTCATCAACACCACCTCGCCAACTGTCATCAAAATAACATTCTGAAACTATGGGTGTTATGATGTGACTTCCCCTGCCTCCGAGGGTCTCTCCCAACGACTGTGGATCTCTTCCATGGGCCCCGGTTCTCTGACCTCTCGTGCCTACCCCGCAAGCATTCACTACCTCTGGAGTATGACAGGACCTTCTTGCTCATTCTCTCACATTCACTTTTACACGTGGGGCTTTCCCAGCCTGTGTTGCCCCTTTTCTGCACAACCTTTCTCAAATCTTCTCATCCATGGAGACTAGATCAAATTCTGCCCCCTCTCTAAAAATGCTGCTAACTACTCCAGCCCCTACCCAGGTCCTACTATAGCCCTTTCATTAGGACCTCATGTCTCAGATACATGCCCTATCTCCTTGATAGGGGTAAACGGCAAGGTCATACACCACCTTATATTTCTTCTTACACCTCCCATGATTCACATAGTGTTCAATACATACTTACTGAATTAAATTATTTCAGTGAAATATATTAACTGAGACAATATTTCCCTTATCTTTATCTCAATCTCTGAAAGTGAGGAATTGAAAACCCCTAGAATTCAAAGGGTACAGAATCTTTGAATAAAAGAGTCTGTTATTTCTTACTCTCTCACTCTCTGTTTCTCTTCTGCCATTTTGATCCTTCCACTAACTTGTCCTTGGACAGTGTGCCACAGAAGAACCGGACAAGAAGTTATGGCTGGGATTATCTCATGGAGATTATTATGCTCACAGGCACATCATATCCCAAGTTGTAATCTACCCGATCTTTGACTTATAATCGAACAAGATCCTGGCTTCGTGGGAGAGTAAACAGGAATGGAATGAGCAGTTCTGGGCCCAGTTACAAAGTCCGGCCATCGCTGGGATCTCTGGGTACAGAACTAGGGCCGCATGGTGGGAGAAGCAAAAAGAAAATGAAGTTGGCATGTAATCAGGCCCTTCGGGTCTATTTCTGGGCAGGAATTCCTGCTACATCTCAGACACGACCATGTAGCCCCCACCAGTATTTTTTTTTTAATTTTTTTATTGTTATGTTAATCCCCCCACCAGTATGTTCTTAATGATAGGACTTCACTGACTCATAAATCACCACTACAGGGGAGCGTCCTTATAGACCCCAAAACAGGCTACTCTCAAGTTCTCTCACCAAGATAAAGATTCTCTCCCTTTAATCCTTACTTCTTCAAGGTCACCACCTCCCATTTTTAATTCACACAAACGTTCATTATTTGCCAGGGCCTGACATGAGCCACGCACAGCCACGGCCGCCCTGAGGAGGACGGACACGCTCCCTTGCCTTCTGGAGTCTACAGTGGGAGGCAGATGGTGATCAAGTAGCCACACAGGCATAAAATCACAAACTACGATTAGTGCAACGAAGGAAACAGAGATGGAACAGGGGATGAGACAAACCAAAGGGTTCCATGCTCCCCTGAGGAAGTGATACTTGAGCTGAGATCTGAAGAGTAAGCTAGAAGTTAAATGAGACAGATGGGAGGCGTGAAGAGAGAGTTCTTGTCACAGGGACATGGAAGGACACAGGCAGGACAGAGAGTGGTACCCTGGAATAACTTTCCAAAAAAAGGCAAAGCAGGGAGAGAATGGCTCAAGAAGTTAGAAGGCGGGAGGTAGGTCAAGCAGAACTTTGTGGAACATGGAAAGAAATCTCTGGCCTCAGAGAAACGGGCAGACCTTGAGAGTTCCCTCAATTCCTTGTGTCCGAATGTTCTCTGCTCATCTGCCACCGCCTACTCTAACCACAGTTCCTTCGTGAAAACCCGTCCCACCTCAGTCCCTCGAAGAGAATCCCTACTAGCGTACAGCTTGGCCCTCTCCAACACAGACGACTGCACCTCCAGAAACCAATATGAGTGTTTCTTGGGAGCCTCTGACCTTTGGAGCCTTTGAACTTAGGAGCTCTTAAGACACAGACATCGCTACAGCCAACTGGTGATGAACGTGGAACTGAAACGTTTCCATGACCAGGGAAGGCTGAGGGACATGTTGGTCATGCTGAGCCATGTGAAAAAAACAAACAAACTTTTTTTTAAGTGTAAATCATCACCCTTCCCATTTATAGGTCAAGTGTCTTCCCCTCTCTGGGGAAGCTGGCCCTGTGACCAACTGGCCCCTACTGACCCACAGTATGCATGGGAGCAGTCATCGGGGATTTCTGAGGCCTGGCCTGAAGAGCACTGGCAAAGGCCACTTCTGCACATTTGCCAAGCTCCCTCTTGAAGGCCAGTCCCCAGGCTTCAGGGGCAGCGGCTACATGGAAGAGAAGTAAGGTGTTGGCTGAACTCCCATTCTACAGCCAACATCCCCTGCCTGCCCTGTGAAAGAGTCACCTCAAGTGTTCCAGCTCATAGGAGCCCCCGGGTAAGTGCAGCCCCAGCCAACAGCACGCACGGGAGAAGAACTGCTCGGCAGAGCCCTACCCAGCCCAGGCTTCCAAGGGATCCCACAGAGGGGTTGGTTTCCGAAGCCAGTAAGTTCAGGGGTAGTTGTTCCAAAACAAGAGATAACTCAAAACAGAAATAGAGCAAGGTAGCAAATGAGATTAGGAAAGAATCAAGCAGATAAACAAAGAAAAGCAGAGATGCAGCCCCTGCATGACAGGGAGTTCAAGCTCAATTCTGGACCTTCCCACCTGAGTGGAGGACTCTGTTCCTTTCTCTGTAATTCACGAACCTCAGTTTCTTTTTTTATTTTTAAGATTTTATTTATTTATTTGACAGAGAGATACACAGAGAGAGAGGGAACACAAGCAGGGGGAGTGGGAGAGGGAGAAGCAGGCTTCCTGCGGAGCAGGGAGCCTGACGCGGGGCTTGATCCCAGGACCCTGGGATCACGACCTGAGCCGAAGGCAGACGCTCAACGACTGAGCCACCCGGGTGCCCCACGAAACTCAGTTTCTTGACAACAGAATGACCTTTAACAGGACCAGCTGAAAGCCTTTCTGTCCACAAAGGTTTTTACTATAATACCCAGGTATTTTAGTCACCATTTTGCTCCTGTCTCTCGTTTATCATATCCAACTTAATAAGCGCCACTCAGAAATTCCTTGTGTAGTATTGATAAGTCTTTACCAATTACCTGCCTTGGGCTATCAAGATTACTGATCCTTAAAATTTTAGAGACCAGAATAATTGGAAGGAATAAGGCTCAAGTGTCTCTTACGGTAAAGGAGTCGGATACATTGTAACAAACAGGTGACTGTGGAATACAGGTGCTAATACCATCATCAGTAACTGAAAAGGCAATCCACCATATTTCCAAGTAACCCATCATATTTCCATAATTTAGGTTACTCTAATGTGATGCAAAGTAATTTCACAGTGATAAATTTGGTGTAAGTGCACACAAATCTGAGTAAAGGCACGCACTGAGAGAAGATACCAATGGGTCTAGCTCCCTATTTTGAGATGTTCATGAATTAAAAACACGTATTGCTCAGATTTTAGAATGTGTGCTCCTTGAGGTCTAGCAATTTGTTAAGATTCTTAAAGCCATTATCTTTGTTTTGTTTTGTCTTCACTCCTAATATTTTTAGAGTGTATGTGCTGTCTATGATTTAGAGTGTATGTGTTGTGATGAGTTTTAAGGATTAGATGACTATTCTATCCCTTGGCCTCAAGTCCAGGCACTTCTCCAAAGGCCACCAGCATTTGGCCAAATAATCATATGCCTCACTGATTGTCCAACCCACCAGGAAATTCCACACCTCCTTTCATACCATTCCTCCCCTTCTTTCTCTGGTAAGCTCACTATCATCCTTCAAGACCCAGCTCAATGTGACTTGCTCTATGAAGCATTATCTGACACTCACCAGCCTCTCTGCCTTTTCTCGACAGATTTAACTACACCCCCATTTAGTTCACACAATACTCTGTCTATACCTCTAATACTTGAAATATTTATCATAATTATTTGTTTGAACTTCTATTTTCCCAACTACATTGTGATTTCCTTGAAAGCAGTGATCAAACAGTATTCATTTTTAACTCCATGGTGCTTAGCAAAGTGCTTGAATCACAAGGGGCCCTCTGTAAATACTCACAGAGTGAATGCTTTCTGTCGCTAGAGTGCCTTATTCTAAGCAGCCTGAAATGCCTTTCACACATTTTAACTCTCAAAAAATGGATTATAAACCATTAGAGGGATGAGAAATATAAGGAATTAAGAGGAAAAGATGTCTTATCTAAAATTAGAATACATGAGAGAAATCTCTGAAATTTCCAGATGGATAGATCCATTTCACCCTTCTGTTTCTGTGAATTACGTATAATTCCATCTTGTAGAGTCAAATACATTATAATTAACTGCATACATAGTCATAATAAGGTAGAACTTCTAATTTTCAATTCACTACTCCAACAGAGCTAACCATAATAGACAAAAAAAAAAAAAAAAGATGATTAGTTACAACCTCAGGCACCCCTCCAAAAATGCCTTCTTTAATAAGTACCCCTTCTTTTTGTTAACGCATCCTACATGCTGAGTGTCCTTAGGGCTCAAGTACAATTTACACTTCATTATCTTATATTTTCATAATGTCTCTAGCTGCTTCATCGCATCCAATCCTGTCTCAAGAGCAAAGTCTTCAAAGATGGTGTCTCAGTCAGGGTCCTAGCAGGAAACAGATGGAACACTCACAGGAGACAACGGATGGTGTTCAATAAGGGGATTATTTACCAGCCATGGCGGGGTTTAGGGAAGACAACCAGGGAATGTGAATTGCCCTAGGCCTGAAGGGGCAGGAGGACAGAGCTATGGAGACCCAGAAAAAGTACAGTTAGCTATACGAGAGGGCCGCCTGACCAACTTGGCTTCCAGGAGAGCCACAGAGACAACCGTCAGCCAGATGGCAAGAAAAGACCTAGAGGGATGAATAGGCTGACCTCGTGGTCCTCCTCCCTCCAAACCCCTGCTCCATGCATGCAACCGGAAGCCAGAGGGCAGGGAAGCCCACCAAGGCAGCGCATGACAGCCCTCCCCTGCAGGACAAGGGCAGGCTGGGAAGAGTGAGGAGCGGATTTGGAGGGGCAAACACAGAAGAGCCAACACCCAACAGAATCATCACGGGTACTTATTTCTGAGCCCCCTCCTTCCCATACAACAGAATTTTAGTACAGATGGAAAGAAGAAGAAAGAGCCAAGACGTGGTATTCAATGGAATCACAGGGTGTGCAGGAACATTCCACGTACATCCATTTCCATTTCTTTCTGAGCATGTAGGAGTCACCTCTCCACATTTGCTCTGTGCTCCATCCCCAACCACACGGAAGAGGCCTTACTGAAGGCAGTGCCCAGGAGTAAGACCTCCAGGAAGAACCCTCCAACTGCGACATAAGGGTCAGTAAATAAATAGCCCAGCTCCTCCCCGCTCCGGGGGACTACTGTGAAGCATATTCCTCGGTCTCCAAAAGACAGCGCTCCGGCAGACAGGAGCCTTAGTGGCCCTTAGTGGAGTCAGCCTGTCAGCACACCCAACATTGGCTGCATTTCCTTCCTTATCTCACTGCCCCACACCCCCCCCGGTGCTTCCAGGGCCGACCTCCAGAGTTGGCTACTTGCACTCCAACCCTGGTCTTAGGCCAGTGTCAGGAGAAGCCAACCTCAGACAATGCATGAGTAATAACCCACACCTCTGAGAACGGACACATCACGAAGAACGTGTAAGAGATATGTGCACGTGCGTGTGTGTGATACCCACCCTCCCTGCTTTTCTCGGCACCAAAGTAAAAATATATGGAACTTAAAGTAAAAAATGTGACTTCTAAGGCTCCAACTTGGCTTTGAACTTGCTCTGGAAAGCTCAGAAATAACAACCTCCCCGGGCCTCCATTTCCTCATCTGTCAAATGAACTCCAATAAAGATCTATAAATTTCTTGTCCAACTCTCAAGTTTGGTCAAGATTTTCAGCAGTGAAAGGGACATAAATCATGAGGCCCAGTCCTTGAACAGACATGAAATTCCATTTTTTGGAGTATTTTCTTACACTTAGGGAATTCACAAAAGGCAAAAAACACTTTTGTATCATCATAAAGCAAATAACTTACAGAAATTAAGAATTTAACCTATTAACCAAATGGCTATTAGATATTATTTTAAGTCAAATTTCCTTGACTTGACAGCATACATACAATCAATTATTTCAAAACTCGTAAATCTTGTATAAACATCTATTGAGTGCCCCCTTAATCTATTACAGGATACATTTATAAAAACATCAAGACTGGCTGCGTGGCTCAGTCGGTTAAGCATCTGCCTTCAGCTCAGGTCATGATCCCAGGACCCTGGGATCAAGCCCTGCGTCAGACTCCCTGCTTAGCAGGAGTCTGCTTCTTAGTCTGCTTCTTAGTCTGCTTCTCCCTCTCCCGCTGCCCCTCCCCCCACCACCCATGCTCTCTCTCTCCTCTCTCTCTCAAATAAATAAAATCTTTAAAAAAAAATAAGTAAATAAAGTAATACCTCAGAAAACAGAGATGGGCTTTGTAGACCTACTTCTGCTCTAACTTCATTTGTCTCCTTGGGCAAATTATTTCACTTCCTCACCCCCACACCCAGCAGCACCTCCAAGAGAGCTGGTTCTAGGGCATTCCACACATAATAATCAACTGATAAAACTGAAGAATGCCCTGAGCTTTAGTTTTATTAAGGAGAAGAAGAGAAATGGGAGGGTTGTGCTATCTATATCATCTTGACAAACTCTTCCTACCCCTACCTTCCCTCTTGAAATGAAACAAAATATAGTGACCTTAAATTCTGTAGCTCCAAATGACTGTATCGCTCTCTTGAGAGCTATTGCCTCTGCCCAGCATGGCCATCCCAGAGCAGACCTTAGTCTATGGTCATACCACCCTGAACACACCCGATCTCGTCTGATCTCGGAAGCTAAGCAGGGTCCGGCCTGGTTAGTATTTGGATGGGATACCAGAGCAGACCTTACCTGTTCAGAGGCAGAAGCCACCGGACCCTGAAATTCCGTAAATTGATTCTTAAACACACACACACACTTACTTCAGTGCTGGGTATGCAGTGCCATGAAATGAATGAGGTCCATGTTTCTAGCCCTTATATTTAAAATAATGGCAAAAATCATTGCAACCCCCAGTCATGAGTAAGGCTGTTCTGACAGGTGGCCAAGACCTTGTCTCAGACCTATTTGGAAATGTATGACAAGCAAACAAAAAGATTGTGGAAGGAACAGGGGAGGGGGGGAGAGTAGAGGACACGGAAGGGGAACATGATAAGGTATTCTTTCACTTCTCTTTCTTGACTAGCACATTCATAACAAATATATTATTACATCTGTAATAAAGTGAAAAATCTGAAAGTAACCATGAGCCTCTTGGAAGGATTCTCTGGGACTGTGGAGGCTCTTGCTACTTTTTCTCTTAGGCACAAAGAATTCAAAGTGTGTGCATATTGGAAATAGGAGAAGCAGGACAGGAGCCAAGAGGAAAGTTCTAATTTTGTATCTTTGTGGGCAAACTATCAAAAAAAATGGTTTCCCTCCAATTTCCTCCAACACGAAGAATGGTCAACTGCTTCTCTATGATATTTCATCTGAGTTTCAAGGTCAAGGGGGAGGAAGAAAGAAGAAAATGAGGTTATACAATGTCACAAAAAGTTAGCTATTAAATTATCTTATAGCAGTTACAAATTTCAACAAAGTTATAAATGCTCATTTATTATTTATACTAAAATGACAAAATTGTTAAGAAAGATTAAATTACCAAGGAGGAAAATATTAGATGACTTTGGAAATGTTAGCATTATAGGACCTAATTGTCTTCATTGGTGGTTTTCAAAGCTGGGTGCATAATAGAATTACCTGGGAAATTTTTAAAACTTCTCAAGCCCAGGACATACCCAAGGCTAATTACATCAGCATCACCAGGGGCTGGACAGCCAACAACAGTGGTTTTGAAGCTGCCCAGGTGACCATGATACGTACAACAGTTCAAGATCAAGTGGCCTACTTCATGCTAAGTCAATGTTAATGTGGCTTGAGGCAAAGAATGGTGTCTTGAACTAGTGCTTCACTTCTCAAAACCCTCCCTGACCTGGTCCTTACAGGTAGACGTCCGGGGCACAAAGCTTCACCTCCCCACTCCTCACCTGCCTCAGGTTGCCCCTCTAGTCCTTCAAGCCTACCTGGAATTGGACATCGATGCCAGGTATGGGGCTTAAGAGACAACACCAGGGAGTACAGTGACATTAAAATTGTGTGCTTCAGAGAGAAACGGTGTCCACAGTGCCTTTGCAGTTAAGAATCATCCACTGGCAGAGAAAACTCACCAAGGGTAGGCCAAGCAATGCTATCAAAACAGGCAGCTTGGGCCTCCTTTTCCCTGGTCTTATTCAACCATTCATTTGTTCACTCACATTTACTAGCCAGATGGCTTGTCCTAAGTTCACCCTGAACTCACAACTTGTAGGGAAAACAGATTTTAAGAAGTAACTGCCACTCAGTGTAATTAGAAAAGGGGAAGTAGGTACAGGCACAGTGAAAAAATACACAGAGAATAATTACTTCTGGGGAAAGGGTTTTCCAGGCTACGGAAATTTTGTATCAGCAAAGGGTTTTCCAGGTTACAGAAATGTTGCATAAGAGCCACAAAGATGAGACAGTATGAAAACAGAGAGCTGTTTCATACTGCATATGGAAAACGCATTCAAGGGATGAGGTCTGAGGTCAGAAACGTGAGGTAGGAAAGGGCAGAACAGCTAGGAGTTTGGGCCTTCCCCCGGAGCCGGGTTTCTCCACAGCGACACTTACTGACATTCTGCGCTGGATACTTCCTGATGGTGGGGGGTCATCTGTGCATTGTGGGATGTTTGGCAGCATCCTTGGTTTCTGTTCACTACACAACAGCAGCACCTCACCCCCCCAATACAGGCAGTAACGCCCCCAGACATTGCCAAGATGTTCCTTGGGAGAAAAGTCACCCCTCTTGAGAACCACTGTCCTGGAGGCCATCTAGACCTGTTGAGCAGGCAGAACTAAGTCAGAATCCAAGAGCAGCATGGGGAATGCAGTGGGGTGGTGAGACATCACAGACCATCCATCCAGAACAAGAACATGCATATCTGTGCTCGTGCCTTTAACCACTTCCACAGGGTATCAGAGAGTCTACACTCAACAATTAGTTCTAACTTACTAATTTAGACAGGCTTTCAAAGAAGAATCAAGCAAAGTGTTTTATTACGCTATCTTTACAATATAAAAACTTCCCAAAGTTGGCCTCTAGGTGGTGGGATTCTGGTTCACTGCTCTTTCCTTGATATTTTTCAGTATCTTCCACAATCTGAACAATTTATAAAAGAGCAATTACTTTTCAAGATACCACCCTTAGGTAATTCCTCTGTGAAAATAAAATATTGCATGCATGACACACAGTTGCAAAGGTAGAAGCAATGCTCCCACAATGTGCGTGCGTGCACACACACTCTCTTCCACCCTTGCTCATTGTGCTTTCAATTATTATGGCAATATAAAATTTCATTTTCCATGAACCAAAACATGCACAAGGGTGTCTTTGCAGAACATTCCTTTTTACATAGACCTTTTGAAGTAAAGTATGGTTTCAGTTATCTATTGTGTGTAACAAGCCACTATAAAACTTAGTGAGAAAAACAACAATCATTTATTATCTCTCACAATTCACTGGGTTGGCTGGGCTCAGCTGGGCAGCTCTCTTCCACATGGGGTAGCTAAGGTCCAATAAGCTACATTCAGCTGGGAGCTTGATTGGGGCTGGAACATTCAAGATGGCTTCTCATCCTTTGGGTCTTTCTCCAAATGGCTGATCATTTAACAGTACGGTCTAAGCTTTTATAAAGAACCAAGGCTGGCTCCTAAGAAGGAGCAATCCCAGAGGACAAGCCCTAATATGCTTATCAAGCCTCTGCTTGCAACACACTTGTAATATCCCATTGACCAAAGCACTATGGCCCAGTCCAGAGTCAATAATTATGGCCAAGTCTAGAGTCAGTAAAGAGGAGAATACGCAAGGGCATGAGCGCTGGGAGGCAGCGTTCACAGGGGCCACCGAGATAATAGTCTATCACAGTTGGAACAGGGTTTTCTTATAGACCATGTCCTTTTACCCAGACTTTTTAAACTAAACATCAAAAGATTAAAACCCAGAGATTACAGATATGAAACAATCCATACCAAATTACAACTAAAGCTACCGCACACTTTGCGCCTTCCTTAGGCCAGCTCTTAGTACAGAAATAGAAACAATTCAATCTCATATTTCCTAATGGTAAAGTCATTTCAGAAAAAAAAAAAAATCCTATTTTTCCCTAAAGGACAGAAATACCAATGATGAAAGATTCCCTCACTAAAGATAGATACTATTGTTTGGATACATTTAAAGATTTCATGATGAAAAGAAACTCACCAAATTAAAATAAACTGATCCAAATCTACCGTCAACTCCCTTCTTCCCAATTTTCTTCTTTGGTGAACGAACCTCCTTTGAAGAATGAAATACAATCCTAACAACTTGTGCTTTAAGTTTTCATGCATTGAAGATTAAGAAAAGTCACACACCAGTTCTCATATGTAAAATAATAATTTGCTTCAGTTGAATGAGTAGAAGTTCACTTCGAGATTGTTTTAATGCATACTATTTATTTTACTATTTTTATATATATGAATTATGAAAATGCATTCTCTAGTGGGAAAAGTCATCTCCATTATGACAATCCTATTATAGAGCAGTAGACACAACCCCCAGGGTGGCAGGGATGCCTGGGAAAATACTGAGTATCCATCTGAGTGGGTTTATCTTATGGATGGGTGCCTTCAGACATGACCAATGAGGAGGTCCTTCCTGGTTCCAATATCATAAATGAAGGATGCCCAGATCAGGGCGATCTAAGCCTGGGTGAGCTCCTAAATGAATCTGACATGTAGGAAACAACAGTAAGTTTGAAAGATTAATTTGGGCCACTCAATCTTAAAAGAGAGTTCAGAAGATGCAGAACTAGCAGAAAACATTTTTTAATAAAAATTATTTTAAAAAGTACTTAAAGACCATTTTCAAATAGTTTTAATCAATATTTCTGGTGAATCTGGTACAAGAACAGCATCTAGAATTCTGTTTGGCTCAATAAATATTTGTCAAATGAATTAAAATATAACCTACTGGGAAAATGGCCTTGGAGACTAGCTCAATGGTTTTCCATAGGTTCTTGGTAAAACAGAGGGAGGACAGGAGATGTGGAGGAAGTGGAGAGCTGACTACTGCTTTACACCTTGGGTTTTCACATGAAAAGTTACTTCTGCTATTAAAAAAAAAAAAAAAATGGACTGCTACTGATCTATCCCAACATCCTTGTTCTATGAACAAGAAAAAAACGCAACCAAGGCCAGACACAAAGAATGGCAGTGTTACAACCAGACCTCAAGTCTAGAGGGAAATACTGGCATATACAGTCAGTCCTCAACATCTGCAAATTCACCTACTCACCAAAATTTATCTGTAACCACAAAATCAATACAGGTAGCACTTTGGTGGTCTTCACTGGACATGTAGAGAGAGGCAAAAAATTGGGGTCACTAATGCACAGGATCCTGCTGATGTCACACAAGGCTCTGCTCTGCCTTCTGGTGTCAGCTCTCACACTGTAAACAAGTGTTATTTTCACAATCTATTCAGTGCCACGTTGTATCGCAAATTTGTGATTCTTGTTGGTTATTTCACTGTTTAAAACAAGGGCCTCCCCAGCAGAGTGATGAAGTGCTAGTCTGCTTAAGTGTAGTGTTCCTAAGCACAAGGCTGTGATGTGACTTGCAGAGAAAATACATGTGTTAGCTAAGCATCATTCAGGCATGAGTCATAACACTGTTGGCCATGAGTTCAACAGGAATGAATCAACAATACATATTAAACAAGCTGTTTAAAGAAAAAAAAAACAGAAACACACATGAAACAAGGTTATATATGGATGAGTTGATGAAAATGTTGTGACCAGAGGTTCACAGGAACCTATCCTTGTATTTCCACTAGGAGCAATGACTCAATGTTCACTAATTCAGAGTGCATGGAGACTTTGTAGGACATAACTACTGGAAACAATGAGATCAACAGGAATGAATCAACAATACATATTAAATAAGCTGTTTAAAAAAAAAAAAACCAGAAACACACATGAAACAAGGTTATATATGGATGAGTTGATGAAAATGTTGTGACCAGAGGTTCACAGGAACCTATCCTTGTATTTCCACTAGGAGCAATGACTCAATGTTCACTAATTCAGAGTGCATGGAGACTTTGTAGGACATAACTACTGGAAATAATGAGATCAACTGTACATAACTTACAACTCTTTAGTTCATTGTTACTGAGGGCCTTGAAAACTGGGCACTAGCACTCCTGAACCAGACATCAGTAAATACCTTAATGAAAGTACCTCCTGGTACCCCTTTCAGCACCTTGTTTTTTCTCATAACTGATGACATGAGCTTTACCAATTGTATGGGGATTTTAAAATGTTTCATTTTTTGGGAAATCTTTTAGTATTATGAGGACTGTTTCCTAATTTGCTAAATATAGGACAGCAAAGGAACCATCCTAGAAGTTATCTAGTCCAAGGGCTACTAACCTGACTTCCATGACCACCAAAGAGGTTCACAGATATAACCGACCTGTTCCATAAACTGGGATGGAAAAAATAATTACATGGTTATTTTCTCTAAGCTCTAACCGAAGTGTGGCATTTCCTCTAATTAAAAATATAAATCACAAACCACAATAGTACTGATTGCACCTATGACTTGGTTTTTGATGGAAATTCCAGATAGTTTATCATATTAGAATTATTGCAGATATTGCGAAATATCACTTGTACTCACCAATAATTTGAAATTACAGTACTTATATCATCTAATGTTAATAAGATGTACATATATTATCATGCCACAAATTTACTATTTTTATATCTGATTTTAATATAATGGTTTCCTTTGCAGTTCTGTATATTTTATTTTATGCATTTAAAAAATTATTTAGGGACACCTGGGTGGCTCAGTCAGTTAAGCGTCTGCCTTCGGCTCAGGTCATGATCCCAGGGTCCTGGGATTGAGTCCCGCATTGGGCTCCTTGCTCAGCAGGGAGCCTGCTCCTCCCTCTGCCCGCAGCTCCCCCAGCTTGTGTTCTCTCTCTCTCTGACAAATAAATAAAATCTTTAATAAATAAATAAATAAATTATTATTATTATTTAGAGAATGGGTTCACAGAGTCTTCACCAGACTGCCAAAAAGGTCCATAAGAACTCTGAAGCACTTCTCCCATTCCACAGATTAAAAAACATGAACTAGAAAAGGAAAGTAGCCTTTGATGGTCCCCTCGTTGGTTAGAAGCAAACCCAGGCCTGAAACCGCACAATATCCAACCTGGATGGGGCTCTATGAGCTGTGCTGAGCTGCTTAGCTATTCATCCTAAGTCTAAAAACTGGGGCACCGTATCCCCCAATGTTTGGCCAGCAGCTAAGTGAGCCCTGAGATTGTACATCAACATGAAGGCAGAAGCATGTATCCCTAGTGGGGAATGGTGAGGAATTTACAATGCATCCAGGAGTCCCTCCTGGCCTATCCAAGGTTCAGATCCTATCTCCTGGGCAATCACTGTTGCCTCACCCCACGTGGAGCAGAGTCACCGTGGTGGGGAGCCAGTGTCACTGGTGGGACTGTGTGTCACTCAGCTGGCTGGCCCAGAACAGAGGAGCAGGATCACATTTCCTCCTGTCACAACCCCATCACCCCACAAGCATCCTATGCACCAGCCACAACAAATTAACTGCCATGCACCAAGCATACAGAGCTCTTTCCTGCCTCCCAACACAGTTTCCTCTGCTTACAATGGCCCTCCTGTCTTTTCTCCCTGGCAAACCCCTCTTGTCCTTTGATACTCAGTGACGTGTCATCTTCTTCCTCTATCTTTGCCAGGTAATCATCCTTGTCTCAATACTAGACTGTGAGCTTTGTGAGATGGGCAGGGAAGGTAACTGGGCTGGAGGAAAGGAGACCAAGCATCTATTGTGTGCAGACAAGATAGATGATGTGATAGTAATAACAATGTTAACATTTATTGAGCATTTAATATCCACCAAACATTGTTCTAGGCAATTTATATATATTGTCTCATCTGATCTTCCCAACAGCCAATAGGTACAATTATGATCCTAATTTCACAGATGAGGGAACTGAAGAGGTTAAATAAGTTGCCTAAGGTCACAGAGATAGGAAGTGGTACAGCAGGGATCTAAATAGAGGCACCCTGATGCAGAGACTTACATATGCCTTTAACCAGTGACTGCACCATAAGGAGCCATCTAATCCCTTCACTCAATAGGTAAGGA
The DNA here is from genome assembly GCF_964656455.1 of Halichoerus grypus. Classification (NCBI taxonomy): domain Eukaryota; kingdom Metazoa; phylum Chordata; class Mammalia; order Carnivora; family Phocidae; genus Halichoerus; species Halichoerus grypus. The sequence continues at coordinate 104,944,108 of NC_135721.1, forward strand.
AGTTACAGGTCACAGAGATTAGGCAATATCTTATTATAGAGTCCCCGAAGTAAGATTAGAATCAGAGCTCAATTTCCAGGATGCTGCCTCTTACTTTAGTTTGGATTTTTGTTTGGAATGAGAGAGGACAGAAAGGGAGGGAGGAAAGAAAAAGATTCATACATCAGTTAGTGTTAGTTGATTGGTGTATAAATCAAATGACTGGTCAATAGACAGATAGGAAGATTAATAGGTAAGTAGAGGGACGTGTGGGTGGCTCAATCGGTTAAGCATCTGCCTTTGGCTCAGGTCATGATCCCAGGGTCCTGGGATCAAGTTCTGCATCAGGCTCCCTGCTCAGCGGGGAGCCTGCTTCTCCGTCTGCCTGCCACTCCCCCTGCTTGTGCTCACTCCCTCTCTCTCTCTCTCTCTGACAAATAAATAAATAAAATCTTAAAAAAAAAAAAAGATAGGTAAGTAGAAAGAACTGATCACTTTCAGGTATCTCCAGCACAAAGCAGATCTGGCTCACAGTAGATAACGTTACTGATTGCTCTTCGAACCATGTAAAAATATCAAGACATGCTCCTACTACCACCCGAGTGCCCTCTAATTTAATGTAATCCCACACGATGCTGCATGCCGGTCAGGAGGCCCACAATTGAAGGAAAAGCAAGAGGCTTAGAAAGGGTGAGTTTCCTTCCCAGGAACCCCTCAGAGAGTCTTTTCACAAAGAAGAGATGACTTTATTTTTCAGTCTAAATTAGCCCTCCTGTATTTCGACAGGCATAATGAATATGATATTCTGTGTTAACACAGAGAAACCAGGACTAAGCTTGCTTTGCTTGGTTTTATGTTAATTTCTTGCTGACCTGCTCACAAGTGCAATTGATCCTACTGAGAAAACGATTATTTCTTTTCAAATAGTGGCCACTGTGCAAAGTCAACAAACATTTCCGACCTCCAGCACTTGAGACCAACTAAGTCTGCTCCTGACCTAGGGAACTAAACTATCACGTGCAAATATCATTCACAGTTTCATGGGAAAACAATTCAAACACAGAAAACATCTGCTGTGGTACTCTTTCCACCACTGTAAGGAGGAAACACTTGTAGTGACATTACTGCCTATTTTCTGTCACTGAAACTGCTTTCTACTTGAAAGTTATTCATTTGCTATAAACTGGCTAGACGACACATCAATTAAAGTAATTTATCTTTGAAACTGGAAATAGGAAGATGGAAGCAGACGTTCTGAAGGATACATGTATCTTCTTCCCACCAAATCTACTGGGTTGTCACACAGATGGTTAAAGATTTATTGTTGGTTGAAGGTGGTGCTGGTTAGCTGCAGTCTTCAGAAATGCACACTTTTTTTCCCCCTTTGTCTTCCATAGTCTAGAACTTCTCTCTGTGATTTTGTAGCAGCCTGCCTTAAGTGGGGTTGGTCCGTGAAGGCTCTAATGAGGTATGACCTTAACAGTTCCCAAACATTAGTGAACAGTTAACACCTCACTGGAAGTCAGGCTCCCTCCCTAAAGACACTGAGGCAAAGCTCGGACTTAGACCCCTGGATGCAGTGTCATTTTGAGCAGCAGTTTCTGGTACACAAAGCATAATCTGTTTTTACAAGCTTGTTGCTAAATACATAATTTTATATTAAAAATACAATACACAGAGAATGTCAAAATGAGCCAAAAACAACAAACTCGATGCAACTAAGAAGAGTCCCAGAGGCTAAACATGGTAGCAAAAGCAAGAAACAAGCATCTATATATAGAAAAGGACAGTCTTAACCAACAAGAAATCTACTTGCTTGTAGAACTGTTTTTCTTCTTTCTTTGGGATCTAGCTCCATGAATGGTAATTAAATTAGGAGACTGCGGTTAAGATAGTAAAAAGGCAAAAAGGGACCTCTGAAAATATGTTTCATGTTTAAGATGTTACAAAGGCAAGCAAGGTTTAAGTGCTGACATGAAAAGGTTTGATTTTCTTCTGGAACATCCAGCTGGAAGGGGTAAAAAGGCAACCATACACAACTAAGAATTTACCTCAAATATCCAAATCTGGGTAGCTTTCCACCTCTAAAATATTCCTAGGTATAAAGAGGTAGTCACAGGGTGCCTTCTCAACACTGTTTAGTTTGGGTTCCTTCTGAGGCATACCCTAAGTCAAGGATTTGAGAACCAGTAGTTTATTTGGGGAGGTGATCACAGGAAGCCAGTAGCAGAGTGGAGAAATGAGAGAGGAAAGCCAATGCAGGGGGTGCTATCAAACAAGTTATCATCGTAGGCAACCGGGATCTAACCCCACTGGGGAATGCTGGGAGAAGGCATAGACACATTCTCAGTTACCTCATTCAGGAGGCAAGGGAGCTGGGGTACTTGTACATGGATTCCTTCTCAACCTACATGTCCATCGCTGCGTGAATGGATAAACCAAATGTGGTATCCACACACACTGGAATACTATGTAGCCGTAAGGAGGAAGGAAATTCTGACAGACTACAGTGTGGATGAACCTTGAGGGCATTATGCCAAGAGAAAAAAGTCAGCCACAAAAGGACATGTATGATTCCACTTACCTAAGGAACCTAGAGTAATCAACTTTATAAAGACAGGAAATAGAATGGTGGTTGCCAGGGGACCGGGATGAGGGAGGAATAGAAAGTTACTGTTTAATGGATATAGACTTTCAGTTCTACAAATGTAAAAGTTCTGGAAATGAGGGACGCCTGGGTGGCTCAGTCGGATGAGTGTCCGACTCTTGATTTCGGCTCAGGTCATGATCTCAGGGTCATGAGACTGAGCTCTGCGTCAGGCTCCTCGCTTGGCAGGGAGTCTGCTTGGGATTCTCTCTCCCTCTCCCTCTACCCCCACCCCCAAATAAACAAATAAATCTTTTTTTAAAAAGTTCTGGAAATGAATGGTGGGGATGGTTGCACCATATGTGAATATACTTAATGCCCCTGAACTGCACATTAAAAATGGTTAAATGGTAAATTTCATCTTATGTGTATTTTACAATTTTTTTTTCAAAAAGGTAAGTGCCCAGGGTGATATAGGTAGAGCCCCTAAAGTAATTTATTCTAATAACCACTCAAAAACCTACCTCAAAGATAGGTACTCAAACCCACTCACTGTCATAGGGATTTGATAAAGCAAATGATGCCCAAAGACAATCATCGATAGAGATTTGGGGAGGGAGACTATCCTAGATAAAAAATAAATGTATTCACTTTTTTCTGATTATATATGATCACGATTAAAAACTTAGCAGATAGGTATTGAGGCACCTGGGTGGCTGAGTTGGTTAAGTGTCTGCCTTCGGCTCAGGTCATGATCCCAGGGTCCTGGGATCGAGCCCCTCATCGGGCTCCCTGCTCTGTGGGGAGCCTGCTTCTCCCTCTCCCTCCGCCTGCCGCTCCCCTTGCTTATATTCTCTCTGTCAAATAAATAAGTAAAATCTTTAAAAAAAGAAAAAAGAACAACCTAGCATGTAGGTAAAAAGAAGAAAATCTAAGTCATCTATAATCTGATCACAGGGGTAGCTCTCTCAGGATGTGCAGCATGGAGAACGATATGCAGAAAGGACAGATGTGGAAATCAGACAGTTCCCAACCTCTGCCGCCAGTGGGCTCCTAAGGCTGGCAGAGCTGGGCCGCTGACTCCTCTTGATCCCACTCTCCCCACTGGTAAACAACAGACTCTGTGCCAATGTCTTTGAACACCTTACTACTCAAGGTCAATGGCCCAGCAGCATCTGCGTTCCCTGGGCGCTTGTCAGAAAGACAGGGTCTCGGGGCCCCACCCTACACCTGCTGACTCAGAATCTGCATTTTCACGTTTGGGTTAAAATGCAGGTGATTCGGGTGTGCTGTGGAGTTTCAGAAGCGCTGCTCTAACACAGACCTTCTCCTTCTACTTACGATTTCTGAAAAGCGCCAGAGCTGCTAAGCCTTTAGGGCCTTGGTGTTAAAATTTCCACCTCCTCTTGCAGAAAACAACCTAACTAGCTTTCAAATGAGGTAATCCAGGATCTGGCACAGAGTAGATGCTAGGTAAATGTGGACCAATACTGCTAGCATTTGTATGACATATAATGTCCCCCGGAAGGAAACCCATGGAAGGGGACAGCAAATTAGAAAATTTTCATCCAAAATAATAAATTCGATTTTCTCTTGCTCGAATAGAAAAATTTATCCTAAGGCAAGCTGAAAAGAAGAAAATGGTTTTCTCCCCAGACTGAATGCTTCTTTTGTAATACAGTTCAATATCCTTAGACTTTTTTTCAGACCTGAAAAAAAAAAGTAAATGAAACGACATGTTGAAACTTGCACTGACCCTCTTGCATTTCCAAGGCTGCTGGTTTGTTGTGCTTAATGTCTTTTTTTTTCCTCTTTGTAAGCAACAAATAGGACTTTGTTAGCTTGTGCAATGATGCAATTATAAGTGCATTAGCCTTCTCATCCACAAAAAGAATCTGATTTCAGAAACAAAAAATAAAATTCACCACTAAAGTAATATGCTATCACAGTAGAGTTCTTTAAATTTGGGGAATACTATCTACTTTGGTTTGGATTCGAAACTTTGAAAATATGGAGGGAATGGAGAAGGGGTATGGGGAAAAGAAAATAGACTGAGCTATGAATTAGCCATATAACATTCTGATTCTTAAAGGCACATATCAAAAGCCTTGACATATATACATGATTATTCTTCGCTCCAGTAATTCTGTTCCTAGGATGGGCAAAAATGCTTATCTTCAGTGAAAAATATTCCCCATAGCCTTGCTTCTAACAGTGATTGTTTTAAAAAGAAAATTAGTTTATGATATTGGACTAGTTAAATAAACCTTTCACTTATATAAAAGTAGAGCATGCCATTCAGAATAATGCTTTTTAAGAAGTACCTTTAATGACCAGACACACTCACATCCCCCAGGCCTTTGTCCTCTTTCCTGTTCTAAATTTTCTTCACAGCACTCACCACCATCAGACAGTGACCTGTTGGTTACTGCTTATCTCCCCCCAACTAAAACAATGTAAACTTCAGGCAAAAGGGCAATGTTCTGTTCACTTCTGTGCCCCTGGTGCCTCACAAGGTGCCTGCCAAGTAGTAGATTAGCAACAAATATGAATTGAGAAATAAATGAAGGACTGAATATAAGCATATGCACGTGGGCACAGAGAAACAGACACAAGACAATTTAAGATATTCCCAAAATTATTAACAGTATTATGGCTAGGTGGTGAAAATACACATGCTTTTATTTTCTTCTTTATGCTGATCTATTGTTTCTACGTTTTATGCCATGAACTTCTTCTAAATATATATATATATATGTGTGTGTGTATATATATATATATATATATATATATATATATATAAAACCCCTTTTCTTATTTGCACATGTGCATGTGTGCATATATGTGTATGTGTGTATATTTTGTATGTGTGTGTATTTTCACACTTATATTTGGTTACCTCGTAAGGATATCCTTTATTCCCCAAATTGCCAAGTTATACAATGGGAAAAAAAATGAAACCCTAACTCTCCGCTTCAGGTGAATAAAATGAAATATGGGACAAGTAGTTTAAAAAAACCAACACCATGAACCCATTCTTGCTTCTTACCACACACACTTTCATTAAGTCACATACCATGCATATAGTCAGATACAATAATCCCTAATAATATGTTCCCATTTAATAAAAAAATAAGTTTTTTAGTTTTAGAAAATTATGTTGTTTTCGCAAGTATGGTGGAAAATGACAATTTTATAGGTCTCACAATAGGTGTCCTATTGTTTTATTTGTATTATAGTAAAACTAGCAATTGCTCCAGAAGGCAGCAAAACTGGATCACAGTGTTCTCACTGGTCCGAAAGGAGAATTGCCATCAAGAGACACACACCTGGCAAATGAATAAAATCAAGAGCATTAGAAGCATTCAGGCAGCATCCCTTGAAATAAATTAAACAGGCCAGCCTTAACATTATAAAGTAGCTATTCAGGGAGGTTTAACATGTAATGAACAGATTTCCTAGGCAATCTTCAACGTTGCTATTTTATATTCTAATAAGTAATACAAAACTTCGTACTTAATAAACTTTTAAAAATCCAATTCAGGGTATATAAAAGATTGTCAGTTATAAAGACGATACTTTCTGTGAACTGACTGCAAAACAAAGTCCATTTTAAAAGGATGATACATGCAAATACAGGTCTCCATGTGAAGCAGAATGTTACATTAATGCTGTGTTTGCAAAACGGGCTCAGGAATACTTCTCCCTAGGGAAGTGTTAAGGGAGTTTGTGAATCGGTCAAGACACCGAAAACCCCTTTGACCCTTCGGTACTTGAGACCCCCCATGAGCTCACTCTCAGCCTTTTCTCTTACCTTTGCTTTCTTCCTAAATATCTTCTTTCATCTGGTAAAGTGTCAAAGGACTATTCTGTTTTTATTGTTTCTTTGCCTTAATCAATCACACTGTGATGTTTAACACTGAAAAAAGTATAATTTATTTTTGTAATTTTTTTAACTCCAGACAAGAGGTTGGCAAACTACAACCAAGAGGTTAGCAAACTCTAACCCAAGGGCCAAATCCAGCTTGCCATCCATTTTTTTTTTTTTTTTTAAGATTTTATTTATTTGTCAGAGAAAGAGAGAGAGACACCACAAGCAGGGGGAGCATCAGGCAGAGGGAGAAGCAGGCTCCCCGCTGAGCAGGGACCACAGTGTGGGACTCGATCCCAGGACCCTGGGATCTTGACCTGAGCTGAAGGCAGAGGCTTAACCAACTGCGCCAGCCAGGCATCCCGAGCCATCCGTTTTTACAGCGCCCATGAGCTAAGATTGGTTTTACATATTTAAATGGTTAAAAAAAACAAAAGAGGAATACTATTTCATAACGCAAGGTAATCATATGAATTCAAATCTCGGTGTTCATGAACACAGTTTTCTTGGAACACAGCCACGTCCATTCATTAAGGCACTGCCTGTGACTGTCTTTGGAGCTACAACCCTGAGGGTGGCAACAGAAAGTACAGAGCCTGTAAAGTCAGAAATACTTCCTAGTGTGTTTCGGGAAAATGTTGCCAACTCCTGCTCTAATTTACACGACAGCAACATATAACACAGATTGTAGATTCCTGGGTTATCCTGCTCTATGTATCCTATTTGAAAAGAAATGAGGTAATTTGCATAGGAAAATCTATATATCATCTCTGGATTATCATCCACCTACCTACTTACTCACCCACCTATTTTTGTACAGGCTAGGATGAAAGATCTGGAAGAGTACTTACCAAACTGCTAACAATGCTACCTCTGAGGCAGAATGGAAGACTAATGAGAGAGGATGAAATTAAATAAAATGTTAACTTTTTACTCACTTATGTAATTTTACTCCTGCAAGCAGGTACTCCTTTTGTATTATAAACAATTTAAAAAATAAATAAAATTCAAGGAGACCTTTTCACACGCCGAATACTGGCCTCTCAGAACAACATAAAATTAAACAGTTGAAATGTCAAAAAAAAAAAAAAAAAAAAAAGGATTTCCAAGAGTTTCTTAACAGCATGATCATTTAGAATTGGTGCATTCAAAGTACATCCTTAACCATGAAAAAATGTGAAATGGTGCCCAGTTATGTCATATTAATAAAAAGAAAAGCCATAGCAAAGTATTTTAAAAGTACACAGATTTTGAAAAGCCAAATATTGTTCAGAAACTAATGATAAACAGGTCATGCAGAATATACATTCTGAGAGACTGTAGCTTCCCTGAGTCACCTACAAAGACAAGTACATTTCAATAGCTCCAATTTCCATCCTTCTCACTCCAAAGTATCGGTTGAAATTCATTCCATGCTTAATAAAGAAATACTGGTCATAACTCTTGGTTGAAAAAAAAAAGTAATTTTCCCAAAATATATCATAAGGAACATAAAAATTGTGAAGCCATATGCTCAAGTGCACATTTTTACCATTTCTTATTTTTAAGTGGACACTAAAAATCTTCCAGAGACCAGACAGGACATCCAGACAGGGGCATGATGTGGTACAGTCTCAATGAACCACCACATTTATAATTCAATTCCTGCACATTTATAAATGCTGGCTTTTAAACTGCAAGCCCAATGGCCCCTTTAACTACACTTAGATGCACAATAATTGACAGCTCATTACGACAAGTGGTCTCAAGAGTGAAGTATTATAGCTAATGGTCTGTAAATGCTTTAGTCTCCAAACTTGGGCCAACATTAAGGCAAGCAAAACTGGGCCTTTCCTTAACTGCACTTGATTTTAAATGCCTGGATGATATAACATTACTCAAAATTAATCTTCCTATTGCTAATGTCTGAAATACTGCATATTGAAGTCAAGAGTACACACCTAATTAATTTTATGTTTTCTTATGAAATACACTGTAATACAACAATTTCTAAGTATCCACATCTTGAAGAGAGGCAGAAATGATTTTAAAGCAAAGAGTGAAAACACCTGAATATCCAGTAATAGAACATTCCTGAAATGTTAGAGTTCTTCATCATTTAAAAGTACACAACCAGGGGTCCCTGGGTGGCTCAGTTGATTAAGCATCTGCCTTCAGCTTGAGTCATGATCTCAGGGTCCTGGGATCGAGTCCCGCATCGGACTCCTTGTTCAGCGGGGAGCCTGCTTCTCCCTCTGCCTGCTGCTCCCCCCCCAACCTTGTGCACTCTCTCTGACAAATAAAATCTTTAAAAAAAATTTTTCAAAATTTTAAAAGTATGCAACCATTAAAAGCCACATTTAAAACAAAATTATGTAGGAAGTCATCACAATAGAGTGTTAAGAGATAAAAAGCAGGATAAAAATTGTATGCCAATATAATCCTCATTTTTAAAAAAATACAATCTATGTCCTATGTGATGTAGAAAACATTACATGATAGTGACTTTTGTGTGTGTGCATGGGTGGTAGAACAACAGTGATTTTCATTTTTATGCTTTCCTGGATGTTCCAAGTTATCTCCAATAAGCACCATTTTTACAATTAGAAATAATGTTCCTTTGTCTTTATTCCTGTTGGCATATATATACACCAAAAATTACCACTAAAGATTAAACTAGTCTCTCCACAATTCGGGAGACACAAAAACATACTCCATGATTAATTGTATCTTTAAGCGCAAACACTTGCCAAAACAAGAGAAATATTTAAATAAATAACATTTCTATGCAAAGTCCTGGGAAAAACAAGGTAAGAATTAAAATTGGAAACTGTAATATGTTCTAACTATTATTTTCATGTGTTAGACCTAACAAACAAACCCAGTGTCAGAAATAAACCTTAGAGGGGGCCCACTTAATATAAACACTGGGAAAAAAAACAGCAATAACGAAATTACAAGCATGGCTTTTCTAAGACCGATGTCCCTTACCCATATTTGTCAGTCAGGGCTGCCTGTTTTGGACACATTTTATTCAAAACTGCATTAAAGTGCCGTTTCCACCAAAGACTGATCTTTGCCTTTCACAGGAAAAGCAAACAACTCTCCCTAAAAGAATATTCTAGCAGCACACTTGACAACAGGGTGTTCAATAACTGGCCTACTTGTCTTAAGAAATTACAAACAGGCCAGTTCCTATGTTTAGACCAGACAGAAGCTGGTCCAGGCCTTGGAAACTAGCATCCTGACCAATACTGTTTAAAGCTAAGGGGAAGAGAACCAGTGGCTCAGAGAAACCTTTCACAGAAGTGATGAGAAACTAGGGCAAAAAATAGGGAGCAGGTGGAGCAACACATTAGAGGTGCCCAGAGCCCTGCGGAGAAGCCAGAAGCCAGGAGAGAACAGTCTGATCATTGCGAGTGCTGGTTACTGAGAGGGAAAAAAAGGAGAGAGAGAGAGAGAGAGAGAGAGAAAGAAAAAAAAAAAAAAAAAACAGCAAAGGGCAGTTAAAGAAAGAAGGGGAAAAAATAGAGAGCTGGAAATGTGCCAAGCCAGGGACCATGGAAGTTGAAGAAGCATCTGTCCACTTGTTGAGAGAGTGGCAAGTGCTCAAGGGCTCGCTGGAACCGTGGAGGACGTTTCAAAAGCAGGCTGGTGCCACGCTGCCTTCTAGAAATTGACTGGCAGGGTCTCCAATGATGGTGGATGAATGGCCACAAAGGGAAAAGCTTGGAGGACTTCCAGAGAGTCCCAAAGAGCCAGAAGACCATCAAGACAGGCGAGATCGTGGGGTGAGGTGGGCTGGGGCTGGGTGTGAGCAAGGCTCCAGGGAAGCAGTGCTGGAGCTGGAGCATGATGGCTTCACACAGGTGAGGCTCGCGGGGGGGAGGGGGGCACACAGGTGTGCGGGGAGCACACAGTAAGAGGCCAGCTGGTTTTGCTTAGGGGCCACACCATTTGAGGAAGGCAGTGAAGGCCATTGAGGGAGGTAGAGGCAGCCAAGCACACAGGAGCGTGACTGCTCATCAAGGAAGTCTGACTTTATTCCCCTGGCAGTGGGAAATCAGAGGAGGCAGTCAGCAGAGGGCTGGGAGACCAGACCGCAGCCCAGAGAAGACAGGTGAGCGCAGGTGAGCTTGGGACAAGGGGCAGGAGAATGCAGGAACCCAGTCAGGAGGCAAATGAAACTCTGCAGGTAAGGAGGAATATTGACCCTGAAAATGGAGCCGAGAGGAGGGAACTGAGAGAGATTTCCAAACTGCAATGCAGAGCAACTGACCGCTACTGGCAATGAGGGAAAGAGAAAGAAACGGCACTGGATGTTGGGAGAGAGAGAGGTTTATTTATTTATTTTTTTAAAGATTTTATTTATTTATTTGACAGAGACAGAGATAGCGAGAGCAGGAACACAAGCAGCGGGAGTGGGAGAGGGAGAAGCAGGCTTCCCCTCGAGGACGGAGCCCGATGTGGGACTCGATCCCAGGACCCTGGGATCATGACCTGAGCCAAAGGCAGACGCTTAACGACTGAGCCACCCAGGCACCCGAGAGAGAGGTTTAGAAATGGGAAGGTCAATGGGGCGCCTGGGTGGCTCAGTCGTTAAGCGTCTGCCTTCGGCTCAGGTCATGATCCCAGGGTCCTGGGATCGAGCCCCACATCGGGCTCCCTGCTCAGCGGGAAGCCTGCTTCTCCTTCTCCCACTCCCCCTGCTTGTGTTCCCTCTCTCACTGTGTCTCTCTCTGTCAAATAAATAAATAAAATCTTTAAAAAAAAAAAAAAAAGAAATGGGAAGGTCAAGGCAGTTCAGATGAAATGAACTGTGAATAAGATATGCACGGAGGGCTTTGAATCCCCCCCAAAAACCCTCCCCCCCTGCTTTTTTTTTTTTAACTCCAAGGTGGCTGGCTCCGCCGGGGATCCATCACGGAGGCTGCACACAGTAGGCCCTCAGGACAGCACGGCACTCAGTCAGCTCCCCGGCTCCCGTGATGCACGTCAGCTTTCCCAGCAGGGAAAGGCTGCCTCCAAGGGCAAGGGCAGCTGCCAGGCCGTGTGTCTGCCCGGCGGGCCTCACCGCCCTCTCTCCGCTATCTGCAAACACACCCAGGGCTTCTTAGAGGTGCATCATCTGATCTCCCTGACAGGCTGTCATGTGCTGAAGGATTAAGAAAGAGAATCCTTACATTGCCTAAGGCAGCAGCGTGGTTTGTGTTATAAAAACTGGTTGGGTGGCAAAGAAACCTCCTCAGGAAACACTACAAGACGAGCTATAAAATGTACCACACTGAGTAAACACTAGCAGATGGATGCCAACGAATCTTTAATTATCTTCAACTCATTATGCAGACATTAACCTTGACAAATTAATAAAGGTGAACTAATAAACTTGTGGGCTTACATAATTTAAGTAGTTCCAAATCACAGAGAATGTATATGAATAAATGTTGATAAAAGCTTTTAAATAGGCTTTTTTTCCTTCTTAAATCTAAACGGTAAAATAGCTCTTGAGTGACAAGGGTTTTGTGGTTTTTTTCCCCCCTTTTCTCTTTCTCCTCTGTAAGGGAGACCAAGATAGGTTCCAAGCTATTAAACTATTTGTGATGTACAAGTCATCATCATAATTGGGGGCACACTTTCTTTTGACCTTTACAAAACTTTCATTTCCCAAATGTGACAGATAAGAAGTGCTTTTATAGCACCAATAATGATTTTTTCCTATGGGAACTTGCCAATTATAAGTTGAAAAAGAAGGAAAGACCATATTGGATATACATTTAGAATCTCAACGCACTGAAAATATACCTGAAATCCTTAAGAATCATGCTTAAAGGATATAGTTCAGGCGAGTTAAGAATCTAATCTGGGGAAATACATATTAAAACCAGTGTGAGAGCAACTATCTACTCCCCTCAGCACCTTCACATAATACTAAGTGCCCATAAAATGTGTTTGATCAAAAGTGGATGGTTAGCAATTACATCTGCAACTAGTAGTCTAAGTTTTTAAATATTAGTACAGGGCAAATGGGATCCACAATGCACAGAGCTGTTTCAGTAACACGTGTGACCTACAGTACAGTGAGGGAACAAGTTCTTACCAACTCACCAGACGTCAGACATCTTGAAGACTTTATCTTATTTTCTCATGTTCTTAGTGCCCAGTATGGATGCTTAGCACACGAGGGCCTTGAGAAAGGGGACACTTAACTGAAACCATTCGGATACCACCGTAGCATTTTGAGAAAGGACCGGTGCTACCTGCGTGCTTTTCCCTAACAATAAATCACCTTTTATGGGAACTTGATTTCACCCTTCATTGGACTCAGCCTTTCATTGCCTAGACACACGAAAGTTAAATTCATTCATTCATTCACTCGTTCATCCATTCAGCAACTATTTATTGATTTCTTCTTATGTCAGGCATTTTTCCAGCCCTCCACTATGCCACACGGTAGCTAGCAGCCACATGTGGTTCGTGAGGACCTGAAACGTGGCTATGCCAAACTCACAGGGGCTTATGTGTCAATGACACACCAAATTTTCAAAGCCTAATCTGAAAACAAAACAAAAACAAAATATCTCAATAATTTTTATGTTGATTACATGTGGAAATCACACTAGTTTAGATACAGTGGGTTAAAAAGCCTTATTAATTTGACCTTTCTCATTTTGCTGTTTTAATATGCTACTAGAAAATTTAGTATATGACCGACAACCAAGACTTAAGACGAAGCCTTGTTTTCAAGGACCGGACATTTTAGTAAAAGTAGCCCATGGTTGGGCGCCTGGGTGGCTCAGTTGGTTAAGCGACTGCCTTCGGCTCAGGTCGTGATCCTGGAGTCCCAGGATCGAGTCCCACATCGGGCTCCCCACTCAGTGGGGAGTCTGCTTCTCCCTCTGACCCTCTCCCCTCTCATGCTCGCTCTCACTCTCTCTCTCTCAAATAAATAAATAAAATCTTTAAAAAAAAAAAAAAAAAAAGTAGCCCATGGTAAACAAAGGAGTAAGTAGGAAGCAACAGTATGTCATTTCAGACAATGAATAGTGTGTGAAGAAAATAAGGCAGGGTAAGAAGACAAGAGCGACCAAAATGGAAAATTTTTGGTAGGGTGGCCTTGGAAGTCTTCTCCGGGGAGGTGAAATCTGAGCAGGAAACATGAATGGTAAGAAGAGGTACTCATACAAAGATCTAGGGTGTGTTGTAGGCAGGGCAGGGGGCATGTGGTGAACTGAGGGGAAATGAGGTATGCAAGTTTGAACAACAGCAAGAAGACCAGTGTGGCTGGGGCACGGGAGGAACATGGCAGAGGAGGTTAGCAGACAGAAAGGGGGGGCCAGAGTACAGAAGTCCTGGTGGAAAGGTTAGGCCCACTGAACCAACAAATTCTATGTAATTCAAGTCAAAATTCCTTTGGGATTCCTCAGGGAACTTGACAAGCCTTTTCTTTAAACTCATGTCTTAAGTACAGGGGCCAAGAATAGCCAAGATTTTGACCTATCAAATACCAAAAGTTGCTCTGAAGCCATAGCCAGGGGCTAAGACCAGGGTGACGCAAGTGAGACTCCCAGTGCCTAAGAGCAAACACCCCATAAATTCTGTGTTCTGAGCACCCCACCCGCTGCACCCTAGTCTTTGCAATGTGGGACTGACTTAAGGATAGATGAAATAAAACTAGTGAAGTAGAAGAGGGCAGCCAAAATGGTTCCAGCCATGTACAGTGTTAGGAGACACAACACTTTGTGGGTTTGTGTGTGTGCACACACGTATATAAGGATTACAATTATACCTATACACACTATGTATGTGTATATGTGTGCATATATGTGTGCATGTAAATATATGTGTATGCATGCCTGTCTATGTGCGTGTATGTATCACACATCTGTGTATGTGGCAAACATGTGTGCATGTGTGTGAATGTGTGTATATACACATGTACGTATATACACACATGTGTAAAGGACACATACATGAAACAAGAATATAAAATATAAATGGAAAAGAAAAATAGCAGCCTAAGGAGAGGACCTACTTCTTGGGAATGAGAAAAACAGTATAGTGAGGGGATTAGGGCACTAACACACTCAGAATTTTTAATTCTCTTTCATAAAAGATTTGCAGCCATACGTAAACACATATGCACTAGTGGAGCACAACAGCAGAAAGGCTAATTTTATAAGTGAAGAACACAAAATTGTTTATATATTCTCATTTTTAACTCTAAATATATGGGGTCCATATGGGGGACTGAAATGCCCCCAAATGATACCGGTTATTATGTTCCAACCTCCTGTTACATTTCTTTAAAAGTGGTATTTAATATTTAGTAAAGAAAACATATCACAAATCAGAAAAAGACTGAGTTTAGAGCCCACAATTCTACTTACATTGTATCATTTAGGATAAACTTTATCAGTGCTGAACAGCAACATGCTACCTGCAAGTACTCACTAGGATTAAAGAAAAACCAGCCTATCAATAAATCAACTGAATAAATTCATGTTAATCATACTAAATTTACATTTTAATTATACTATAGGAGATTTTTTAAGTCTATTATTCATAGAGCACTACAGTATAGAGGCATTATTATTATTAAATAAGAGAATTTGGGGAGAGTCATATATGTATAACATATACATATGTTGGACATACCTTATTTACCTCAATAAAAAAAAAACTGTTCATATTTCACTTCGATTTTGTTGACAACCATCAACACTGCTGTGGTTTCAAATTGTTACTTCAGGACTTAAAATATGGATAAAATGAGATTTATGGAAATTTTAAAACAGTCTGTAGATGCATTGTCTTGAGTAGGAACCAACCCTCAGAATGAGGTTCACTACTGAAAATAAGGAAGTAACTAGAGGAGAAAAATAGAAAAAGTCCTTCACCTTTGGTCAAGCAAAACAGGTCCACAAAGGAGACTATTTGCAGAACAAATGCCTCAGAGAGACAAGTGTAAGGGAGGGACAGTATGCCAGTTACTGGGTGAACTTCCATCACGGGGTGGATTCATGGCGATCACCAGCAACCCCAGGCTGGTGTCACAGCTCCCCTCCTCCAGGCAACAGAACTCAGTGTGCACAGGCCCTTAAATGTGAGGGTGGTCAAGACAATCAGAAGGAAGCGTGTCCTTTTACAGCAGTGTGCTGGGACAGGAAGAAATGTCATTACTCAGGCATCTTAGAAGCTATGTTAATTCTCCCTGGGTGCCACACAACGCTTCCAGAAGGCCGCCTTTAACTGGGGAAGCAGGTGGTTAAAACAAGCTAGGAGGACTCCCGGTGACATAAGGCAAAGACCCTGCCCCCCGCGAGGCCACTGCTCTAAGCGGCTTCTCCCCGTGATGCACAAACAGAACTTGATATTCTTCCTCCCCTCACCAACCTCCAGAGTCTCATCGCTCACTTCCTTGCTGAAGACAAAGAGAAGGGGGAAGCCTTTGAGCTGGGAACAAGCTTCAGTTTTTGTATTTAGCACTTAACTCTTAGTGTGGTGAGCTGAGATGAGCTATCACCACCCTCCTGAAGCACTCAATACTCATCCTCACCTCTAACCCTCTCCTGGGCTGCTACTTTCACTTTCTAACTTCTCCTTCAAATGCTACACAAATCAGCCACTGCTTAGCTCAGAGCTCAGCCATGGGGGCTCTCCTTTTTCTTCTTTGCTCCTCACATAAGCAAGACCCACCTGAATGCATTTTTCAGCACGGTCCTGTGTCAAGCCGAATTATCTTGCTAGAAATCTGTGCCTCCAACAGGAGTGTGCCCCTCCAGATCAGACAACACATCTTCAGCAGACGTCAGGCTGTGAGCTTGATTCGGGTCCTGCGCTTCTACCCTGCCGCAGGCCACACGATGCTCGGTATATACACCCAACTCAATCTGTTTGCCCTTCTATTAACAGGGACACCCCACAACTAGAATGTCACATGAATACAAATACTGGTAATGACCCCGGGACGCTGAATCAAATGTTCAGAATCAGATGGAAGTTTAATTATGTTTGGTGTTATTTTAGCAACTTGGTGTATTAGATTATCTAGCAATTTAGCAGCTTCAGTTATTAGAAAACAAAATTTAGTATTTTAACAGTTTGGTTTATTAGAAAACTAATAATCCACAGAAGTGTCCCTAGTAATATGTGACCTTCTCCCAGTACACCCATTCCTTCCATTTCCTGACCAAGATAAAGCTGTTTATGGGAACGTTCCACCTATTACACATCTGAAAAAGAAAAATAAAAGTATACACTTTACGTGGAAGACAGAAAGCAACCTTAGAGTGGAGACCACATCCGCCTGCACGACCAGAACGTGAAGTTCCCTTTCGCAGCCGCCATGAGGTCCTCAAAGAATGTTCTCTTGGGGGGCTGCCAGTGTTTTGTGTTGCTATCTGAGGAAACATTTTGGGAGGTGCCCATGAGCTAAAGCAGCAGAGGACTGTAACTCTGAAACATTTCAGGCATTTTAATTTTTATTACAATTTAAACTATGTGGAGCACAGCCCTCAGAAAAAAGACGACTTGATCATCAAACTTTTTTTTCCCTTTAATGAGTCCATCAATTTTTCTTCTAAGCATAAGCTGTCGGAAAGCACCTTGACGCTCACGTAAATGACCTGCAAGGCACACAGGACCACTGCTGCCCACCCCCCACATCACTGCCTCTCAAACCTTACAGTGTCTCACGTTAGCTGCTTGAGGGGACTGGCAGGAGGGTTTTCAGCAGTCAATCCCTTTGGCAAGGCTTGTCTTGGTGAGAAGGGGAAAACCTTATACTTAGCACGTTGAGAGGCTGAATTAAAAAAAAAAAAAAGGAGGAGGAAATTGTTATAATTATAGCAAGAGCTTTTGCATACAAATTCCGTTTTCCTTGGGGAAATTTGCATACTCTCTATAAGGAGTCCCCATGCCAAAAGTACACATAATGCTTTTCAGCTTCAGTCTTTAAAAGCAATGCACTTGTCCAGGAATTGCATAGGGGAAGAGTCCATGAATGTGTTCCAGGCCTGGCCCAGATATGCTATTTATAAAAGGGCCTTATGACGTAGTTTATAATATTTAAAAGGTGTGCTCTCCATCCTGAACGAACCGATGGTTATCAATCAGGCTGAGACAACCAATAAAGAGTAAAGCATCTGTTTCAACAGGTCTCCAAAACTTAACTAAACCCTTGTTCATAAGATAAACACATTTTGAAAGATATATTTCTCCTTAGATTCTTAAATTTCCAACTAGCTGATAAAAAATGGTCATAAAAACTGATTATTGAGTGCTCAGATGGAAGAATATTTTTGTGATAAAGGAAATAAAAATAGATGAAGGGAACATCCAAAATGAAGAACCGTTTTTAATTTGATCTCAATTCTAGGCAAATATATGTCTGCCTTTAACTGTACAAAAATATTTTAGATGATCAACCATGAAGGAAGGATGCCAATAATACTTTCCATTTGCAGGCTTTAGGAAACACTAAATGCACATTTCTACTTCATAATGGAAAAAATACTCTGGGAAGGCAATAAATATTCTAGATCAACGTAATCATTGCTGTATGAAAAAAAAATCCAATATGTAGGAGTTCCTTGAGCAGGCTATTCTTCTCAAAGAGGCTATTTTTACAATACAATAAATAAAACACTCTACTCCTAAATGAATTGCCCACCAACAGGAGAAAATTAGCCATTTGCAATAGAAGCAGCCTATTTTTGTCAGGCCTTTCCAAAGCCAGCAGTTAGCAGTGACTTCGGCGATTGTGAATCCACAAACTTCAGCAATTGTCCAAAATTAAAGGTCTATTGGAACAGGTGGGGAAAAGGCGGAAATGAAGTGAATGTAAACATTTCATACCTCAGAATCGTTCAAGATGATCACCAAGGGCCGAAATCATCTGTCACCTGGGTCAGGCCCCAGCTGAATACACAGCACTTTTATAAACGGACCATTTTGAAAAATAACAAAGAGGGAAAGCGATTTTTGGAAACATATTTTTTTAAAGTGCAAAATGTTCATAAGTTGTTAAGTGGAAGAAGCGGGTTGCAAACACACGAGAATTCGATTTTACAAAACTAACCAAAACAAAGTGCTACCTGCATTTGCTGTCTCTAGGACGCCCCTGTGCAATGTCAGAAGGCACGCCGCCGAAGCAGGTCTGTACCTGCAGGGTTAGAACAGAAGCATCCCTCCCAGGTGGAGCGGAGTCCTGAGGAAGTCCAGCCCTGAAGAGGGCATCTGTGACAAAGTCTACCATTACTCAACCTGGCGTTCACCAAACGTATGTGACCATGGAAAGCTTTTTTTTTTTTTTCCTCCCCAGAACACCCATTAACGTTCTTACCCACTCCTCTTGGAAACAGTGTGTTAAACCAGTAACGTAAGGAATACCGGTAGATTTTAAGAGAATGATGGTCAAATACCAACAGCGGGAAGTCTGTGGGTTGTAGGATTTCAGATTATAATAATTTTCTGAATTTTCTGGAACACACACATGTATTACTTTCATCATTTGAAAAAAAAAAAGCATAGTTTTAGGATGATGAAAGTGTTCAACTTTCTTTATTTTAAACTATTTATTGACCAAAAGTGCATTTGGTACTTCAAATGTCAATACACTCACTTGGAGAAAAGGCAAAAGGCCTGGCAATCTGTGGATTGCCACGTGTAGACCAGCTATAAAAGAAATGTGGTCAGCTTAAATACCGTTCTCAGATTTCGGGTGTCCTATGAAAATAAATGAAGCAAGGAGTCCAGCCCTGGCGAAAGATGAAGGAGAACCTCTGCCTCTCTAATTTCCTGTTTATTCTCTCAGATGCCAACCATCACATGCAGGCTTGGCAAGAAATTTTAAATGTGTAGAGATAATCTAAACACTGTTCAGTCTCTTTATTTTCCCCCCACAAAAGATAGTGTAAATAGAAGAGAAATCGTCACTTGAGAGCTATTTCTATGTCTCTGAGACCATAATGCCTGTATGAATGGAAGGATGTTTAAATGCTATGTTTTAAAGATCCAAGTTTTTATGAAATAAATGCTAATCGGTATAAATGTTCTTTGGGGTCAAATGTATGTTTTTTCTATTTCCAACTGTAATTTTTATTGCAAATCAAGAAAAAAAAAATACAATTCCAAACAAAATAGTTTAAAGACTGTATGTGATCCTTGATAGCACCTTCATCTTCTGTGCTGGGTTTCAGAATGTTCCACAAATTAACATACTGCAAAAAGAGCTGTTCTAGTGAGTAAAATGTCCATTTATTAATAATAGAAAAGCTGCTAAGCTTCTCTGTTGAAACTTGCCCGTATACTTGAATAATGGATGCCCAGAACATAAAAACTGGAAGGAAGAGGTGAATCTGAGACCTAATTTGGATACGTAGCCCACTGAAGGTCACTGCTAGTTAGCCGGATGACAGTTTCCAGTAGACTAAAGTTTTGGAGCCATTAACTGAAAATTCCCTGAATTAATTAAGACAATGACTGCATCTCGGCCCTGGCAAGAACAAAGAGATAATATTTACGTGAGAATGAACTTATTCCATCTGTGCCTGGCACACAAATCTTTCCCTTCGTTATATTAGGCTTACACTTTAACTGGTTCTGCCTGTTTTCCAAATAACTCTTGGCTAATGCCAGGAAAAAAAAAAACTGTTATTTTATCTGAACTTAGCTTTTGTAATTTGATAAGCACCAGAATATGTATACTGTGTGTGTGTTTCAGGGGGTGGGGGGCGTCAAAATGTTTATTCAAACAGCAATCATTTTAGCCCACCGCAAAAAAGAAAAAAGAAAACTCATTTTATTTCCCAAACTTGTGCATTCAGACCCCACATGAACTCACTGCAAGAGAAAATGGTGAGATTTTTCCTTTCTAAATAGGGAAACTAGTAAAATTACAAAGTTTTATTTTAACATTTGTATCAATATTTTCTAGGGAAAGTTACCAAAAATGTGATAGCTTTTTATCAAATCAACGCCCCGGGAAGAGATGTGGCACAACTACTGTTACTCTTTCAGGGAGGCATCTCAGGAACATTTATTGTATTCAGGCCTCAGAGATGCGAATTCACCCCTCTGCCCTGAAGGGGATCACGGTGTGCTGTTTTAAGTGTCAGGAAAACTATTCCTCTATAAAGAATGTACACATTTTCAAGTCTATTCAGGCTAAAGCTACTGTTCAAAGCAGCTACCATGTTTCTGGTATTTTATTCCTGGAGACTCAACAAACTTTATCTGCTCCAAGCACGAGGGATTCTCTTGGGTTTTCCATGTTTCTCCTATTCTCTCCCTCACTCACCTCTCCCTCCTCTCTCTCCCCCTCTCTCTCTCCTTCCCTCCCTCTCTCCCTCTCCCTCCTTCTTTCCCTCCACTCTCCCTCTCTCCCTTTCCCACCTTCTCTCTCTCTCTCTCTCTCTATCAATTGACTTCACATTCTCACCAGGCCTTTCCCCACGGATGTTCCCTGCTAAAGTGTAATCCAAGTTTGGCCAGCTGCATCTCCATCAACCAGCTTTATAATTAATTTACACTCTCTGACAGGACATAGAAAAACTGTCTTTCAGTAATTTTAGTTTCTTTTTCTTCCTTTCCTTTTTGGCTGCTATATTCAATTTTAATGGCAGGGTATATATTTGACATTCCTGACAAAGAAATAAGAAGACACTGTTTCTTCTGAATTCTTAAAATGACAATAATTAGTAGCTTCATCCTCATCATCTTCATGCTTCACAATTCACATGCCAGTAAGGAATCCAAGCTGGCGGATCCCGTTGGTCAGATTTTCATCTGAGCTCTCTGTTCTGTCAAATCTACAGCCTCTTCCTTGACAGCCCTCTGATTACTCCTCCCGCCTTGCAACACCTGTCGGTGGGCTTCCAAGATACCCCCACACCCTGGGTTTCCCTCCTACGTCATTAGCTCTCTCCCTGATTGCTAATGTTGATTCCTCCTCCTCTCCCTGCCCTTAAGGGTGAATGGCCCTGGGCTCGGTCCTCAGACCTCTTACCTTTCCACATGTATTCACGTCTTTGGTGACCCCACCCAGACTCACACCTCCCACATTTACACATCTTCAGCCCAGACCTCTTCCTGAATTCCAGACCCTTGGATCCAACGGTCTACTGGACAACTTCCCTTGGATGTCCAATGGACTCTCAAATTTAACGCATCCCAAACCAACTCCTGATCTTCCCCATTTTAACCTCTGGTGATGGAGTCCTCCCCCTTCTAGTAAACAGCAACTCCATCTTTCCAGGTGCCCAGGCCCCAAACCTTAGAACCACCCTTATCACCTCTCCCTTTCTCACATCCTACACGGGATCCATGAGCAGATTCTGGATTCTCCCAGAATCCAGAATTGATTCTCCCTTCAAAATAGAGCAAAATCTAGGACGCCTGGGTGGCTCAGTTGGTTAAATGTCTGCCTTCAGCTCAGGTCATGATCCCGGGGTCCTGGGATCAAGTCCCAGGTCAGGCTCCCTGCTCAGTGGGGAGTCTGCTTCTCCCTCTACCCCTCCCCCCCAACTTGTGCTCATGTTCACTCTCTCAAAAATAAATAAATAAAATCTTTAAAAAAAAAAAAAAAAGATCAAAATCTGACCCCTTCAAACCACTTCCCTTCCCACCCTTGTCCAAATTAGGATCATCCAAGTCCTCCCTGGCTCTCACGATAACCTGCCATCTGATCTTCCTCCTTCTGGACTTGCCCCCTTACAGTCTATTCTCAATTCAGCAGCCAAAGTGAGTGTTTGAAAATATAAGCAACCTCATATCACTCCTAGGTTCAAATCCCTCCAGTGGCTTCCCATTTCACTCAGAGTAGGAGCCAAAGTCTTCACAGGGATCCGTAAGACCCTTCACAGTGTCTCCTACCACTTCTGCCCTGGTGTCCCCATACCCTGGCTCAATCCAGTCGCAGGGGCCTCCTTGCTCTTCCTCACACACATGAGGCTCACTTCTGCCTTAGGGTGTTTGTATTTGCCACCCCCACCCCCAACAGCCCGGGAAGGTCTCCCCAAAAATAGCTGCATGCTTCCATCTTAGCAACTTAGGGTCTTGACTCAAAGACCACCTCCCTGGGGAGGCATTCTCTGTCTATCCTTCCTAAAACTACAGCACCCCGATGCTCCCCTATTCCCCTTCACTGCTTGATCTTTCTCTATAATAGTGATAGGTAACTATATACTATAATTTTGGTAGTTTATTGTCCTGTCTTCCCTATGAGAATGGAAGCATCTAGCTGAGTTTTTATCTTTTTTTTATCTGCTTGTGAAGCCCCAGTTCCTAGAATAATGCCATTCCTGAGGTAGGAATGCAATCAGTAAATTGTTAAATGGGTGAAAAAATGCTCCTCTATAACCTATTCTTTTTTATTTACAAAAGGTCATGATCATCTTTCCACATAAATAAATGCACATCTAATACAAAGGGCTAGGGACAAATTTGGCCGTGAGTGGGTACTGGCTGAAGCTGGGTGATGGTTGTATGGGATTCTTTATACTATTCTTCCTTCATATATTTGAATTTTCTACCATAAAAAAATACAAAATATTCACCTAATTATTTATAATGACTATACAGTATTCCACAGTCTGATTGTACCATAACTAGTTAACCATTACTGTACTGAAGAATATTGGGGTTCCATCTTTTTCTGTGTAACAGAATAGTCTTACACAACTATCTGATGGTGGCCTTACAATAAATTCCAAGAAATAGAAGAGTCTGAACATTTAAAATCTCATACAGAATGCCAACCTTCCCTTCAGAAATTGTACCAAAATACGCTCCCATTAGTGCATGAAAGCACTTCTCAAGGCGTGGCCCACAAAATAGTGCCAGACTGCAAATGGTTCGTTCCTGGGCCACCAAGAGATTGGTTCAGAAACTGGGAGTAAACATTTAGAAACATTCACGGGAATTTGACAGAGTAATTTTATATCTGATGAACATTTTATAGAAATACATAGAAATATATTTGAGATTTTATTTTGTATATTTTTCATTGTCTTTTTCTGGCTATTTATTTTTACTGTATTTTACAAATGTATCATCAGCCAAAAACAGACTGGGGAATATGGTGCTTCACTTCAGTTTGAGAAAAATGACATTATAGTACTTGCTTCCCCACACCATCCCCAATTGTAGACATGTTTTGTTTGTTTTTGCTTTATTTTCATCATTTCGGTTACAGAGATATACCACTGTTGACTTAATTTGCACTTTTGATAGCTAGCAGGTTTGCACACCTTTTCACATGTTTGCTGGCCCTGTACTGTCATTATTTTATAAATGACCTGTTTATATTTTTCCCCCACAATTCTATTAAGATGTTCATCTTATTGATGAAATTGTAAGAGCTTATTATAAGAGCACTTCGTACATTAAGGACATCAGCTCTTTGTTGATCCTGTATTATGCAAACAAGTTTCAAACTCCCAAACAAGTTCAGATGGTTTTCCACTATACTAAAATAAAATAATAAAGATCTAAAAATGTATGTAGTTTCTTCTTTTGAACCTTTCCTTCATATTTTCTACTTAGAGATGTCCTTCCCACCACAAGATTATAAAAATATCGACTCATATATTATGCACATACATTTATAGCTTACCTTGTTACATTTATAATTTTTATCCTCTAGAAATATTTTCGCATGAGTTGTCTGGTAGGGATTCTGCTTCCTTTTTCCAGATGACTAGGTAGGTCCCAACACCTTTTACTGACTAATTTATCTTTTTTTTTTTTTTTTTAAAGATTTTATTTATTTATTTGACAGAGAGACAGCAAGAGAGGGAACACAAGCAGGGGGAGTGGGAGAGGGAGAAGCAGGCTTCCTGCTGAGCAGGGAGCCCGATGCAGGGCTCGATCCCAGGACCCTGGGATCACGACCTGAGCCGAAGGCAGATGCTTAACGACTGAGCCACCCAGGTGCCCCCTGACTAATTTATCTTTTTCCTTCCAATCTGAAATGCCAACCCTATCACCTACTATATATACTTACCTATAGACTATATTTTATTCATTGATATATTCTTGTACCAATACCTCTGTTCAATCATCATTAACTCATATTATTCTTTAATATTTGAGATGGCAAGTACCCCTGATAAATATTTCTTATAATTCTGGGAGGGTTTTATAGGTTCATTCTTCCAGATCAAATTCAGAATCATTTTGGGGTTCCCCAGTTTTGATAGGGATTGTATCATCTTTGTGCTTTAATGACACAAATGCAAAAATGATAATTGTACATAATTGTACTGAATCTTACTTTCCAAGAACAAACTATCCCTCTCCACTTACTTGAAATGTATTTTATGTCCTACAATTGAGTTTTCTAGCTTTCTTCACTTAGTCCCTCAGATGTCTAGGTAAGTTGCTTCCTACTTCCATACAGCAACATTGTAATTATAAGTGAAATCTTTCTTTCAATAATTCTTCCTAACATTCATGTCATAATTAAATCATCAACCTATTTTTACTTATTTTGTAGCCAACCAGCAATCTTAATCTACAATCATAGTGCTTCTATTAGGTTTTCACATGAGTCTAAGCATACTCTGTAATTCCATTCATACTCTCAATTCATTCATTAAAAAAAAAAAAAAAAAGCAAGCACCGTGACATAGATCTCAAAATATACTGGTGCAACTAAAGATTAATATTACATAAAAATATGAAGCCCCTCTGAGGAACATAAAATCTACTGGAGTATATAAAACACATACACATGCATATATTCTTGTGTAAGATAGGAACTGAAGGGTCTCTAAAAAGGCACAGTTAAAATTACTACGGGAGAATGCACAAGGACACACTGCAGAATAATGGAGAGCTCAAGGAAATCTTTGTGAGAAGGTAGCATTTATTTTAAGCACAGAATGTCAGGATGTGAAAAGATCAGAGGGATAATATTCTAGAAAGATAAAAAAAAAAAAAGCATATGATCAAAGGCAAAAGGAGAAAAAGCCCAAAGTTTGGCTGGAACACAGGGAATGCTAAAGGGTGATAAATGGATCATTCTGAATGCAAGATTAATTTACTTCTTATTTGGTAGACAATGGTGAGCTATGGCATGAACAGAGCTATGCTTTAGGAAGAGGAATCTGGAGGCAGGATGCAAACATGGGGCAACTTGGGGATGAGAAGAACTGAGGCAGAGAGAGTATGGTGGTTTTAAAACATGGGCCCAAAATTCTTTGACAAGCCTCTCTTTGAGAGGCGGGGGTCTATGTCCCCTCCCCTTGAAAGTGGACTTTGTAACTGCTTGGCTGATATAATCCAACAGAAGTTACACTGGGTCAGTTCTCAAGCCCAAACCTTAAGAAACTGACACCTTTCTGGAGAACCCTCATGCACTATTTGTGGAAATGCAAACTGGTACAGCCACTCTGGAAAACAGCGTGGAGATTCCTCAAAAAGTTACAAATAGAACTACCCTATGACCCAGCAATTACACTACTAGGTATTTACCCAAAAGATAGAAAAATACTAATTCCAAGGGGCACATGCACCCTGATGTTTATAGCAGCATTATCAACAATAGCCAAATTATGGAAACAGCCCAGATGTTCACCAACTGATAAACGGACACACCACACACACATTCACACAGACACACACACACATTGGAATATTATTCAGCCATAAAAAAGAACGAATTCTTGCCATTTGCTACAACATGGATGGAGCTAGAGAGTATTATGCTATGTGAAATAAGTCAGTCAGAGAAAGACAAATCCCATATGATTTCACTCACATATGGAATTTAAAAGAAACAAAACAAATAAGCAAAGGGGGTAAAAAAGAGAGAGAGAGAGGCAAACCAAGAAAATGATTCTTAACTACAGAGAACAAACTGATGGTTACCAGAGGGGAGGTGGGTGAGGGGATGGGGGAAATAGGTGATAAGGATTAAGGAGGGCACTTGTGATGAGTACACTTGTGATGTGTTGTGTGGAAGTGTTGAATCACTATATGGTACACCTGAAATTAATATTGCACTGTATGTTAACTAACTAGAACTTAAATAAAACGTACCAAAAAAAAGGAAAATGACACTTTTCACATCCTATCTCTTGGGACACTCACACTGGCAACTTAGGCACCATGTTATAAGGAAGCCCAAGTAGTCCATGGAAAGCCCACATGGACATAATCTGAGGTTCCTGGTCCTTAGTTCCCAGCTAGCTCCACTTCCCAGGCATGTGAGTGAATCATGGCAAAAGTGGATCCCCCAGCACCCAGCAAAATACCCCAGCACATGCTGCAAGGAGCAGAGCAAGGCCCTCACTGCGGAACTCCGCCCTAACAGCAGATTCAAGGTTGCTGTTGTTTTAGGCACTTAGTTTTGGGTGATTGGTTGCATAGCAACAGTAACTAGGACAGAGACCAATTTAGAGGCTCTCACGACAGTTCAGATCAATAGCATGAAGAACAACTGGAAAAGTGACTGTGAGAAAGGGGTAAGCTCCAAATGCCAGTGCTACTTTGAAGACACAATCAATGGGACGATGGCAGCCTAAAATTAAAATTAAAATTTGGCCCCTGAGTTATTTTTCTGATTAAGAATTAGCTGGGTAGAAAGGGTTATTTACTAATATTTTAGAATTGCACATTGTGGTGAATTAGAATATGTTAAAGCCAACAGTTAGCTCTTTCCTCTCCCTACCTACCCCCACCGTCTCCACTGGAAGAATATACTTTCCTGCCACATTGATATTAAGCTTGGCCATGCAGTTTGCTTTATCAATGGTACGTGAGCTTGAAGTGATGGTGGCTCAACTCCCAAGTATGGGCCTTTAGAGACATACAAGTTTCTGCATGGTCTTTACACTTCCACCACGACAGAAGAATATGGCCCGTGCAAGTCTCAGGAGGGAGACTCGGGAGCAACCCTGAACCCAACCCACAGCTTGGAGCCAAGCCCAGGGGAGCCTAGCCTAGGTCATTCAAATCCCAGCCAACCTACAGGCACACAGGCAAAGAACACTTATTGTAATAAATAACATAATATAAATGATAAGTCACTGCAATAAGTAAATAAACAATTACTGCTTGTGGTATGCCACTGATGTCTTCTGAGAAGTCACTGTGTCTGGCGAATCCATTCACTAACATTTAAGAACAGCCCACTATCTCTTCACAAATGTAAAAGATCATAATCCTAATTACCAACAATTAGGCATGCCTCTCCATTGGAAAGAGAAAGGTAGAGACACGTATTGATATTTCAAATGCTTCCATTTGGGTCATTAGATGATGCAGCTTTCTGAACATGAAACCAAAGAAGAATGTTTTTAATAAGTCATGCAATTTTTCTTCTCATCTTTGCTTTTTACTATAACCACACTCACTGGACGGGGATGTTTCTGGTACAAAGTAGGTGACAAAACTGGAGATACTCTAAAGACAGGCTTTAGGGCTTTACTACAGAGCAGGCGTTCTCAAAGTATGGTGCCTAGTGGCATTTCAGGGGGGCCAGGAGATCCAAACTATTTTCATAATGATATTAAGACATGATTTGCCTTTTTTCACTCTCATTCCCTCACAAGTTGGCGATTTACAGAGGCTTTATCATGTTTGAAATCTCAGCTGACTGACTGCAGAAGCAAATAAGAGAATCCAGATATCTTCTACGAAGCCAGAAATTAGAGATTTGCAAAAATATCAAATGGTGCCACTCTTCTTACCAAACTTATCTTGTTTTAGAAAAACATAGTCATTTTTCATTTTAAAACCGTTTTTTATGTTAACATAGAATGGGTTTATTACTCACTTGAAATGAATTAATACATAGATATTTTTAAGTGTCCCCATTTCCCTTCCTCATATGGCAGATATCTATGATATAAGCCACATAAAGTTAAGGCATTCAAGACCCTCTCAATTTTTAAGAGTATAAAGGGGTCTAAGACCAAGAAGTTTGAGATACACTCCATACTATGGTACAGAGTGTGCACTGCTGTGTTAAAAAGTACAGTGGGTGGGGAAGCACAGTTTAAGAAGAGTAGAAGCAATACAGCGGAGTTTGTGGGGTTCCTACAAGAACAGTCTTAGACTTAAATATTATCACCTTCATAATTGAGGTAGAAATGACAGCCACGTGGCTCTTTTGTGCAAACTTTTTACTTTATTCATCACAACCTTGCTGAATAACGCCTTTAAACAGTAAAGAATATAGCAGGAGAGATTAAATCATCTGTCACAGGTTACACAGTGCTGAGACTAAAAATGTCTTTTATTTTGTTCAAGCTATGACATACCACTTCTAAGATGCTCTGACGTTATTGAGAGAAAAAAAATGGCCATGTACTAAGTCAACAAAATGAACTGTTAACATAAGTAGTTATTTGTGTTTATTAAGCACTTTTCCCCCAAAGGACTCAAAACATTTCAAATATATTAGCATGAATAAAACCTCTATTAATAACCTCACAAGTACACAGTTGCTATTTCCACATTTTAGAAGAGGAAAATATTATTAGCTAATACACAGTAAACTACAAAGCAGAAACATTAAGCCCCTTATACCTCATCTCTGACAACAATCATTCACACATGATGCCAAACATAAAACGGATAATCTCTTGAACCACAATATTTGAGACTTCTGAATAAACATCACATGCTTTCTTCTGCTGTTTTAATCTAAGATAATTTCATAGCATCCTTTCCACCTTCACTGTCTTCCTCTACAGCCTACATGAAACCCTTCAGCCTGGAAAATGCTTTCTAGTAAGACTGTCAAAGATTTTCCACACATTTATGAACCTAAACTTAGTCATTGAACTTGGACACTCATGCACCACAAACTTCACGGCTAAGAAGTCATTCAAAATGCTGCATCTACATTTTACAAAACTGGCAAACTGTTTCTCCAAGGAGGCATCAAGCTCCCCTCTAGCTCTGAAGTCTATCTGAGGTCCTACCTGAGGATGAGGCAATATAGGAAAATATGTGCCTAGCTTCTTCCACAGCCTCATTGTGACTACACATAGAACCCATGCTAACAGTGGTAGCAGTAGGTTCCAGATAAAGGGTAACTAAAAATGGAATTGTCAGGTAATAATTGATGAGATTTATTTGCTGAATGAGGGTGTACTATGAGTAATATCAGCTTTTGTAACAAATAGATCCAAAAATACATATAGGCTCAACACAATAGAAGTTTAATTTTCTCTCTCCCTCTTTCTCTCTCTCTCTCTCCGTCATGTTCATGTAATTTATGCTCCCTCTTCTATTGCATAGAGTTATTACTGAGAAAGACTGCAAATATTGCCATTGATTTCTATTCAAGAGACACCTGGCTGGCTCAGTTGGGAGAGCACGCAACTCTTGATCTCAGGGTCGTGAGTTCGAGCCCCACACTGGATATACAGATAACTTAAATAAATAAAAACTTACAAAAAAAAAAAAAAAAAGATGTTCTTTGAAGAATATGTGGGTCTTTCTGGTTGGGGAAGAGCCCTCTTTCAGGTGGCCATATAGACCCAGTTTTTTCAATCCTGTCTCCCCAACATCCACTATGGTTCATGGTCATCTAAATCCAAGCAGAGGAAGAAGGAAGACAGAGCACGGGGTGTCTTAGAAGCCTTGCCCAGGATGACAGAGATGGTCTCACAGAATGGTGTGTGCATGAAAGTGGGGAAGCAGCACCCAGAAGAACAGACTACATGCTCAAGCACAACGTACAACAACGTGCCACAGCCCTCTTATTCCGGAAAACAAATAAAACAGGCCAATCGACCCAGGGGGCAAGAATCAAAACTGTTATGATTGTTCACAAGCAATGGTTTCAAGTAGGTTCTCAGGAAGAAACAGAATTATAAACACCAATCTCTACCAAAAAAGAAAAAAAGAAAAAGAAAAAGAGTTGTCCCTTTACTAATCCAAAGGAGGGTGTCCATAATTCTTAAATATGCAGCCTTCTACTTACCAGTAATGAAAGTGTTTCTTTCCATAAAAGAGTATCAGAATATCTTACTTGTGTTATGGCTAATTTAAGGAATCGCTGATTTCTCGTTCTCTTGATTTTCTTTTGTTATACTGTTGTTATGATTCCATGTAGAGGAGGATGTCAGTTGGAAAAGGTGAAGCTACTCTCGGCTACTTACATATGCAGAAAAGCTGTTTTCCTTAGTATTTCTCTTTTGTTCACCACAGCCGAACCACATACCACCAAAGCCACAGGTCCCGGTCACTCCGGCTGGCTCTGTCCACAGCCACCAAAGCCGCTGCTTGTACCAGTAATGGGCGGGATTCTAAAGCACCTTCTGCCCCTCTGAGTTATCACTCCCAAGGCACAGTGCCACGCTTGCCAGACCTTAAGTGCTCCTGCTAGCTGGCACAAGTCAGGAAAAACACAAATGTGGGCGTTTCTCTTTGGGAAATGAAGAGGAACAGGGCACTCTCAACCCACCCGCCTTCATACAATGACGGATTCCCCCAAATTTAGGAAAAGGATTCAGATGGCAGGCAGCCCAAATGGTGACAAAGGTCTACCGAAGACACAATAAAACATTAACAAATCAAATGCCACCGGTCACGGGATGGGGGCTGTCATGAGAGAGAGAACTGGAAGAAGATTATGGGGAAAACAATTTTCGTTTCCACTCATGCACAAGGGAACTCGTGTCCATAAAGTTCTCCACGATTCTATGAGGCAAACCAGGCTCTGTCTTCTCCATCCAATGCCAGGACCTCAGGGGCAAAGCTACTAAAAGTACAGACAATCGTATCCAGCTTTCTGGATTTAAAACTTTCTGTGATGATGGAAATGTTCTATGTGCTGTCCAGGATATAGCCTCTTGCCACATGTGGCCATTAAGCACCTAAACCATGGCTACTGTGAATGATGAACTCAATTTTTAATTTTCTCAATTAAAATTTACATTTAAATAGCAACACGTGGCTTCTGGCTATGGCACGGAAAGTGCAAGACGAGCCTTTCTGCTGGTGTCTAACCAATCCATTGCCTCAAATAACCTGATCTAATATAAAAAAAAAAAGTGGATATCTCTTTCCCATAACTATTGAAGAACATTTGTGGTTAGATCCTGGGCTCAATCCTAACCTAATTTAGATGCCTTCACTATGTTCTAAAACAACAGTTCTCAATGTCTCTGATTATGGTGACCCATTTTAATGTCAAAACAAGTTATTAACCATGTATAGTAGTGGCTCTTGAACTCCTATTAAGAAAATCCATTATAGTAAAAAGCTTCTCTTAAGTAATACTTTATATTCATGCATATTTCCTCAAAACAGTAGCAGCTATATAGAGTTGTCAAATATCCATAAACAGGGGACACAGTATCGATTTAATATGTGAGCAATCCTTGATATTGCCATGGATTCCAGCACCTCTTACAATATCCCCCAGCCTCCTGGGCTCTATGACCCACACAGGTTAGGAGCCCTCTTCTAAAGATGCATCATCCTAAGTAGCCAGCAGATCTGTGATGATATATTACACAAATGAGGGTCTTGGTTCACAAGAGGGGATTTGGATTGGTATTGGAGAAAGAAAAAGCAACTTTCCCAACGCTTGGAAGTCAAATTTTTTCAATGTATATCTGGTAGCAGATGTATAATATAGATTATTTATGCTGTAGTTAAGCCCAATTATCATGCTAACTTCAAAGAAGATCAAGGTCCAACAATCTGGATGTCCTAAAAGTGTACTGTTACAACTCAACAGGTAGATGATGTTCATCAGCTCTCTTCCTATCATCACTTTGTCAGAAAGTATACTCACTCCCTGTGATTAACTTGTTTCTCTGTGTCAACTTGAAAGCCAAAATCTGAAGAAATAATGTGAGGGAAAAAATTAAAGCAAGTGTTTACTGAGCGGTTCCCAGGCTGGAGCTGGCCATGTTCTGGACAAGTTCATTTTAAGCTGGAGGTGAAAAGTCACTTTTGTGAAATGGATGGAAGAATGAAGAAAGACCCCATCAATATTAAAAATCTTGATTATAGGGGCACCTGGGTGGCTCAGTCAGTTAAGCATCTGCCTTCAGCTCAGGTCATGATCTCAGGGTCCTGGGATCAAGTCCCACATCGGGCTCCCTGCTCAACAGGGAGTCTGTTCTCCCTCTCCGTCTACCCCTCCCCCCAGTTCATGTGGGCTCTCTCTCTCTCTCTCTCAAATAAATAAAATCTTGATTATAAAATGGGGAAAATGTTTCTACACCATAACCTCTCTGCCCAGAAATGACTGAACAGCTAAAATCTTATAATTTGGGAGGAAACTGAAGGGAAAATAGAATGGCAATGCCAGGTTTGACCTCTGTGATCTTGAAACATCCTAAAATCTCTGAGGAGATCCTGTGTTTTGGGGTGACAGCCCCATCAGGCCCCACCATAACACTCATGTGTCCAAGGACCTCTTGGGATCCACCGCTCTCCTCAGAATCAAAGTCCCCAAGCACACCTTTTAGAACAGGAGGGCCGGCTGACGTTGGTCCACATTAGAGAGTAAAAGGTATTGGATGAAAACAACAGCAACCACTAGGCTCAGAGCTCAGTCCATGAAATCTAGAAACCTCTCAGAGACTCTACAGATTACAGGAGGCTCCATAAACCTAAGAATGCCCACAACTTGGTTACAGCTGCAAAGTATCAAGATGTATAATGTAAATTATTTATGCTGCAGTTAAGCCCAATTATCATTCTAGCTTCAAAGAAGAGCAAGGTCTAACAAAGTATCATGCAAACCACAGTCCACGCTCTGAAAAAGAAATCTCATAGAAAAAAACATGAGATAGCACAACTTGAGCCATAGACCATTTTATTCTTCTAAGCTCCCTGGGCTTTCTAGAACGAAGTCACCCACCAAAAAAAGAGGAATATATTTCGCCAAGATAGGCGGAAATTAATCTCTTTCAATTTTTAAAATGAGAGACATTCACTTATTACACTTCACATGCACTGACTGCTACAGACATCAACAATTCGCTCAAAATAGATATGCTTTAAAAAGACTGGGAAATTCAGTATTGAATTTAGGAAGCTGAATCTGAGGTTTTAATTCAATGCACAATGGCATGCATTAGCAGCATAAAAATTGCTTCTTGATTAAGTAGTCTTGGGTTGTAATTTACTCAAGATAAAAATTTTTAAAACATCACAAATTAATTTTAAAAAGCACATACACCTACCTTTTTAAGGAAGATCACGTTTCAGGATTCCGTAATGTCTTTTCCTATAGGCGTGGAAAAGAAGAAAGATTATCCAACTAATAACAGAAAGTAGCGAAGGTGAGCTTTGAAGACCATAGCGCTCTCATTTTCTCATGGTATGGCTTCATTTATAATATCAAACAAATAGAAATTTCTGAAGTTAGACTTAAAATATTTCTTTGTTTCCATCTCAGTAAAGATTTTGATTCCAATGATTTGATTTATAAGGAGCAAATGAACAAAATCAAATGGAAACAGATCAAAATAAACAGGAATTTTTCAAAATTAGAACTGAAGCATTTACTTATCCCAATGACATATACTCAATACTTTCATTCCATGAAGTAAATGAATAAAATTCCACTCCTGTTTCTATTTTTCCAGGGGGGAAATGAGGTGAAGAAGTTGTAAGAGCCTGTGTAGGTAACAGAAGGTAACAAAACTATAAGCAGCTGTTACCTCCTATTGTATATTTTTTATTGTCCTAGCTAATAAGCCATATTTATGGGCTCGATTTTTCTTGGCTAAGACTTTTCGATCAAGAAAAATATAGGGGCGCCTGGGTGGCTCAGTCGGTTGGGCGGCTGCCTTCGGCTCAGGTCATGATCCCCGGGTCCTGGGATCGAGCCCCGCGTCCGGCTCCCTGCTCGGTGGAGAGCCTGCTTCTCTCTCTCTCTGCCTGCTGCTCTGCCTACTTGTGCTTTCTCTCTCTGTGTCAAATAAATAAATAAAATCTTTAAAAAAAAAAAAGAAAAATATATAAAGGAAAATGAATCAAAATAAGATCTCTCTGATTTTATTTCACATTTATTGTTTTCAATAAATAATTGACATCGAAATCTGCTAGTCCCTAATAAATACTAAATGTGACTTTTCCTTTCAAAATTACTTGTTGGCATACATTAAATTATTCTAATATTTTAATTTTATATATTCAAGCCCAAATAAGGAAGTAAATGGTTTATAGTTTAATATAAGTTAATCATCGACTCCTATAAACTGTTTCTACCAAATCTAATTAAAAGAGCCCATGGAATACTGTCCACAGACTGTAATTGTGGGGGCGCCTGGGTGGCTCAGTCGTTAAGCGTCTTCCTTCGGCTCAGGTCATGATCCCAGGGTTCTGGGATCGAGCTCTGCATCAGGCTTCCTGCTCAACAGGAAGCCTGCTTCTCCGTCTCCCACTCCCCCTGCTTGTGTTCCCTCTCTCGCTATCTCTCTCTCTGAGTCAAATAAATAAATAAAATCTTAAAAAAAAAAAAAAGACTGTAATTGTGACTCTGACCCTGATATGTTAGATTCCATGTGTAAAGTAATTTAACTTCCAGCAGGGATAATGATGTGTAGATTGAAAAACAAGGACCACAATTTCTAACTCGAAAGAGCTCCAAGAATTTGAAATGACTACCAATGCATTAATTCATGGAGATCCCACTCCGGAATAAATGGAATCTCACACATACATACACACACACACACACACACACACACACACACAGATCAGATGGGGACTCCCTAGATTAGCTTGTGCTTCCTTCAGCTGCCACCTTCTTTTCTGACAATAAAATCCATCTTTAACCCTAAAGTAAATGTAAAGGAAGAAATTCTCCCAGCACCTTACTGAAAGGCATGTGAATCCTGCGACCCCAGCCACCCTGCACAGCCCCTTCCTGAGTACAACCATCCTGGTCACACGTAGCTCCAGAACTTCTCTCCTTCAAGGCAACACCAATTCCCTGCATGGACTCCCCAAAGTCAGCCAGCATCAGCGGCCTTGTCTCTCCTGCCTCCCTCCACTTCAGAGCCAGCATGCATGACTTCGGCTCTCTCACGGCCAACACCCCACAGTTAGGGTAACAGCGGTCCATTCTATTTTCTGAAATTACAGGTGCCGGTAAATTCGGCTAACGACAATGACCAAAAAGCCAAGACAAACTGATGGCTGATTCAGAAACACAGTTCAACATGCACACGCTGAGCCAAATCATAATCAACGGCCCACTAACAACAGGTATGCAGCTCTTCATAGATCTTCAGTTTATAACGGGCCATCCAGAAATAAGAAGATATCTAGAATTTGCTTTGAAACAATCCAGTCAGGGTTGTGGACAAGGAGAGGTAACAGATGGAACAAGTGTCCGTGAATTTGTTGTAGTTTAATGAAGGATGCATGAAAGGTCATTATAGTGTCTGCTCTACTTTTCGGTTATATTTATATTTTTCCATAACAAAAACTTAAAAGATGGTCATCCAATGAAAGTTTTGTGTGAAAAAGAGAGAGAGAAAAACGCACAGATCATAAATATCACAACCTTCCTTTTCCAAACACCCTTCAACACAAAGGAGAAATAACTAGGGAAATAAGCAAAAAATTTTAAAATTAAACATCACACTAGAAAAAATGCACAGCCTACAGTTATGGTTTTATAAAGGAAGTGATAATGGCCTTGAAGCTCTTGTCAATATTTCAATTGCCGAATAACAATACCTACCTTCCTCGTTTTTTCTATTATTCCAAGTATGTCTGCTTTAAATTAAGTGACAGAAACACAGAAACACTGCTTTTCTCATGACTGTCAGATATTGTTGGTCGTTAAATATGCCTTTGATTCCTAAAAGTAGGGAAATGGATGACTTATAATTAATATCAATGTGATCTATTCCCTGAATTAAGATCTTTCTAAATAAGAGATCCAAGAGGGGATCATTATAACGGCGGGTGGAGCACCTGGGTGTCTCGGTTGGTTAAGCATCCCACTCTTGGTTTCAGCTCAGGTCGTGGTCTCAGGGCTGTGAGACTAAACCCCACATGGAGCGCTCAGCGCAAAGTCTGCTTGAGTTTCTCTCTCTCCCACTCCCTCTGCTCCTCCCCCCTGCACTCTCTATAAATAGATAAATAAATAAATAAATAAACAAATATGAAAATAATAAATAAAAATAAATATTTTTTTAAAATAAATAAATAAATAAATAAATATTTAAAAAGAGAGAGAGACTTTATTGGTGCAAACTTTGGCATCACAGATATAAACTATCAGATCTGCAACCCACTTACGTAGCAGAGTGATCTGTCACTGGGGGACAGCCAAAAGATGGGCACTCTCTAGATAATACCACTAATTTGGCTAGAATTTGAAAGAGACTGGGAGGGGTCATATGAGGCTAGTGCCCAGCTTTCACAATAAGCAGGGAAAGTCACATACCAAGTAAAATCATCCTCGCAGCCTCAGAATTTGACTTACTGACCCTGCCAGACACCACTATTGGAAATCTGACACTGGACATAAATTAAAAAGCGGGATTTATGTCATGGTTTGGGGAAAGAGCATGTGTAAAGCTTTGCCAAGACTTCTTCAAAGATAAACCAGGGGCAAGAACCAACCTTGGTTCCCTCTAAACAGAACAGCACAAGACCAACATTAAATCCTAACATGAGATTTGATCTTTTTTTTTAAAGTAGCTGATGGTTTTCTATTTTCTTTTTCAAGTTTTCCTGGCCTAAAACAATGTTTCCTTTCCAATAAAGAAACAATGCCAAATTCTGAAAAGGAAATTTGTCTGACCTAATGGATAAGCATATAAAAGCTGGAAAAGGGAGTATTATGGGAAAACCAGAACAACTCGGACTTACAAGGCAGCTTTCCAAATATATCGGCAAAAGGATCAAGGGTTAGAGAAGGGAGTATGTGGGTAATAATTATGAACGAGTTGCATGATGGAGGTCAGCTAAACAAAATTCACTTGCTTTCAATTTGAAAATCACAGTTCCAGGGGCACCTGGGTGGCTCAGTTGGTTAAGCAACTGCCTTCGGCTCAGGTCATGATCCCAGAGTCCTGGGATCAAGCCCCACATCAGGCTCCTTGGTCAGCGGGGAGCCTGCTTCTCCCTCTCCCTCTGCCTGCTGCTCTCCCTGCTTGTACTCTCTATCTCTCTGTCAAATAAATAAAAATAAGATCTTAAAAAATAAAAAAAAAATTTGAAAATCACAGTTCCAGCGGTTTACTACATAAGCTAAGAAAAACTGTCATTAGCTTACATCCATACTCAGATATTTTTCATATTTTATTAAATTAGGAATGGCATTTAATTGTGCATTTAATAAATATTTGTCAAATAAATGCATTAACGAGGTGGCAATTAATGCTCACCAAATCATGACTTAAGGTCATTAGAAATGACAAAAATAAAATAAAATAAAATAAAATCCTCAGATAGAGGAGTCATGGCTGTTTGTCTAACCAACACACATAACCTTGATTTGCTTGTAGGTGGCAATAAGCCAGGCTAAAATGGTTTGTTCCCCAGACTCCCTTGCAGCTAGGGGTAAGCCATGGGATGCAGTTCAGACCAACGAGATGCAAGAGAACGGGCTCTGAGAAAGTGTGTTCTCATTATATGAACACAGTCCCTTCGCTCTTTCTTGGGAAAAGCTACTGGGAGGTGTAGAGCCATCTCACAACCATGAGAACAAAAGGCAGACAAAAAAGAGTAGAAAGAAAGAAAGAACCTGGTTCTCTGGTGGCATTGCTGACATGCTACATACCAAACCTCCCCCGCCCCAAAATTGCTTAGGTTCATGTTAGGAGTGACAAACCTCTGCTCGTTCAAGTTCCTGTTTTCTATAATTCACAACCAAAAACATTCTAACACCAGATTTGATTTACCTCCCAACCCGGCTGTGTTCTTAAAGCTGCTCCTATTTCCACTGACTGATGTTCCACATAACTATCCGATAACACAGTCACATAACTCTCGCTGACTCATCAACAGTTTCCACTCATCATGAGCACGCCTCCCACTAAAAGGCCAACGAGCTTGAGGGTGAGCAGTCATGAGGAAAGCCATCAGCAAACAGCAGGCCATGTCATTCTACCAAGCCACACGGTGCCCTCCTATGGACCACCACACTCCCATGTTAGGAATACAAAAGATAATGCTGCCAGAAAGAGAGCAATCTATTCCACTGATCGAGAAATGGAAAATCTTCCACCTTAAGAC
This sequence comes from Halichoerus grypus, assembly GCF_964656455.1. Taxonomy (NCBI): domain Eukaryota; kingdom Metazoa; phylum Chordata; class Mammalia; order Carnivora; family Phocidae; genus Halichoerus; species Halichoerus grypus. The sequence continues at coordinate 104,982,708 of NC_135721.1, forward strand.
TAACTTCAAAATCTGTATGTCTCAACAAAGAAAAGGAAATATTTATAAGTATGGCTAAATTCAATGCCAGAAATGAAACATCTCTAAAAAACAGAAAACAAGAAGAGGAGGATACATCTTGAGGGCTTAAGGGCTGTCCCATGTCCTGGTCCAGATGGCCCTACTCTGTGCTTCCACAGGGCCTTCGCAATGCACCTTCTGTGGAATTTAAAATTCTAGTCATTTCTCCCTTAGATATTGATCTCTCCTGATAAAACATAAATTCCTAGAACTGAGGAAAGCTGACATGTAACAAGTACCGAAAAATGCTGAATGAACGAATGAGCAAAACAACATACAGATCACTTTTCCAAGTTTATGAAAAGTATGCAATCCTTATTAAAAAAAATCTGTACGCATCATTTCTACAAATACAATGAGTTGTATGTACTGTTCAACTGACCCAACATGACATATTTGTCAAATGTCTAGAGAAATGTCAAATTTCTAGAGAAATTGTCAATGGCCTACACTTAAGAAGTAGCTCTTATAAGCCAGGCGATGTGTTAGGCACTTTGCATGCAGTATTTCATAATCTTCGCAGACACACACACACACACACACACACACACACACACACAGTTAGTTACTTCCCTTTTAGATGGGGACAAATTCAGAGGGACCTAAGGAGCTCACGTAAGGTCACGTATCTAATAAAAGGCACAGTTGGTATTCAAAACCCAAAAAGGTCAGCTCTCGCTTTTCTACTAGACCATGCTGCTTCTTCTCTTTGGTATTTACTAAAATATTGTTTATAACTTGTACACATTAGTGGAGGTAACAGTCACAAGAACCTTTCATTTACGGCCTCGAAAACAATCCGCAGAGTGAGGGTTCACTGTAACCTCAAGCACAATTACTTCTTGTCCATGTCAGAAATCAGACGGGGTCTGGCATGACACAGATAGTGACCTTCTCTAGCTCATCTTAGAGCTGTAAGGAGTAACAGAATGTCTACATACCTACAGCATATTAAAAGCAAGCCACTATGTACTTATATGACCTAGAAATGATGCAAAATAAACCCATGAGTCTATGGCTCCAGTTTCAGAAATCAACAGCTCTGCACCCACCCCGCGTAGGGTACACACATGCACCATACTTTCCATGCCCCGTTTACGGATCGCGCGGCCTCAAGAGCTTAGAGACTGGTTGGCAGGTGGGCTTACAGATAAAACCTACTGTTTCTATGCATACAACATATCAGATCCATCGAAGCAGTTAAAATAATAGACTCGCTTGAACCAAAAGGGGAAAAAACTCTACTGCAGAAAGAATTAAAAAAAAAAAAAAAAGGTGCCTTTTGTGATAGCCTCCTAACACTTCATTGAATAAATAATTCCTCCTTGAAGTTAATGAAAATTTACTGAAAATATTTATCCAGTAAACATCTTAATGAAATAAACTGTTATGACTCCAATTTAACAACTTCATAAATTCTGATGGAGAAGAAATAGACTCACCACCCCCGAAACATTTGGCAATTATTTTTACACAATATGTGCAGTCTATGATGTATGTGCTTGATGGAAAAGTGAACCGCAGTGTATCAGCCTAAACATGAGCTTCTTTGTTCTGCCATTTCAGCTTAACATTTCCACTGATTTTTAAACAATATGGAGTATTTTGCAAGTCATGATTTCTATCAGGACAGCTAGCCAATACCCATTTAAAAAAAAACTTGAATTGAGATAGTTATTATGTGATAAAGCACATTTCCATTTCTTCCTCCCCCTTGCTATAACTATAGATTATTTATTTATATTTTAAATTTTTTCCATATAGAGATCTTTGGGGAAAAAAATCATGACTTAATATAAAGACACTGAATCTTTTTCCAAATAATGGCTGAATTGTCTTTAAGAAGATAAACATACTCTTTTTCTTTTTTTAAGCTACCCCCTTTTAATTCTTTCCCGATACAGGAAAAAAAAAAACAAAAAAACAGTATCCTCAATTAAATAACTCCATAGCACTCACAGTTTTTCTTCTGTAAAGTTATTTTTTAAAGTATTCACTCATCATCAAAGGCTAATGATTTTAAAGACAAGCTTCACAATGAATGAAACAGGATAATGAAGTACTCTTACAAAGACAGTGTCTGGTAATAATTAAAGTAGAACTCTGTACACAACTTCTTTTAAATATCTGGCTAAAACTCCAAGCTTTCTATCAAATTAGGATTCCTTCATGAATGTTTATCTTATTTAAAGTATACCCCCCCAAAAATAGGCCAAAAGCATTTATATCCCCCCTTGCATTTGACCCCACAATCAGACAGATACTGCCCCATTTACAAAATGAAATATTGAGGTCCACCTTAGATTAACTGCCATAAGTAGTTCCAATGCTAGAACTAAAAACAGGCATAAATGTTAAAATACTTCTTTTCTTATGCACCAGCTCACTTTCCTTATTTCTTTTTCTGCATCTTAAAGTAATTCTTAACAACTGACTAAGGCTCAGAAAATTACATCAAAATCTATCTACAAATAAAGTTTGAAAGTTATATTTAGCAGATTTCTGATTATATTGGACACAGTCTTGGTATAGCTTCCCACATATAAAGTCTTGCCATGAAAGGGAATTCTTATTAGTCTTTAACAGAAAAAGTAAGTGAGCTGATTAAATATAGATCAAAGGAAGTTCTACCATGAAAGGACCATTTTTTATAACTTGTGGAAAAAAAATGTATCAATAAACAAAAAGCAATCTGGTGTTTCTCCTTCTGGCCTATAATCGTTATCTGTTTATGATGAGATTAAGAGCACTAGCTGCCTTCTTTGTGCTTGTCAGTTATTCTCCGATATTTTTAGCATGATCATGTATTACTTTTGTAAGCTCCAAGGTTATTTTTTAAGCATTAGACATTACCTTTTTAGACCTTGATATTCAGATAAACCACTATTGTATAATAAAGGATAGATGTTAATATATTTTGAAAACATATGGGTAATTAATTCCAGTCAAAATCAAATCTATACCTTTAAGATGACTGCTTATCATATCGTCACCTATAGACTCTAGTACAAAAGCATATTAAATGTTTTAAGATTATTTTCTACTTTAAGATAAGCTAATCAGTAAACTGACAAATACATTTTATATCCATCTGTATCTGCTCTAAAAATTAGGAAAATCACCTGTATCTTGTTCCAAATCTTTCTCCTTTATCTATGCTAGCTATTCATTCTTTGCCAGCTCTTAAAATATATTTGAGGTAACTCCATCATGTCATTGCTTTCTTTGACAGCTATATCAGGACTATAAATAATACATATATTTATGTGTGTATATACATATTCATTAAATAAACATATTCACCTATACACACAGACTTATATACATATACACATATTACATATACATATGTATAATACGCTCATATAGTATATATAAAATATATAAATATATATATGATCTAAACTGTTTAGAGATTTCCACCAGAGGTGCCTGTCAACTCAGTTTCAGGTTTCAGTTTGGTCAACCTGACCAACTAACTATAAGACACTGATGAAAGAAACTGAAGACAACACAAACAAATGGAAAGGTATACATGCTCATAGACTGGAAGAATTAATATCATCAAAATATCCATACTACCCAAAGCAATCTACAGATTCAATGCAACTCCTTTTAAAATACCGATAGCATTTTTCACAAAACTAATCCTAAAATTTGTATGGAACCACAGAAGACCTCAAACAGCTAAAATAATCTTCAGAAAGAAGAACAAAGTTGGAGGTGTCACAATCCCAGGTTTCATGATGTAGTACAAAGCCTTAGTAATCAAAACAGTATGGTACTGGCACAAAAACAAACACATTGATCAATGGAACAAAATAGCCCAGAAATAAACCCACACACATACGGTTAATTAATCTATGACAAAGGAGGTAAAAATACACAATGGAGAAAGACAGTCTTTTCAATAAATGGTGTTGGGAAAACTGGACAACTACAAGCAAAAGAATAAAACTGGACCACGTTCTTAACCATACCAAAAAATAAACTCAAAATGGATTAAAAGACTTAAGTATGAGACCTGAAACCATAAAACTCCTGAAAGCAAACATAGGCAGTAATCTGTTAAACATCACCCCTAGCAACATATTTATGGATATGTCCCCTCAGGCCAGGAGAACAAAAGCAAAAATAAACCATTGGGACTACACCAAAATAAAAAGCTTTTGCACAGCAAAGGAAACCATCAACAAAACCAAAAGGTAACAATAGTTTTGAATTATATTTGTTCCACTTAAGTGACCAACTGTTTAGCCAAATTAGCAAAGAGTGTTACAGATTAGAAACCTCATTCTTCTTATCATATTGGTCATCCTTACTTTCCCCAGAGACCAATATCCTGCAGTCATCATGAGTAAATTCATTAAGCATTTATTTTATACTTAGTATTTCTCATTACTGTGAAGGGAGAAGATTATAAAGTGTGGTAGTTCACAAGTTATAAATGTAGCTGAAAGTATAACACTTATCTGTGCATTTTGCTACAGAGCCAATCAGTTCTAAATTCTTTTAAACAGAAGTAGAAGAGGAAGTCTCTTACTTTTTCAGATTTTCAGCTAGAGTCTCAGTGCTAAAGACAATAGGGGATGAGTTCCCTGCACGTGACCACAGGATGTGCTAACATGTGCCCAAACCGGTCCTGAGGTCGACCCCCCAAGTCTACATGTGAGAGGAACTTGCAGAAGACACGTCTTCAGAGAGAATTCTCAGGAACAAAGAGTGGTTCCCTTTCCTTCCCTGTCTATCAGCTCATACCAACTGCCTACAACAACCCCTCACACATTGAGGCTACCTGCAAGGAGGGAGGCTGAGATCCTATCCCCTGGCTGGACGTTTGCGTCTGTGCAGAAACGCACAGCCTGTTCTGAGGGGCACGTGTGAGGCTGGAGCAATGGAGCCCGGCCGATACTACCTTCAGTAGCACAGCGAGGCAACAGAAGCTCAGTAAAAGAGGAAATGGGCTACACTTAAAGAGTTTGATGGTGTTGACATATGAGTTTTCCTATAGACCAAATGGATACCACAGAGGGTAGTGAGATTTGAGTGATCCTAAAAGATCTCCACCCAGGGCGCCTGGGTGGCTCAGTTGGTTAAGCGACTACCTTCGGCTCAGGTCATGATCCTGGAGTCCCTGGATCGAGTCCCGCATCGGGCTCCCTGCTCGGCAGGGAGTCTGCTTCTCCCTCTGACCCTCCCCCCTCTCATGTGCTCTCTCTCATTCTCTCTCTCTCAAATAAATAAATAAAATCTTTAAAAAAAAAAAAAAAAAAAAAAGATCTCCACCCAAGTAGGCTGCCCGGACTAGGGCTCAGGGACACACCAGTGATATACCACTGGAAGACAGGAGCCCAAGATCATAAATGATTATGCAGAAGTTACACTGCCCACATCCAGGAATGGCATGGTGTCAATCAACCTGCATGGGATCTCCAAAAAAAACCATATCAGGCTGTGTATGAGGATGAACTGGCCATGAAAAGAAACAACACCAGCCAAGTAAAACTGTCTTAACCCCCCTTTCTGCCCCCTGCCAACTCTGGAGGAGCCAGAGACCACCCTCCCCGCCTTGGGGGAAGGAAGAACAAAGAGAAGAATTAAACCAGAAATGAACTTTCTTTCTCACTGATGATCACTAAGCCACTGGTCATATCTGAGGATGGAAAAGGGGAGAAGCTCTACATTGGATGGGAAAATGGAAGTTCTGATTCATATTGTAACACATTTTTCTCTAATATTCAAAAATTAGGTTGTTTTTATACTTTATAATGACTCAAAAGCTATGGAATCTGCCAAAAATATCATCCAACATCAAGGTGGGAAAAGAATAAAACTACTTTCTGTTTGTCTTACTAAGTGTGACCCACTCAACAAACCAGTTACACTAATAAGTATCCAACCTATACAAGATTTTTTTTTCATGAAGTTAAATTAGAAAACTGAGAAGATACAGAAAATCAAAATGCAAATGTAATATACCTCTTCAAACTTTACCTCCAGAATATAACCATATTGACAGCTCCTTTAAATGGAATGGACTAACACTCCAGTCAAATGGCAGACTGTCAGAATGAATAAAAATAGTAATAATGATGATGATAAAAATAATAATAAAGCAATAATCAACCATACTTGCCCAACAAAGAGAAAAACTTTAAATAGAAACACACAAATAGGTCAAAAGAAGGGAAAAAGTTAACACCATGGGTTCAAACAGTAAGAAAAGACAGCTGAACTGGCTATATTAAAACAAATAGACTATAACACAAGAAGTCTTACTAGAGACAAGGAGGAATACTTCATGATGATCAAAGGGTAAATCTGAAAGTTCTAGAAGCCTAAGTCCTTCATTTATGAGATAAGGAAAGTGAGACAGGTGACTTGCTCAAGGACACTTAGCTAGGGGAATGACCAACTACAAGTCCCCTCTCCCAATTTCCTTTTCCGAGCCTTCTTCTTATAACCATACCTCTAATCTGAGCTCCTTCAACATGAAAGCAACTAGCCTACTTGGTTGAAACCATCAACTCAGTAGCTATGCAAAAAAACAGCCTGGGAAAGGGGACCACTCAGAATGAGAGACAGGAAGTTGGATCATGAGCAGGGTTTGGCTCTAGATTCAAGCACTGCACATCACTAGTTGTGTGGCCCTGAAGAAATTTACTTAAATGGGCCTCAGTTTCCTTATCTACAGAATGGGGAGATCACCACCTATCTCAGTAACATGCCTGAATGATACTCAGCTAGTCAATGACAAAGCTAGAGCCCCACAAGACACACACACACACACACACACACACACACACACACACACACACAACCATGTTGCTAAACTGTCTCCCCTGATGAGTTATCTCCAAATGGAAGTAACTGGTGGAATGCCTGACCTTTACTAAGTACGTGAAAAATGCTGGTTTTCTTCCCATACGTTGATGCTACACTTTGTAGAGAGAATAAATTTGGAAAGGTATTTTTCTGTGTGGAATCCTCAACTCTAAAATCTATCCTTTTCAATTGAGACAAAATGAGTTTCAGATAATCACTTTTTCTTCTGTTAAAGTCATATGGTCTAAGTGAGTAAAGCAGACAGGGTAAAAATTTCAATGATAATTTAATTCAAATCACCTCTTATACTATAAAACGAGTCATGCAATAGACACATTTTGTAATATCCCTCCCCCAAAAAAGTGTAAACATATCATTTTGTTCATAGGAAGAAAGAGACATTCCTCCAGATGTTGTGATTATAACAACCAAAGAGTCATAGCCTCAAGATCATAATCCTAACCTTCAATTTGGTAAAAGATTCTTTAGAAAATGAACTCTTTCTTGTGGGTAAGTCTGTGCTGTACAAGGCCAATCCCTATATAAAATGTTCGAGTTTCCTGACAACTTTTCTGGATTCTTTTTGTTGTGTAATTGAGAACATTATAGGAACAGGCATTTACCATCACACTGGGCTTTATGTAGTCAGAGTCTAGTCAATGCTCCTAAATGTCAAGGTTATAGTCAAGGTCAATATATTTTCAACCCAGAAAAGTGGGTGTCTGCAAGGTAGATAGATGCTCACTGTGCTGCCCCATGTAACCACAAGAAATTTAAGAGTAAGACAAAACTTGATAATTAATGTTAAAAAATGCATTGCTTAGCTACCAATTTTAGAAACAGCAGAGTGCATACAAATCCAAAATAGGACATACAAAACCATGAAATAAGAAAGAGAAGTATTATAACAGCATATGATCATTGTCCCGATTTTACAAATTCATTTTAGGACACATTTAAGATCCTACTGTGTGTTACGGCACCTGGGTGGCTCAACTGTTAAGTTGTCTGCTTTCAGCTCAGGTCATGATCCCAGGGTCCTGGGATTGAGCCCCGCATTGGGCTCCCTGCTCAGTGGGAAACCTGCTTCTCCCTCTCCCACTCCCCCTGCTTGTGTTCCCTCTCTCACTGTCTCTCTCTGCCAAATAAATAAATAAATACTTTAAAAAGAGCCTACTGTGTGTTAGCCACTGCACAAATCTAATTTAAAAAGTGCGAATGAGGGGAGCCTAGGTGGCTCAGTCGTTAAGCGGCTGCCTTCAGCCCAGGTCATGATCCCAGGGTCCTGGGACTGAGCCCCGTGTTGGGCTCCCTGCTCAGCAGGAAGCCTGCTTTTCCCTCTCTCACTCCCCCTGCTTGTGTTCCTTCTCTCACTTTGTCTCTCTCTGTCAAATAAATAAATAAAATCTTTAAAAAAATAAATAATGTGAATGAGTTACGATTGCTTGAAAGAGCTGAAGGGCTCAAAATTAGTGTGTTCAAATACATTCAGATGAGTTCATGTAGTCATTGAAATTTCATGCACATACAAAAAGGAGTCAAGACATGTTATTACGTTGACCCCATTCAATATTGTACCTAGGTCAGGTTCTGGGTAGAATATTCTAAAGAAAATACATCATATCTCAGCTGTCAAATTTCTGTCTGGTTTAACTAAGAACATAGCACTATACTGTCTAAAAAGCACCAAATCAAGCACAACACTATACTGTACCTCATGAAAGGCCACACAATTTATTCTTCACACAAAAGAATATTAGAAAAGCACCAACTACCTAAAAAGAAATTAAAGTATTTCCTTGACTACTTAAAAGGTCAGTTAGAAGTTAAAAAGCAAAGAAAGGAGGACCAAAACCCTTTCTATTTTGTTTTAAAAAAAACTTACTCCAGGACTTAGATTGATAGCAGTGAAATTCAATAAGTACACATTACTTATCAAATTGTAAATTAGGCAGTGATTCAAGTTCCTAATTATGGGAAATGATTTAAGCTCATTTAACATGAAATGTTTCAACTCTAAGACTCCTTAAAGAATGTTAAACCCATACAGAAAAAATAGAGGAACTGACTAGAGGCAATATAGGATTTACCTAAATCCCTGCCTATAAACAAATTGATGTGAAAATTCAGGGAAAACAAATCCCCTGCAAACTAAACCAATTTAAGCCAAAAGCACCTTTTGAAATTAGGAATATATGCTCAAATCCCAAAATTATTATTTTGCAATGAAAAAAGAGCATACAGGTTTTTTTTTATCATTACTCTAACCATTCTATTTTCCTAAATATTGTCAAGTACAGTTAGCTGACCCTTGAACAAAAAAGGTTTGAACTGCACAGGTCCACTTATGTGTGGATTTTTTTCAATAGATACAGTACAGGACTGTAAATGTATTTTCTCTTCCTTATGATTCCCTTAATAACATATTCTTTTCTCTAGCTTACTTTCGTGTAAGAATACAGTATATAATGCTAACATATAAAATATGTCTTCATCAGCTATCAGTGTTATCAGTAAGGCTTCTGGTCAACAACGGGCTATTAGTAAAGTTTCTGGGGAGCCAAAATTATATGCACATTTTCGACTGCTCAGGCAGTTGGCACTTCTAACCCCTGTGCTGCTCAAGGGTCAACTGTACCTTCTTTTCAATAATTTATTCTACAAACAAATATAAAATGCCTGCTATGTGCAAATATTATGCTATGAAGGAGGAAACAGAAATTGGCAACCTCAGCCTACTGAAGCTCAGAGCGTGTGTGTGTGCGCGCGAGTGTGTGTGCATGTGTGTGCGCACGCGTACATGTGTGCGCGTGTGTGTGTGCGCGCGCGCGTGTGTGTGTGTGTAGGGGCAGGACAGTGGAAGTAAACAAAGCACAATGTCACAAGTGCTGTGAGGACAACATTCATAAAAAAAATAGTAGAACTAATATATCATTGAAATTATTTTGTTCTGTCAGTCGGACTGCCAACAGCTACATGTAAAGGGAACCCCTCTGTCCTAGTCTGCCAGGCCGCCACAGAAACGACCACAGACTGGGCGGCTTTAACAAGACATGTTTCTTCTCCTCGTTCTGGAGGCTGCCAGTCCAAAATCAAGGTGCCGACGGGGCTGTTTTCTGGAAAGTCTCCTCGGTGTGAAGATGTCTGCATTTCTCTGTGTCCTCACACGGCCTTTCCTCTGTGCGCACACATCCCTGGTTTCTCTCCCGCGTCCTGATAGCCTCTTCTTATATGGACACCGGTCAGATTGGATTAAGTCCCAACTGAATAGCCTCATTTTAAACTTACCTCTTCAAAGGCCTTGTCTCCAAATATAGTCACATTCTGAGTTAGCAGGGGTTTGGGCTTCCATGTATGAGTTTTGGGGGGGGGGGCACAATTTGGTCTATAACACCCATCAAAGCAACTTAATCAGTCACTTCTTCTCAGTTAACAAGAAACTCATAGGTAAGTTGCTTAGAGCTGCTAAAGCCACTCAAGTAAGTCATCAAGAAACGACACCCTCTGCTTCCCATTTTGCCACCCTTGGTGTGTGCTCTGTCACAGCCACAAGATGGCATCTGCAAGGCTAACCATCGCGTCCAAGTTCCAGGAAGGAAAGGAAGACATCAGGAAGGAAGAGCCCACCCAAAGATGTGCATCCATGTCTTGCTGGCCAGAACTGGGTAAGCAGTCCTGGCTGCAGAGGAGGCCAAGGAGGGCAGTATTTTTAAGTGGGCACGTTGCTACCCTGAGCCAGAATCACAGTTCCACCAGACTGGAAGTGGGGGGGGGAGAACTGTGTCCCCCACAGTTGTGGCTGACCACAGATGTTACTGTATGGGTGCAGGTCGCCTTCAGTTGGAGGCCTGTCTGGACCACTGATCCACCACGTGACCTTGAGCAAATGCTTTAATCACTCAGTTCTCAGAGGTGGTAATTACACCTAAGCTGCAGAATCACTGAGAGAATTAAATAGGGTTGCATTCATTTGTCAGGCCCAGGGCACACTGCCTAAGCCTAAAGGATGCTGGAGTTGGGGCCTGGGCTTAAAGTGTCCTGGGAAATCACAACATTATGAGTATCACAGAGCCACCTGGTAATGACTCAAAACTATCAAAGAAGTGACTCCATTTCTTTACAGGGGGCCTTCTGACATATCCCAGTCCATGGCATGGCCTGAGAGCCTAGAGTCTCTAACTGTGCTTGCGTGTGTGTGTGTGTGTGTGTGTGTGTGCGTGCACGCATGCTGCTTCTGATGGTCTTACACCTTATGGGAGGGTAGAAAGCACTGATTCACTAGCACCCTGTTCCTTGCATCATACCCCTTCTGCAATCAAACAGCTGCTTTCAGCAATTTTTCCTGAGACATTCTAGATCACAGTCCCTGTTTAGCTGTGAGGTATATCGTTCAGGTAACGCATGCCTTCACCTCTCCAACAAAGCCGGGAGAGCCCGGGTTCGGTAAAAAGTGCAACATTTCCAGAAGGTTTTTAAACTGCATTTGTTGCTCTTAATCAAGGAGTGGATTCCTCCTTGATGTAAAACCTGGTGGGCTGCCACATCTATCAATTCAAGCTGAGAAAATGAAAATTACCATGTAATAGAAGGGGTGGAAGAGCTGCTTCAAGCTCAGTTGCTTTCACGAGAGGTATTAATACCCAAATCATCTGCACTTTCAAAGTCCCTCCTTTCTCTCTGGTAGCTGTGCAAGAAATCTCTGTATGTTACTTCTGACAGACGGGAGAGGAACTTTTAACTTACTTTGAAATTCTTTCAAAGGGAATGAAAAATGGACAGAATGAGGCCAGTCTTAAGGTTCTCAGAGGGCCTCACAGGTCCAAAAAGGCTAAATAAAAGGAAATATTCCCTCTCTGTATTTTCAAAGTGCTGTTGCGAAATCTTTTCTCAGCAGCTGCAAATAACTATACAGCAATCCTGCTGTCCCCATTCAAATGTGAATGATATATCTAATAATTAACATACTTAACCAGCACTTTTTCAACACAAAATTAAAGAAATTTGCTAAATCAAAAAGATGCCAATTATAAAGAAGAAACCTCCAAAGACAACTGGCACCCCAAGCTTGGTGGGGAGGGCAGCACGGTTAAGAACGTCAGAGCCACTATTTTCATATGATTCAAACTGACATCACGAATAACTTGGGAACTCCTGATTTGGAACTACAAAAGATGCTCTCTTAAATAAAACAACATTCAGCAGAGTATTTTCCTTCAATTAATTAATAGCTCTCCTGCTCACCCTCCCTCTCTCTCTCTCTCTCTGGCACTGATAATATTCACAAGCCATTTTGAGAAGAAAATGCTACAAGAAAATAAATACAAAGCATTTTAGATTACCTAGAGTCCCACTTAATAAAAGTAATCTGATTAAATCAATGCTTTTTTCCTGTGAATTTCTAGCCAAGTTTGAAATTTACAAAAGCTTCTCTGATTTGGAGATCTAACACACTGTAAGAAAAATAAGCATAACTTGATTAAAATCTAACTCGTAAAGTAGAAAAAACAATGTGAGAGCGTGCCTAGCAGGAATAAACGATAAAACCATCTTCAGGGAAATGTCTCCTCTGGTTCTGGTATACTATTAATTCATATCAGAACTTCTGTTAGCAGAATTAATGAACGTAGAGTTTTCAGATTACTGATCATCTTTCCAAACTGATCACTGTGCTACTTCTCAGAGGCCAGTGTAAATAATCATGAAATACTTCTTCCCTCTGTAGTAAGTCTGCAGATGGTTTCAATTTATTTAACATGGCACCTCTTCTGCTTATTCATCAGATTGCTTCCCTAATTTGCCCAATCTGCAGACTCTGTGATCATGGCATTTAGTTATTCAATCATTTAAGAGACATTGATTTAGTCTTCTTATATGCACCAGATTCTTCCCTTCCCCAAGGAAGTCATGCCGTGGCTAAAATGTGCAAACCATGCAACCGGAGGACTGAGGTGGGGCATCCAATCTGGAGTTGAAATCTAGGCGGGCTTTGCAGGGAAGAGGACAGCTGCGGGGGATGTGTAAAGGCCTGTAGGATTCAGCCAGGTGCAGGAGGGGGTTGGGTGCGAAGTCAGCAAAGGCACTGAGGCCACGGACCTTATGTTCTTGGAACTTTAATATAGCTTAAAATAGGTGACGCAAATAAAAGCATTAAAACTTCACTGTTGCGGTCCAGTCGTGGAATGGCTTGTATTTGGCAAATTAGGGAAACAGAATTAAGTCCTGAAAGCAATAGAGAGCTGTTGAAGCATTTTAGAGGTAATGCTATAAAAAGATTTGTTTTGTGCAAATTACTTCAGCTGAGTAAGGAGAATGGAGTAAAGCGGCAGCAATGTAAATTCATTTTTTTTAAGATTTTATTTATTTAAAGAGAGTGCGTGCGAGCAAGCAGGGGGAGGGGCCAAGCCGACTCAGCACTGAGTACAGAGCTGGACTCAGGGCTCGATCCCACAACCCTGAGATCATGACCGGAGCTGAAACCAGGAATCACCAGGTGCCCTGGGATGTAAATTTATAAATTTATAAAGTAGCTGTTTATCTACATCCTCCAGTTAACCCCTGAGGGCAAGAGCTGCAACTCACTTACTGTTACAGTACCGTGATACTCACTTAAGAGCCAGTAGAACACATGAATGAGGAATGAATGAGAAAGAACAACAGGGAAGCTCATTGAAACATCAGAGGAAAAATCAAGGCACAGAATGTTGTGAACAACTCTTAGGCGGTGGCTACAGGAATGGACAGGAGCAGACAGAAATGCAAGATATTCATTCGGTAGACTCAACAGATCAGTGGCTTGTTTCACGAAGACTTAGAACCGAGGATGAGACATGGATTTGGAGTGAAGTTGAGGACTTCTCTTTTGGACGCACCGATCTGAGAGTATCCATAGGACTTGAATGTAAGGCTACCCAGCAGACAACAGGATGTAAGTGGAGCTCAGACAAGAGGTCAGGGATATAGGAGTCATCAGTAAACAGGTTATAAAAATGGGAGAAGTGGAAGAGTTATCTTGTACAGAAAGTACATAGAGTGAGATGAGTCATGAACAATGTAGAGACCTCCAGAGAATACCATTTTAAGGTCTGGGTGGTAGACCAGATGTCACAGCTCTGCCTCTCATATATGAAAACTGTATAGGTTGGGCAAGCAAGCCCTTGCAAACAGGGACTTCCAGAGTCTGTAAGGGAATAGCAAAAATGAGCTAATCTAGTGCAACTCCTTCAGGTTGGCAAAGTGATATGACCTCCTCAGAGTCACCAACTCAGGGGATTTGCACAGCAGCAAACACTAAGAGCTAATGCCTTAGTTTCTTACACCATAACACTTGGACGTAAGAAGAGATGAACTCTGATATTCCTTTCAGCAGTATGATTTTCATGATTCTAATCAAGTTTCACTGCTTGTTCATTCAAAACAAGTACACAAACCAAACAGAGCAGTCTTTTCATCTTTTCAAACAACACGGCCACAAAAATGAGAAAATAAAGGAGCCCAAAATCTCCGAGTCTTCCTGCCATGTTGAACAAATGGGAAAATAAAGCTTGTTCATTTCCATTCAGTGATGCTAATGATTCCGTTAAATTGACTTCTTTGAAGGAAAATTACTGCTAATAACCTTAATTTCCTCCTAGTCTCTTCCCCTAGGTACCTGACATTTTAAATAAAATATTTTCATAAAATATTAAAAGTGAAGGAATTATATCTTAGGTATCCAACTCCATATTGACAGACTTTATGAATCTCTTCTATCTCAGCTGTCCAGGGCCTACACTTTGGGATCTTCAGATAAACACATCAAGTTTCCCATTCTATGCATATCCCAAGAAACACAATCCATTTCAAATGAACCAACAATTTTTTTGGGGGGAAAAAAAAAAGTTTCTCTATGGGCCCACCACAAATCATACTGATACCAGCCATGTGGTGGTCTAAAACATTCCTGCCTTCAATTTGAATTTAATTGTCTAATTATCACTGTAGCTATTTTCTCTTCTTTGTCCCCCAAACCAGGCTTTCCACCCTGCCCTGACCTCTGACACCTCTGCTCTGGATGGCAGGTGGGTAGCGTCTGTCATTTGCCTCCCCAAACCCATTTGCCGTGCTTCTCTAGCCTTGCCTCCTTTCCTAAGCCCTCTGGCTTCTGCATGGATTCAGCTAATGGACGATACCAGCCAGAAGTTCAGGGGGCACGGGAAGAGTGAGGTAGGCATATTTATTCCCCCACTGTCTCCCTTCAGTCACGTAACAAGTTGACTGTGTCCCCCCCACAAAAGGACACAGCTCTTGCCAGATAGCCTTCTTGCGCCTCCCCTCAGAGCAAGAACAGCTCCCCATCGATGCTAAGTCTTTCTGCAGCACCCACCTGGTTGTGTTCCCTACACCTGCCCAAACCTTCCAAAGGGTCCCTTTATTAAACCTTCCACAGAGGACTTAGTTTCCACATGCCATATGTTCCTTGGTAGGCCCTGAATGACACAGGGTTAAAGAGTGACCAGGTGAAGCCCTCCACTGTGGCTCTCCCAGACACTATCGAAGGAAATTGTCTGTAAACTGTAAATCGTCGTAACATTTCCACGAGCAAAAACCTAGTACACATTTTCTTGAATAGCAAGGTTTCAATGCCAAAGAAATAGAACTGAATCCTACCATATTTCTACAATTCAGCATGCTGTAAAAATAAACATGCAGAAGGCATACAATCAGAATCTGAATGTCATTGCCAAACCTAACCAGAATTCTTCTCAGAAACGGGGATCTGGAGAAACATGAAAGAACCATAACCATCTTTGAAAACAGAAACGTCTCATTTTCCTACTCTTTATCCATATCAAGATTATTAAACCTGATACTGTGACACTTTAAGGTGATTCCAAGTCTTTCAAGGGATGGCCCAAAATTCTAAAAAGTACTAATAATTCATTTCATATTATTGGTAACAACTACAGTTACTGAAGTTGTGAGTTCTGGAAAAAGTTGGGAGTCGCTGACCTAGATTTTCTGTATTTTTCCCAATATCTCTCAAAATGAAAATAAAGAGGAGTTTCTAATGTACATAGCCCTTCGTCTATATATCATTTCTAAATATTATGGAAATTATCTTCAGGTATCTATTAAATAGTAAAAGTCAATAAAATAGCATTATCTCTGAACCTTATAATTCTCTAAGTGGAAAGTAAATGAGATTCTTAAGTAAGTATTTGAAAGTTGAAAGCTATAAATACACCTGGACAGAATTTTTAGCAATGAAATTAACTTCATTTTCCCAGATCAAAATCAACCTCTGTTGGCTGTGCAGTCCCTTACTTCTTTGACCATATATTCGAGGGTGCTTATGACCTGTCCCTGCTGTGAGTGATCTACAATTTCACAGGTAACCAAACCGATCAGAATACAGACTTTGAATTCTGAGTCTGCAAGATATCTTTTTACTAAAGAGTTTTTAAACTGGCCTCTTAACTGAGAAATTCCTTTTGATTAAGTGTATTATTTTTTGTAAAAGATTTTATTTATTTATTTGACAGAGAGAGACACAGCGACAGCTGGAACACAAGCAGGGGGAGTGGGAGAGGGAGAAGCTGGCTTCCCGCTGAGCAGGGAGCCCGACGCGGGGCTCGATCCCAGGACCTTGGGACCATGACCTGAGCCGAAGGCAGACGCTTAACGACTGAGCCACCCAGGTGCCCCTGTCCTTAAATTTCTTAAAAATACAACACTTAGGGGGGCGCCTGGGTGGCTCAGTCGTTAAGCGTCTGCCTTCGGCTCAGGTCATGGTCCCAAGGTCCTGGGATCGAGCCCCGCGTCGGGCTCCCTGCTCAGCGGGAAGCCAGCTTCTCCCTCTCCCACTCCCCCTGCTTGTGTTCCAGCTGTCGCTGTGTCTCTCTCTGTCAAATAAATAAATAAAATCTTTTACAAAAAAAAATACAACACTTAGGGGCATCTGGGTGGCTCAGTTGTTAAACGTCTACCTTCGGCTCAGGTCATGATCCCGGGGTCCTGGGATCGAACCCCGCATCGGGCTCCCTGCTCCCCGGGAAGCCTGCTTCTCCCTCTCCCACTCCCCCTGCTTCTGTTCCTCCCTCGCTGTGTCTCTCTCTGTCAAATGAATACATAAAATCTTAAAAAAAAAAAAAATAAGGACATAGACTATTTCTCAATCATTTCCTGGTACACTGTATATAACTGAAATCCGACTGAATTAGTGAAACAATGTAACAATGTGGGGCATGCTTCAATTAGAGGATATGTTCATAATTTGAGGTTCCACGAGATAGAAATTCCTTGGAGGCCTTTCTTAAAGGCAATTTGGCAGTGCTCTCTCAAAATGGAAAATGTGCATAACCTTTTGACCAATTATTTCTATTTCTAGGAATTTAGCTACAAGAAAATCTCACACAGGTGCACAAAGACCTATGTACAAAGATCTCTAATCTTTCAGGGTGCAACACTGAAAATAGGTGAATGGTTAAATAAAATATGGTACCCATAGTACCAAAGTTTCAAAAGATAACCACCGCACTGATATGGAAAGAGCTCGATGACATACCTTAAGTGAACAAAAGCAAATCAAAGAAAAATATATACAGAATAATCCTGTTTATGTAATAAAAAAAGACACGTATATATACTTATACATGTAAATGCACAAAAAAGGAAGTGGAAAGAGGCACTCTAAGCTGTTGCCCAATGGTCATATTTGGGGATGGGTGCAGGAGAATAAGAGTATTTTACATTTTGTTTGTATATTTCTGTATTATCATTTGGATGTATCATATACAACATTTTAAAAACCAATGAAAACAAAAAATTAACACAAATTCTAGGGGTGCCTGTGGCTCAGTCGGTTAAGCGTTTGCGATCGGCTCAGGTCATGATCTCAGGGTCCTGGGATCGAGTCCGGCTTTGGGCTCCCTGCTCAGTGGGGAGCCTGCTTCTCCCTCTGCCTTCCACTCCCCCTGCTTGTGCTCCTCGTGCTCTCACTCTCTCTCTCACTTTCTCTCTCTCTGTCAAATAAATAAATAAAAATCTTTAAAAAACAAAAAGGAGTTCTAGAGGGGGTTTAGTGATTTGTCCAATGACAGTGCATCAGCAGATATGAGAGAAACCCACCTCAAAGGGACTTCACTCTCATTTGGTCACTTGTGATCACTCATTTAAGAACCAAAAGGAAAATGAGGGCTGTTAAGTAGATTGCACCTTTAAAGACCAACCTGCAGAAACAGATCTACATTCTGTATGTCCAGGACAAATATGGCAACTACCATGTAGCAGTGAGAATATTTTGGACTGGTTAGAGTTCAAGACAGTGAGGTACACAAAAGAACCTCCATATCCCCATAAACGAAGGCACCCATTTCTCCATACTTAGGTGTTCTTATTTAAAGGAGCACCATGAAATAGGGGGGAAAACCATGTCTTGCCTCCCTCAACTTTGTATATTTGCTAACATCTTAGAAAAATGAGGGAGAAGAAAAACAGGCAGAAATTCAGAACCTAAAGTCTATGTCCACTAGACATAAATGACCATAGCAGACTTTCTAAGAAATTTAACAGGAAAAAAAAAAAAAAAACCCACGCCTGAATAAAAAGGATGCCGTGCTTCCTTCAAGATGAAGCTACAGTTCTGGCAATTTCTAGTACATAGTATTTCCGAGCACAGTTGACAAAAGGCTCAAAATGGGAGCTGAGGGGCCAAATTCCTTCCACACACGGGTTTTGTTTGGCCAGCCCAGGGGCTGGCATGTTTGTTTTTATTTTAATTGATTTCTAAACCATTTTCAAATGAGATCTCACACTTAAAAATAAATCCGG
Source organism: Halichoerus grypus (assembly GCF_964656455.1). Lineage (NCBI taxonomy): Eukaryota > Metazoa > Chordata > Mammalia > Carnivora > Phocidae > Halichoerus > Halichoerus grypus. The sequence continues at coordinate 105,001,401 of NC_135721.1, forward strand.
ATTTCAGGCTTCCCTTAAAACTGTAGAGGCGCAGGCGACCCTGTGCCCGATGCCTGCCCGGCGGACATGTGTCAGCCCTGCGCCACCCCCCACCACTCCCTCAGGTCTCTAACACCTGGGCAGCGGCTCGTTGCTTACCTTGCCCTCAGAAAAATCAGAGTGCCACACCCTGAGGGAACCCTTGAGGCACCTCACCCGGTAAAAGCCGGCCCTGCAGAACACTAAGATTCCTTTTTAGGCTACCCCAGAGTAGCCCTTAGTAATCTCCCTCTCTCAGACTTCTGGCCCATGCACCTGCGGAAACAAAGGCGTGCAGGGTTAAATGAGGACGTGTGGCTCGATGCTCAACTTCCTACTTCAGTTGCCCGTTCCCAGCAGGGTTGCCAGAACCTTCTCTGTCAGATCTCAGCCCAATCACTTGAAATAACGGTCACAAGACTTTTTACTGCAGCAAACCTTTCGGCAGCCTGTACCTCGGCGGCAGGTAACACAGGGCAGTGTTGAGAAGTTGGAGTTGTGGCGTCCGTCCACCATCCCTCCTCTAAATTTAACTCCCTGAAGCAACTTCACCTTTCCCAGCCTCAGTTTCCCCAGGTGTAAAGTGGAGAGCTATGAGTAACCACCAAGGAAAGGATTTGATGACGCGGCACACTTCCTTCGCTCGACAAACGTGTGTGGTGTTGTGACTTAGGTTCTCTTCCTTTGTGATGTGGAGCCACTGAAGCTCGCTGCGGGAAGGCAGGAACCACCAAGCCTCCGAAACACCAGAGATCTCCAAATCATTCTAGCGGACGCCCCGCTCCTCCCAGGCCTACGTGGCTTACGATGGTTTTGTTTTTTTGGTTTTTTTTTTAAGATTTTATTTATTTATTTGAGAGAGAGAGAGAGAAGGCACAAGCAGGGGGAGCAGCAGGGAGAGGGAGAAGCAGCCTCCCCGCGGAGCAAGGAGCCCGATGCCGCGCTTGAACCCAAGACCCTGGGATCATGACCTGAGCCACCAAGGCAGACACTTAACGACTGAGCCACCCAGGCGCCCCTGTGGTCTTTTTTAAAAAGCCTGGTGGGAGGGCGCCTGGGTGGCTCAGTCGTTAAGTGTCTGCCTTCGGCTCAGGTCATGATCCCAGGGTCGTGGGATCAAGCCCTGCATCGGGCTCCCTGCTCCGCGGGAAGCCTGCTTCTCCCTCTCCCACTCCCCCCGCTTGTGTTCCCTTTCCCGCTGAGTCTCTCTCTGTCAAATAAATAAAATCTTAAAAAAAAAAAAAAAAAAAAAACTGGTGGGAGACACAGATGCCCTAGGGATAGCATCTGGCTCACTGAGCATAGTTTGCAGCCCCGCAGTCTCAGAATTTGAGGCAATTGGGGCTGAGTTAATGTTAGATCCCCTGGTCCAACTGCAGTCACAGGGTTAGGCAAGTCCAGGGGATGATCTGGAACTTCCCAACAGCCCTAAAAGGTGACCAGAACTTTTTGTACTTGCAGGGAGGCAGAGCCAGTATCCCTTGTTACAATTTCTTTTTTATAAAATATTTTATTTATTTGAGAGAGAGAAAGAGAGTGTGTGCACATGAGCAGGTGGGGGGGTAAAGGGAGAGGCAGAAGCAGACTCCCTGCTGAGCAGGGAGCCTGTTGCTGGGCTTGATCCCAGGACCCTGAGATCATGACCTGAGCTGAAGGCAGACACTTAACCGACTGAGCCACCCAGGGACCCCCTGTTACAAGTGTTATAGGAATTGACTCAGCCTACTTTGTATGGATAGGTCAATGGCATCTGCCCCTACAGAGGCAGAAGGAGAGGGTGGGCAGTAATACTAGCAGTATTAGGAGAAGGACTAAGAGCAGATGTAGCAACAGCAATAGAAACAAAATATCCAGCATCAGGCACAGTACAGTGTGCTGTGCACTTTTGCTCTATGGGGTTATTCTCCTCATTTTACAGATGGGCAACTGGGTAGATGCCCAGGGTCACACAGCTAATACATGACATAGTTGAGATTCAAACTCAGGTCTGCCTGAGTCCAACACCTGAGGGTCTTAGTAAATTTGCACCTGCTGAAAGCAAACCCACGGTGCAACCCTCCACTTAGGCCCCAGCTGCCTCTAAGACAGTTTTCCTAGAGCAGTTGTCCTTTACCTTCAGTGGGTCATAGACCCCACCCTCCGCCAAATCTGGTGAAACACGAAGACCCTTATGAGGGTAATATTTTTAAATGTATAAAGTTAAGCACAAAGGAAACCAATTATATTGGAATATACTTATCAAAATAATTTTTTTTTAAATCTGGACATACTTAGTAATGCATGTGTTTCTTTTTCAAGCCATTAAATGCCAAGATCCAGAGTGACAATAACACTTAGCCTAATTGTTATTTGGAAGTAAATGCAAATAAAGACATAATTCATTTGCCAGCTATATTCATGGACCCACCAAATCCCATCCTCAGACCATTATAGGGTGGACCCGAGATGAAGGACTCTTGTTCTGGAGGAGAGCATGAGATGTCAAGTATAAATCTAATGGTCTGTTGTCTCTTTTCGCTGGATGAGCTGCTTATAACTAATGACTTCAAGTTACTTTCTTCCTCTTGTTCTAAAGAGGTGGCTACTTCAGTCATGTCAGGGAGCTAAAAACACCCTTTAGGGGCGCCTGGGTGGCTTAGTCGTTAAGCGTCTGCCTTCAGCTCAGATCATGATCCTCAGGGTCCTGGGATCGAGCCCCACATCGGGCTCCCTGCTCCACGGGGAGCCTGCTTCTCCCTCTCCCACTCCCCCTGCTTGTGTTCCCTCTCTCACTGTGTCTCTCTCTGTCAAATAAATAAAATCTTTAAAAAAAATAATAAATAAATAAATAAAAACACCTTTTAATTGTTCAGGAGCAAAAGAATGCTTTGAGGGCAATGTATCTTAAAGCAATGACTTGCCTGGCCCAAGGGTAGCATGGTCGCTAGAGGTAGAATTTCCCAACCCTCAGCACACCAAGGGATCATGGGAGAAGAGCTATGAAGGAGACTCCCAATCAAGGGGATAAGATAATGCTACCGGGCCCTCACACTGTATGTGACCTTCTCAAGGAAGGTTTTATAGGTGGTAGGCTAGAGAGGTGTTCAGAGAAACACTTTCTTCTGATTTCCGTCTCTTTCAACTATTTTGATTCCTCAAAGAAAAAGAAAAAAAAAGTAGATGGAGTTCATGCAGAGAAAAATAAAAACTGCTGACCATTCATCCTCTTGCACAGAAGGATCTCCCAGCTGAGATCTGGAAGGTAGGGCTTTAGTGCCTTCACCTCTTCTATGAACTTGGGTTACACCTTGAGCATATGAAAAGCATCCAAAGGCATGAGCTTCCAGCCAGACTTTTACAAAGTGGGATTTGGGGGTGGTTGTTGCAACTGAGTGAAATCGGCCTTGAGAATAAAAGTGACTCTGGGTTAATTTTTTTTTTTTTTTTAAAGCAGGCTTAATTCTGATGAGGGCAATGCAGACTTCTCAGTCATCTACTCGGCGATGCATTATCACCCCGCTCTACTTCCACTGCGGTGAAGTAAACCACCCATTTTTCTATTTGGTTAGCTGAAGAATCACAGCCTCTTGAATGTGCTAGACCTTCAAATCATTCTAAGGTATAACTAGATAAACAATACTATACCTTGAGGAAGTATTTCTACTTTAAGGGGGAAGGCTTTATCAAAAGAGAAACTATTACACAGAAAAACAAATACTAAGGAATGGAGGAAAGACCTACGCAAGGCTATTGTATTTCCTGACGATTGCAGGGGAGTAGAAAGATACAGAATGGACAGTACTGAGAACTAAGCAGTGTCCTTGCAGACACGGTGAACATCTGAACACCACCAGCAAAACCACAGAAAGTCACTGCTGCCCACCATCGGCAATGAAAAGCTGTATTTATTTCTCGAGAGGCGGATGAGTCTTTTTGGAAGACACTAGTGTGGCCTACAAGTTCACATTACGAGGTGAAAACCATCTATTTTAGAAACTTCAGTCTGGACATGAAATACCAAGTGTGATCATTAAAGCGGCTCCATTAGTCCTTGACCTCATTCTGCATATAAAACGCAGAAGTTCTTGGTTTTACAAGACTTACTGTGATAGCCAGTTTATTAAAAACCTGGGTCACGAGTGCTAATAAACATGCTGTTTCATCCTTACTTTACAAGTGGTCCTTACAAACAATGATAATTTGGTCACAATCTGCGAAATAATTTTAAGTTTCAAAGAATATTTTTGCTTTCCCCAAAATATTTGGGGGCACTTGTGGAGAAGAGGAAAAATACATAAACTTTCTCTCCTATGACATATTAAGTGCTGTGATACAAAAAGCTAAAATTTATCCTCAATACAAAACTTTAAAATTTTAAAAATCAAATAAACTCAGCAGCTAATGACTAACGTATTTAAAAAAATAATAATCCACAAAAGTTATTAGTTAATTGTGATATTTGAGTCTGCTGGCTACATCTGAAAGTTTGAGGATGGAAACGCAACACAACATCCAGAAGCTGGCCTCACTTATATCACATCTGTTCACAAATTAGCATGCCAATGTGATCCCTTCAAGGAAAACAACAGAGCAACACTGAAAGGCAATTTTACCTTAATTTTAACTTTGAAGGTGGGTAGGGATACTAGGCAAACACATCTCAATTCCTAATAAATATAACTGGCCCCTGATGCCAAAATCAGCAGGGCGCATTAAGGCAAAGACAGTTGGAAACATAAAATAGCAGGGCAAAAGGCACTGGCTAGGTCTCTGCTGGAGATGAAATCGCTCAAAGTGATACAGATTTTTTAAAGTCCATTTCTGCAAAAGCTTTTTGGGAACCCTTACCACTTTTTAAACGTCCGTATTTCGCTCCCTCATAGGCGAAAATACACTACCTCAAGATTCTGGGGCACAGAAGTAGTTTAATATCATTCACATTTTCAGGCACACAAATATAAAACTCTGAAGACAGTATTTGAGAACAAAGCGCTTCTGTGTGGGTGTGCATTTGTAAAATAAAGGTAGCATTATTCCGACAGATAGAAATGTGTATCCAGTAATCAAATGGAGTCTTAGAAATTCTGTTTTGACAGTTACTTCTAGAATAGCATTTTCAACAGCCATTAATTCAAAGCTGGGTGGTGATATCATCAAAGCTAAATCAAAACGAAATTCAGATGGTTGAGTAATCACAGTGGGAGGGATGTGTAATCGGTAATCTACTAGAGGGTACCTTTAGCTATGCCATAATATGTTACACGCAAAGGGTTACTAGCTGTGGCAGCAAAAGTCTCCTGAAATAAAAATGCCAATAAAAAATGCTCTTCCATTTAAGAAGTGAATTTCTATGAAAACAGGTGTTCTCCCAAGATGGCAATCATTTATTAAACTTCTACAGTTCAAAAGGAAGATGACATAATAGATTAAAACACCAGCTGAAAACTATGCAAGACTGTCTTATGAAAAACAGCATTCTAGATTACATAACATGGATAATGGCAGATTAAACTACACACCCCTACCCAGCTAGATTTCTGTGCTTTTGCATGGTTCTATAACTTAGGCCACTGAAGTTTGAAGAGTGCACAACATTAGGTTCTCAGCTCAACCACATATTTTTGAAACCAAGAGTCCTGAAAAAACTAAAAGATAAAGTTAAATTTTACACACAAACACAGAGTTTTTCCCAAGGAACACAGTTCCTTAGACACTTTTTTAACCTCCTCATAGATGGCCCGGGTGAAGTCACCAGTTGCTTTTCCTGGTCATGTTTACTTTATGAATCTGATTTCCCTTTAAAAAGGAAACTCGATTCAATTTTAGATATTACAGGGCTGCCTATGTTTGAATGACATTATTGCCAACCAAACAGAATTATTAAACAGCTATCTCCCACACACTCATGACTTAATTTATAGATCACCCTGTATCACATTTATGGTTAAAAAAAAAAAAAAGGCGACCTTCCATTAATGCTTTGACCGAAATTAAATTTTAAACACCTGTGTTTATAACAGACTCGCTACACGAGTTAAAAAAAGAGTAGGAAGTTATCTCTCAAATACATGCTTAAGTTTGAAAATATAATGGGCATTTATATTTTCTCTAGAAAAATGCTACTTTATGAGAGTTTTATGATTCTAGATAAAGGTGCACTTAGAAACAACTATAAATTGGTGACTTCCATATTTCCATACTTCGGTACTGCCTACAAAGTCTACAGCCAGAAGTACTGTACTATATAGACAGGGTCTAATTAGTTAAGGAAAAGGCAACTTTAAAATTCTGAAAATAAGACAACCTTTAATCTCCATCATTTATATGTTTTTAGGAGGCCCAAACACTGCCCCCCACCGAGTGCTGGCCTGTCAGTGTTAAGTGGAAATGGTCAATCATTTCTATTACCTCCCCAGAAGAGGTAAGAAGATCCACATGCATACACATTTACATGCTTTGCACGGTGCCAACTATTTCCAACCAAAATAATCATATACACGTCGAGCCGAGCTATTTCTAGCCAGAAGCGGTGAACGTCTGGACAGAGTCTGAGGAAACCCAGTGGGCGACGATTATAGAGGAGGGGGTGGGCGCGTGGACCCCTGCCTCCCGCGCGCGCGGCGCCTCGCACCCCGCACCTGCACCGGCTCCCCGGCAGGGCATCCGGGTGCGCGCGCACGCGTCCGGGACGCACCCGCCGGGAGCAAACAAACCCAGCGGGCCGGGCGGGCGGGAGCATCCTCGGGCGGGACCCGAAATGCCTTCTCCTACCTGTCACTTTGCCCGGAGCTGCTGCCGGGGATGCGGCCACGGCCGCCGCCTGGAGACCCAATGTGTGCGCGCGCGTGTGTGCGCGCGTGTGTGTGTGTGTGCATGTGTGTGTGTGAGATCTTGTTTGCGGTGCGGCTCACTTACTGCTCCCCGCGCCACCAGCCCCCTCCCCACCCCCCGAGAGTCGGCCGCCGAGCCCCCTCCCGGCGCGTCCTGTCCCGCCGGCCCCCGCCCGCCCCCCGCCTCCCCGCGCGCGATCCTCACCTCTGCCGAGGGCGGGGGGTCTCCGCGGGCGCTCCTCGCCGAAGCCGCGGAGCAGCGCCGGCCCGCTCCGCCCGCCCGCCCGCGGGGCTCGGCGTGTCCCCGGCCCCGGGTCCCGCTGCCCCCTTCGTGGCCGGCCGCTCCCTCCGCCCCAACCCCGAGTCTCCCTCCCCGTTCGCTTCCCGGCTCCAGAGCCCGAGCTGTCGCCTCGCAGCCCCAACCTGCCCAGGCTACGGAGCATGCCCAGTGCGGCGCGCCCGGGCTGGGCTGGGGGTGGGCAGGGGCAGGGCCGGCCGCCCGGCTGCTGCGAGCCGGCTGGCGGGGAGGGGGCGCCGGGCGGGCCCGGGGCGCAGCCTTGCGGCCGGGGGCTGGCGGCCTTGGAGGGTCGCGGGCAGCGCCGGGAAGCGGTGGGTGGGGCGTCCGGGGAAGCCGCCTCGCTGCGCACTCCTCGGGGGTCTCCCCGGCCGCCCCCCGCAGCTCCAGCGCCGCGGCACGTGCCCAGTGTCTGGGGTCCGGGCGCGCGCAGGGTGGCGCGGGGCGCAGAACCTTGGGGGTAGGGGGGAGTGGCACCCTGCTCCGCTGGGAGACCAGCAGCTCGCCGCGGGCCCTGGGGCGGGAGTGGGGGGGGAGTGGAGGGGTCCAGGACTGGCGAGAACTGGTACCCCAAAGCGGCTGGCGGGGGTGGGGGAGGTGTTTATTTGATTACATTTTGTTTTGTAAACACATAAAGCGCTTACAGTGCTTCGAGCACTATTCTAAACGCTATTTATTCATGTAATCCTTAAAACAATCTTCCAAAGCAAGTACTACTATCTCTTTTTTTTCTCGAGGCTTAAACTGAGCCACAGAGAGATTAAGTGGTTCCAAAAAGTCCTCCCCCAAGTGCAACCTCAGAAACGCAAAGCCCCCAGACTTTCGTCCCTGGAACGCTGGGGCGCTGCTCCAGGCAGTTCCTGGCTCGCCCCTGCCTTACAACGGCCCCCAGTGAATCCGAGTCCCCCTCGCACTCAGACCCTAACGGTGCAGACTCTTAGCATCACTCTTTGTGTGGACCCTCAACGCGCTGCTCCAGAACTCCCGGGAGGGCTTCCTCCTCCCCCAGGCCACTCCGCCTCCTCCTCCCGGCCGGCGGCCACCAAAACCCGGAGACGTGGCACCTGCGCATTGGGGACTGGGGCCACGCTCGCAGCTAAACTGGGCATGCTCAGCCGCCTAAGCGGGTCCGGCTGGCCAGGAGGAAAGAGTGAGCCTGGCCGCCGGTGCAGTGTGGGGATTGGAGGGGGGATGTCCACGCTCTTGATGGGCAGAAGCAGTTGTAGATTCCAAAGTCTCGTTCCTCTGGCACGTCCTGGCCTTTTCCAGGCAGGGCTAAAAGGGGGTGGGAGGAGGGGGGGATGATCAAAAGTTTACCAGCTGGGCATCCTCAAGTGGGAGGGGGCTGAGCGCCCACAGACAACTCCCCAGCTGAATTGCTAAGCTGCAATTTTAGCTGAGCCCTTAAACTAGCTCCTCAGCTGAGCCTGTCTGCCTGTGCGGAAGCCAAGAAAAATAGCCTAAACCAAGTTTCCCAGCCAGATTGGAAAGGAAGGAAAGACAGATCCCAGGGAAAAGCTGGGTGGCTCTTCACTGTTCAGGGGTCTTCGAGATGGGGTGATGTTGAGTAATGCCAGTGTAGTCCAGCAGCTCTTTCTCAAACTGTGTTGTGCGCACAAATCCTCAGGGAATCTTTTTAAAGGGCAGATTTTGATTCAGCAGTTCTGGGGTGGGACTTGAGATTCTGCATTTCTAACATCTCCTGGGTCACGCTAGTGTTGCTGGTTTAAGTAAGATCAGACTCTGAGTAGCAAAAGGTGAGGGCAGTGTTTTAGGCCTGTTCTCTATTTATATTTATGAAAACTAAGGTTTAGAAAGGCAAAGCAATTTGCCCCGGGTCACACAGCCGATAAATAGTTTAGCTAGTCTCAAACCCAGTACTCCAGGACATCGTGTGTTCGTGTTCCTGTATTCCCCAGGTATCACCCATAGACAGATGAACCGGAAGCTGTCATCTGTGTGTCTTGACCATTTCCACAGAGGAATTTAATTTAGTAAATAGTACACCTACACCTACAGTATCAGCCTCCACTGTATAAAGCCTCTACACTTTGGTGTGTGAAACAACTATTCGCTCACAATTCTGTGAATCAGCTGTTTGGGCTGGAATCAACAGAGCAGTTCTGTTGTTTTCTGCTGGATTCTCTCATGCTGTTGCAGATGTGTGAAGCTTGGAGCCTCATCCGATGGCTGGGATGAAAGGATGTTCTCTCTCTATGGCTTCTTCCTATGGTGAGCTTCTGGCTTTCAGCAGCAAGGGAAGGAAAGCCCCAATTTAAAATAGCATTTCATACTTCCTTTTGCTGATGTCCTATTGACCAAAGAAAGTTGCATGGCCCTGTCCAGATGCAAAGCATGGAAAAAAATAATAAACTTCACTTTCTGATGGAAGGGGATGCAAAATAGGGCTTGTTTGTTTTTCCGATCTACCACACCAGCTTCCACAAAACGAGCCCTTTGGCCCTAGAATTCACTCAAAGTTTTATAGATCAAGCCTATCTTTAACTTGTACATATTGGTAAACCCAACCGTAGCAATCACTTATTGTTAGGCTGTCAATCTAATAGTGCGTTTATTAAGGAATTTTAGCTCAGTGGGGTATAAACATTAAATGTTTAAAATGTTTTTCAGGGCACCTGGGTGGCTCAGTCGGTTAAGCGCCTGCCTTTGGCTCAGGTCATGATCCCGGGGTCCTGGGATCGAGTCCCGCATCAGGCTCCTTGCTCTGCGGGGAGCCTGCTTCTCCCTCTTCTCCCCACTTGTGTTCTCTCTCACTATCTCTGTCTCTCTCTCTCAAATAAATAAATCTAAAATAAATAAATAAAGTGTTAAAAAATAAATAAAATAAAATGTTTTTCAAAGTACTAAATTCAATTCAGTTCTGTTGAAGCTCCCTTTCCTTCCCTTTAATGCCATCTTAGATAGTCATTCACCCAACAAACATTTTTGAGACACTTTTTTAAAGATTTATTTATTTTGAGAGAGAGAGAGAGTGTGTGCACGCGCACTAGGGGCTGAGGGAGAGGGAGAATCTCAAGCAGACACCCCCCCTAGCGTGGAGCCCAATGCAGGGCTCCATCTCACAACTGTGAGAACATGACCTGAGCCAAAATGAAGAGTCAGATGCTTAACCAACTGAGCCACTCAGGTGCCCCCATTTTTGAAACTTTTTAAATGTGCCAGACACTATGCTTTGCCCAAGATACCAAGGTCAACGCCAGAGGCAAAATCATTTCCCCTATGAAGCTTAGATACTATCAGAGGAGACAGACAATAAAAAGCATATCGTATTAAAAGGATATAACATCAAGTACTGTTGAGAGCCAGGATGAAAAGGAAAAGCAAAAGCTTCATGAGGCAGATAGGAGGGGCCACTATTTTAGATAGGGGTCAGAGACAGCCTCTCTGAGGATGTGGCATTGAGTGGAGACCTAAATGAAGAAAGAGATGTGAATATCTGGGGAGCAGTGTTTTCAGCAGAGGGAACAGCAAAAGCCCTGAGATGAGAGTGAGATTGGCACATTCAAAAAACAGAAAGGAGTCCAGATTGGCAGAGCAAGGCATAGAATGAGTGGAATTGGTGTCACAGAGGCAGGAGGGGGCCAGGCCATGTGAGGGCACAGAAAGGACTTTGGGCTTCAGGCCAAGTATGGTATGAACCTATGGGAAGATGTTGAGCAGGGTCAGAACATGATCTTATCAGTGGTTTAGCGAGCTCACATTGAGATCACCTATAAAGGCAAGAGATCAAAAAGGGAGCCCAGTAAAAGGACACAGTGGTGGTTCCGCTTGGGCTGAGTTTATCATCTTCAGGGTTAAAATTCGGACTATGTTACATCTTCAACTTTAGACTCAATTTAAATCCCATCTTCTCTCTGTCCCCTTGCCGGCTCCAGCTGGATCCATTGCTCCTTGGAGTAGAAGGCTGGTGACACAGGATCTGGTCCTTAAACACCTTCATGCCACCTGCCCTTCAAGTTCCGGCTGGTCCAGCATGTTGGGTAGGAAGGAAGAAGGAGGAAATGAATGAATGTATTCACTCCTGACTTGTGGCCACTGTGGTCCTCTCTCAGTTCACTGTGGCTGCTTCTCTGTCTAAAACACCAGTGACACTGTAGCAGGTGTCCCATTGCCTGTTCTCTGCCATGAATGACATAAGTAAGGCCCTTGGAGGGTCGTTCTGGACTCCCACCCTCCCAACACTGCTCCTTTTATTCCAAGCCCACAATGCTCTCCATGGTGGCCTAGCTCAGTGCATCTTACCGCTAGGGCTCACATGCCAGGCAGGCACCCTACTGGGTGGGCCACCCACAAGAAAGCTAAGCCCAGCAGCCTTCCACAGTGCCCACTGGAAGTACTAGAGAAAATAGCCCATTGGAGCCAGGTTAAAAGGTTGGTAGGGAAGGAGGGGCTAAGATAGAGTTGTTTCTGCCATGAGGAGGATACCTAGATCTAATTATGGGGGCTTTCTCTAGAATATGAGTGCCTGGATACCTCTTTGTACTCAACTGCAGGTTCTTTTTTTTTTTTTTTTTTTAAGATTTTATTTATTTATTTGACAGAGAGAGAGACAGCCAGCAAGAGAGGGAGGGAACACAGCAGGGGGAGTGGGAGAGGGAGAAGCAGACTCCCAGCAGAGCAGGGAGCCCAACTCGGGGCTCAATCCCAGGACCCTGGGATCATGACCTGAGTCAAAGGCAGACACTTAACGACTGAGCCACCCAGGCACCCCTCAACTGCAGGTTCTACTTATCAGTTGCAGGGCAACATCTTATTATGGGAATTAACATTCACCCCAAGAAAGGCCAAAGCAAACTGTCAATGCAACCAGGTCCTTACATTTTTATAAAGTCTTTCTTGTTATTATAGCTTTATAGGAAAGGAGGACAGGAGACAATCAGGACCTCCAGGTTAATAGCCACAGCTGTGTTTGCAAAAGATCACATTGTATTCTTTTTAGAGAAAGGGCAGTGCATCTCTTGTCCTGATTTAAAGTGATACATTAATCACTGCTTCCACCTAGCTTTTTACATGCTGTTCTTTGTAAATGAAAAGATCACCACCAGCCCATTTGTCCAGTTTGCCTTAATCAGGGACATATAGCTTTGAAAAGTGGGCAGCACAAGGATCAGCCTGACATGGGCTGTCTTCGCCCCAGGGTATCTCCTCCTTAACCTGTGTCTTGTTCCACGGTGTGCTGAAGGAAGAAACAATTTGTTAGAGGCACTGAGAACCAAAAAGAATGATAATGAAGAAAATCGCCCAAGGATTGGGTTTATGTAGAATACAATGACAGTCTCAAAAAGACCCACTAAACTTTCTGTTAAATCAGTTGTTGATTGGAATCTAAAGAGAATAGAAAGAAGAGCAAAATAAAGAGGAGAGTTTAATTCCATTCCAAACAATTTAGCTTAAGAATGGAATTTTTCTGTGTGTGAGCCAGGCTTAGAATATGAGTAAATTGCAGAAGTCCAAAGTTTTTGAACTTCATATAAATGGAATCAGGTAGAATGTACTCTTTTGTGTCTGGTTACATTCATTCATTATTATGTGTGTGAGATTCCTCCGTATTGCAGTTTGTATCTAGTGTTTGTACTTTTTGATTGTTGTAAATTATATCATCATATGAATATATCAAAATGTATTCATCTGATCTAATGTGATGGTAAAATTTTGTGGGTTTTAAAATTGCACTCCAGGGTCCTTGAAAATTGGTCCTATATTCCCATACTACTTCTTTGTATTCTTTATTACTAATACAGTATAGTATATTAAGTACTTAAGTATATTAAGTACTCGATACTTCTGTTAATGGGTTATTCTGTGAAAATAAAGGTGATTCTTTGTCATGGTAAATTCCTAAGTGTTTTATGCAAAAAGCACAGTAAAATTATGTCATATTACTGGATAAAAAAATTAAGGGATTTTTTTTCCCCAAATAATTCAAAAGGCAAATTTTTTTCTGATGCCAGAACATTTGTAATCACTTCCTTGAAGTGGTGAATACGTGCTGTTAGATGTGAATTAGAAAGCCTCAAACATGGATGTCAGCATTTTACCTACAGGATATGATTTACAAATGAGAACACTGTTCCTACTTACCTGATGTTTATGGCAAGATTACATAAAATGAAATGAGAGCATATGGAAAATATACACACTACTTAATGAGGCTGCTAAACTGCTGGCCTAATTGCATGGTTTTATATTTCTCTACACTCTTTAAATGTGAACAGATCAGTTTTGTAAATATAATGATTTGTTCCTACCATCTCTGTTAGGCTGCAACAAGATTAGAAAAATATATTAATTTACAATATAAATATCAATTGCACATTCAGCAAGACTCAATGTTCTTTTCTTTCCTTCACTGACTCCATGTGGTTGGAATCACAACAAAAGTACAGTTCAGTTAAACTTATTGTTCCTCTATGTCTCAGGAAGCCCCAAATTTTCATCCACACACACAAACATGAATTTCTATGGCTTTTCTTTTTCAGTCATTTTTGCCATTGTGATTCGTGCTGGTTAAGACAAAAATAATGAATTCTTCTGAGTCCCACCTAGAAGTGCCTTAGAGGATCATGTGATCCAATCACTCCAACTAACTGATGAACATTTTAAGTCTCAGAAAGGCTGTGTGGCTCGCTCAGGTTGAATGGCCAGCTGGTGGCATGTTTGGACCCCAACTTCCATTCCAGACCTTGTAGGCACATCAGTTCAATAAAATCCAGCCACTGAACAAAGACATGTTTTAATTGAATATTGACAGAAATCTGTAAAGCCTAGAATTTACCTCTTGGACAAGTTTTTTTTTTTTTCTCCTTATATTTTATAAATGTTTCCTCAAAGAAGTTTCCCTTTCTAAACTTTGTAAAACGAGCTGACAAATGCACTAGCACTGAATTAATGAGAAGACTCGACTTTCTGGCACCCACCTGAGCTTCTGACACTAAAGAAAGTCCTACCTAAGATTTAAGCAGGGCTAGCACGGTAGGGCTGGTTGTCCACTGCACAAGGACGCAGGGGCAGGACGGCAAGTGTGAGGCTGAGGTGCACCCTTTTTCAAGCCTTCTCCCTGTCACTGAGCTGTCTCTACCGTCAGAGAAAGGATACATTTTTCTAATTTGCAGAAGTTCATGGCTTAGGCCAGACCCTATAGGGCACATGCAGCAGCCAGATTCCCCTTACATAATATTCTGCCAATTCAAGCCCATTTGCAGACAAATAATTAACAGCAAGAGATCTGTGTGATATTTGGGCTTCCTCCTGCCCCCAGCCTATTTCAAAATGCTGTCAATGCAACCAGAAATGAGTGTGTCCACGTAGGGCTTTATTCCATCTCAACTTCATGGTGATGACAGAGTATCAGACAGAGCAGGTGTCAAAGCCCAGGCCCATTTCACTTCTGCTCGCCGTCATGGCTGCTAACATCTCACTGCCCCGAGCAAGCCACTGGCTTGGGCCCAGCGTTTAGAGCCAGGGCAGGGTGACCTGCACATGGTGGAAAGGTGCGGCAAAGGGACGAGGTGAATAATTGAAGCCATCACTACCATCCACCACCCTGCATTATCCAACTTCCCATTCCTTAAGGGCAGGGACCATTTCTGATTTAACTTCCAATCCCCAGGGCTCAACATGGTGCTTGGAACACAGTGAGGTAGTAACAAATGTTTTTCTGAACTAAAAATGAATGGCCCTGCAGTCCAGTGAGTGGCTGAAACCAGAACCAGTGAGTCATTTTTTACTTCTTCCGCAGCCTCACATTACACCTGGAGCAGTCAGTAAGTACTATTGATTGACTCTGCTTTAAAAATATCTCTTAAATCATTCCTCTTTTCCATTCAAGACTCAGGACTAAAGACTAAACCCTCCAGGAGAAATTAAGCCTCTTATGTTTCCCCAAAGCACCTTGTACATTTCTATTTTATAGCACTTGCCTCATTGTTTTAGAGTTCTCCGTTTGTCTGTTTCACCTGAAAGAAGTGTCAAACTCTGGAGGTGAAATCAGAATTCGAACTCATTTTTTTTCTTGCCAAAGAAATAACCGTATATATTTTAAAATAGGTGGTACACACACAAGATTCAAAATTCAAAAGGCATAAAAAGGAAATGTAGTGAAAAGCAAGGACTGCCTCCCACCCCCAAGCGTTCAAGTACAGAGAGGGACTTTCTATTCTTGTGCCTTATTTTTTCTCCCTGTGAATCTTTGCCATACCAATTTACAACACACATCCGTTCCGTTATTCACACACTACTCTGCTTTTTAAACTTAATCTACTTAATCTACACGTGTAAAGCAGCCATAATCTTCTTAAGAGCTTCATATCATTTCATTGTACGGATGTGCCCAAATTTATTGTACCTGTAGGATTAATTACTACTCCTTGCTATGAGCAATAATGAAAGTAACAAGTTTCCACTTCCTCCTCTTTACCATCCAAAATTTAGTTGTTTACATTATTTTTTTAGTGTTTTGTGTTCACAGCTTCAAATATATCTTCACTTCTATTGTTTGCTTTATTTGGTATCTGTTAGTATTTTTGACATCTGGCTGTAAAAGTTAACAGTATACTTAGACCCCTTTCCACATTCTCTCCTCCTTCCGTTCCTAGATGTTACTATATTATCCCCACATTTTCAGGGTTCAATTGGCATTTGATTTAGTCTTAGCCTTAGAGAAAATGGACTCACTGGTTGTCTATTTGCTCCATTTTCTCCTTTCACAAGTTAGTTTGCTGATATTTGGCCTGGAAGAATTTCTTTTTAAAGGGATTATGGGATCCATATTCCCTAATGATTGCATGTCAAGATAGCTATTTGTTCACTGTATACTTAAATGATTGTTCGGCTTTGTATAAAATTCTTGGTTTGTCTTTTCTTTCCTTGAGACTCTGTAGGCCTTGCTCCTAGCATCTAATGTTTCTGTGAGGACGTCTGAGATCAGCCTGATGTTTCCCCCCTTACAGCTGGCTAATTTTTGTATCCATATTCCCAAAGGAATCTTTATCTTTGAAATAAAATGATCTTACCAGAATATTCTTGCACCACTGGTTAGATTTAATGATGAGAGATAGCATCTTCTCAAGTTTTAGATTCAAAGTTATTATGTCTGCACATTTTCTTCAATTATATCTTTAAATATTTTATGTTCTATGATTTCAGTTCTCTGTTTTAGAGATGAGTTATATATACGTTAGATTGCCTTGTTTGGTCTTCCATTTATCATTTCTTATCCTTTTTAATTCTTTGTTCTTTTATAATCTTTTCTGCTCACTGTTTCTCAATCCCATCTTCTGTTATTGTTCTCTTATTTTTTTCTCTTATTTGATCTCCTTGTTAGGTCTCATGGTATCTTCTCTGAGCTCTTTGTGAAAAAGGTTTACATTTTCCCCTTTCCAGCCCACAAAAAGGCAGCTCCCGGGCTACTCCCCAAGGCAGGATCCCTCTGTTCCTCTCTCCTGCTCTAAGAGACTGCTTCCTACAAATGTGCTGTGTCTGTGTGAATCTTCATTAACTCCAACTGTCTGGTAACAGACGTGGCCCCGGGGAAGCTCTCACTACCAGCTGGATCCAAGGGTGGGAAGGAGGAGACCAAATAAACCCTCCTAAAAGGACACAGTTAAGAAACTCATCGTACTGCCACCAATCCTCGGGTCAGCCTGCTCCTCTGTCTCTGGAGTGTTCTGCGGCTTTTTGCTAAATGAAAAGCCTTTGCTGCTTTAACTCGCTTTCGGGTGTCTGGACGGTATTCTTTCCTTCAGAAGACAAGAACTGAGGAATTCCAAAATCCACCCCCAGTAACACTTCCAATCTTCTAACTCATTTTTCTTTTAGTTTCCAGTGTCTCTTATGGTATGTACTTAATAAATACTTGCAGAAGAAGAAGAAGAAGGAGAAGGAGAAGGAGAAGGAGAAGAAGGAGAAAGAGAAGGAGAAGGAGAAGAAGAAGAAGACAAAGAAGAAGGGAGGGAGGTAGATTAGTTTTCTATTGCTGTTGTTACAACTTATAAATGTAGTGGTTTAAAACAACATACATTTATTATCTCACAGTTCCATAGGTTAGAAGTCTGCAATGGGTCTCACTGGGCTAAAATCCAGGGACCAGGAAGGCTGTGTTAGCCTCCAGAGGCTCTGGGGGAGATCCATTCCCTTGCGTCTTCCAGCTTCCAGAGGCAGCCCACATTCCTGGGCTCAAGGCCCCCTTCCTCCATCCTCAAAGCCTAGGAGAAGCTCAAGCACTTAACACAGGGCATCACTATGACTTCTTTTCCTTTCTCCCTCTTCCTCTTTTAAGGAAATTTGTGATTACATTGGGCCCACTTAGATAATCTAGAATCATCGCCCATATCTCAAAATCCTTAATTTAATCACATCTGCAAAGTCCCTTTTGCCATGTAAGGAAACATATTCATAGGTGTTGAGGATTAAGACGGGGGCATCTTTTGTGGGGGAGGGCATTATTCTGCCTACCACAGAGGAAGAAAGGGAGTGAAGGAAAAAGTAAGTTACCTTCTTAGGCAAATGTAATTCTATACTGTAATAGTGAGGTTCTATTTGATATTCACAAGGCTTTAAATTTTCACAGTGTTCAAGCACCTGGCCTATCTGTGAGATAAGTGAAAATCTTGTGCTTTTCTGAATGAGGCTGAAAATTACATTGTGATTCATGTAAATAAATAGATACCTGATTAATCTTGTTTTTAGGAGAAATAAAGCATATGATTTAAAACATATTATTTGAAAAGTCTATTAAAGCATTTCTTAGATGTCTTTGTTGCCAACATAGTAAATAGTATAAAGAGGTCAAATATAAATAAAAAATTAAGCTTAAGAAGAAAACAGTATAGTTTAAATATAAATATGAAATGTAAATTAAAATATACCATTTAGTAGCTAGACAGGCAGATAGATGTAAAAAAGAAAATGATAAACAATAAACCTTGAGACTAAATAAGGAAACACTTCAAATTTATGATGATGAAAAGAGGCATTTCTAAACTTATATTTTGACATCCGAATTTATCTTCGGAAATAAGATGAAACATATGGGAAACTTTTGATACAGAGACTGTACAGAAATATTAACAGAAGTGACCTTCAGAAATTGTGCAAATGAAAACATCTAGTATCTAGCTGTAAAATATATTTCAAGAGGTAAACTACTGATTATAACTTAGATTTAACTCCGACCTGTTATAGAAATAAATACATTAATTATTCTAAAAAAGAGAATGAAGAATAGTTCCTAGAATCACTATATAGATTACGGAAAATCCCAAGGCAAATCATTCCTTTGAAATGGCTTATAGCATGTGGGAAAGGTTTTTGTTTGAATTCTATTTAAAATGTTAGCAGCTTTTGTGCTGCTTTTTAAAAAATTATTATGTTCAGTTAGCCACTGTATAGTACATAATGTAGTGTTCAGTGATTCATTAGTTAAGTATAACACCCAGTGCTCATCACAGCACATGCCTTCTTAAGGTGGCCCGCTTGCTCCCAGAATGCAGACGTAGAAGCTTGGCGGTGATACGCGGGCTAGATCACATCTAATTGCCCATTGCTCCTCGCTATTTTCAATACTACACTCCTGTTTTTTAAGGAAGCATGACTCTAGTCTCATCTGTTGAATGGCCTGAACAGCTTTGGGCACATTTTTCTTTTGCCTACTTTAATGTCATTTCCATGAGGGCACAACAACACCTTTTCAGTGAGCCAGACCCGACTGATTATGAACATTAAAGCTGAGTTGATTCAGCCTTTGGGCTACATTTAGAAAAATTGGAATAAATGGAAGCAGAAATGAGTTAAGTAGATTCAAATAGGTACAGACAAAGGACTCACTAGTGCGATGGAGTTTTCCAGGTGCCCTTTTGGTGAATTTAGGTAATGACCGTCAAGGTAGCTTCTCTCATTCCAGTTTCTCTGTAACCTTTTTAATAGAACACTTTTCCAAATCACTTTTATTTTTTCCTTTTTTTAAAAGATTTTATTGATTTGTCAGAGAGAGAGAGAACAAGCATGGAGAGCAGCAGGCAGATGGAGAAGCAGGCTCCCCACTGAGCAAGGAGCCCCATGCAGGACTTGATCTCAGTACCCCGGGATCATGAACTGAGCCGAAGGCAGCAGCTTAACCGACTGAGCCACCCAGGCCCTACTTTTACTTTTTTCTAATTACAGAAGGAATGCATGATTACTGTAGATAATTTGGAAAATAGAGAAAAATACAAAGAAAAACAACACAAATCATCTGTAATCCTGCCATCTTGAGATAACCACTATCCCTTCTCCGACATGCTTTATGGTCTTATCTGCCTCATATTTTGTTCATAGTCCTGTTGTATCATTACTATGATGACGACTACTACTTATTGTCTCACTATCTCAATTGAACATAAAGTCCATGAAGACAGAGGATTTGTCTCCCTGAGCACCGGAACAAGACTCAATAAATAATATTTATTGGCTAAATAAATATTTTTTACACGAATAAAAGCATCCTTTGACGTATCATCTTCCAGTCATTTTCTAGAAAAACATATAAGCATAAATTATGTTTATAAAGCATTATTTTTGTTAATTGTATTATTTTTTAAATTTTAATTCCAGTATAGTGACCATACAGTGTTATATTAGTTTCAAGTGTACTCTCCATAATTTTGTTGGTATCAGGAAAAATATTGGTTCCTTATTATGCTCAGAATGATGCTGAGCTCTATGGAGGCAGTGCAGAGCATGCCTCAACAATGTTGCTTGATTTATTATAATTATTATTATTTGTAATCTGCAGAAAACCACAGAGTCTCTTTTCTATTTAAAAAAGA
This sequence comes from Halichoerus grypus, assembly GCF_964656455.1. Classification (NCBI taxonomy): domain Eukaryota; kingdom Metazoa; phylum Chordata; class Mammalia; order Carnivora; family Phocidae; genus Halichoerus; species Halichoerus grypus. Next base: position 105,021,347 of record NC_135721.1, read on the forward strand.
TTACCCCCTCAGACACCTCCCTGGCCTCAGGCAGGACAGTCTTCTGGAATCCTAGACTCACAGCATTTATCCCCACCCTTTTCTGCTGAGGGGCCCTCAAGGGAATGCCTTTTCCCCTCCTAACTGCCCTTTCACATTCTTCTAGGTCTTTCTTCTTTCATACAAACGGAGGCTACTGGCTGGATGGTGCTAGAATCAAGCTCACCTGGACCTCTTTCCAGCTGGGTGACCTGAATCACAGTTTGCTCATCTGTAAAAGGGGGATAATGAAATCACTTTACTCATTGGGTTGCTTTGAGGTTTACATGGGATAACATGCTGTTTTAGTTAGGGTTGTCCAGAAAAACAGAAGATATACAGAGAGAGAGGGAGATAGATCTAGATATGTGAAGATATTTGTTATAAGAAATTGACCACATGATTATAGAGACTGAGATGTCCCATGATCTGCAGCAAGCTGGAGACCCAGGAGGGCCGAAGTGTAGTTTCAGTCTGATTTACAAGGCCTGATGGGGTGAGTGCCAGTCTAAAAGCCAGCAGGCTTGAGACCCAAGCTAATGCTTCTGAGCATTAGCTCAGCATTAGCTGAGCATTAGTCTGAGCCTGAAAGCCAGAAAACACTCAGCTCAAGGGATCAGGCTGGAGGAGCTCCCTCTTACCCAGCCTTTTTGTTCTATTCAGGTCTTCAAGTGACTGGATGAGTCCCACCCATATTAAGGAGGGCAATCTGCTATATTTGGTCTATATTAACCATTCAAATGTTAATCTCATCCAGAAACACCCTCACAGCAACATCGAGAATAATGTTTGGCCAAATGTCTGGCTGTTCCATGGCCCAGTCAAGTGGACACATAAAATTAATCATTGTAAGGGTTTAGCATAGTACCTGGCACCCATAAGAAATCAATAAATGCTAACACAGAAGCCTTTTGGATTACTCCTAGTTCTCATGATCTCCTTCTCCCTCAGAGGCATTTCTTCCTCTATAATGTTTTAGAGGTAATACTATAAAGGAATGACGCTATATAGCGCATAGAGCACTGTAATACATTTTATTGACTCTTTATGTCCATTTTATTTTCCCAGACATGTTGGGGAGGGAAAAAAAAGAAATCATTGGCATCTTCAGTGAATGAGTAAGGAGAACTGGGGCTTTTCCTTCCCTGCCCATGAGAGAATGAAGAGGGGGATCTTGTTCCACATCAAACCCAGGAAAAGAAGATGCTCTGAACAAACCATTAGGAATATTTGGGTTTGACCATTAGAAAGAGGACTGGGCATCTAGTTGGGTGGCTGGGCTATAAAATCTGTAGGCTCACTTTCAATTTTTACAGTTAAGTGGGGCTTGGGGAGGAAGTTTATGGGAGAGCTTGAGATGTAGCCCCAGAGTTTGGGAGACTAAATGGACATTAAGTATATTTCTTGCTTCTCACATGGAGATAGATATCAGTGACAAGGACCTGGGGTGCGTGGGAAGGGTACCAGGTAGGAAGGGACTGTGGTGTAATACAGAGATAAGAAAAGGGAGCAATCTTCAGCATATCCCGTTCTCTGAGACTCTTAGAGGGCTTCAGTGATACCCCGGGCTCTACATGAAGAAGCATGGATAGAAAAGGAAGCCAAGCATGTAGTTGCTTTAAGCATTGCAGTGTCCAACTGCGTGAAGTAGCTAGGAACAGAGGGAGACTTGCTGCTCTCCAGAGTCCTCAGTGGGCCAGAGACAGAAGGTTGCTGAATATCACCCCAACAAACAACACACTACCACCCTAGTGGAGATCCCCTCAGGGTGGACTGTCAGCTGCATACCCAACCTGAGTAAGACTGTGCCACATCCCACCACCAAGATAGCCAGGACTGTGCTCCATTTCTCCTGTTTCCTCATCTTCCCTATGAAATGAAGGATTTGGAACCTAGAAGGAAGGGAAGGAAACATCCCCCCCACCAAGACTACTTATTTCCTTTCCACCACTTCAGGGTGCTAGTGTTGGAGGAGAAAAAAAAAGCTTACCATGATTTTCTCTCTCCAAGTCTCCAAATCAGAAAGTAAGAAGATACTCTGTAAACCAGGTTTAAATTAAAACCAATTTAAAATGGAGCCCCAGGGGCGCCTGGGTGGCTCAGGCGGTTAAGTGTCTGCCTTTGGCTCAGGTCATGATCCTGAGGTCCTGGGATCGAGTCCCACATCGGACTCCTTGCTCAGCAGGGAGTCTGCTTCTCCCTCTCCCCCTCCCCAAGCTTGTGCTCTCTCTTGCTCACGCTCTTTCTCTCTCTCTCTCAAATACATAAATAAAATCTTTAAAAAAAACCAAAATAAATAAAATGGAGATTTACATCAGATCAATCTGAATTTTTTTTTTTTTAAAGATTCATTTATTTATTTGAGAGAGGGAGCATGGGTGGGATGGGCAGAGGGAGAGGGAGAGAGAATCTCAAGGGGACTCTGCACTGAGCACGGAGCCCAATGCAGGGCTCAATCCCAGGACCTGGAGATCACGACCTGAGTCGAAGTCAGATGCCCAACCAACTGAGCCACCCAGGCACCCCTGAATTATTTTTAAATAATAAAGTATAGTAAGATATCACTAGTGGACCACTAATAATGAGTTTTCTCCTTCTGAGTACATAATAAAACTGCATTTCTCATTCATCCAGGAGTTATGCAGACCCATGTTTTAATTTGGACAATGCATTATGAGCAAAAGTTACAAGTATTGTTTCCATTCTGAGAAAGTGAAAATCCTTGGAGCCCCTCTAATATTTTTTTCCTGGGCTGTGGACCCCTGAAACATACATATTAGATTAAGAAGTCCTAAACTGTAAGCAGGCTGGAAGGGGGATATGGGTTCTGGGCTTACAGCAGATTTTCCATGAACAAGAAATAAACCTTTGTTGGAGTCACTGGGATTCCTGGTCAACTTGTAACCACAGCATAACAACCTATTTTGACTCAAGTAGAAATTGATGCTGGAAATGGGGTGCCACCATAACAAAAACTTAAAATATTTGGTAAAGGCTTATTAGTCAAGTGGTGGACAATAAGGTAATGTGTATCAGAGTCTGGGAAGACAGTGAAGCATGTATGTAGGAGCAAAATATTTGTTAAAACATTTGTCAGAGATAACTTGGGGGATCTATTAGGTTTCTATTACTGCTATAACAAATTACCACAAATTTAGGCTTAAAATAACTCAAGTTTATTATTTCAAAGTTCTGTAGATCAAAAGTCCTACACAGATCTCACCAGGTTATAATCAAAACGGCATCTGGAGGCTCTAGGGGAAAATCCATTTCCTTGCATGGTAGGTTGTTGGCAGAACCCAGTTCCTTGTACTTGTGAGATAGAGTTTTACATTTCCTTGCTGGCTGGGAACTAAGAGTTGTTCTCAGCATCTAGAGGTCCCTACACTTTCTTGACTTGTGGCCTCCTCCCTCCATCTATCACCAAAGCCAGCAAGGGTAGGTACAATCCTCATGCTGAATCTCTCTGACTCACTCTTCTGCCTCTCTCTTCCCCCTTTAAGAGCTCATGTGATTAGATTGGGACCACTAGAGAATGCAGGATAATTTCCCTAATTTAAGGTCCAGGATTAACAATTTTATTCCATCTGCAACCTTGATTTCCCTTTGCCATGTAAAATAACATATTCACAGTTTCCTGAAATTAGAATGTGGATGTCTTTTGGAGTCATTAGTCTGCCTATCCCAAGTGGCATATGAGCCTAATGAACTTGTGCTCCAGGGGTAGTGATTGGAAAATAGAACTCTAGGAGTTGATTGCTATTGGTTGCATTTGGCAAAGATGTTACAAGAAAGACAAGAGCTCAGAAAACAATTGCCAATTTGCAAATAAAAATGAGAGAAAATTGATTCCAAAAATTCAGGGCTTTGAAGATTTGCAAAAGGCTTCTGCTTCCAGTCCCTGAAGAAAAAGATGGGATCTAAGAAAAAGATTTTATGCAACAAAATATCAGGCTGAGCTTCCAGTTGATTAAAAGACTTCAAGGCAGGCGCACCTGGGTAGCTTGGTCGGTTAAGCGTTTGACTTAAGATTTTGGCACAGGTCATGATCTCATGGGTCATGAGATCCAGCATGGTGTCAGGCTCCATGTTCAGTGGGGAGTCTCCTTGAGATTCTCTCCCTCTGCCCCTCTCCCCACTCGTGATCCCGCTCTCTTTCTTTCTCAAATAAATAAATAAACCTTTAAAAAAATAAAAAATAAAAGACCTCAAAGTAGAGAAAACACTAAGAGTATGGTACCAATAGAACTTTTCAGTTGGTTAAAATGACTGAAGGCAAAGATAAGGGTAAGTAGGTAGCCTTCTTACTGAAACCCTATACCTTCAAGGTAGACCCCTGTTAAGTTGAGCATGAGGCTTGGCATTGAGTCAGTGAAGTGAAGTAGGTTTGGGAATCATGACTGAGAAAACCTCCACTGTGGTCTTCATTCATGTGGAACTGATTGCAGGAAATAGATCTTAAGCCCACTAGGTTTTTGAGAGGAATATACCATCAAGAACATAAATCTTTGACTGTTTCAGATATAAAGCAACCTTTGAGCCACTAAGGAGAGTCTTCTTGAATGCCAACCTCAAATGTGGCAGAAAAGGATGCTAGAATAAGAAGAAGCTTAAGAAGTCAGGGCCCATGACCCCAGATTTCATGGACGTGTTGCCGATCAAAGAACATTCTCCACCTGGGGAAGGGCTGGGGTTAAGGTGAGGCAAGTGATGCACTTGCCTCAGACACCAAATTTAGAGGGCTGCCAAAAATACTCAGTAATCAAGATGACTAATGTTTTAAAACATTTTTAAAAAATACATAAAATCAATATTTTATTATTAAAATTTAAAATATTTTATATTTTAAAAATATTTTTAAAATAAAAATTAATGTAAAGAAACCAATGATAAAACATTACAATTTTAAATTAAGGCAGAATGCATGGATTGAGATCAGGGTGAAGTCAGTGAAGCACTCACTCTGGGAGTTGGGCAAAGGCAAGCCTCTCCACCCTGTTGGAAGCCATCTGCTGAGAAGCTACGGTCCTGAATCACCAACTTGGACCTCTGCTGCCTTGGAGAGCCACCAGATTGGTAACACAGTTTGCATGAGTAAAGGATATATCCTTGATGTGCTAAACTACTGGGATTTTTTTAAGATTTTATTTATTTATTTGACAGAGAGAGACACAGCAAGAGAGGGAACACAAGCAGGGGGAATGGGAGAGGGAGAAGCAGGCTCCCCGCTGAGCAGGGAGCCCGATGAGGGACTCAATCCCAGGACCCTGGGATCATGACCTGAGCCGAAGGCAGATGCTTAACGACTGAGCCACCCAGGCGCCCCAAACTACTGAGATTTTAAGGTTAATTTATCACTTTGGCCTAACTAAGCCTATTCTTACTAACCAGAAAATGGCCAGTAAGTTTTTGAGTATTTCCAGGATGCCACTAGGAGTAGGGGTAGTAAATCAGCCTGGAACAGTTGAAGTGGCAACTGGGAAAAATGAAAATAATTTCGTGTTTGTACTCTGAGACTGTTTAGTTACATGGATATATTTTTAAGGTAACTGGAGAAAAAACTATAAAAATGAACATTCAGATGTCTTACATAGTGTTTAAGACATACCGTGGTGCTGAAGAACAAAAGGAATTTGTTCCTTGTGAACCTTGGGACTCAAAAAGAGTCAAGTGTCTTTTCTTTTCTTTCTTTCTTTTTTTTTTTGAGAGAGAGAATGGGCAGGGGAGTGGGGCAGAGGGCAAGAGAGAGTGAGAGAATCCCAAGCAGGCTCCACACCCAACACTAAGCCCAGTGCAGGGCCCAATCCCATGACCCTGAGGTCATGATCTGAGCCGAAATCAAGAGTCAGACGCCCAAACAACTGAGCCACCCAGGCGCCCCACAGAGTCAAGTTTCTTTGCAAAAAAATCAGTTAACGTATTGCCAAATATCAGCCTTTTAATTAGTTATAAAATGAACTATCTCTCATAAGGAATCTTGGTTTGGACAAGGGGATGGCCTATAGGCCCAACATATTACTCTATGTTGAGATGATTGAAAAGTCAAGTGGAGAAAGGCTGATTTTCCTTTTTGTCATTACTTTTCATTTGATAGGTAATTATCATTTGTGATTCAATAATTTGTCATGAACCTCAGTGCAAAATTAGCCCCAATCTTCATTACGGGATTTCAACCCATAAGTGTAACTCACTTTACTCAGTGGTATAGTGCTGAAGTTTTATAAAATGTGAATTTTTTACTGACAAATTATATTTATTTATGTTCTATAGCTGTTTTTCTTCTTTTACTAATAATCTTCAAGCAGTAGCATCTTTTAAGCTAATAAATTTCTCTGGCCATTGGTTAATCTACAAAAAGTTTAAGGATCTAAATAAACATTTAAATATACTAAGATAATTCATCTCTGTAATGCAATCACTGATCACTGCTGATTAATTAATTATTATTAGTTTTAGTTTTCATTTTTGTATGCCCACAAACTTCTTTTTTTTTTTTTTTTAAAGATTTTATTTATTTATTTGAGAGAGAGAGAATGAGAGAGAGCACATGAGAGGGGGGAGGGTCAGAGGGAGAAGCAGACTCCCTGCCGAGCAGGGAGCCCGATACGGGACTCGATCCAGGGACTCGATCCCAGGACTCCAGGATCATGACCTGAGCCGAAGGCAGTCGCTTAATCAACTGAGCCACCCAGGTGCCCTGCCCACAAACTTCTTAAAAACCTCCTAGTACTTAGAAACCCAGGAACAGGAAAAACAGGGGGCAGTCCCTAAAGATTTGGGCGGTTACCCATCAAGTATCCAAAGCAGTCTTTTTTTTTAAAGTATGCCTCTGAATTCAAAAGAGAAAAAAAAGCCTCTCTAAAGGGATGGCTTCTCTTGAATACACTTTTCCAGTTGTTTGTAGCCCTGAAAGATGTACAACCTAGAAAGCCTCATGAAAAGCAAGTGTTATAGTTTCAAAAAAAAGGACAGAGACAATTTACAGAAGACATAAGTAAGGGGAAAATGTTCAGCCTCACTTGTGGTTATTAAATAAATATAAAAATTGGGGCGCCTGGGTGGCTTAGTCAGTTAAGCATCTGCCTTCAGCTCAGGTCATGATCCCAGGGTCATAGGATCGAGCCTCGCATCGGACTCCCTGCTCAGTGGGGAGTCTGCTTCTCCCTCTCTCTCTGCCCCCTCCCCACTTTTGCTCTCTCTCTCTAATAAATAAATAAAATCCTTAAAAATATATATATAAAAATTTAAAACAAGATAGTATCTTTCAATCATTGAATCAGCAAAGACATTCTCAAATGACCATACTGAGGGGCGCCTGGGTGGCTCAGTTAAGTGTCCAACTCTTGATTTTGGCTCAGGTCACAATCTTGGGATCGTGAAATTGAGCCCCAAGTCGAGCTCTGCACTGGGCCTGGAGCCTGCTTGAGATTCTCTGTTTCCCTCTCTCTCTGCCCCTCCCCCCCTCCACCATTCGTGCTCTCTCTCTCTTTCTCCCTGGTCCCCCCAAAACAATCCAAATGACCATACTGAATGCAAATGAAATACACTAACCTGTCTGGTGGGACTATACATATTCCTGACAATAGTTTGCAATACTTTTATACTTTGTCACTGTAAGTTCACCAATAGTAGCCTCTTCAAAATATATCATTAGTTCTGAGGACAATGACTTATATACTAAAATACTCATTTCAATGAATAATGATTTCTGGAAAAAAACCAAAAACTGTGATCAACATAAATGTCCAACCATAGAAGCATGGTTTCACGCAGCTAGAATAGTATGGACTCTTTGAAAAAGCTAGGCTTTTGATGTTTCTGACTTGGATTCACTTCCCAGCCATAAAACCTTGGGCAAAACGGTCTCCCTGAACACGTTTCTCATCTGAAAAATGGGAACAATAATACCTAAGAGTCATGGATGTTGTATGACCAAGATTTCAAAAAAAAAAAAAAAAAACAAAACTCTCTCCATTTTGCTTTTCTTTAAGCAGGCATATTTCAATGTTCTATAGCTACCCTGTCCAATACCATAGTCACTAGCCACATAGAACTATTTAGATTGTTTATTAAAAGCAAATACAAATTAAAATTTAGTTCCTTAGTTGCACTAGCTACATTTCAAACTTTCAGCGGCCGTATGTAGATGGTGGTTCCTGTACTGGACGCTGTGTGGATATAGAACATTTTGTTATCTCAGTCAGTTCTTTCAGATACCATTATTCCAGAGCCTTTCTGTATTTAAACTAGAAAAGCTCATTGAAAATTCTAAGAGAATATAGTAGTAAATGAAAAATAAAGTATATTTACTTTATTTTTACTATATATTCTCTTTATATTCTATATTTTACTACTATAGTAGTATAGTAGTCTCTATAGTAGTATAGTAGTCTCTCCCATGCAGCCAGAGACCACTGGCTTGGGCCACTTACTGGGCCACAAGAATGCTTCTAATGAAGATAGAACATATACACTTGTGCACATTTTGATGCTATATCTATATTTTGATGATATGCTTTGACTTCCAAAAATTATTCCTAAAATTTAGTTAGGAAAAAAATTATTATAAGTTCAATTACAGCAGAAGAATGATCACATCACAACCCCTAAGAGTGTCCTCATTTGTCTTAAGTTGTATTAGGCACAGTCACCTCTTGATTTTTCCATTTTTTAGCCAGTTCTTTTAGAAGTTATTGCTGAATTAGTCAGAATCAACTTAGCTTAAAAAGTCTCACTAACTTATTGGACATATTGTTCTGCTTGAACAATTCTATGAATTTGGTTCCCCTATTAATATAGAATTTTCATGTCATCTTAGTGAATAAAATAGGTAGAATGGGAAAGATTTTTCAATAATAAGGATATTTGGTGTGTGCTGTATTTGGATGCCTTCTTTCATGTGATTGGCACATACCATATTGGTGGTTTGTGTGTGTGTGTGTGTGTGTGTGTGAGAAAGAGAGAAATATTCCTCCCCAAATCTAAAATATCCTTAGGCATAAAAGAATACCATGATAATTCAGTTCTTTTTTTTTTTTTTAGATTTTATTTATTAATTTGACAGAGAGAGACACAACAAGAAAGGGAACACAAGCAGAAGGAGGGGGAGAGGGAGAAGCAGGCTCCCCGTGGAGCAGTGAGCCCGATGCGGGGCTCAATCCCACAACCCTGGGATCATGACCTGAGCCTAAGGCAGACGCTTAACTGAGCCACCCAGGCACCCTCATGATAATTAAATTCTTGATTATTCCATTTTACTTCTCTTATGGATCTGTTAGATTAAAATTATATTTTTTATAGTTCTTAATACATTTTATAAAGTTTACTTTAAAATTCTCCAAATAAATAAAAGTAACAACAAAAATCCCAACATTAAGAGTTTGAGAGTAGAGATTCATTTCTAGAGAATCCCCAAGTTGACTTCTCTTTCCTATTTGTTTTAAGTTTGTGAAGTGGAACAGGACATGGGTGTTAGGAGAGCCTTTCTTTGTTTCTTTCTTTTTCTTTTGCTAATATCATTATTATTTTTATTACTTATTTTTCCAACTCACCCAACTAATTTTCTGGTCATAGGCAGAACACAACACACATAGACATGTATAAGTAAAATGAAATTTGGTTCTTTTGACATCAATGCAGATCAAGAGCATTTCCTAACCTACCAATTTTCTACAGTCAACCCAGCCTTGAGATCCACACTTGAGCATCTGGTCTACTCCTGGACATGTATTTGGGCTGCCTTCCCTTCCCTTTGTCCACTCACATCTTGCCCATCCTCACATGTCTAGATTCATCTCCAGGTCTCCCATGCAGCCAGAGACCACTGGCTTGGGCCACTTATTGGTTTGGTTTTACAGACTTACTTACCTGAGTTTGAATTTGGCTCAGGCTCTTTCTGGTACACGGACCTGAAGAAACACTTCAATTCTTGATAACTTACTTAACTGTTACAGGGGTAAAATGAAAGCACCTTATTTGTGGATTGTTTTGAGAATTCTTTTAAAAGATTTTATTTATTTATTTGTCAGAGAGATAGAGAGAGAGAGAGATCACAAGCAGGGGGAGCGGCAGGCAGAGGAGAAGTAGGCTCTCCCCTGAGCAAGGAGCCCCATGTGGGACTCAATCCCAGGATCCTGGGATCATGACCTGAGCTGAAGGCAGATTCTTAACGCAGGTGTCCCTGTTTTGAGAATTAAATGAAAAATAAAGTACTCAGTATGGTTCCTGGCACCTATGAGAACTCAATCATAGCTGTGAAGATAAGCCTTTCTTCACCACACATTTCTGCCAGGCTACCACCTTCCTACTGATTTGACTTCCTGATGATTCTGATTCTAGGAAGCAGGTGTGCTGACAGTGCATAAAACATTATGCACATTAGAAAGGTCTACCTTTCATCATACTTTTGTGAGTCTGAGACCTATGACTCAGTCCATTGAGGCTGAGTTTCTGAAAATATACACTTAGGTCCAGCCCCTGGAATGAAATGACCAAATAAGACACTCACTGTACTATCAAGCAAAGGGGTCAACTTTCCTAGAGAAACCCACTCTCTTGAGCTGTGATAATTATAGGGGACACAATCGCCAGTTTTATGATTCATTTATATCCATCATCCTGTGTGCTCAGTGTCCTTCACATGCTGACTGATTTTCATCATAAAGATGCATCCACATTTACCATTAATTCTTTTGCTTTCCAAATGTTTTGTATCACTCTATCACAGAGATAACTCAGTAAGAGTTAAATCTCAAACAGCAAAGCAAAACAAACAAATAAAACCCCCCACCAAGGTTAAAAAAAAGCACCTGGAATCGTTATTCACCCTAAATGCTCCAGACAAAACTGTGACCAAAATTTGCCCCCTTGTGTCCTTTCCCTGTCTCCATAGCCATCTTTCTGACCCTCTTACATTTCCAACTGGTGATCATGCTTTCTCTACTTTTCCCCGACCCCCATCAAAGATTGCTTTAAGGGGGAAAAAATCCAATAACCTCATTCACATTAAGATGTAAATTAGCAATTCCCTGCAAGGCTTAATAGGGTCTCTCCCATGGGGAATTTATATTTTAATGTGAACTAGAGGACCACATCTATAAAAATATAATTTCAGGGATCAAAAAGTGAAGTAGAAGAGGTCACTCAAGGAGGCTGTAGGCATTTCTTGAACCTACATGTGTGAGATCCTGAAGAGTGGAGCACAGCAAGGTCTGGGAGGAGGAGCCAGGGGCTGAGGACAAGTAGAACATTGTGGATGTTCCTGGGTAAGGCAGGATAAACTGGGAGGTGGAACATGGGATGGGAAGGTTCATTGGCAGGTGGAAGTCAGTGGTCCAGCTCCTCTAAGCGTCAGAATAGGAGAGGCCCAGCAAGGCAACACCAATGGGGCTCTTGGAAGACAGGAGGGGAATCTGGCAACAGGCAACATTTGGACATCCAGACAAGGAGACAGCACTGCCAGGGAACACAGACTCCCCTGAGGCTTTGGGGTTTAAGACAGGTTCAGGATTTCAGAGGACCAGGGTGAAACATTCTGAAGTCACAGCAAGGAAACCAGAGTCCTTGTAGCATCGGGGAACTTAGTGATACATCCTCCCAATTTCTTGGCTCCAGTGCTCACTCAAAAGCAGGTGGTCTTCAGCCCAAAGGGTTTTAGAACAAGTGGACCATGGCTTTGACCTGAGAAACACTTGTTTCCTTTACCACATGCTCCAGGCCTCACCCATTCTCCAAGACTGACCTCCATGTGCGTCTCAACTGGATTTTTTTCCGGTGTGTGGTCTTGGAGCATCTCGCTTATCTTCTGACTGAGCTTCCTTGGCTCTGTACTTTCAATTCTTGTTCTGGTCTCCCATTCCTGTTCCTCACCAGCTGACTTCCCTCTGTGCTCCACATGTGGTGCTCCTTCCAGCTTCTCAGACTTGCTTCCCTTGGAGTAATTTATGTTGCACACTGAGTAATGAAGAGATGTCTCGGATAGTGTCCAAACCATTTTCCTCCTCCCAAGTCAAACTTAGCCCACTTTGTCTCAATTACTATCACTGGGCTTCCTGAAGAAACTTGTTGTGCGAAGAACCTGTACCATGCCTGACAGTTAAAAAATGTGAAGAGGAGGTCTGTCTAGCAGCATGGGCCTTTCAGTACTTAGAAGATAATCAACTGCAGAATCCCAAATCCACTGGTCCAATCAGCATCTTCCACTGTTTTGGGGTCTATGCCAATTGCCATGGGACTTCCTGGACCATGAAACAAATTTGGGGAAGACCCTGAGGTTCTATTTGTTTTGTTTCGTTTTTAATTCTATTAGTTTTTTTTTTTTTTTTTTTTTTCCTGCAATAATGCTGAATAATAAACAGTCTCCGAATCTCAGGGACTTAGACGAATACACATTTTGCAGTCAGATTTCTCCCCTGGAGCTTGCCAGACCAGCTTCAGACTGCAGAATGGGTTTAGATCTGCTGCATGTGTCTGTTGTTCTAGAACCCGGACTGAAGGAATGGAGAGGACTCAGGGCATGTTGTTCTCATGACAAATGACAGGAGGAAAAGAAAGTGAGTCAAATGAGATGAGCACATTCAAAACCTTTGAACAGACTTGGTAGAGATTATATCTGCTCATATTCTATTGGCTAAAGTCGAGCTCAAAGTCAATAAGCTGTAGAGTAGTATTCCCTCCTTATAATCAACCAAGGCTTGACCCTGGAGCAAAGATAGAATTGTGGAAAAACAATACAATCTACAACACTGGCCTATATAGTAATAACAATAAAATAATACTAGGAGGAAGGGAAGGAGAAGGACAAAGAAGAGGAGGAAGATAAACCCTTTGTTGAAAGCTTTCTTTGGGCTAGCCAATGGACTAAGCACTCTTATGCATTATCTCATCCATCCTATTGACAAATCTCAAAAGTAAATGTCTTTTTATCCTTCGCTTGGTAAATGAGGAACCTTAGGGGCACGGAGGTCAAGTAAACTAGTAACAACAGAAACAAAAATAAAGATGAGTTCATAATTATTAGGCATGACATCAATTTTGAAACTTTTCTACTACAAATAATAGAAAATTGAAGTAAACTCACTTCAGTGATGCCATTAATTATTGGGCAAAAAGTCCAGAGATAGGGGACTCTACGCTTGATTAATTCAGTGGCTCATCAGTATCATCAAAGACCCAGGGGCCTCTTTGTTTCTGTTATTATTTTCAGCATGTGGATATTGCTCATCAATTGTTACCAACATGGCTACAGCAATCCCAGGCCTCACATGCGGATGATAACTTCCAAAACCTCCCTCTCATGCATCCCATGGTTAAAGTTCCTACAAAACACTTTCCCTCACCTCCCATTAGCCAGCATTATATCATATATCTATGCCTAAATCAATTGCTTGACAAGAGGGAAATAAGTCAGATTAACTTAGGCAAATTATGATTCAACCACCCCTTGGACTTAAGAGAATCCTGGTCTTTTAATGCACATGGCCCTCTGGGGTAGGTAAATAAAACTGGGGTTCTGTTAATGAGGGAGAAAGGGAAGCAAGGCTGCTGTGTAGGCACTTAAAATGTCTGTCACCATTTCTTACTATGTGGCAGCTTGCTTATACCAACTCATTACATACTCTCAATGACTGTGATTTATAAACTGTTATTAGCCTCAAATTTTAAGATTTATTTATTTTATTTTATTTTATTTTATTTATTTATTTTTTTATTGTTATGTTAATCCCCATACATTACATCATTAGTTTTAGATATAGTGTTCCATGATTCATTGTTTGTGCATGACACCCAGTGCTCCATGCAGAACGTGCCCTCCTCAATACCCATCACCAGGCTAACCCATCCTCCCACCCCCCTCCCCTCTAGAACCCTCAGTTTGTTTTTCAGAGTCCATCGTCTCTCATGGTTCTTCTCCCCCTCCGATTTCCCCCCCTTCATTCTTCCCCTCCTGCTATCTTCTTTTTTTTTTTTTCTTAACATATATTGCATTATTTGTTTCAGAGGTACAGATCTGAGATTCAACAGCCTTGCACAATTCACAGCGCTTACCAGAGCACATACCCTCCCCAGTGTCCATCACCCAGTCACCCCATCCCTCCCACCCCACCCCCCACTCCAGCAACCCTCAGTTTGTTTCCTGAGATTAAGAATTCCTCATATCAGTGAGGTCATATGATACATGTCTTTCTCTGTTTGACTTATTTCGCTCAGCATAATACCCTCCAGTTCCATCCACGTTGTTGCAAATGGCAAGATCTCATTCCTTTTAATTAGCCTCAAATTTTAGATTTTATTCTGAAAGTTGAAGTAAATTCTCCAGTATCACTCAACTAACAAATCGCAGAGCCAAAATTTAAACACTGAATCAAAATTAGCTTTCAAAGCCAGAGTTCTTTTTTTTGGTTGGTGAACAATGATTTCTATTTAAAATTTTTTTCCAGCTTTATTGAGATGTAACTGACATATAACATTGTATAAATTTGAGGTGTACAACATGATGGTTTGATACATTTATATACTGTGCAATGATTATCACAATGGGGTTAGTTAAACACCTCCATTGCTTCACATAATTACTATTTTTTTCCTGTGGCAAGAACACTTAACATCTACTCTCTTAGAAACTTTCAAGTATATAATACAATATTGTTAACCATAGTCATCATGCTGCACATTAAACCCAAGATCTTATTCATTTTATAACTGCAAGTTTGTATCCTTTCATCAACATCTCCCCATTTCTCACAAATTTGGGCTGGCTTTCTGCACATGCTCACTAGCTATCTGCCAAAGCTCTCTCACTGTTGCCATTGGGAGTGAGCCCAGGGAGCTAGCCATAGGGTGGGCGTTGATATGAGTGAGAAAGATGGAGTGCTGCGGCCATGGGCCAGTTGAGCGGATCTAAGGGTGAAGTGCTTCAAGGAGCTCATGGGTGGGCTTCTTGATGGAGTCCATGATAGAATTTATGTCCCTTTAGTGCCCTCTGAGAGTCCTATCTGCTGCTCTCCCAGCCACTCCCTGCCCCCCAGTCATGATTCAGTACTCCTTATAGGGTGACATAGAAATGAGCTTCTTTGGCTGCGTCCTGCATAACTGGGGAAGCTGGGCACTCACTCACATGCTCTCACTTTCCCCCCATGGGAGAAATCACAGGCTGAGAAGATCTCTCTTGACCCTGAGCTGTGCCACCTTGGGGCGGGGGGCCGATGCAGGTAAAGGGAAGATATTCCTTTTACCCTCTCCCATGCATCTGATCCCGTATTTTTTTTTTTTTTTTCTTCAACAGTGTGCTGGAACTTCTCCACTGGAAACCTGGATTTCCACAAAGACTCTCTCATCTGTGGGTGATTTTCTGGGACAGGGGCTCCTGTACCACGGCCAAGAGGGGCTGGAGCTGGTTCAGAGGTCACTGTAAGGTCCACAGCTGAGAGCAACATATCTCTGCCTACTACCTGATGCACAGGTGGGTGAGATTCCTCCCCATGTTGGCATACTGGGCTGGATTCCACATCTCCCATAAAGGCACTTTTGTCCATGGATGGATGTCAAATCTTTGTTGTTAGGGTTGGGACACAATTGAAGGATGTCTTATTCTGCTATGTTGCTGATGCTATTCCCTCCACCAATCATGTCTTCCAAAGTCAGCTCTGAACCAAAGTCTAGATATTCCTGCATTATGTTGGTTGTAGGGTATATATCTTTCTACATTTTATTTTCTCTCTCTCTTTTTTTTTAAAGATTTTATTTATTTGACAGAGAGAGACAGCAAGAGCAGGAACACAAGCAGGGGGAGTGGGAGAGGGAGAAGCAGGCTTCCTGCTGAGCAGGGAGCCCAATGCGGGGCTCGATTCCAGGATCCTGAGATCATGACCTGAGCTGAAGGCAGACGCTTACCGACTCAGCCACCCAGGCGCCCCGTATTTTCTCTGAAGTCAGAATGCAACTAATAACCAATGACATGTTAAAACCTCCCTGTCAGCACTTTTCCCCCTTAAAGACACATAAAATAATGAAACAAAGTGTCTTAAAATCAAAGGCATACTTGTGAAGAAATATTAGACCTCCAGGTTAAGATAATGTTTCAAAAAGTGATACCAAATTGTCCAGCTCATGTCTCCAAATACCAGTGCCCTGATTCATTAGTACTGGGAATTTTTGGGAGATCTTCCAGAGGCCTCTTTGGCTTGCCTCTTGTCCCTGGTTGACGGGGCATGGGGAAGTCCAGACACAAGTCACAGTTATATACCCTAATGACATATTCTTCCTTTTATGAGTCCCAACTTAGGATGACATCCTCTCATGGATATTTGTCTCTTACTTTATACTATACCCCAAAAACTCATGGGGAAATAAGGCAGGAGCCATGCCCATACCTGTTGTCCCCAGCTGGCCTCATCAGCCTTGAGACTATGGTTGCTTTCACCTAGAACCTGAACCTGATCAGGGCCTGAGTACATTCTGTCCATCTAGTGAGTATACCAGCAAAGCCACTTACTGCCACCATGTTCCTGCCACTTGATTAACACAGGAGAAGACTTGGATCCCATCTTTCTATATAGTAAAATCCTTCTCTGTCCATGAAAGACTTGAGTTGTGCACCTTGAGAGGTAGGATGAAGGTAGTTTCAATTGAAATAAAAAGGAAGAAGTGGATATGAAATATGAAGGGGCTAAAGATTAGGTCAGATTTCCTAGAAGCAGAATCTGAGATGTTCTCAGGAAAAACCTTCAGGATAGCACCAGGGAAGGAGCCAGATAGGATTAGCTTCACTGAAAGTCTGGACTCAGCCTGATCTTATGGGGGGCTCTGGGGGCAGGAAAGCCACCATGGAGGTGTTCTCCCTGAAAACACCGGGTCTGGGGCACCCGGGTGGCTCAGTTCATTAAGCATCTGACTCTTGATTTTGGCTCAGGTCATGATCTCAGGGTCATGAGATCAAGGCCCCATCTCGAGCTCTGTGCTGAGTGTAGAGCCTGCTTAAGAGTCTCTCTCTACGGGGAGCCTGGGTGGCTCAGTCGTTAAGCGTCTGCTTTTGGCTCAGGTCATGATCCCAGGGTCCTAGGATCGAACCCTGCATTGGGTTCCCTGCTCTGCGGGAGGCCTACTTCTCCCTCTCCCACTCCCCCTGCTTGTGTTCCCTCTCTCACTGTGTCTCTCTCTGTCAAATAAATAAATAAAATCTTAAAAAAAAAAAAAAAGAGTTTCTCTCTCTCCCTCTGCCCCTCCCCTGTCCCACCCGTGTGTTCTCTCTCCCCCTCCAAAAAAAGAAAGAAAGAAAAGAAAAAAAAAAAAGAAAAAAAAAAAAAGAAAAAAAAAAAGACTTTAATCCCACCTTCTCAGGAACTGACTAGGGGCTCCCTCCAGCAAAAGGCACAGCTTCCCAGGCTATTCCTGGTAAAGTGGCTCCACAGGCCAAGGCCAAGCGTGCATCTGTGAACTGTGAGCAACTAACACTTATACCAGTCGGGCATCTGGGGGGGGGCACCAAAATCATTTTTAGCACAAGATTTTGATAAGACTTAGTGGCCTATTGGCTATTTTTTTTTTAATGAGTTTTTTTGTGTTTACATATTCCGCTTTTATTCATCTATACAACAAATGCATGTGTTTTAAAGCTATAAAGTAGGGGCGCCTGGGTGGCTCAGTTGGTTAAGCGACTGCCTTCGGCTCAGGTCATGATCCTGGAGTCCCGGGATCGAGTCTCGCATCGGGCTCCCTGCTCGGCAGGGAGTCTGCTTCTCCCTCTGACCCTCCCCCTCTCATGCTCTCTCTCTCTCTCTCATTCTCTCTCTCAAATAAATAAATAAAATCTTTAAAAAAAAAAATAAAGCTATAAAGTAATGTAAGAAAAAAAAGAGTGGAAAAGACTTACTTGCTTCAAACTGAACTAATGCTGCCTTTTCTCTCCCTTTTTGCTCTAGTGGAGATATTATAGATGAATTTATAGGACTTGATGATAAGCTACATCAGGAGAGCAGTCAAGCATTTCACCAAGGCTGTATGTATCAAGGCTCAATTCAAACTTGCTTGAGAAGAGAGACCCTGTTGACTCTGGTTGCTAGAAAGGATGAGTTTGGAGCTGACCTGTAAGGTGACTGATGGAAGGCTCCAAACAAACTCAAGATTCACTTAATACTTTGACACAGATTTTCTCTGTGCATTGGGCTCTTGTTCTTACTCTGTGGATGGGGTGGAAGGGAACAGTGTTGGAGAGACAACTTTAGGCTTACCCTAGCTAATGAACTTAGAATTAAAATGAGACTTCTTACACTCCATTTGAGTATATGTAAATCCCAGGGAAGAACTCTGATTGGCTGCCTCAGGTCACATGTCCACCATTCGGCCCAATCACTGTGAGGGGGCTATGTGGCACAGACTGCTACGGATTGACAAATGTCTTTCTCATTTACATCCTGGCATATAGCCAGGCTTCCTTTCCCAGCCTTCTTTGCAGGTGATGTGGCCATCTGACTATGCTCTGAATAATGGAATGTGGAAGGAGGTGATGGGTGTCACTTCTAGGTTTTGCCTATGAACACCTCCCACCCAGTCATTCATACACCCTCTCTTTGCCTATGCGCTAACCAGTTGGAGGAGCCTGGGCCACAGACTCTGAGGCCAAGGGGATGATGAAGGTCCAAGACAGAAGGAGCCTAGGTCCCTGAATGACTGTGTGGAAGGCTGCCTGCTGTCCAGAAACATTCACCCTGGCTCTTGCACGAGCAAGAAATCAATTTGTGTTAAGGCACTGACATTTGGGGGTTTGTATATTACAATAGCCAGTATTTCTTGCTCTAATGAATACAGGGTACTATAAAGAACCAGACTGGCTTTGTACCTAGTCTTGTGAACAGGTGAGCAGACAACTGTGGCCTTCAGTGCCAAATATTAGTTAGTTATTGGATCTGATTAGATTCTAACTGACTGACTGCTGGAGTCACATAATAATTACTAATGACACATGGAGAGTTTACCAGATAAAGCTGAGCCTGAGTTATAAACCTTCTTTTGTAACCGTGGAATTCCATGATTGACAATGCCGTTAAGACCACAAAGAGTGGGAAAGGAACTGATCCCTAAAGGAAACAGGAACACTCTACAATGACATCATCTAAAGGGAAACCATTAATGCCAATGCGTGCCCAATGACTGCAGAAGAATAGGATTATCTTCAAAAGTCTGTAATTCTTTTTTTTTTAAATATTTTATTTATTTATTTGAGAGAGAGAGAAAGAGAGCATGAGTGGGGGTGGAGGGGCAAAGGGAGAGGGAGAAGCAGACTCCCCAATGAGCAGGAAGCCCGATGCGGGGCTCAATCCCAGGACCCTGAAATCATGACTGAGCTGAAGGCAGATGCTTAACCGATTGAGCCACCCAGGCTTCCCAAAGAATCTGTAATTCTTAATTAAAAATTTTGGTCAAGGGGTGCCTGGGTGGCTTTGTCATTGGGCGTCTGCCTTTGGCTCGGGTCGTGATCCCAGGGTCCTGGGATCGAGCCCCACATCGGGCTCCCTGCTCAGCAGGAGGCCTGCTTCTCCCTCTCCCAATCCCCCTGCTTGTGTTCCCTTTCTCGCTGTGTCTCTCTCTGTCAAATAAATGAATAAAATCTTAAAAAAAAAAAAATTGTTTTTGGTCAAAAAAACCGTGTTGAATTTCTCCATATCTGAAAATAATCATCTTAACATAATAGTTGATTGTTCTTCTTTGTCTATATGATTTTGTGTTATTCTACCAGCGACATGTGCTCCCTATTCCAAGCAGCTAAGTTTTCACCTGTCATTAACATGGAAGTCCCATCGCTGTAGTTGTAGAGCAGAGCACTCAGATTCAGTGTGCTTCACACTCACCTGGAGGGTGCATGAAAACGTGGATTCCTGGGCACCACATTTCGAGCATTTGGTTTAGTAGAGCTGGGCTGAGAATTTGCATTTCTCACAGCTTTCCAGGTGATGCTGATGCTGTTGTTCTCGGGACCAAATTCTGAGAACCACTGCCCTATGGAAAGTGGATGGAAGAGTCGCCATGTTTGTGCGTTGGCAACTGCAGATGGATTTTAGCTAGATATCAGAAGATCACTCTAGACTTAGACAAGAAATGGCTGGCTTCAAAGCAAACATCAAAGGAATTCAAAGAGTCTCTGTTCCAGGGTTGGGCCCTCAAATGGTAATGGATAGAACTGAAAAGCCTTCGACTGAGAACATTCCAGGAAGACTTCATGATTGAACAACGTGAATCAGCCAGAGACAAGGATCCCATAAGTGGCTTTACCTTCCTCCCATCTCTACCCATTGCTTCACATGTCCTCAAAGTAGCTGCCATTAGCTAAAGAGAATGACTCGGGGGCTAGGGCACAAACTAACAAAAACCAGATTTGAGATCTATGTTTAGGATCAGAACTATGTAATGACGTGAGCGTACTAAATTTTTGAAGCCATTGCATTGCCAAAGAAACTATGAGCCAGGACTGAAAACGTTTGACTTGTTTGAACTTTAAAATAACCTTCAGTCTGTCTCCTTCACTAGATTGTAAAATACATGAAAAGAGGGACCTTTTTTTGCCTGTGTCTTTAAATTATCATGCCCAAGTTCTCACTGCCTCATAGGGCCTCACACAGAGTATAAGCTTAGTAAATATGTGCTGGGAAAAACGGAAGAAAACAGTACAACCTTCAGAGAACTGAAAGTTGCACCAGCTAGAATCTGGTTATGAAAGCTATGTGTCCGCAAGGAAAGTATACTCGCTGTGCACCCCGGATATGCCATGGAGGCTTATGGACAAGACAGAGACAGCTTGAGTGCAGATCTGGGGACTTGGGAACAAGGACAAGGGGGTGACTCCCAGAGAGCAGAATCAGGAGGTATCAAGATACTCCCTCCAGCCTTAGGGTACTTGTGGGGGAAGGGACTTCACAGTGCCTGCTTAGCAGAATCTCAAAATTGCTACGTGCGTGTCTCCCATTATTTCCTTTTATGAACAGAAGGTTTATTTGGTCTCTGCTGGATCATAGTGTAGTGTGTGTTGTGGGAGTTTGCAGATAATTTGTCTTTTCAGATCATAGGTCATTGGGCTATCAGGAGCCACATCTGGATGGAGTGGTCTCTGCCATCACCCATGATCCTAGAATTGGGCTAGGTGTAGGTCATGGATGGAGCTTTGAGTTGTCTCCATTGGGGAAGGGATATGTTCTTGTGTGGGAAGAAAAATAGACAATATTTGAGAACCAAAAGGAATGAACTATGAGTTCACCAATCCATTTCCTTTTTTTTTTTTTTTCCTGGGCTCACAGATAGCCTGCATTTCCCAGGCTCCTTTGAAGTAAGGTGTGGCCATATGACTGGAATGTAATTGTCTTAGTTTGGGCTGCTGTAACCAAGTACCATGGATTGTAGCTTATAAACAGCAGATATTTATTTCTCACCATTCTGGAGGCTGGAAGTCTGAGATCAGGGTGTCGGCGTGGTAGGATTCTGGTGCAAACCCTCTTCCAGGTTATAGACTGCTGACTTCTCTCATGTCCTCATGTGGCAGAAGGAGAGCGAGCTAGCCCTCTGGCCTCTTCTTATAAGGGCACTAATCCCATTCATGAGGGCAGAGCCCTCCCAAAGGCCCCACCTCCAAATACTATCCCATGGGGGGTTAGGCTTCAACATATGAATTTAGGGGGACACAAACATTCTGTCTGTAATAGGAGACAATAGAATGTTCACAAAACTTTTCAGGCTTAGAACATGAAGATTTCCCATGTGTGATTCTCTGTGCTTTTTTGTGTGTATATTACGTGGAAGTTGATATGCTGGGCACCCCTCAGAGCCACCTATTGAAAATGGCAGCACCTCCATCAATATGAGCCTATGACTGACTGCATGAAGCACCTACCACCTACTGACCACGGACTTTGGGTTGTATGAAAGAGAAATAAATTTTTACAGTGTTAAGCCACTGGAATGTTGGGTTTGTTTGTTATAGCAACCAGGACGACTGTAATTTATATCCTTATTATTCTCCTTCAGAATTTTAAACTTTTGCTAATGTAAAAGCAAACTATCCCTGCCTTGGAATGCCCACTCAACATCAAAACTAACAAAATCTACCAATTACCTCAAGGTCAAGTTTAAAGTCTACCTGTTGCCTGAATCCTTCCCTAATAACTGAAAAAAAAAAAGACCTTTAATTTTTAATTTTTTTTTTTTACTGCCTTATATTAGTTTCCTGTGGCTTTAGTCAGTATCACTGGTCCAAAATCAATGTGTTGGCAGGGTTGTGCTCCCTCTGAAGGCTCTAGAAGAGAATCTGTTCCTTGCATCTTCATCCTTCTAGTGGCTGCTCTTTGGTGGGCCGCATCACTCCAGGCTTCTAGGACAGCATCTTCAAATCTCTCTCTGCTCTGTCTTCACACTGCCTTCTCCTCTGTGTGGGGGTAATCTCTCTCTGCCTCCCACTTATAATGATACCTGTGATTGCATTTGGGGCCTCTGTGGATAATCTAGGATAATTTCCCAATCTCAAAATGCTTAATGTTATTACAGCTGCAAATACTTGTTGTTGTTGTTGTTGTTATTTATTTTGCCTACTGCACATATTTCTCATAGAATACAAGTTGGAAGCTAACTTAATCTAACTCAGAATTTCATTATATATTGCTTTGCACTGATCTAGGTTTCACATGAAACATTTCAGATGAAATGTCAGGATATGTGTAAACTGTAGAGTGCCATACAAACTTGAGATAGGTTTTAATTATTGCTGTTACCTTCAAGTATGATATGAAAATATTCTTCCACTTGAATTCGTTTAGATTTCACTTTTATCATTCAGTTTGAAATTTTCTGATATCTACCGTGACTCTCCTTTGACCTAAGGGGTATTTATAAGTGTGTTATTTAATTTCCAAATATCTGAAGGTTTTCTGATATCTTAAGTTATTAATCTAATTCCATCATGGCCAGAGAACATACTCTGTAGGATTTCAAGCTCTTGAAATTTATAGACAGCTTTTTTTCATGTCCTAGCACTTGGCCTATCTTGATGAATCCAGTGCTTGTACTTGAAAAGAATGTGTATTTAGCAGTTATTGGGTAAGATGGTTATAAATATCAATTAGGTCAATATTATAGACTCTTGTTTTAGAAAAAAAATTAAATGCCCAATCATTTGAGGAATGGAAATTAAATATGGTAAATTCATATAGAAGACAATTTTATTCCTAAATCCTCATGAACAATTTTACTCTGGATATTCAAACTTAGAAAGTTCTTTAACAGCTCAACGTTGCTCCCTGCCTTTTCCCTTCAGACAAGATCCCTGAGTGGATGAGAAGGACTGACAGTCACTGATGGTCAACTTTACACAAATCACAAAGAAGTATTTAGCATCACAACTTCTGAAGCAACAGAGCCCTCCAAGCCTCAGCTTCCAAGTATTTCCCTGGAGGGCTTTCCAAAGCTAGAGTGACCCAGGAATCTGGAAATGGTTACATTTTGCTCTTCTTCATTATGGAACACACAGTCTGTTGAATCAGCTAATTCCTCTAAAGGAATGAGAAAGCTGAAGGGTCTGAGGCGTCTATCACCACGACTACTGTTCAGCTATGAGCTATAGCTTCCATGTAAGCCAGGGCATGGCCCAATGTTCAAGGTTCCATGTAAACAGAAATGCAGGAAACAGTCATTTAAAACCAAATGGATTTTAATGTGAATGGTGCATTTTATTAGTCAGAGTTTTTAGCTACAAGCAACAGAAATGAACTCTGGATGATTTGAGTTCCCCAAATAGGGAATGTTAGGTATTGCACATAAATGGGAGGAAGGATAAATAAGTGGGATTCAAAAAGGGACAGGAAACAAGGTGAGTCCAAGTTGAGGACTGTTCCACCATATTACAGTTGCTGTGGCCTGAGGGAATGAAAGTAACTGCTACATTTCTCTCTCTGTAGCCCCCATGAAAAGTCCTGGGGAGGAGCATCTGATTAACCAAACCTGCTCGCAGATCTACCACCCAGCCACCCGATAAAGGAGGGGAAAAAATCCATCTGGCTTTTTTCCAGCTTCTAAAAAGTTCTACATTTCACCAAGCCTCTTGCAGGAGGAAATACCTCCCAAATAGGAAAAGGGTTCAGACAATAGCAGAGAAAAAGAGACTAAATAATCCTTTCTTTCTGTCTTTGTAGTTGAATATATTCACATCATAGGGCAAAAATAAGGTTTTTTGTTTTGTTTGTTTCATATTTTGATTTGTCAAGAGAATTAGGTAGTGCCTTAATAGCATGTTTAATCTGCATATTGGTCTGGACATCAGAAGAATGGGCTTAGTACTGGATTTCTTATGAATGAGCTGTGTGGTCTCAGTCAGGTCCCTGGTTTCCTTGAGCCTTGGTTTCCTCACCTGTAAATGGGGGAATTGAAGTAGATGAACACTAAGTTATTTATCAAGACAGAACATCTCTATTGGCACTATCCAATGGAACTTTCTATGATCATGGAAAATGCTCTCCATCTGGTCTGTCCAACATGGAAGCCACATGGGACTCTTGAGCACTTGAAGGATGGCTAGTGTGACTGAAAAGCTGAATCTTCAGTTTTAGTTAATTTTAACTAATTTAAGTGGCCACATGTGACTAGTGACTATCATATTAGACAGTTCAACTCAAATTGTAAACCCCATAAAAGCAGGGGCCATGTCTGCCTTGCTGATTTATCTACTCTCGGGGCCCAGCACAGTGACTGGCTGACCGTTTGGCAGGTGGCAAGATTCTTTTAAATATTCATTGGGCCACAAACGTGCCAGGTACCGTGCGAAGTCTGGGCATCAATGTGTGAACCCAACAGACATGAATCACTGTCCTCATGGTGCTTACATTCTATTGGGGAAAATACACAATGAAGATATGAATAAAATTTTTAGTATGTTGGATGGTGGTAAGACTTAAGGGAGAAAAATAAATCAAGAGGAGGATAAGGAGTGTGAGGGCTGGAGCAGGGGGGAGTTGTTATTTAAATAGGGAGATAGGGCAATAAGAAGGTTTGAGAACATTTGAGTAAGGTCTTGCTGAGGCTAGAAGCTAGCTATGTAGATATCTGGGCCAGCACATTCTAGGCAAAGGCTCCAAGGTGAGATCATGCCTAGGATGCTCCAGAAACTGCTAGAAGCCAGGGTGGCTTTGTTGTAGGAGGGAATAAGTGGAGAGAGGGTAAGTAAGGAAGTTAAAAGAGTAATGTGTATATGGGAAGGGTGAGGGATAGGAGGTAGTCCCTGCAAAACCTGATAAATTTTTTAAAGACTGATGGGAATTGTTGGAGGCTTTTGAATGGAGAACTGTGACATGATCTGATTTATGTTGTCAAAGGATCACTCTGGCTGCCCTGTTAAGAGTGCTGTCGGCCAAGGGAAGATGTGGAAGATGTCGAAGGACCATGTAAGGAGAGAGATTCCAAAGATCCAGGCAAGAGTTGGTGGTGGCTTGGAACACAGCAGCAGTAGAGGTGGAATAAATGATCAAATTCTGGTTTTAGAGGTGATGCCAACAGCATTAGCTAATGGATTGGCCATGGGCTCTAAGAGGAAGAGATGAAGCAAAGATGACTGAAATTATTTTGGCCTGAGCAACTGGACAAAAGGAGTGGCTGTTCA
This sequence comes from Halichoerus grypus, assembly GCF_964656455.1. Taxonomy (NCBI): domain Eukaryota; kingdom Metazoa; phylum Chordata; class Mammalia; order Carnivora; family Phocidae; genus Halichoerus; species Halichoerus grypus. Next base: position 105,046,989 of record NC_135721.1, read on the forward strand.
CTGAGCTGGGCAGGACCATAGACCAGGCGGGTTGGAGCATAGACCAGAAGTCCCATTGGCATCTGTTGTGTCCAAATCCAGAATGAAGAATGAAAGTGCTCTCTGAACCTTCTAGCTCCAGGGTAACAGGAGTCTGTCATTGGACCAGAAGGTATTGATTGCCCACTTTATGGGACCTAGAGAAGCATGGTGATCTGGGTCTTACTCTACTGCTGTGTCAAGATGTGGAGATTCTCCCCAGCCACCTCCCTTCCTCCCAGAGCCCTCAGCTGTCTATGACTGCCCATTTCCCAAAGGGCAAAACATCCAGCTAGGGCTGGCAACTGTTTATTCTGCCCGAAGGAAGCTGTCTAGACAATGTTTCACTCCTTACTAATAAAGTTTTGCTTTTTTTTTCTTAAATGTAATTTTAAGGTGTAAAATTTAAGGTGAATAGATTGAATACATTGTGTTTGTTCCCCAAGGTACTTACATTTCAAGACTAGAAATCATTACACAATTTTAACACAAAAAGAGACTTTCAAAACGTGTATCCTGAGGACAAACATGGCCTATTGTTGGGACATTTAAAAACAAATTTGCCTTTATTTTTACAAAAGTTTACTTAAGACCAGAAACATGTGATATCGAAAGTAAATGCAACTAACTTCAAAATGCATCGGCACTGGGGTTAAAAAAATATAATTGAAAAAGTTTCTTTTCTTCCTTTCCTTTTTTAATTTTTTTTCTTCAGCCCTGGAAAGGATATTCTAGGTTTTGGAGTCTTTCATTTATGAAAGTCTAGAAGTCTGGCATTTGTGTGTTCTTGGGGTGGTGCCAAGAAAATGAGATGTTTGTTATCTGATAAGACTGAAGGGCTCTTTGATTTCCTGGGAAAGCGCGAACTTGGAGAAGGAGAAGGTACAGAAAGGTAACTGGAAAGGAAACCCCCATAAAATGACCACACTTGGCCAAGCTTTCTCTTGAGGAAGCAACTGCCGAACAGGGACTGCATTGTTAGGCCAACAATCCACCTAGGACATCTCCCTACTTCCCCACTGTTGAGTTCCTGGCTGATGTTCCAGAATTTGCATCTTTAACAAGATTCCCTAGAAAATTTTTACACACGTTAAAGTTTGAGAACATTTGCTCAAAGATGTTCTGTGGTTAGTTTTGCATAGTAGAAAACTGTAAAAATTGAAAGCTGACAGTCCAGAAACACTATAACTCAAGGTGGAATAAGAGCTCACTTATCTAGAGGTCACTTATTATCTAACTTGAACTGCCCAGAACAGAACCTGGAACCAGAGGTATAAAAAGATCTCTGAGAAACCAAAATGGTTGTCACAAAGTTCATAAATCAAAACTCACCTGTCTTCCAAAAAATCTCCTCAGACCCTCTTTTAGTGGACATTTCTTTTTGCTCTAATAAGATCAGTTATCTGGTTTTAAAGTCTTCTGGAAATTTGAAAGAGCCATTATAAGGGGAAAGTGATTTTCTGGAGCAGTGGTTCTCAAAGTCTGATTCTGGGACCAGCAGCATCAGCAAAATGCAAAGCTCCTGTCTAGCCCTTACCTACTCGATTAGAAATTCTGGGGGTGGTATCCAGCTTTCTGTAGTTCAACAAGTCCTCCAGGCGATTCTGAGGCAAGTGCTAATGTTGCTTCCACTGTCCCAGGGGAAGCAAAGAGCAAACCTGATGACAAGGGAAAGGACAGGAGAAAACAAACAAACATAGGACTGAACAGGCAGAGAGAGGTCTTAGGATCCTATAGGCTTACTGAAAGGAGTGAAGAGGGGGCACATTTCAGGAAGAGGGGCCAGGATGAGTAAAGACACAGTGTCACAAAACACTTAATTTTGTGGGTGGGGCATAGATTTTAAAGGATGGTAGAGAAGATGCTAGAAAGGCAGTGAGGGGGATCATTACAGGCTATATAAAGAATTTGGCTTTTTTACTTCGAAGTAAGGTAGAGGCACTGAATTTCTAGGTGGTAGAGTAACATGGGTAAAGAAGAAAAAAAAATTGTAGTTGAAGGGAAGATTTCATTATTTAAAGGTTTAATTTATCCAGAGATGAGGAATAAATGAGGTGCTATTCCATTCAGTTAACTGGTGAATAATGCTCTGTGGATAACCCTGCAGTCATAGACCCAGAGTTCTGCTGTGACAGGATCTAGCCTGACCAGTTGTGATGTACCTGGGACTTTATTTTAGGAATCTTGGCAGAAAATGAAAACAGTCATGTTAACATTTCAGACTACCTTTCAGTGTTACATAAACATAACTGTACCTCTCTTCAAAAAAGCTTCCCTTTCATCCTAACAGTATTTCCACAATGTAAAATTTGGTTTCCCACTTTCTCTTCACACCTTTGTGCTTTGACTCACAGCTTTATTATTCATAATAATAAGTACTAAACGAAATCACAATTTTCATCTTCATACCAACAGCAGTGGAATTTAGCTTATGGAAAGCACTTCCTGGCTACTGGTCATGATTTCCTGTCACGTTCTTAAATTTTTTGCGCTTTTTTAAATGAATCGTGTAGACGGCCACAAAATTACATATCATGTTGCCCTGCTGAGTAGAAAGCTGGATGGAGATACTAAAACAAGGGTCCAAAATGTCCTTCAGAATGGAGAAATGCCATGGGTACATTAAAATATATAATTCTATGAGCGTTATTCAATAGTGGCACGGTTTGGTGCTTTAGGTTTAAATGATCAAGCCGTAAAAAAACCCCAGTGACTTCTTAGTGGCTTCAGGAAGTTAAGACGGCTCCTTTAAATGCCAGTGTCAAAAGGAATAACATTATTTTCGGAGTCATGTTCATTTGAGGTACAGTGCTGTCAGGTTAGATGAACACCTGCCCTATCATGGGTGAGAGAACCCGTACTTTGGCGCCTATGAAGTGCAGGTCGTGGGCTTTCCAGTTAGTGTCTCGGCACCACTGACCTCATACAAAGACCGAATTCACCCTGGTGACCAGCACAGCCTCAAATGTGTTTTCATTCTTGCCGGTGTGGTCTTTTTGCAATAGAACAGGAAGATGAGGTTGCTTTGGATGGCCTCGGCTAAAACTTCTAAAAGCATTCTTTAAACATTTACAAAATGTTCTCTGCAGGTTTTCTATCAATGCAGTTTTTTGTTTATTGCAAAAACAGAATGTCTACTTATATAACTGAAATGAATAAAAAAACACATTACTGGCATTTTTTGTTCAGAGTTGGTATGTGACTGTTCAATGATAAGCAAAATTGTGTCTTTAAACAAGGTTGCATAGAGACATGATGGATGTTCCTTTCATAATGTAAAAAAGAATATGTGTATGAGTTATGTTGGGGAAGAATACCTTTAATAAATAAGTATATATATTTATTATATTATATATTTATACTTATTATATTATATATTTTATAATTATATATTATGTATTATATAATTATATTATTATATAAATATAAATATGTATTTATATTTATATATATGGGTTTTGGTCTCACAGGCTGGCATGGTTTGGAATGGTGTTAAAATTACCATAGATCTGGAATAATTCACTTGTAGTCACACACACACACACACACACACACACACACATACAGATCTACTTCACATCTTAAAGTGTTATAGTCTAAAAATAGGGAGGGGGCCCCTGGGTGGCTCAGTCGGTTGAGTGTCCAGCTCTTGATCTCAGCTCAGGTGTTGATTTCAGGATCCTGAGTTCAAGCCCAGTGTGGAGCCTATTTTTAAAAATTTTGAAAAATAAAATAAAAACAGGTAGGAAAAAAGTCGTCACCATTTCATAATCTTTACTATTCTATGTTCCTCCAACACGAGAAGGTAATAGTTGTTAACTTTACTGAATCCAATTTAAAGTGATGGGCACACATATTCAAAATGTACAAAAAATTTTAACTCCTTTTTTATACATGAAGGGAAATGCCTGATTCCTGTGCTGCTTTTTTAATCTAGACTTTTTTTTTACTTCTCTATAACTTGCCACCCTTCAGCTTCTCTTCCATGAGTTAAAGTGTTATCTTCCCAGGATCTCTGATTGGAGGTCACCTCCTTCAAGAAGTCTTCCCTGATTTCCTTCTACCAAAAAGTCCGAATCAAGAGCCTCTCCTTTGTACTAGAGTAACGCCACCTCCCCGCCTGCCCCCCGGCACTTACAACTCTGTTTTAATTCTTAGTTTATCTGTCCTCCCTGGAAGATTGAGCTCCTTTAAGAGTTGGAAGGAAGTCTTGTTTGCTATGGCATCTTCAGGGCTTAGCACAGTTGTTAAATAAGGATTTAATTATCACATAAATGAATTCTTATATTATTAGGAGGTTTCATTTGGACTTTTTATACTCTGGTCACTATGTTCAGCCTTCCAGACAACATCTACTGAATAATCTGCTGAATGTAGCAGTTCATATTTGACTAATCTGCTTCACAGATTTATAATTAAAATGGTCATTATACCTATAGAGGTTAAGAGAACAAACTCTGGAACCAGAATGCTGGGGTTCAAACCACAGTTCTGGGAGACCTTGGAAAATTTATGTAAACACTTCACATCTCATTATCTCATCAATGGAAGGTTGTTTTAAGGAGTTAATCAATTTATATGTGTGCAGGAATTAGAACAGTTCCTGGTACATAGTAAGCACAGCATAGTGCATGCTGCTATACGTACTATTACTATTACTTGTAGAACAACTTAGTTACTAAAAAGCCAATTGAATATATTTGGAGAAACCAGTTGTCTAAACAGAGACATTAATTTTCTTTATCCATTTTATTCTGTATCAGTTGCAAGATAAGAACACAGGCTCTGAAATCAAATTTATGATCATCTTTATAGTTCCTATATACCAAAGGCATTTTTTCCTTAATTTTCTGTAACCATAAAATCTAGGCCCTCCCTAGCAATCCCATTTGTACTGGAAAGAATCTCATGATTTGATATAATTTAAGATTCAAACTTGACATGGCATCCACTGTCATTGTCATTGTTCAGAGCACTGTGGGCTCTGAAGAAAGAGGGCATTTTTTGTCTCATATCCTCAAATGAACAAATGTCTTGTCTGAGTCCAGTATGCTGAGGATAAGGTCTGTTATTATTATGCTGGACAAAGCTTAAAGAGAGTGTTTTGCACACATGTAGTGTCTACTTAATGCATGTTGTCTGTGTGTAAGACATTTCCCCTGCACTCTTTTTGGCTTGATATTCATACAAGGAGGTTAGAGATGGTTCATACATCAAAAATATCCATCTTCAAAGTTTCCCTAACCTTAACCCTAACCCTAACCTTAAAAACTTAGAGACCTCTGTAGCTTTGTTTTCAAACTTTTATTCACCTCTTACATGTTGCCCATTGACAAGCATTTAAAAAAACTGTCTCCTGATATAGGAGGTTATAAAATAACCTCTCTCCTATGTCCAGTCATAGATGAAATGTAATTCCCGCCTTGAGGAACATGACATGTGCAGTGTCCATAAATTCTACCTTTCTGAAAGCTTTCATCCCAGGGTAGCAACGTTAATCTACTTGCTGTAGAAACGTCATTGTTCCCATTTGATACACTAAGAAAACAAGGGCAGGCACAACAGGGACAGAGGGTTATTTTTTCAAACTCACAGAAAGAATTGGAGGCAGAGATGGGAAGGGGAGGAGAGCTCCTAGGGCTTCCCTTTGTTAAGTCACTTCCTTTGTTCATCTATTTTGTCAGTTTTCAATAGTGGTATTATTTTTGTCTGCACAAGTGGAACAGAACTTCAGCCAAAAAAATAAGAAGCCAACCTTGAAAATGGAGAAAAATCACTTGAAAATGGATTCCACTTGGAGATATGAACCTATAACTTCAGCTAATATCTGTGTATAGCCCAGGACCAAAGCACTGAACGGACACTTGAGGGGTGTACTGTCAATATTCCTGCATTCCTCCGTTCTCCCGTGGATGCAGAGGGAAACTTCTGAGCAAGACAGACCAGAAGACCACTCAAAATCTTAAGCATCGCTCGAGTAGAGAAGGCTTGATAATCTATTCCTACAGGACAGGGTTCCAAAAACTAAAGTTCTGTGGCTCTGATTTCACTAATTTAAGTGAAAGAATTTCACCACGGGCATTCCTGGCTTCGTGCCAGGAAAATGAACATTTTAATGCAGTTCTCAAAGACCTTATGAGGTGCAGGAAGAAGAGCTGCTGCTAGAAGAAGGGGATACAATGAGAGTGGCAGCTTGGGCAACAACAGTATTATCTAATAAAAAGCATAACGAGAACATGCTATAGGATGTTAATTATGACCTTTGGATAACTTCGGCATCCACAGGCCATTTTATCAAGGACACATTTTATCTGTGGACCGTGGTCTCCATGTAAGGCTCTCTGATTTAAATTAATGAATAATAAATAATAAAGGTATAGAAATAAATGTATATATATTTATAAATACAAATAATAAATAAATAAATTAAATGAATGGGTCTCATGGTTCAGAAGTCCAGTAGCTTTCATTTGCTTGGCTGTGGATTCCCAGGGTCACAATAGTTAACACTTATTGGCCACTATTTCTCAAGCAGTGCACTGCATTGATGAGAATTTTCCAATTTCATGCTTATTACAAAGGTACTTTCAGAATCCCTGTTTTATGGGAAAACAGAGTATTACAGAGTCTAAGTTCTTGCACTTATGAAATAACATAGTTTTGAAACCAAGTGGTTGGTCTGTCTCAAAAAAGAAAAAAATCTAGAGCACTAACACTGGGGTACATTGTCTCCCAGCTATATTTTAAATCAAATATGCACAGTATTAAGTCAAATCTAGTTTCTTTACAACAATTGCAGGTTGCTCTCCACCTTCTGTGTCGGTCACTATTCTGATGATCTGTAAATTGCTCTGTATTCCACCCACTCAACCTTCGTGTCATCAGCCACAAGTGTTTTTTGCCATGATTTCTCCTGGTTCTGGGAGTTGACCGGGCTCAGCAGGGTGGTTCTTGATTGCAGCCTCTCCTGCAGTGGTAGCCAGATGGTGGCTAGCTAGATAGGGAGTCTGACACCATGTCTGGAGTTATCCGGAAAAGTTCTTCGCTCACGAGCCTGGTGCCCAGGCTAGAAGGATACAAATAGGGCCAGAGTAGGTGGAGCTCTGTGTCTTTTATCTTGGTGTGGTCTCTCCAAGCATGACAGCTTGAGGTAGCCAGACTTCTTAGATGTGGTTCAAGACCCCAAAGATGTGTGACCCAAGAGAGCCTTGAAAGTCATGCAGGTCACTTCCGCCACATTCTGTTAAGTAGAAGTGAGTCGCAGAGGCGAGCCCCTCTCCAGGGGAGGAAAACGAGTCTCCATCTCATGACAGGAAGAGTGAAAAAGATTTGCAGACGTGTTTTAAAACCACCACAGGCACAATCATAAACACTCACATAGTTCCCTTATTTAAGTAGCAAGTTATCGATGCACAGTAGACATTATCTTCCTAGTCCAGGGGAAGTATCAGACGCTCAGCTGGGAAGTGACAGAACTCAGATTCAAACTCACATCTGCCTGAATCCACATCCCTTTCCTTTATCCGCCGTCCTCCTAGTACCTTAGTCCTAAAAGATATGAAGTTTCCAGCAGAATTAAAACAGAAAATTTAGGGATAAAAAGCAGGACCATTCCAGGGGAATAGAGTAAATCCATAGTATTGATTATTCATTCATTCATTCAACAAATATGTGTTAAATACCTACTATGTGGTGGGCACCAGGGATACAAGGATACACAAATAAGATCCAAGCAGAATAAGGATATAAATTTCTGGGTGCATGCATCTGTATCAGAGTATTTTCCACCATCTTACTCTCATGGATGTTAGTCTCGAGAGGAATTGGCATTTAACAGATAACCAAGACATAGCAAGGTTTTTACAAGTTATGATAAGAGCTCAGAAGCGAGTCAGGGCTATGGTGAACTTTGTGATGGATATTCCACATTCCAGGTGGTTCTCTGGAATTGACACTCACCCTCACATGGAAAATAATGTAGCTCAGGCCACGCCACAAATAGTACCCATTGCACTGGCAGTAGGTTCAAGAAATTGACATCTGATTTAAGAAGGGCCCATTAGAATGCTTTCTGGAACTCACACATAACACAGAGGAAAAGACATTTTCTTTCTGCTTGGGTTGCCAAGCTGGGAGAATATGTATATGGGGCAGTAGGTGGCCACATTGAGGAAGCATATCTGGCCAAAGGTAAAAATGATGCTGACACACAGACGGGGGGAAGCAATTGTGGGGTGGGGAAGAGGAGAGCACAAGACAGGAGAGAGAGAGAAAGGAGAGGAAAAGAGAAGGGGAAGTGGGGGAGAGAGAACCCATGGCACCTACTAAGCTTGGTGGGGTTATGAGGTGCCAATGCATTCTCCAAAGCAAGCTGTACTTCCTCTCAGACACTTGGGCTGCCCCTGCCTGTACCCTTTCTGCAAAACACACCCAAGCATGAGGTTCGACAGGGTCTCTCTTGTCCACCATTTTTCTGTATCCCCTGGTACAGGATCTGAGACATACTTGAATGAAGGGATGGCACATGAGTAAGTGATGACTCGGGAAAGAAGACGAAAAAGACCTGCAGAGAGAAAATTTGCTTTCCCCCATCTAACTACATGGAAAGAATGCCTAGCTAAGCTGAGGAGTCAAGGAATATTTTAACACTTTCATATTTTAAAAAGCATTAATGAATATGGAATTTCCTCAAAAAATATAAAAACTAAAAATAGAACTATTGCATGACCCGACAGTCTCTCTTCCAGGTACATATCCAAAGGAAATGAAAACAGGATATTGAAGAGGTATATGCACCCCCATGTTCCCTGCTGCATTATTCACAATGACCAAAACAGGAACACAACCTAAGTGTCCATGCATTGATGAATGGATAAAGAAAATGTGGTATACATAAACAATGGAATATCACTCAGTCATGAGAAAAAGGAAATTCTGCCATTTGTGACAATATGGTAGAAACTTGGGGGCATTATGCTAAGTGAAATAAACAAGACAAAGAATGACAGACACATACTGCATGGCATCACTTATATGTAGAATCTGGGGGGGGGGTACAAAAGTAAAATTCATAGAAAGAGAGAGTAGAGAAGTGGTTACCAGGGGTTGGGGGTGTGGGGAGAAATAGGGAGAGGTTGGTAAAAGGGTACTGACTTTGACTTATAAGATGAATAAGGTCTGAGACTCTAAGGTAAAACATGGTAACTGCCGTTGTAACACTGTATTGTATAATTGAAGTTTGCTAAGAGAGAGAGAACATTGCTTGATGTTCTTCCTCCCCACCCACCCCAAAGGTAAATCTGTGAGGTGAGGGATGTGTTAATTAACTAGATGGGGAAAGTCTTTTCATGATGCATATGTATATCAAATCACCATGATGTACACTTTAAATATCTTACAGTTTTATGTGTCAATTACACCTTAATAAAGTTGAAAAGAAACATTAATTAAAAAACCATATAGTATTGATTCAAATGCAACATTATCAACAGCATAGAAGAAGAATCATAGAAGAAGCTATAGTTTCTCTTCCACATGGAATGAATACAATGTAGGCAATAAAATGAAATATCCCAAACCCTTAAAATGCATACAAGTTTTAGGATCACTTTAGTTTAAGGAAACTCCATATTGACAGGTAGAGCACAAAGTCATGAAAAAATTAAGAAGTAGTTAAGGCCTTCATAATTCCTAGCTTTCAAGGCTTCAAGCCTGTAAAGATAATGGAACTTCCTTCAGAATCAAATAACAACTCGACTTAGTACAATCAGAGAAGAATCAGGAAGCTGGGGCCTCGGGACCAAAACATAACCTGATTGGATGTGTCTTCATGAAACCTCAGAGGGATAATTTAAAAATTACTGGGTTAATTTGCTTTTCTATAGCAAATGGTCCCTGAAAATGATGGTGTAATTTATCATCCAGGCAGGAGGATGAAGAGTTCCTGGTGGGTAGCCAGGCCTTGTCTAGTCTCATAAATTCTGGCATTGGGAGATTTCCTCCATCCCTCATGAGTTTATGAACACAGTATATTTCCATGCTATCACCTTTCATTTCCAATACTGGCAATCCAAGCCTTTTTATTAAAAAGAAATCAAAACAAACATAAAAGCCAATAAACATTGAGCAATAAAAGCTCATAAAGAATCCAGACATAGGGGAAATTAGCATCTATTGTTGCTGGTCATTATATTCTAAAGTCTTTCTTCTTTTCCACCCACCTCAGAAGAGCACCACCCCCACAGTCCTACCTCCCCCCAACCCCTCCGAAAATAGCCTTCCTTCACTCATCCCCAGGAAAGGACCAATGACAGTGAGTGTTTCTCTTCCAAAGCGCCTTGGTGACATAAGAGAACAAAGCTTCAAGATAGAGCAATTTCTGATGGTGAAAACTCCAGGACTAGTGAGAAGATAGAGGACCTATTTTGGGGCCCAATGGGTTTTTCCAGATACCTCTCTGGCATTACGGAAGATCAGGTTTTGCAAATCAGCCCAGATGAAGAGGCTTGCTAGAAAGTCATATAATAGAGAATAATCTTTCTTCATTGGTCCATTCATCCTTTCATCCAATTACTCTTTCATTTATTCAATGAATTCCTGGGATTCATTCTTCATTTCATCCCTTCTTAGTGAATAAATTTGGTAATGAAATAACCACTGTATGTCTCAGTTTCCTCTTCTGCAAAGTGGGGATAATGATGGTACTTACTTCACAGGGTATAGTGGGGGTGAATTAAGTTAATACACATAAAATTCTCAGACTTTGTGCCTGATACCTGGTGGTAAGTGTTCTGGATTCATATTAATTAATGAGTAATGACTGTGTGCCAATGACTGCCGAGTACTAGGTATATAAAGAAGTAAAGAAGGAAGACAATGTTACTGTACTCAAATCTCTTCCAATCTAGTTGGAAAACAGTCATGTTGACAATGACAAGAAGCACTTTACTATGATAACGGTTGAGAATGAAGCAAGGAGATTACATAGGTGTCCATTGCAAGAGTCAAAGAGAGAAATGCCATAGGTCTGAACTAAACCAATGGATAAAAAAGGGAAAGCTAAATGGGGTAGAGGAGAGGATGGATGCACGGGTCTTTTAAGAAGAAGAATAATGAGACAGGGAAACTGGGTGTAGGAGGCGAAAGAGATAAAGACCTATAGAGTGGCTTTAGTTTACTGCCTTGGGCAACTGAGTCTATGGGAATTGTTCCCCACAGATACAAATAAAGGAGGAATAGGGGAGAGAGGTTCAGCTGTGGATACCTTGTGTCTGAGGTAGAGGTGTTACTAAGGAATTGGATATACAGATCTGGAAAGGTTTAGGTTGATGATTGAGATTTAGGAATTGTCAGCTGGCGAGCAGGAGAGAAAAACCATTGAATCAGATGAGGTGGCCTAAGGACATATCCTTCCTTTATAGGCAGGCTACCTGTGTCGTTTTAGTTGGTACTTATAACAACCCTGTAAGTTAAAGGCATTTGTTAGAACATAGTTTTAGCCACGTGTGGTTGAGACGAAAAAACAGTATCGGCTTAAAGGAGATACAGAGTAATTTTTCATTATCAATTTATGACATAGTTTCTTTTAAAAAAAAAAAATAGATGCACACACACATGCACGTACATGTTTTCTAGATCTCTCCACTGAAAAGTTCTGGGTATGGTGACAAACTCAGTAACATGAACCTCCCTTGTGCCAGAGTCTTATCTCTAAATGCCTTTGCATTTAAGGGACCAAGAAATGCTAGTTCTGGGTCAAGGGCAGGAAATGTCCTTGATGTGCCTGGAACAAGGAAATTATCAAAGCTACTAAATGCATGTCAAAAGATCTCAGGAGTGAACTCAAAAGTCACTGACCAAAAATGGGAAATTCAGCCCACTAATAACATTAATAACTGTAATGTATCAAAACACGTCAATTAGTTCAAACTCTAAAACCTAATAACAACAGAATAAAAACCACCTCTTTGGGTCACCTTTGGAGGATGCTAGGGAACAAATTATTATTTTGATAACAAGTTATATGAACTCAATTTCAGGGTCACCAAACAGTTGATTAAAGGGAGTTTTTTATTTTATTTATTTATTTTTAATTTTTATTTATTAATTAATTCATTTATTTGAGAGAGAGAGCAAGAGAGAGCAGGAGAGGGCACAAACCACGGGATGGGGGGGGGCAGAGGGAGAAGGAGAAGCAGACTCCCCTCTGAGCAGGGAGCTAGACTCAGGGCTCCACCCCAGGATCCTGAGATCATGACCTGAGCCAAAGGCAGACGCTTAACTGACTGAGCCACCCAGGCGCAGGCACCCCAGGAAGTTTCTCTTTTTAGATGTATTCTCGCTAACATATTCTAGCTAACAACTAAAGAAGAAATAGTAGAATCAGAATACTGCCATTTGTAATCCCTAAAAATGACAGACATACTGATCTAGGCAATGATCATCAAGACTTGCTAACATCATAAAGAAAAGCAAAGTATTATGTGCTTACTCTTTGAAGTACAAACCACCCCTGTGAAGTACTCTTTTAAAAAACTCAAACCTATTTTTATTTAGACTTTAGATCTAGCTACCAGTTCATAGGAAATACAGGGAACAAAGGAGCATGCTCAGCAAACCTAGTTGATATGGCTCATCAAAATCAAGACTGTGGAAAACCAAACAGGACAAAAGACCTGGTTTATTCAATTAAGAATGTCAAGGATTAAAAATAGTCAAGGAGTAGATTCTGTCAACCAAAGACAAGGTATAAACCTTGCCTAGATCTTGATTTAAACAAAGGTAGGAAGCACGGAGGGATAGTCAAACACTGATGGAGTATTAGAAGATATAAACTATGATTACTTTTTAAATGTGATACATTAGACAAAAGTCCTTATCTTTTAGAAATACATATGGTTATATTTATGACTAAAATGACATAATAGATGGCCTTTCTGACCTTGGCTTCAAAATAAGATGGTGGGGTTGGGATGAGGGATGCAACCAGATCTGTCATGAGTTGGTAATTCTTAATACTGGGTGATAGGTACCTAGGGGTTATTATACTAATTCCTATTTTTTTAGTACATGTAGAGGCCACTTTTAGGCAATGTGGAGACCTGAGTGAGGTAGAAGTTTCCACAGTGACCTCCAGACTGAATACAACAGGCCCGTAAGCAACCTACCTCAAAACATCCGTATGCCCTAGCTGACCAATGGGCTACTTACAACTGGGCACAGGTACCAAAAAAGGAAGCTTCCATATGTTTCCATATTCCTCACCTTCTCCTTCTCCCCTTAACTACAGCACCCCCCATCACTGCCTCCTGGCAGACAGTCTCTCCTTTGCTGTCCTGCCCCCCTGCCTTGCAAGTATTCAGTAAACTTCTATCTCCTTTGTTCTGCCTTGGGTGAATCCTTCCACCTTGGGCACCACTGGCTTCCACCCGATGGGGTCGCCCCACAGTACATATTTAAAACTTTGAATATTAAAAAACTTTAATTAATTTTTTAAAGATTTTATTTATTCACTTGAATGAATAAAAGAGAGAGTGAGGCAGAGGGTGAGGGAGAGAGAATCCGAAGCAGACTATGTACTGAGAACGGAGCCTGATGGGGGGCTCGATCCCACGACCTCAATCCCACGACCCAAGCTGAAACCAAGAGCCACCCGGGCACCCCAACTTTAATCAATTTTTATGGAAGATAGAAAGAACGAGGATTGGCAGGAAACTAGCAGTTCCTACCATAGTGGATATATTAATGTATATTCATTTTATGGCAGAAATGTGACTCAGGAAAGAGAAATGAATGGCATTCAAGGTGGGTACCTGTAATGGGCAGATTTAGGAAAAGGCACACAGAAGGCGTCAGAGAAGGAGCTGAGGGAGTGAGAAGATCAGGAGAGAATGGCCCAGTAGACATTAAGTTAGAGGGAGTTTGAAAAGGAAGGATCCTTGTGCTCATTAAAAATGAGCTGATTTTTTTTTTTAAGAAAATTCATTAAGCAAGAATTATGAAGAACCCACTGTCAAAGCTCACAGTCCAAAGCCCCTCTGGCACGCACCTAGAGTCAAATAAAGGGAGATTTATTTAGCTTGCTGCCACAAAGGCGAACACCCCCTGAGGGATGGTGAGGCCTCTGGGTAAGAGGCAGCGGGATGGGCTTCATATAGGGTTTGGGGTTACGTTGGACGGTCCTAAGGCAGGTGTAAGGAGACAGCCAGTTCTGGGTGGATGTTGTCCAAGCTGGGGTATCTGAATAACGTTTCTCCCGGAGCTGGGAAGGTTAAGGCAGGGCTAGATGTATCGTTGGTAGTCAGGAGGGGGCCGTGGTTCATCGTTTGTTGTAGGTGCCAAGTGGCCTTGCATCTGTCCTCTTTATTTGCTGTGAGCATTGTTCATGCTCAGTGAGGGACATCATAGCCTGGTGTGCAGGAGGGCCATTTTTCACTTTCTTAGTACTTCGATGCAGAGCTTCATGCTGGAATCGCAAACATGCTGGAATCGCAAGACGCTAGCCTCTGAGGGTATCAGAGTCAGTTTGTCCTTCCAAGGCCACTTGGGTGTGTTGGGAGGACGTCTCAGCATGTCACATGGTGCACAAACTTCAAATTTCCTCTCTAAGAAGAGCACACATGCACATCTTAAATGATAAAGGGGAAATGACAAATATGGTTTCCAAATGGTGTGAACAAGCATAAATTTCACAGCCATAAAGTGGAATGAGAATCACGTAATCAATTACCCAGAAGAGTCCCATGTAGAGAGGAGAGAGAAACCATTAAACAAAAAATTAAAAGGAGTCTCATTAATGGTTACAGCAATCTTTCCTAGATTGTTTTGGAAACTGTTAAAAGAAATCCAAGTTGTAGTTCCTTAATGCACTCCACACCATTAACTTTACATAAAGAGCAGCTCCATCAAGAAATAAATGGAACAATTCAACTGGCTTCGAGTGCAGGATTATTTAAGAAAATCACCACTTAAAAACAAAGACCCTAGGTGCTTTTGCATGTATATATCGGTATTGGCTATATCAAGCAATTTCAGCTGAAAGAAGAAAGAGCAAAGTAATTAAAATAACTTCCCTTGATATTGTGGGGACGTGGGTGCAGCTGCTGGACATTTTTATCTCCTTAAGCAAAAATGTTTTTCAAATCACTTTTTGTTCTCTACTGCTTGGTAATAGGAATACTGCTTTCATAATGGAACGTTTGTGCCCAGATATTGAAATGATTCTAGAAGCCCCACGTCCATAAAAGAGAGCCCCTCTTTTTCCACTTGCAGTGTGGACCTCTCGGTGAACTCTGCAGCAGGTGGGGGTGGAGGCAGAGGCTAATTCTAATCCTGGAGGAGGGAACAGCCTTTCTAAGGAGGAGGAGCTGAGCTCCCAGGTCCCTGAAGTGGGAGCCCCTTGAGGCCGAGGCAGGAGAGAAGCGTGTGCAAATATGAAGAAAAGCAGAAACAGAACCAAGATTGATTGTACCTTCTATGTGCCAACCACTTCGCTAGGCACTTCCAACCTGCTAACCCCATTTATTCTTACAAACCCTTCCAAGGCCCTCCCCCATAGCTGGATGTTACCGCTTATAATTTAGAGGCAATGTTAACGGAGAGAAGTTAAGTAACTTGCTCATCGGGTATATGGCTGAGGTTACTGGGAGTCTACAGCCTGAGTGGTCGATGGGGAGGGGGCTGGGGGAATTGCAAACTCAGATTCCTAAAAGGAGCCAAACAGGTAACATGAAGGTGTGATTTGGGTTGGGAGTTAGGTACTGTGGCCAGATGGAGAATGTTTGCCCCAATTAAAGGCATTCCATTAAAAAAAAAAAATTAGGCACAGTGTTGACTTCGCAAAACGATTCTGGGTGCCCTCGAGCAGAACTTCAGTTTAGTACCTGTGGATAAAGCTGCTAATCCTATGTTTATTTCTTGTCATCTTTGTTCTTCAGTTTTCTCCCTCCTTAGGGTCCTTTCCAATGCTGTTTCCCCCCCTTGCCTACCCCTCCCACCTCTCTCTCCAAAGGTTCATTCCCAGTTAAGACAATTCCTTGTATTCCCTTAATCCACCAGAATGCCTGGGTCAGTTATAATTTATAACTGGTCAGTTATAATTCTTTTTTAACTTTACCAACATAAATAGTAGATTTTTAACTTGTAAAAAAAGACCAGTTTATTTAGAAACTGAGTGATAGAATAAATCTTAGGAATTCAAATCTAGTTCAGTGATTTTACCTTAGAAAAATGTAAGGGCTAGAGCACAGAAGGCTTTCCCAAGTTCATGTAGGTTTCCCAAGGTCACTCGACTTTTACTGACAAAGCCACAAATTAAAGCTAAGTGTCCTCATTCTTCCAGCAGAGCAGTTTCTTCTTTTACTCAGGTAACAGAAAATCCCTGCTCATTCATTCATAACAATTAGGAAAAGGAGTTTGGGTAGCAAATATATAGGAGGAAGGGACAATATGTCATTTCTGCATAAAGCTTCATAGTTTAAAATCAGCTCATTCGCTCATCACAACAAGCTTAGGGAATGGAAAGAAAAAATGTTATTTCTACTTTACAGGTGGAGAAACTGAGACTGAGAGACTAAGAGTTATTTTTCCAAAGTTACATCCTAGAAAAGGTAACATGAGAAATCCAGTCTCTGATGCTTCATATAATGTCCTACCATGCCACTCTGTTTCTCTTTTTCATAGAGAAATTAATGCTCACGGGACTGTTTCATTTGTTTTGTTTACTTCTAATTTGCTGTTTGCTAATTTGTTTTATGATCAGAAGAACTACTCAATTTACTTATTGCAGTGTGCTATCTCTCACGGACCCCAACACCAGTATGTCCACAAGCCCAGGCCAGCTTACTAGAAGAGCGATCTCATGGAAGATAGTCCCCTTTTACCTGCTGAGGCCATCCTACACCAGCCTGCAGCCACGCAGCCCCCAAATTTGGGAGACATCCCAGCCAAGATCAACACAACTGCCTCCTTGATCTACAACAGCCTACAGAAGTATGAGTGAGTCCTGCCAAAGCTACAAGTACACCCAGCTGACCTGGAGGCATAATAAATCATAAATGTTTATTACCTTAAGATCCCGAATTTGGGGCACCTGGGAGGTGCAATCGTTTCAGCAGTTGACTCTTGGTTTGGGCTCGGGTCTGATCTCAGGGTCATGAGATTGAGCCCCACATTGGGCTCCACACTCAGCAGTGAGTCTGCTCCAGATTCTCTCTCCCTCTGCCCCTCCTGATCATGCTCTCTCTCTAAAACAAGTAAATAAATCTTTAAAAAAAAGATACTGAATTTTGAGGTAGCTTGTTATACAGCAGTAACTAACTGATACGATGTCTTATTTTAGGAGCTGGTAAGCATAGGTTTGACATAGACAAACCACCATTTCCACCAACTGCACAATTGGTTTCAGAGGATGGTGAGCCTGGAATTTGGCTTCTGAACAAAACTCTAATTTTTTTTTTTTTTTTTTTAGTTTCAAGACTGCTTGCCTGACTGATGACTGATGATGTACTTCTATATAAAGTGAAAATATGAAAAGTGTTGATTACTAGAGCAATGTCAATTGGCAGAATATCATTAAACATAAAACTTGGGGCACCTGGGTGGCTCAGTCGTTAAGCGTCTGCCTTCGGCTCAGGTCATGATCCCAGGGTCCTGGGATCGAGCCCCGCATCGGGCTCCCTGCTCAGCGGGGAGTCTGCTTCTCCCTCTCCCTCTCCCCTGCTTGTGTTCCCTCTTTCGCTGTGTCTCTCTCCGTCAAATAAATAAATAAAAATTAAAAAAAAAATTGTTAAAAAAAACATAAAACTTATCTGGCTATTAATATATTGATAGATGGCAGTGGATTATTTAAAAAATATCTGGCAATTTCACTAAAACCACTCCATTTCTGCCTGGAAGAAAACACATTCCATGGAATGCAGAAGTTCTGAAGGAATGGGCCCAGGATATAGAGTAGAATATGTGTTATTATCATAAGCCATGAATTCTCAATTTGGGCAGTATTGCCCCCAAAGGGAGGAAATTGGTTCTTGGGGTGGGTAGTGAAAAAAAATATTAGATGTTACAATAACTTGTTGTCCTCCAGAAAGCTGTAATACACAAACAGATATAGAGTATATCTGTTTTGTTAGAATTTTCATGGGGGATGGGAGGTGAGATTAATATTTTTTAAAAAGCCTAAAACGTCTCCTTAGGGAAAGTAATAATAAAAAAAAGTTGAGAAATACTGCTGTAAGCAGAGGTCAGCACCGCATCGTCATGGTCAATAATTTTTTCATCATATCCTCTCACACTGTTTATTTTTCTCTTAATTTATATCCTTTAACACTTCTGGTTTCTATTTTCCATTTTCATTCAAAATAAAATCCATCTCTCCTCATTTCCGGAATAACTTCCAGGGAAGAATCGTTACTAATATTTCCATCATCACCACCATCACCAATTATTTACTTTTTGTAAGGTGCCACTAGCAAACACTCTCTCTGGATAAATATATTCCATCTGCCACAGAGGTCTCTATCCTTGTTACCATGGAGTCCTCTAAGGTAGGAATCCCTTACGCCTGGCTAATTTAGCAGCAGATGTTAGAGAAACCAGCCGATTCGTATCGGTAAGAGGGGGTAAGAGAGCTCTTTTTCATATTATGGTCTACTGGGGAGGTGAGGATTTCTACTAGAGTAACACTCTGTCCTCTCTCCACCTTCTTACCAATTTCTACTCTGAGCAGGAGCAAAGACTCAACTCCAGGGCTCAAGTCCTACCAGCAAAGAACATTCATTCTCATCTCTTCCATAATGTATGTTTTTTAGGAGCATGCCTTCACGGGTGAGGCTGATGCTTCCGTAGGTACCTGTAATTCATATGTAAGTTCTAGTCAAAGAAGCTATACTAGACAGCAGATAGAAGGCACTTTCTCAAAGTAGCATTTTTTCATTCGTAAAGCTGTGTTTTGATTTCTATCCAACTGATGCCTGCATCTATCAGCTGGCTCCAAATTTGGGCAGATAAAAATGTGGGTGCCAAACATTATCTTCCTTAAATTCCCACATGAATTTTCCTTAAAAGTTCTCCAAAAGTTGAGATAATGTTCTCAGGTCCAAGCTTTATACATAGCCCTTTAATTAGACCACAGAATGGTTGGATTCCGTAACTTACACCTCTACATGGCTGACCGTGTAAAAAGTTACATTCATGAATTCATGGACTTTATTAGGATGGCCACAAATAAGTCAGGTGTGACAATCTTCTAAATAACTGCAATGTTCATAATGTGAGAATCAAGGATTCTTAAAGGGGAAATTTCAGTATTATCTTTTTTTAATGTGAAATGCAGTCCTCTTGCATATGCATCCAACAACTATGCACGCAGCACTCATAACAAGCACTCTGCTACCCGGCATTCTTGCAGCGAGGGATGCCCATAACTCACATTTCTAAATTATGAGACCTAAACAGACTTCTGCTGTGTAACTTCTGGAAAGACTTTCGCTTTCATGGAAAAAAAGTATAAACCGAGTGGCTACAAACCTGACTGAATTGTAGACATGATATCTGGAAGCACAGCAGCTATCTTGCACCCATGAAAATAATAATAATAAGGGTTAAATGAAATTAATCATGAGCTAAGCATGTGAAAGCAGGAAGACAGAACGAGCCAGAATTCCTATTGACAATTAAATGATAGGAATCAAAGCCCCCAAGTGCCTTCCTCCAGATTCCCTTTTATTCTGAGGGGGCTGGGAATAAACCTTTATTTAGGGCGCCTGGGTGGCTCAGTTGGTTAAGCGACTGCCTTCGGCTCAGGTCATGATCCTGGAGTCCCTGGATCGAGTCCCGCATCGGGCTCCCTGCTCGGCAGGGAGTCTGCTTCTCCCTCTGACCCTCCCCCCTCTCATGTACTTGCTCTCTCTCATTCTCTCTCTCTCAAATAAATAAATAAAATCTTTAAAAAAAAACCAAACCTTTATTTATGAAGGCTCTGCTAGTCAGGAGCTGTTCTTGCAGTCAGATGCTTTCCTAACATTCAACGTGCAACATAGATTAGATACTCCTACTCTGAAGCTGCTTATATTCTAGAGTCACCTCAGTAGAGGTGAAAAGCATTATCATGAAGGTAAATACAGGAAGGATATAAATAGAAAAGGTACCACTAACATAGTCTAGGATGGACTTTTAGAATAGTGAAATCCAAGATAAAACTTGAAAATGAAAAGGAGTTAGGTAAAGGTTAAGGGGACCAAGGGACCAAGGCAACAACTAGAAACAAGAGCAACAGGACAATGAAGTTACAAGTGGGGAGAGGAGTAAGGCCAAATAAGTATAGAAAGATAACTAAGGACAAGATGTTGGTCACATAAAGACAAGATGTTAGTCAAAGTAAACCTACTCCCCCAATACCCCCCTGTTAAAAATAGCGTCTTTGTTCATTTTATGCCAACTGGCAGAAGGGTATTAGAACTATTATATATTATAGACAAGGGATTATGTTCAGTCATTATTTCCTACTGGTCTCCTTTTTTTAAAAAAGAAATTCATCTTCTTACATATACTGAAAAAATTTTTGTGATGATTTAATATACAAATCTCATAAGCTTTCCTTAATCTGTGCTGGATGTAATCCGGAAACCAAGCTTTGTCTCAGATGCTTAACGATAAATATTCTAGTCAATGCTCTCCATTGAAAACATGGTTTGTACTCAAATCTGTGCTATATCTTCTTTGAAGTTCTCCAAACTCTTTATGCTTTCATGGTCCAGTTCTCCTTCTCCCTTTAATGGTAGCTGAGTGAATCAAGTTGGAAGGCACGGGGAACTGGGCATTCTTGCCTGAAAAGAGAGAAGGAGGAAGCTCAGAGCATCCTGGTGAGCTGAGCCAAGCAACCCTAAAGCTAGGGGTGTCTGGAACCATCTCCTTGGCTTGATGATTCTCCTTTCAGGAGTCACCATTTCAGTGACTGGAAGCATTATTTTCCATCTGCCCATGATTGCTTAACAAACTTCCCTAAAACTTAGTGGCTAAAAACAACCACTATTTATTCAACTCACTGTATGGCAGGTCAGTTCTTGGTTCAGGTTTAGTTTATCTTGGTTGGGTTTGCTCATGCTTTTACGGTCAGCAAGTGGGTTGGGACTGGCTGTGTTTTTGATGTTCATGGTTGTTAAAGCTATGTCAACTGGGGCCTCTCTCTACATGGTTGCTCATTGGTTCATCCTCTAAGCTTATTTACATGGTGTCTCAGGTTCCAAAAGCAACAAATGAATGAACCCCAATGCATCAACACTTTCCACGTCTCTGCTTATGTCATGTTTGCTACCTGTGCCAGGGTCATATTCAAAGGACTGGAGAAACAGAATCCTCTCAATGGGAGGAATGACAAAGACACTTTGCATAAGGTTATGGCTACTAGGAGGGACATAATTTGTGGCCATCTTTGGCAATTAGCCCATTACAGCTGCACATTCAAATCAATTGGAGATGATAGCTGCTGCCTAGGCAGTACACCAAACCAATTACATCAGAATTTCTGGGAGTGGGACTTGGCATCAGTGTTTATTCTTTATTTATTTTTAGTTTTTATTTTTTGCCAATGGTCTAGGGCTCTATTTCCAGCTCCGGGATGCGGGTATATAGAAGATAATTCGGTTCCCTGGGAAACTTACTTTACAGTTGGTAAACTTTTCAATAATTCAGGACTTTTTGATATGCAAATGCTATTTTTTTCCAGCTAACTTGGCAGGTCAATTCAGTTAAAACGATTAAAATGGATTGGTCTTCATAGATCGGAGTCCCTCAAAAGTTAGTGTGCATCAGAATCACGCGCAGTGCTCAGCGAACACAAATCTCTGAACCCCATCCCGAGAGATTCTGAATGAATAGGCCTGGTGTGGGGCCCAGGAATGTGCATTTCTGAGAAGTTCCCAGGTGATGCTGCTGCTGTTGATCAGAGATGATATTTCAGGAACCACTCGTGTTGACACTGCCTCAATTAAATATCGTGTATGATCACCTTCGTCTCATTGCCCTGTGGAAGGGCTGTGGTTATCACGGTAAGCTGAAGTGACTTTTGCAGTAATTTTCAAAATCTTTTACTACAATGCATTTAGATACAGCCAGAGAGTAAGTAAGTAATCACTACCACAGGGGAAGGATCCTCCGATGGGATGAGAGACACTTTCAATTGCCCGAGACATTTAAAGTGCCTCTACAGGACATTCACTTGGCTAACAATCCAGTTCCCTACCCTTCCTTCCCAACTTTCTATTAAATGATCAAAAAAAGACGAGGATTTGGAATAGTTGCAGCAAAGAAGCCTGCAATCTTTAGTACCCAACAATAAAAGTCTGAGACTTTACAGTGAACTCATTCATCCAGCTAACAATTATCAGTCAGAACTCACAAAAGATCTCCGATGAATCCCTGGGAGTCTGTGAACCTGACCCTCTACCAACAGGGAACGAGTGATAATAGAAAAAAATTACTTCCTCTTTCCTAGATAAGAGCAAATGCGTTTTAAGTGCAGTTATTTGCCGCTCATGCCTTGATCATAAGGAACTGAACACTCTGGTTTATCCTGATAATTGAATGGAGAATGAAGAGGTTCTTATCAGCACTACCCAGAAAATTATTTTCTATTCTTTAATGTAATCACACATCTATTTATAAAATATGCACTCCATCTAAGTATTCCCATCTAATTCTAGGTAACATGAATTCAACAGTTTGTTGGACACACAGCCCACTCTCTATGCGACTCTCCAAAGAGAAGGATGGTTTTATATAACACAGAAGCCATTGCCTGATACTCTGTTTTTCTGCTCATAGTGACATTACCGGCTTTGCCAGAGCTTGAAACCTTCACTTTAACCCAATCTAACCAGTGCTCAGCCTGGGCCACTGTGGTGGTGCTCATCTTCCCTTGGCCCCTTAATCATTTTTTGATTTCCGTTCCTTGGAGATCCTGCTCTTCCTTATCCCATGTACCCCTCAATCTCCTGTGTTCGTTTCTCTCTGTGGTCAGTTAGGACACACTTTTTCCCAAAGTCCTTCGCTTCTTTTTTTTTTTTTTTTAATTTTTATTCATTTATTTGAGAGAGAGAGAGAATAAGCAGGAGATGGGGGGGAGGGGTTGGGGGAGATGGATAAGCAAACTCCCCCAGACTCCCCACTGAGCAGGGAGCCTGACATGGGGGCTCCATCCCAGGGCCCTGAGATCACAACCTGAGCTGAAGGCAGACACCTAACAGACTGAGCCACCCAGGAACCCCCTAAACTCCTTCTCTTCTGAGACTAAGGCCCTATAGCAGAGATGTTTGTTCCTCAAACCAAATGGTTATTTTAGTTTTATCATACAGCTCTCTCCTTTCGTGTGCATATAGGAATACCCCAGGGGCACCAGTTCAAGTGCATGCTCATGTAACAACAGCAATTATTATTAGGGAACACAGTGCGTTCTCACTGGTCACCATGCTTTATATTGAATTAATATGTTTGGTCTAAGAGTTAGAGATTATTATTTCTATTTTATAGATAATGACGTGAAGTACAGAGAGGCTCCTAGCTTTCCATGTTTCCTATTTACATAACCACTAAACCTAGGCCCCCCGCCTTTTTTCTATATTCAGGACCTGCTGAGTGTAGACTATAGTCTCAGACTCTTCCTCAATTAAGGAAACTCCTCTCAATCTGCCTTGTAGATGTTATGGTGGTGGAATGCAGTGTGGTTTATGGAAAGCTACCAACAAGCTCAGTTATTTCTTTAAAGTAAATCATATGGAACCCCATGGAGATAGTGACACAAGACAGGAGAAATGCCCAGTGAACTCCTAATGGAAGATGCAGACTTCCGAAATTCCCCAATTCCCCAATCCGAATATCATCAGCTGCCGCTCTGATCCCCATTATGGAGGGCTCCACCAAGGTCAGCACTTGATCTTTGCTCTCCCATCGGGCATTTTGGTATCTTCCTGCATTTCTCCTTTGGTCACTCTACCTGTTTTTTCTGGAGAACGTGTCCCAGGTGTAGTACCTGGGACAAAACATCAGCTCATCCTCAAGTATTTAAGGTTCCAGCAATAGAATGAGAGATCAAGTTCCCGGGCCCCACAGCCCTCAGCAAGCCCAGGCTGAACCTGATTTATTGTTTTCCTATTCCTGCAGCATGCCTCCCAGCCCCATTCATCCTTGCATACCAGCTCCCTGTTTTCCTCTCTGTAAGACTCTCAAATATTTGCTTATTCTCAGTTGTGAAGTTTCAATCTAGACAGAATTTGAATTGCTTTCTTCCTGGTCACACTGGTTCACGTACACATTAGGAGATGTGACTAGGTGCAGAGGTGGTAATGGGGGCAGCAGGGAGGGTGAGAGGAAATTAATATGTTTACTCCTTCTTACTGTGGTATCTAAACTCCAGGGCTGACATGCCCCAAAGCCCCAAGGTGGTTTTTTCTTAAAATATGTCAGTCTATGGGCTTGTAGGTGGCTCAGTCGGTTAAGCAGCCAACTCTTGATTTCGGCTAGGTCATGATCGTAGGATCCTGAGATCGAGCCCCACCCAGCGTGGAGCCTGCTTAAGATTCTCTTTCTCCCTCTCCCTCTGCCCTTCCCCCCACCAGCGCTCGTGCATGTGTGCTCCTTCTCTCTCTCTCAAATAAACAATTCTTTTAAAAAAACATGTCAGTCCAATAACATGTGACTAACACAGGAATTAAGCCAAACAATTAATAATTTGACATTATTGACTACGCACACTGGCTTTGTGTGGAAGACCACTTGTAGGGGGAATGAATAAACAAATTCACTGTGGGTGAATAAATAAACAAATATAAGCCACACTAACATGCTTATCTCAAACGGGTCAATTTGGAGCTATTTGAATATTTGAGTTTCATAGAAGCCACACTGCACAGAACAAAACACTGAGGTTGAGACAAATTGTTTCAAGTGGGCTTTCTAGTTCAAAATATAGCCAATGTCTTAATAGAAAATAATTTACAGGATCTGACTTTACCACACCTTTTTTTGTAGGATTTCAAATTCCATATTTCTTCTCTTTGTCCCAAGCAAAGTCACATGTGACCAACTGGAATACTCAATTAAAAAATTTAGTAATCTTTTAAAATGTGTATAGTCTGATATTTGTTGATTACTTGCAGAGTTAGCTCATTACCTTTACTGTCATTCCTGATATATTTGAACTCATTTATTCCATTTCATTTTGCTCTTTCTACTTGACCTATTTTTAAAAGTATAGCTTTCTGTTCTCCTTTCTTATTTTGTTTTGAATTGGTTTTCACTGAATTCTAACTTTTTCTCTCTACTAAAAAATAATTAATATTCATTTCTTTTAGAAAATACCCTGGTGGCGCCTGGGTGGCTCAGTCGATTGGACATCCAGCTCTTGGTTTCGGTGATCTCAGGGTCCTGGGGATGAGCCCTGCGTTGGGCTCTGCACTCCAGTCTGCTTGGGACTCTCTCTCCCTCTGCCCCTCTCCCTGCTCTCTTTCTCTCAAATAAATAAATCTTAAAAAAAACAAAGAAAATATCCTGGAAAATGTAATAGCACTGTTTAATCAAATAATAGCCTAAAATGAATATCATTATATTCACCTGCCTCCTGAACAACACAATCATTTTAAGTTACTTTAAATCTAATGACCTACCCAAGTTATATGTAATGTCCAGTATTTTGGATCTATCTTGAATTTTGTATTTTATTTTGCTTACAGTTTGAATATTTGTCTGGCTTTTTGCATATTTTATCCATTTTCCTTGCTCACAATCCCTTCTTGCATCTCAGATCTACCTTTCTAGAATCATTTGCTTTCTTCCTAAAACACATTCTTTTTTTTTTTTTTTTTTTGGATTTTTATTTATTTATTTGATGGAGAGAGAGAGAGAAGGAGCACAAGCAGAGGGAGAGGCAGAAGCAAGCTTCCTGCTGAGCAGGGAGCCCGACGCGGGGCTCCATCCCAGGACCCTGGGATCATGACCTGACCTGAAGGCAGACGCTTAACGACTGAGCCACCCAGGCACCTCGTCTAAAGCATATTCTTTAGAAGCTCTTTAGAGAGGAATCACTTGTGTCTGTCTCTCTCTCTCGAAATATGACAAGAGAGTATATAATGAGTATGTGTAGTTTAAAGTATAATATCAAAACTAACGCCCACCCAGTTTAAGCTTTCCCAGTTTCTCTTTTTTTAAGCTTTCATTTAAATTCCAGTGAAGTTAACATACAGTGTAATATTAGTTTCAGGTATACAATATAGTGATTCAACACTTACATACAACACTCCGTGCTCATCACGACAAGTGCCCTCCTAATCCCCATCACTTATTTCACCCATCCCCTCATCCACTTCCCTTCTGATAACTATCAGTTTGTTCTCTATAGTTAAGAGTCTGTTTCTTTGTCTCTCTCTCTCTCTTTTGTCCCCTTTGCTCATTTGCTTTGTTTCTTAAATCCCACATATGAGTGAAATTATATGGTATTTGTCTTGCCCCAACTGACTTATTTCAGTCAGCATAATACTCTCTAGCTCCATCCATGTTATTGCAAATGGCAAGATTTCATTCTTTTTTATGGTGAATAATATTCCATTGTATATATACCACATCTTCTTTATCCATTCATCAGTTGATGGACACTTGGGTTGTTTCCATAATTTGGCTATTGTAGATAATGCTGCTATAAACATTGGGGTGCACATATCCCTTTGAATTAGTATTTTTGTATTCTTTGGGTAAATACCTAGGTATTGCTGGGTCATAGGATGATTCTATTTTTTGAGGAAACTTCATACTGTTTTCCAGATTGGCTTCACTAATTTGCATTCCCACCAACAGTGCAGGAGGGTTCCCTTTTTCTCCACATCCTCATCAATACCTGTTGTTTCTTAAGTTGTTGATTTTAGCCATTCTGACAGGTGTGAGGTGATAATCTCATTGCCCAGTTTCTGTTTGTCTGAAAATGTCCATATTTTGCCCTTGTTTTTGAAAGATTTTTTTTATTGAGTATAGAATTCTAGACTGACCAATATCTTCTCACTTTAAAAAAAAATCCCAGTGTAGTTAAAATACAGCATTATATTAATTTCAGGGGTACAGCCTGGTGAGTCAACAATATCGTATATCACTCAGGGCTTATCAAGATATATCTTCTCACTCTGAAGGTATCACACTTCCATTATTGTTTAGAAGAAATTGACTTTCTAAATTTTGTTCCTTTGTAGGTAATGTGTTTTTTCTTTCTGGCTGCTTTTAAGATCTTTTCTTCTGTACTTACTAAAATACATCTTGGTGTTAGGAATTTATTGCACTTCATAAGATTTGATCAATTTTGGAAAATTATAGCCATTATTTCTCACATATTGTGTCTCCCCATCACTTGGTTTTCTCCTTCTGAACCTGATTACATGTGTATTGGAACATCTCACTCTACCATCCCCATCCCTTAGCATCTCTTTTATAATTTTCATCTTTTGCTCTATGAGTTGCATTTTATATAATTTCTTCAGATCTGACTCTTCAGCTGTATCTAATCCGCTGTTTAATCTATTCATTAGATCTCAGATTATTTTTCAAATCTGCCTGATGAACATTAATCATCTCCTGTTCCTTTGTCATTATTTCAGTATCCTTTTGGATTTTTAAAAATAATCATATTAAACAAATTTATTTCATATATTAATGTAAATATGTGCTCTTTTTGTAGGTTTTATTCTGGTGACCTCTCATGCTGCTTTGTTCATTAAACCCAAAGATCTGGGATTCTGCTCCCTCCCGTTAAATTAATGACCTCTTCACCTGACGTGCAGCTCTATCTGGCTAACCTTACCTGTCACAAGGCAAGAAGCCAGAATGGAAGGAGAGTATGCAAGTGTCTTCAGATAGATTCTGTCTGGTATCCCTGCCACACAGAGACAGAAAGCATGGTGCCAGTCATGACTTAGCTTAGGAGTGAAAGGACAGGCAGGAAGACCAGTCGCAGTTGAGTTTAACCAGGTTGGTTAAAGAGGGAAAATACAGATGAGGTTTTTGAGACATAGTAAGTTAGCCCACTAGTGACAGAGTGAGAGGGAGTGGGGAGAAGCGAAGTGTTGGCAGAAGTCCCCTCCTGAAAGTGACCCATGGAGGACATTTTGGTTTCCCACATGACGGTCTCTTGTCTCAACTCTGATTCCAGCTGTAGCTGTTGGGGGTAGTTCTGTGTGAGCTCAGTCATCTTGCTGACATCATTGCATTGGACACAGTTGTGTCTAGCTTTCCGCTTTGGAGCCTTGTTTGACGCTGCTCAGCCTTCCAGCAAGATGGTATCACTCAACCCACAGGGAGGTGCAGCTGGCGGGGAGTCTGGATGTTTCTTTGGGAAACTCCCTGTGATGGTGTCTTTGGGTCATTTCTCCTAGGCTGCTAATATTCCCTAAAGACTGTCTTCACCCACCATTTGGTAGCTGAACTAGGAAGAAGGGCAAAGTTCTCCATATTGAATACATGCTTATGTAAGTTTCTGTTTGCATTTGGGGAATCAGCCACAGTGATGACAAAAATTTTTCCCTGTCCTCAACGACGTTCACAAAAACCATCCATGGCCAGAACAGTCACTGGGCATTTTCCAGGTAGAAGTCATAGCATTCGTCTGTGTTTCTTGCAGAACACCAAGATATGGGTCCTGATTTTGCGTGGCTGGCTTTTCTTTTGAGCTTAGCTCATCCTCTGGAAAAAGGCAGCACATTTATTATAATCACGGTGAAGGGAAGAATAGTTTAAAATCAGCCGAGATATACGTGAAAACAGCTTAGCAACGTTTCTCTAGCATCAAAATTAATTGTCAGTTGTGCTGATGTTTAAGAAACTTTTTTATTTTGAAAAAATTCAAATACTCAAAAAATAGTACAATGAACTTGTACTATTTAAATCCACCAATTGACATTTTGCCACATTTGCTTCCCTTCTCTGTCTCTCGTTCTGTGTCTGTTTCTCTATCTCCCTTCTCTCTCTGGATGTATGTCTGAATGGATGTATGAATACATACACACGTAGATTTGATGAACGGTTTGAGGGTAAGATGCTGACATCACCTTTATTCCTATATATCTCTGCATGCATCTGCACAGACAAGTCTATTTTCTTACATAACCAGAGTACAATGATAAAAATCAGGAAATTGAACATTGACACAGTGTTATTATCCAATATAGAACACATATTCAAATTTTGCTAAGTGCCTTAATGTCTTTAACAGCAATATTTCTCCCCATCCAGAATCTATTATAGGATCAGGCATTTTATATAATTGTTATACCTTTTTAGTCTCCTTTAATCTGGAAAAGATCATCAGCTTTTTTTTCTTTTTTTTGTCTCTCATGACATTGATATTTTTGAAGAGTACAGGCCAATTTTTTAGGGAATCTGCTGACATAAATACATAGCTTTTAAAGTAGCTGATCTCAGAATGGGTTGTACTGCAAATCTGTAGACATAATAGCGATGTCAGATTAAGGCAGTCTGTGGCTTGAATTTTGCAAAACTCCTTCATCCTTTTGCCTTCAAAGTGCTCTGTACCATATGGGTATATATATAGTTCAATTAGGAGAAAATAATGAACTTAGGGCTTTGAGACACTCCCTGACATAATTGAGGTCAATCCTGTGGTGCCACAGAGGTGTGGTTAGGAATCAATGGTCTATCCTGAAACACAGACCATACGGATTTTAACACGTTTGGCAGATCAATTATCTCAATAACTTATCCTAAGAAGCCACACATCTGGAAATAAAACTTAAGGTAATATATAAAATTAAAACTGCATCAAGAAAATGATTCCTTTGGATACTAAAATCAGAAAATACTTGCTTGCATACTTAGAGAATAAGATTGGTGATTCTATACAGTTCGCACGAACTATGATATATGGTAACCTACTTTTTATATGATTTCCCTTTAGAACTAAAATCCCAGTTATGATGAAGAAAAAGGATATTACTTATTAAAAAAATGTTCCAAGATCCAAAACGCAGAAGGTAAGCTACATTTATATATAGCAGTCCAGCTCCCTGAGCTTTACCATTGATTATTTCCAGTTGAGTCAAAGCTCTATTGTTGCAATGCCATTGAGGAACAATCTACAGAAGGACTTTCCCTTTAAGGATTCTGATTTTCAGAACAAAATGAAAGACAAGACAAACATGAAACCAAATGGGTAAGGAAGACAAAGAACTGTCAGTGGTACTTAATCTCTGGACTCCTACAGGTGAATGGACCGGGAAGCAGGGATTGCTGCAGTTGAGGGGAACAGGTAAGTTACATTTATTCTATCAGCCTCCAAGCGTGGAATTTCCTTATTTGTTCTGTGTTCTGTGTAAGTAATGTATTAGAAAGGAGCTCCAAAGTAATTTTTCAGACACAGGTGATGTTGGCACATTTTAACGATGTTACCCTACCCCTCAGCCCACCGTACTTTCTACATTATAATAACTGCCTCATAATTATGTCTGATTTCAGGACATTTCTGCTTTGTCTTAAAATGATACTGGTTACTCAAAGCTCTTCACTGAGTACCTCAGAATTTGTTTCAGTTGCTGGTACTAAAGTCAGCAACTGAATTATCAAAGTGTCTGTCAGACTCAGGGAATTGGAAATAATAATTTGCACAGCATTCCAGATCAAAGGAGGGAAGGAAACTGTTATTCACAGCCACTTCTCTGGAACATTATTATTCATTTTGGATTGAAGCCATAGGAAGATGCTGTATAACATATGTTTTTAGAATGTGTAATTTAACATGAGATGTTGTCATAAAAAGGAAATTCCAAAGTTGTATTTAGCTGGAGGTGTTCCTATTAATCTTTTTTACCCTTTCTTTCATTGTTTTGAATGAAGTTGGCTGTCCATTAGGAAGAAAACATAGGTATTTTTGTATTCTCGATTTAGATGGAAAACAGTGAAACTGTTCACAACAATTTAACATTTTTTTACGTGCCCCTTGCATGCGGAGAGAGTGCACTCAAGTAAGTGACCGTGGTCACATAAATGAATAATTCATTTGATTACCTCACTCCTGTCCTTCTCTTTACGATTGTAATGCAATTACAGAAACTGAAATGTGACTTTTAGCCTGTGGATTTAGCGCCTTTGAGTGAACTAAAATACAAGTCATCTATAAAATATTTTTGGTTTGTCTGTTTGAATGAAGGGATAAAAAAGGGAGGAACTAAAATTACCTTTTTTTGAGAGATTGGGAGATGAAACTCAGAAACATTGAAGGGTTTCAGATGCATTACAGAGAAAACATCAATAACAGAAACTCCACAGCCTCCCTTTATTTCCCATTAAATGTTCTTATTTTTGGAGCACTTTTCTTCCTGTTACAGCAGCAGCATATAACTTAGAATAAGCTTTTCCATGAGGTTTGAGAACTGAAGCTTTAGGAAGGTATTCAGGCACCAAACCCTCAAAGCTGCTCTCCTACAGAGGGTGAGTGATCAGTGAATTAAGAGCAGGGGAAAGAGCTGGATGACAGAGGATCATGTAGATGTTTTTCAAATCTTTTTAGTTGGGGACTCACTCTGCTTAGTTAAAATGCTTTCTTTCTTGATAATTTCCTTTCTTCATTTCCCACTAACCTCTTCTCTCTTCCATACCTGGTATATGATACTATGTTGACCATGTTCGTGTACACACAAGCACACACACACACACCCTGGTGAAAGACATGGGCCAATTGAGTAGTTCATGGACACTGTTGTGGTTGGAACCCAGTATAGAATGATAATGGAAAATGAGGTTAAAGATCCTACCTGAAGAATCTTTCTCCCATAGGCCAGGGGTTGGCAAACTACAGTCCACTGGCTAAAACCCACCCTATCTTTTTTCTTTCTCTCTCTCTCTTTCTTTCTTTCTTCCTTCTCTTTTCTTTTCTTCTTCTTCTTCTTCTTCTTCTTCTTCTTCTTCTTCTTCTTCTTCTTTCTTCTTCTTCTTCTTCTTCTTCTTCTTCTTCTTCTTCTTCTTCTTCTTCTTCTTCCTTTTTTGTAAAGGCTTACTGGAATACAGCTATCCCCATTTATTTACATATTGTCTGTGGCTGCTTTCAGGATATAGTGGATGGCAGAGTTGAGTAGTGGTGACAGAGACCATACGGCCTGCCAAGCCAACATATTATTATCTGGTCCATTATGGAAAACTTTTGCTGACCCCTGCTAAAAGCCAAAACATTATTTCAGAAAGGGTGGTCCCCGACCAACAGATCCTGCATCATCTAGAAAGTTAATAGAATGCAAATTCTCCAGCCCCATCCCTAATGTAAGGAATAAAAGTATCTGAGGGTGGGGCTCACAATGTGTCTTTTAACAAACCCTTTGGGTAATTGGGATGCACTCCCAAGACTCTCCTGGGTCAGAGCGTCCCAACCAGATGGTTTTAATGGGTTGCAGGTGTGCAAAAGACACTGGTCTATAGGCCATGGCTGACATCATGTAGGATCACACAGGATCACAATCTGGGGCAGAGCACACTTCAAATTGTGTTTTAGAAATTCATTTGACAGGGCTCTTGGGTGGCTCAGTCAGTTAAGCGGCTGTCTTTGGCTCAGGTCATGATCCTAGGGTCCTGGGATCGAGTCCCTCATCGGGCTCCCTGCTCAGTGGGGACCCTGCTTCTCCCTCTCCCTCTGCTGCTCCCCCTGCTTGTGCGCTCTCACTCTCTCTATCAAATAAATAAATAAAATCTTTAAAAAAAAAGAAATTCATTTGAGCTGAGCAGATAGATGATGATTTCCGTACAGAATGAATTTCCTATCAATCTCAGAGATTATTTTGATAATACCTTAGAGTTTACAAAGTAGTCCAGAGTGATCTCAAAAGGCATTTCCAGATTGAAAGTGTTACCTTAGGATGCACAAAACCTCAGGATAGAAGGCACGTATCTACGTGTATTGTGATTGTGTGTATTTAACACCTTTTCTTTAGGAAAAATAAATATCTTTGAGGTAGATTCAGTTAAGGGATATACAAATTTATTTAAAAAATATCCTTAATGCCAATCTGTTGTATCAAGCTTTAAACAAATACTATATGATATAAATATCTAGACTGGATAAATTAGCCCAGGGGATCATTTTGAAGATATTCAATAACTTACTTGAAATATTAATCTCCCAGTTTGCACCTAAATAAGATTCCAGTGACAACAATCCATTGCAAGTCATGTTTTTAGAACATTTCTCTTGCTTTCAGCAAGGCATGCCTGTAGGCTAGCCTGTTCATAACTGGCAAGTGCATGCTTGAATGTCAACTAGCAAGTAATAAACAGTGGCCCACTGCCCATCCATCATAAAGATAAAGAATGTTGACTTTTAGTGGTTTGTAGACTAGGGCCAAAACAGAACATTGGCCTTGGGAATTGGGCCTGTAGCCTATTGACGCTAAGTCTTCAGATTCCTTTCTGCAAATCTCTGTCCTGGAATTTAGGTTGGTTCCAGGATCCCTAGAACTATCTCAGATCAGTTGGGTCCAGGATGCTTTGGAAATCCCTTGTGGTTTTTTTCTATCTAGGGATTTCTGCCATGCTCTGAGTCTTGCCCAATTGGTTGCTATTGGTCCAGTTTGGCCTGAGACAATATTTGGACTGGCATGCCCTGCTAATCCCATCCTTGCTTACCACATACATGCATACACACACATGTCATGGAAGCACTTGGACATTTGGACCCCCAAAGCCTATGGGGATATGAGATAGTGCTGTAAGCCCTCCATGGGATAAATCAATTAGACCCACTTTGAATCATTGCATGGTTAGGCTAAGATCACAAATATCACAAATAGAGTTTGACCCCATCCCCTGGCCCCCAAATTTTCCCACCACTGTGAAGAGCTTTGTGTGCATGCCTGCCTGCCTCAGCTGGCATGTACCTTATTGGGCCTAGGGGTATATGCACTACCAGAGAGGTCTGCCATAGAGAGGCAGAAAGAGGCCCACACTGGTCTTGTGTAGACATTTCTGGGCTCCTGAGTGTGCAGGATGTGGTCTAAAAGAGGAGATGGGGGCTCTGGGTGGGTCTATCCTCTTGGCCTAAACTTCTTGCTTCATGGGGAGCAGAACAACTAGAGGAAGACGAGAGCAGACCCCTGAAGCGGGGGACCTGGGCCGAGGCCTGGGTTGACCAAGTCTAAAAGTGGCTCTAGATAGATTTTCTCAACCTTCTCACATTGACATTGGTGGCCATATAATTCTTTGTTGGGGGGAGGCATTGTAGGGTATGTGGCAGCCTCCCTGGCCTGTACCCACTAGATGCCAGTAGCACCCCACCTGTGCCACCAAAAACGTCTCCAGACGGTTTCTGACAGATGTGGCCAAATGTCTCCAGAGGACAGAATCATCCCTGGTTGAGAAACACTCTTCCACACCAAATACCACTTAGTCCCAGCATGTGTGGGTCTTCCTTGATCAACTCAAAACCAGATCCTCCTTCACCAGGCTTTTCAAACAAGCATGAAATGCAAAGTGAGGCAGATCCTTTATGTTACATCCTGTATTATCAGTGTGAGTAATGGTGGTTCCTAGCCTTGTGAGATTTGCTCCCAATCACGTTGGAAAGTAAAGTCAGAAATCTGCGTCCTCAAATTTTATCAGCCTGATTTTAGGATCAAATCCACCAGGCAGATGGCTGCTATTTCAGAATCAAACATCCAAGAAAAGCTCATCTCATGCACTGATTCTATCAAATGCATACAATGAAACTACACACTTTGATTCCATTAACTCAGAAGAAAATCTATTTGGTGCTGTAAATCCAAAGTTGATAATAGAATGCAAATGTTCAGAGCAGAAATGCTCCTCACCAAAATACATCAAGAATAATGGACATTACACTCACTTCCAGTGTCAACATGTGTGTAAATCTCATAGACTAGGGTCTACTTGAAATTATGTTTCTATCATTCCCCTAAATAAAATATAAAAGTAATGAGCAAGTTACTTGCTTATTCCAAACCATCCAAATTTATATGATTGAGTTTTGTTGTCCTTTTTGTTTTATTTTTGTGTGTGGGGGGGCATACATATTAAAGAAGAAATTTCGTTTCAATTAGGCAGAAAAATAGAGGAAATTATATAGAGCAATAGACAGCCTGTGGGCCAAATCCAGCCAGTTTCTGCTTTCTAAATAAAATTTTATTGGAACACACTTAAGCTTATTTATTTATGTATTTATTTTTTATCTGAGAGAGAACAAGCACAAACTGCAGCAGGCAGAGGGAGAGGGAGAAGCAGACTCTCTGCTGAGCAGGGAGCCCGATGCGGAACTTGATCCAAGGATCCTGGGATCACGACCCGAGCCAAAGGCAGACACTTTTTTTTTTTTAAGATTTTATTTATTCATTTGAGACACAGAGATACAGAGAGAGAGACAGAGACAGAGAGAGAGAAAGCATGAGCAGGGAGAGAGGCAGAGGGAGAGGGAAAAGCAGGCTCCTCGCTGAGCCAGGAGCCCAATGTGGGGCTCGATCCCAGGACCCTGGGATCATGACCTGAGCCGAAGGCAGATGCTTAACCATCTGAGCCAGTCAGGCGCCCCTGAAGGCAGACACTTAACTGACTGAGCCACCCAGGCGCCCTTAAACTCATTTATTTACATATTTTCTTTCTGCTTTCATAGTACAATAGCCAACTTGAGTAGTTGCAACCAACTGAGACTCTATGTCTTGCAATGTTGAAAATATTGATCTGCTTTTTACATGAAATATTTGTTGACCTCTAATACAGGAGTTGCAGGTACATGGAATGTCTCTTAAGAGAGCTTCCAGGGGCGCCTGGGTGGCTCAGTCATTAAGCGTCTGCCTTCAGCTCAGGTCATGATCCCAGGGTCCTGGGATCGAGCCCCACATCAGTCTCCCTGCTCCATGGGAAGCCTGCTTCTCCCTCTCCCACTCCCCCTGCTTGTGTTCCCTCTTTGGCTGTCTCTCTCTCTCAAATAAATAAATAAAATCTTTAAAAAAAAAAAAAAGAGAGAGTTTCCAAATATTTAAATGCATGCTTAAGTTGCCTCAAGTTTCAGTCCCGTTTTTTGGACTGTAGACTTAAGTTCTCCTTTCACGTTGATGAGGGTTGTAGCAGTTATTCTGATAATTTTCTGGAGATGACATAATGCAAGTGATTTAATTTCTGTTTCAGCTACTTGGGCACCAACCTGGTTGAGGGGGAGGATGTATTTCCCAATGAATAAATCTAGGTTCTTTTTTACCCTAGATGGTTGTCACAGAGGGGTCTTGGTTAAACTTACTGTTGTTCTGATAAAATTCTCTCAAATCCAACTATATCTCCTTAAATGACTAAAAAATGTATTAAATGTTGGAATGGACTTTGGAATAGGCAATTTTCTTTCTCTCTCTTTCTTAAAAGCTTTCCTAATATTTGGACACTGCTCATATTTTCTACTTAG
The DNA here is from genome assembly GCF_964656455.1 of Halichoerus grypus. Lineage (NCBI taxonomy): Eukaryota > Metazoa > Chordata > Mammalia > Carnivora > Phocidae > Halichoerus > Halichoerus grypus. Next base: position 105,083,434 of record NC_135721.1, read on the forward strand.
TACAAGAAATACTTTCAGCTGGGTTCTTTGGTGTTGCTCATGTGGAAGGATGGCAGGCGGCTATTTTGAGGACTACCATTTGTCACTAAGATGATCGTCCTGTTATTTGATGGCATTTTTATATTCTAATTTTTCTTTTCTGATTTGGGGAAAGTCAGGGATAGAATTCCATTATGACGCCTTTGTGCACTTGCGTTTGTCTCCAGTTGTCTATAATAGTTTGTGAATGCTGTGCTTGAGCATATTGAAGAACCGTTGAAAACACTTAAGAAATAAAAAAAAATCTTAGGGTGCCCGTCTTCCTTATAATAAATACTATGTACTATTTATATATCACAGACATATGGCTCTAGTGTACTTACTATATATATATATATATATATATATATATATATATATAAAAATCTCACTATTGGGATTATAACATGTAATAAAATATTAAGTAGCCTTACTAGATATGTGTGTGTGAGAGTGTGTGTAAACCCTATGGTGTAGGTGTATTAAGGTATGTGCCTATCATACAGTGTGGGAGAAACAATAATCTAGGAACAAAATTGAGGGTGGGACCTTGAAGCAGGAAATCACCTGTCAAGGTCAAATGTTCCTTGATGGAAATGAACTTGTTTATATTGACCTTGTTATCTTTGTGCTGCTTAGAAAATGCTGATTATGTAAAAAGGAACCATTCTTTACTCTGTCGGGTTTTAACTTTTGGAAGCAGATTCCTTCTTTTCTTTTACATTTTTTTCTTCACTGGATTTTCTCTTTGGCTCACTCCCCAAGGTGTTGTTGGTTGCCTCCAATCCCAAGTGTTCCTTCCCGATGGTTTTGGTGGCATCTCCTACAAATCCTGCCTTCGGGGTAGCATTCTTATCCTCTGGTTGGAGACGACAGGACTCAGGCTTCCCCACAAACACAACGCCCTTAGTTCTTACTCCCTTCTTTCTGTTGACTTTTCCTCAGTAAATCACAGCTAGCTTGTCCTAGGTCATAAGGAGAGTTGCTCCACCAGCCCAAACTCACCCCCTGTGATAGAAGGCTCCTTAAACACAAGCTGAGGGTTGATGCCATCCTTGTTGCCTTTCTAGAGGAAGCACCTCCTCAGACTTCTGGTATAACTTCGTCACCTTGTTCGTTGAGCCCCTCCCCAGCTCCCAGGCTGTGAGCTGCCTATGCAGAAGAACTATGTTTTGATTATTTTCCCATTCCCCAGAGGAGTGTCTCTGGACACAGTCAGTGACAAATTGATATTTATTGAGTGAAAAAGAAGATAAAAAATTAATTTTAAGCAGTTTATATCAGAAAGAGAGCATAAGTAAACAGTGGATTCTGTTTCATGCCAATTGAACTGACCCAATCTCTGATACTAACGTGTAACAGAGGTCATGGAATTTCATAGCTGGGGAGGAAACTGAAGTCATACACAGTCCAGTCATCTCAGTTGACTGTTGAGAAGCGTGAGGCTCAGAGAGGAAAGGAGAAATAAACAATTATAGGGCACCCACTGTATGTCAGTCAGCGCTTGGCACTATCTAATCTTCATGGTAACCCCTTGCACACTCATTATTCACTCTGAGAAATAGGAGCGTACTGTGAGAAGTCATGGCATGACAGGCTTCAAGGGACAGGCTCAAGTTCACAGATCCTGAGCAGAGCAGGTTCTGCTGTGCTTCGAAGCCAAGGTCACTTCCTCACATCCTGTCAAGGCAGCCCCTGAGTACTGTAATTTTGCATTGCCTGATAGTAACTGAAAATCACATAATAGCTAACTAGCCACTCACAAGGAATACAGAGAGAGGGAGAGAAATATGTTACAAGATATCGCAAAGAAACCATCAGCCTTATCCAGGATTGGAGAAATCTGATAGGGCAAAAGGCCCTACTTCCTCAACAAATAAATGATATTAAACCTCCACCACCACCACCACCACAACAGGTAGGAGAGGATTACAGAGAGGGACTTAAGGGACAACCTGTGGGACCTTGGCAGCATCCTGATTCATGAACTAGCTGTAAAAAGAAAAAAAAAAAAAAAAACCAACATTGAGAGCCCTGGGGAAATTGAACATGAACAGATATAAGATGATATTAAGGACTATTGTGAATTCTTTTTGATATGAAACTATTATTTAGATTATGTTAAGAAAATCCTGGTGTGTTAGAGATTCATACTTAATCAAGAGCGAAGAGATATGATATCCTGATGAATTCATATACTATTTATTTAATTAAAGGCATGTTTTTAATAAAAGCTGTAATACCCAGAGCCATTAATTTGGTCTGGCTGTAAGGGCAGATATCAGTTCTCCTCTGGCAGGATTAAAATTCCTCACATATATTTAGGATGACTCCCATGTTAAAACAAAACCAAATTTCTCTAAAATCAGAGTGTATGCAGACTGATTAGCTCAGGTAGAGTTGAAACATTCCACTCCTCCTCTAGGAACAGACAGTCCTAGTGGGGTTAGGATGGTCCATGCTCCTTCAAAACCCTCCAAGGTCATCTGACATGTCCAACGCAGAGGCATCTTTTCAAACCAAAGCAAGGACGTCTCTATCTTATAGTCCTTGGGGTTAGAAGCTCTGAAGTGAGCAAAACCCATGGCAAAATAACTGCTATTTTCAAGGATTTTTGAAAAGCCGAGGAAATGTGTGAATTCACAGCTCATTTCCATAGGTGCTCCCTGCAGCTCCCTAAGAAACCCCATCTCCCTCCTGATACTTCTTTCAGAGTACTCAGAAGAAAGAAAGGAAAGGGCTCACCTCCTGCCGGCCTCTGCCCATAGAAGTCCTCTAGCTTCCCAGCTCTGTGTTAAAATTTAAAGAGAGACAGGAATTGAGGGAAGTGAGATAAGACCTCCATGGTTTGAGGGGAGTCTAGAACTTTCTGTGTCAGGGTGAAGAAAGGGAATCCCCAATTTCCGCACCAAGAACAACCTTTTAGAGCTCTAAATACCGGCACTTCTCTGTCTGTAGTGTGCACACAAAATACCCTGGAGATTCTGTCAAAAGGTAGGTTCTGATTCAGCTGGTCCAGGTGGGGCCTGAGATTCTGCATTTCTAATAAGCTCCCAGAAGATGTGCTACTGCTGGTGGTCCCCAGACCACACTTGGAGTAGTGATCACATGGCTACTTTTAGACATAGGATAGAATTTTCTGGTTTATCTTTTTCTAGGGTCAGATCTTTATTATGCAGCATTTGTGAAAACTGATCTGTTAGCCCACGTGAGTGCTGTCTGAGAGTGAGTCTAATGAAGACTTAATGTTAAATAAATGGTGCCCATTTAAAACCCTATAAATTATAAACCTTCAGAAAGGATTGGAGGAGGAAGCAGTGAATAGGGGTTAGGGACAAACATTTCCTCTGTTCTGGGTCTTTTTCATATAGTTTTCTCATTTAAGCCTTACAAAACCCCTCTGAGGTGAATGTTATTGTCCCCATTTTATAATAATAAGAAACTGAATCACTAGCTTAAAATCATCCAAAGCAAAATGTGGGAAATTCTACAAGAAAAAATGACCTAGTTTCTTAAAAAAATAAATGGCATACAAAAAGGAGGAGGGGCAGGAACTGTCTCAGATGAGAAGAGACTGGAGAGACATACCAAGCAAATGCAGTATCAGGATCTTGCCTGGGACCTGATTTAACCAAAAAACCTCCCATTAACAGCATTTTTGAGACATTCGGTAAAACAGATCATGACTGATTATGTATTAAGGAATTGTTACTGATTTTGTGAGGTGTGGTAATATTAATGCAATTATGTTATAAAACAGAGTTCTTATCAGTTAGAGACTAACTGGTGAAATTATATCCTGTCTGGATTTGCTTTAAAATATTACAGCAGGAAAAAAAAAAAGTGGGAAAAAGTGGGGGTGGGTTGGGGGAGGAATAGAAGAAATTAGAATGAGGGAATGCGGTACATATTATGTTTTAGAACTTTTTTGGAGACAATTTTAGATTTATTGAAAAGTTGGGCTATTTTTAGCACCGGGGGCCTGACTGCATATCGCCTGGCTTCTGCTAATGTTTATATCTTCTATAACCATGGCACCATGATCAAACCTGGAAATTAATATTGATAGAACACTAGTAACTGACATAGAGATTTTATTATAATTTCTCCTCTTCCTCCCACACTCTGCCAACTCATGTTCCTTTTCTACTTCAGGTTTCAACCCCGAGTCCCCCAGTGCATTTAATTGTCATGTCTCCTTAGTCTCCTTGAATCTCAAGCATCCCTCAGTCTGTCCTGTCTTTCATGCCCTTGACACTTGGGAAGAGGACTGATGAGTTATTTTGTAGAATGTTTTCAATTTAGGTTTGCCCGATGTTTCCTCATGATCAGATTGAGTTTATGTTGATAATTATTGAAGCTGGGTGAGATATATACCTAGGTTTTAATTATACTGTTCTCTCTCCTTTTGAGTATGTTTGAAAGTTTCTATAGAAGTAACATTTTTTTTTTTTTTTTACAAAGGAGAATAAGGTTACATACTTCTTTACATTAACTTAGTTATTAGATGAGCAGTTCTGGGATTAGAACGCAGATTAGTTTGATTAAAATATCTGTGACCTTTACATGACAAAGAGTATGATACAGAATAAATGATATTTAGTTGTTAAGGTTGTGTTCATAGGTGAGCCCTGTGAAAGATTTTACTTCTCTGAAAATAATTAATGAAACCCCAGTTAATGGGTATGTACCAATAATGGATATATTACGTCAAGATTGAATTGTCTTGCAGGATGCCTCATTATGTATGAGAAACTAAAACCCACACAAGTTAGCTAAAATAAATATTGAATATATGGTAAAGGGGTGGGACATGGAATTCAAAATCAGGAGAATAGCAGACTTCCCCTGGGACAGGAACTGGGAAAAACAAAACCATAGACACTCACTCTCTTTATATGTATCTCTCTATTTATCTGTCTGTCTCTCTGGAGACACATGAAATAGATGATTTTCTGCTTCTCTTTGTGTGTCTGCTTCATTATCTTGCTTCTCTGGGTAATCATTCTTCATTTTATGTTCTCATAAAATAGTAGATGTTTGCTTCATCTTGAGTCTACAGGACCTTAGATATAGGGACTATTACCAAGAGATTTTCAACTTCTAGTCTTCTTCATTCAAAATCTTCATTCATATAATCCATTTCCCCCCATCTTGTGGTTAAATGACCATGCTAGTCCAATGAGCTGTGGTCAGTGAGGGGTGGGGACTTATGGTACCCATAGTAACAGGAACCTGCTAAAAATCTATGGCTAAAGGGGCGCCTGGGTGGCTCAGTTGGTTAAGCGACTGCCTTCGGCTCAGGTCATGATCCTGGAGTCCCGGGATCGAGTCCCACATCAGGCTCCCTGCTCAGCACGGAGTCTGCTTCTCCCTCTGACCCTCCCCCCTCTCATGCTCTCTCTATCTCATTCTCTCTCTCAAATAAATAAATAAAATCTTTAAAAAAAAAAAAAAAAATCTATGGCTAAAAATGAGATCAGGGAATGGTGAGGTCAGGCTAACGTAAGAAGAAACAAGAAAAGTAATACTTCATTCCACAGAATCGGCCATTGATGAATTTTGTCCACTTTTTCTTGATTCTAAACTCTCAGAACAGTTTGTAAGTGCTGATTCCTGATTTTCACTGTTGCAGAAGGAAAAAATAACCTACTAACACTAGATGATGTGAGTTCCTTGAAAGTCCATGATTTTCTATCAAAGAACAGGCATGGTACTAAATTCTTTGGGTAGGATGGCACCATCCTTATCCTTGAGGAGATCAGAAACTAGAAGAGATACATGTATAATTTAAAAATGACAATTCCAGAGGTGCCTGGGTGGCTTAGCTGGTTAAGCATCCAACTCTTGGTTTCGGCTCAGGTCATGACCTTAGAGTTGTGGGATTGAGCCCCCTGCTGGGCTCCATGCTCAGTGCAGTCTGCTTAGGATTCTCTCCTTCCTCTGCCCCTCCCCACCCCCTGCTCTCTCTCTCAAAATAAAATAAATAAAAATGATGATCCCATGTGATTAATGCTGCAGTGGAAGTATATACAAGGTTCATAGGTATAACATAAAAGGAAATAATTAACCATGTCCGCAGAGGGTAGGATAAGAAAGTCTTCAGAAAGAACGGGACATCTGAGCTGGAAATTGAAGGTTAAGTTTGGAGGTGAAACACTTTTCTAAGATCTTCTTGTAAGATCAGCTCTCAGTCCACCATCTTGAATCTGTAAGGAGAAACAAGAGGTAAACCTCCTCCTCTGCAGGAGCAGTGAGTTCAGTCATTCAGGGCTCTCCTGAATAAGCTGTCTTAGCTTTTAAAAGTACTAAGTTATGGGTATGCATATGTGTTCTGCTTTCCTGATTGCTGTCGTATTTGAAATTCACTCCTTGACTTCTTAGAAGCAGTAAGTATCTTCAGCCATGAGGCCCTCTTGGAGGGCATCACTGTTGTACAGTTTAGGACCATTATGAGCAGGTGATCTGAGTAATCCCTACATTAGCAGTGGAGAGAAAAGTTGCAGGAGTTGAAGAAGACTGGTGATTTGATCTCTCTCTTGCTTGCATTGTGAAATTTAAATGTGTAGGGTGGGAAGAGCTCTTTAATAATTAGGTAGTTTCACCAAATATTCTGGTCTTAGAAAAGCAGAAACAAGAAGAGAACTAAGTATGAAAAAGTGAAATGAGTGTATCTGAGCCCATGAATTCTAAGAATGAGAATGGTTGGCATGAATCTTTCCTTGTGTCTCAAAGCACCCATTTTAACCACGAGGCTGTTGAATTTCAGGGTGGAGGATGGATTTGGTTACTTACCAGGAGTGTTGGGTGGAGAAGATAGGTGTATGTATACACCAACTACCCTTGTTATCGATCTGTCTATAACCAGATGTCACAACATTTAGAATAACAATATAGGTAAGACACAGCTGGATTTAGTATAGAACAATGTAATGGCCACACTTCTTTCCTTGGAACATGCACAAGCAGTGACAGAAAATGCTAAACAAATTAAGTCCAAATTTAAAATGGGCCTGTCTATTTACTATCCTAGGATCCATTGGCCATCTGGAACATACAATAAAAGGAAATCCATTAGAAGGAAACTTCTGAAACATTCAAACGTTGTAGCTTAAAAGAAGAGGACAGCAGAACCAGTTCCTACTTGGACTGGAGTTTGTTTATTTTGCTTGTTTGAAATCAGAGCCAAAGGCCCTAATGGTTTTGACTAGCCGTATGGGTTTGTTTCTGTACTTTTGGGCTGGGCCAGTTTCTGCAGATGAGACTTCGCAGATAGCACAAGACTTTCCCTCTGGTTTTGAGGACCGTCAACATTTCTGGGAAATCATTCCTGAAATTATGCCTTCTCCAAGAAGCTACCTCTGCTTCATGAAAAGAAAAAGCATTATTTAATGTATAACCATTTACAGAGTCCCTGATGTGGGAAGGTAGGATCATTGTGCTTTGGAGCAGAAAAGACCCATGAGCTGTGGGCAAAAGAGTAACCCTTACCCTCAAAACAGCCTGTGCTCCACTTGGGGACACAAATCCCATGACTTCCCCAAGGAAAAGAGGGAGAGAAGGGCAAGGTGGGAAACCCAATGGTTTAGCGATATTACAACTAGAAACATCAGCATCAGGAACAGTGCACTTTTCCATCTCATCCCAGGGACATAGTTGAGCACAGACAGCCTTCCCCACCCGAGAGCAGACAACTCCAGGTGGAGGCCTGGGCGCGCATTTCATCCCCTCAGTGTGCTCAGCAGTGGGGGAGCTTTAGGACTCAGGCGCTGGCCGGACCCTTGCCCGTGTTGAAGGAAGGACATCCAAGGTGCCTCTGCTAGGAAATGCTAGAGTTGGGATTACAAATCCAGATCTGGTTGACTTCCAATCCCACAGTTTGAGTGCTGACACAGATACAAATCAACAAGGCATTTACCCTCTGACACCAGATTCTTCATTAGCAAAATAAGAGACTTGGAATCAGCTTCCAAATTCTCAACCTCTCTTTTTTGAAGCAATGGAATATTTCTCTCAAATAAAATATTACTCAAGCCCAGGATAGAAAACAGATCAAAGTAAAACTGCTTTGGTTGAAGTCTACGTGGGAGCTAGAGCCCTGACCTCCATTTCGCCCCTGAGGAGTCCTGCATATTCTGTTGCATTATTGTTCAGAAAATACTCCCTTTCCTTTACCCCTTCCATAAAAGACTATATTTTACCACCCCATTGATGAAGGGCTTGTCTTTGTGACTTGCTTTGGCCAATGAAAGAGACAGGACATCCTTCCCATTCAAAAGGAGCTTCCATCATCAAGATGGCTTGGCCTCTTGCACTCCCAGCCTCTGTTGTGGGAAAAATGAGCTCCAAACAGTCAGTGCTCCTACAGCCTGGAAGGGCAGACAGATGGAGCACTTTTAGCCTCAAGCACACCCTCTATGGTCAGACTGCAAACCCATGAATGAGAAATACAGGTTTGCTTCTGAAGGCCCCTGAGATTTTGGAATGCTTGTCACACAGACTAATCGTAGCAGAGGCTGACTAACGTAACGTCCCCAAACATATTCTCAGAACCGGTGCGGCTCGGAGTATAGATCGAATTGATGAAGGAAAGTGGGAATCTGAAATAGTAAACAAAACCTAACAGGTACCACCACAACATAACCCCACGCTTATTCCACTGAGAGTGACCGTATCAGCGAATGGCAGTTTTTGCTGCTTAGATGCCTCATGGCGCCATTTTCCTGCCCTGTGTTTCAGCCTAGTTCTGCCGAGTCCGGCGCCATTTGTGAGCTTCCCTATATCACTCAAATAAATGATCCATTCTTGAGTCATAAAGAGTTGGTTTCTGTAGCTCTTAACCAAAGATCCCTAACTGACACATAGATGGCCACTGTTTCGGTCACTACGGTATCTCTACCTATATGTCTGTATTATATAGAAAGAAGACGAAGTTCAGAGATGAGGAAGGGTAGTCATATTAGCTCATCTCATTGGCAGTCTCACTCCAGCAAAGCTTGAAAAGCTCACTGCTGGGTACTGTCAGTGCTCTGCTTTATCTCCGTTACCAAAGCCCTGTACCCTGTCCCGGCTGCTGTGACAGTTTACCTGCCATGACTCACAGCTGCCCCTTCTCTAGGGAGTGGCTTTGGGCCTCAGCCCTCCCACCTCCGGCAGCCTGCCCACAGTGCCTAACTGACAACCGGAGCCATGAGGCCAGCCTCCCGGCCCAACGCGGACCAACGCTGTGATGCTTCCCATGCTCCAGAGCTCCTGTGGGATCAGGCCGAAGATGAACTCCAGTGTCCATATCCTTGCTCAGCTCTCCCCTCTCCCCTATACCATGACCCTCGTTCCCCTTCCCCTGAGAACACTCCCTCAATAAATCACATTCTCCTGCATCCATGTCTCAGGTTCTGAGTATAGGGAAACAAAACTAAGATGTTTTCCCTCGCATTAGTCATGCTGCTTCTGTGGCTACAACAACTTATGGTAAGTACTCATTTTATAGTGGAATTTTCAGGGCAAAAGGGGATGGGATTTCATAGAGACGGTGCAAAGTAATTGATACCCCCCTCACCATTCTGATGGCAGCATCTGGGCCACGGCCACCAAGGAGAGGTGGCTTTTAGAGGAGAGAGTGCAGACCTCAGAAGGTGGTCATGTTTTCTCATTTAACGGGCAGTTTCCCTTCAGTAAAGCTGGCAATATTCGGTTGTTCGAGGCTTTTCACACTTTGAGGCCAAGAGGCTCCATCCAAGGGGCTCCTATTATCCTGCCTCTGTGGGCTCCATTTTTTTTCTCAAATATGTCCTGGAAACCAGTCCCTCGCTGGCATCTAAGCAGACCAGAAAAGGATCCTTTATATCTTCTCCGCCACTTATTGAGCACCTACTGGATGCATCACTGTGCTCAGTACTGGGGACATAGCCATGAACCCAACCCAGCCTTGCTCTGTGAAGTTATGGTCTATTTGGGACAAAGGTATCTTAGTTTAAAAGTTAGAGGATCATTTTTTAAATCACAGTGAAAACAACAGCTCCCAATGAGAAGGACCAGTGACCGTATCCTGAGGGCTCTGTAGTTTTATATGGATCATAACCCATACCTGGGCCCACAGCACCCTGGGATCCCCACTTGTTGCAGCCCATGTGGATTTTCCAAAATAAGGACCCAAAGAAATGTGTACATAGAAGTATAGCCTTTTCTGTTTAACATTTTAAAATTGAATCCTGTACTTAGAATTTTTATCGGTGCATGTTCTCCCAAACAGCAGTGTCTCTGGACATGCATTCTGTGGTTGGAAATTCCTTTCTGGTTCTTTTCTGCTGTGTGAATTCTTTACTTAACCTTCAGGAGACATTTCGAATAGTAGGCACTCCGAGAACCCTCCAGTCACACCACAATTTGCAAGGCGGCGCCTGGAGATTTCCCTTCTCTGTGTGCCTCCCTCTACAAATATACAACGAGCTTCTTCAGGGCAAAGATCAGCTTAGAGTATAGACACTCAAATAATAATGAGGATAGAGAATACTCATTGAGCCCTTACTACAAAATGCATACTGTTCCAAGATGGTTACACTACCTCATTTAACTTTCTCAAGCATTTTATTGTCCTTATTTTGCAAAGGAGTCATGGAGCACAGGGAGGTTAAGTAACTTGCCTGAGGCCACAGAACTGGGAGACGGCTGGAGCAGGTTTTCTGACCACTGGGAGCGCCCTTGGTGGCTTCCAAGTCCAGCTCTTTTATGTATTTATTTATTTACTTATTTATTTATTAAAGATTTTATTTTTAAGTAACCTCTACACCCAATGTGGGCTTGAACATTGAGTTCTGACTGAGCCAGCCAGGCGCTCCCCTCCCCCCAAGTCCAACCCTTAATCTTACTAGGACTTTCTCACCTGGCATCCACACCACCCTGAGCCCAAGAATAGAATTCAGGAGGATCCTTATATAGGGATGGGAAAAACATCCCGTCTTTTGGTCATTTTTAGCTGAACTGTAGCACTTGCTTCGATTGTGAATGCGGGCAAGAGACCGCAGCGGCGTTTATAGCATCTGCGTGGTTGTTGCTAGCGGACATCACATTTTCTTAGGGCGCGAGAGTTGTGGCTGCTCTCTTGAAATATTGTTTACATTCTTCACTCCCTGGTAATCACAGTAGTTATTACACCTACCACTACACGTTGTTGTTTAAAGCATTCATAAAGGGGCCCCTGGGTGGCTCAGTCGTTAAGCGTCTGCCTTCGGCTCAGGTCATGATCCCAGGGTCCTGGGATCGAAGCCCGCATCGGGCTCCCTGCTCCACTGGAAGCCTGCTTCTCCCTCTCCCACTCCCCCTGCTTGTGTTCCCTCTCTCGCCGTGTCTCTCTCTGTCAGATAAATAAATAAAATCTTTAAAAAAAATAAAGCATTCATAAAATATAAATCATAAATTGGTTAAACAATTTTTTACTCTTTCAATAAATCG